>NW_027362939.1:0-647508 GCF_046119375.1 Phyllobates terribilis | reverse complement strand
GCATAAGATAAAACAACATAAATACAATTTAATAAAGCATAAATTAAAACAGCATAAATACAATTTAATAAAGCATAGGATAAAACAACATAAATACAATTTAATAAAGCATAGGATAAAACAACATAAATACAATTTAATAAAGCATAGGATAAAACAACATAAATACAATTTAATAAAGCATAGGATAAAACAACATAAATACAATTTAATAAAGCATACGTTAAAACAACATAAATACAATTAAATAAAGCATAGGATAAAACAATATAAATACAATTTAATAAAGCAAAGGTTAAAACAACATAAATATAATTTAATAAAGCATAGGATAAAACAATATAAATACAATTTAATAAAGCATAGGTTAAAACAACATAAATACAATTTAATAAAGCATAGGATAAAACAACATAAATTCAATTTAATAAAGCATAGGATAAAACAACATAAATACAATTTAAGAAAGCATAGGTTAAAACAACATAAATACAATTTAATAAAGCATAGGATAAAACAACATAAATAAAATTTAATAAAGCATAGGATAAAACAACATATATACAATTTAATAAAGCATAGGATAAAACAACATAAATACAATTTAATAAAGCATAGGATAAAACAACATAAATACTTTTTAATAAAGCATAAGATAAAACCACATAAATACAATTTAATAAAGCACAGGATAAAACAACATAAATACAATTTAATAAAGCATAGGTTAAAACAACATAAATACAATTTAATAAAGCATAGGATAAAACAACATAAATACTTTTTAATAAAGCATAGGATAAAACCACATAAATACAATTTAATAAAGCACTGGATAAAACAACATAAATACAATTTAATAAAGCATAGGATGAAACAACATAAATACAATTTAATAAAGCATACGTTAAAACAACATAAATACAATTAAACAAAGCATAAGATAAAACAACATAAATACAATTTAATAAAGCATAGGTTAAAACAACATAAATACAATTTAATAAAGCATAGGATAAAACAACATAAATACAATTTAATAAAGCATAGGATGAAACAACATAAATACAATTTAATAAAGCATACGTTAAAACAACATAAATACAATTAAACAAAGCATAAGATAAAACAACATAAATACAATTTAATAAAGCATAGGTTAAAACAACATAAATACAATTAAACAAAGCATAAGATAAAACAACATAAATACAATTTAATAAAGCATAGGTTAAAACAACATAAATACAATTTAATAAAGCATAGGATAAAACAACATAAATACAATTTAATAAAGCAAAGGTTAAAACAACATAAATATAATTTAATAAAGCATAGGATAAAACAATATAAATACAATTTAATAAAGCATAGGTTAAAACAACATAAATACAATTTAATAAAGCATAGGATAAAACAACATAAATTCAATGTAATAAAGCATAGGATAAAACAACATAAATACAATTTAAGAAAGCATAGGTTAAAACAACATAAATACAATTTAATAAAGCATAGGATAAAACAACATAAATAAAATTTAATAAAGCATAGGATAAAACAACATATATACAATTTAATAAAGCATAGGATAAAACAACATAAATACAATTTAATAAAGCATAGGATAAAACAACATAAATACTTTTTAATAAAGCATAAGATAAAACCACATAAATACAATTTAATAAAGCACAGGATAAAACAACATAAATACAATTTAATAAAGCATAGGTTAAAACAACATAAATACAATTTAATAAAGCATAGGATAAAACAACATAAATACTTTTTAATAAAGCATAGGATAAAACCACATAAATACAATTTAATAAAGCACAGGATAAAACAACATAAATACAATTTAATAAAGCATAGGATGAAACAACATAAATACAATTTAATAAAGCATACGTTAAAACAACATAAATACAATTAAACAAAGCATAAGATAAAACAACATAAATACAATTTAATAAAGCATAGGTTAAAACAACATAAATACAATTTAATAAAGCATAGGATAAAACAACATAAATACAATTTAATAAAGCATAGGTTAAAACAACATAAATACAATTTAATAAAGCATAGGATAAAACAACATAAATACTTTTTAATAAAGCATAGGATAAAACCACATAAATACAATTTAATAAAGCACAGGATAAAACAACATAAATACAATTTAATAAAGCAAAGGATAAAATAACATAAATACAATTTAATAAAGCATAGGATAAAACAACATAAATTCAATTTAATAAAGCATAGGATAAAACAACATAAATACAATTTAAGAAAGCATAGGTTAAAACAACATAAATACAATTTAATAAAGCAAAGGATAAAATAACATAAATACAATTTAATAAAGCATAGGCTAAAACTACATAAATACAATTTAATAAAGCATAGGATAAAACAAATTAAATACAATTTAATAAAGCATAGGATAAAACAACATAAATTCAATTTAATAAAGCATAGGATGAAACAACATAAATACAATTTAATAAAGCATACGTTAAAACAACATAAATACAATTAAATAAAGCATAAGATAAAACAACATAAATACAATTTAATAAAGCATAGGATAAAACAACATAAAAACAATTTAATAAAGCATAGGTTAAAACAACATAAATACAATTTAATAAAGCATAGGATAAAACAACATAAATACAATTTAAAAAGGAAAAGGATAAAACAACATAAATAAAATTTAATAAAGCATAGGATAAAACAACATAATTAAAATTTAATAAAGCATAGGATAAAACAACATAAATACTTTTTAATAAAGCATAAGATAAAACCACATAAATACACTTTAATAAAGCACAGGATAAAACAACATAAATACAATTTAATAAAGCATAGGTTAAAACAACATAAATACAATTTAATAAAGTATAGGATAAAACAACATAAATACTTTTTAATAAAGCATAGGATAAAACCACATAAATACAATTTAATAAAGCACAGGATAAAACAACATAAATACAATTTAATAAAGCATAGGATGAAACAACATAAATACAATTTAATAAAGCATACGTTAAAACAACATAAATACAATTAAACAAAGCATAAGATAAAACAACATAAATACAATTTAATAAAGCATAGGATAAAACAACATAAATTCAATTTAATAAAGCATAGGATAAAACAACATAAATACAATTTAAGAAAGCATAGGTTAAAACAACATAAATACAATTTAATAAAGCAAAGGATAAAACAACATAAATACAATTTAATAAAGCATAGGATAAAACAACATAAATACTTTTTAATAAAGCATAGGATAAAACCACATAAATACAATTTAATAAAGCACAGGATAAAACAACATAAATACAATTTAATAAAGCATAGGATAAAACAATATAAATACAATTTAATAAAACATAGGTTAAAACAACATAAATACAATTTAATAAAGCATAGGATAAAACAACATAAATTCAATTTAATAAAGCATAGGATAAAACAACATAACTAAAATTTAAGTAAGCATAGGTTAAAACAACATAAATACAATTTAATAAAGCAAAGGATAAAATAACATAAATACAATTTAATAAAGCATAGGCTAAAACTACATAAATACAATTTAATAAAGCATAGGATAAAACAAATTAAATACAATTTAATAAAGCATAGGATAAAACAACATAAATTCAATTTAATAAAGCATAGGATGAAACAACATAAATACAATTTAATAAAGCATACGTTAAAACAACATAAATACAATTAAATAAAGCATAAGATAAAACAACATAAATACAATTTAATAAAGCATAGATTAAAACAGCATAAATACAATTTAATAAAGCATAGGATAAAACAACATAAAAACAATTTAATAAAGCATAGGTTAAAACAACATAAATACAATTTAATAAAGGATAGGATAAAACAACATAAATACTTTTTAATAAAGCATAGGATAAAACCACATAAATACAATTTAATAAAGCACAGGATAAAACAACATAAATACAATTTAATAAAGCATAGGATAAAACAACATAAATACAATTTAATAAAGCATAGGATAAAACAACATAAATACAATTTAATAAAGCATACGTTAAAACAACATAAATACAATTAAATAAAGCATAGGATAAAACAATATAAATACAATTTAATAAAGCAAAGGTTAAAACAACATAAATACAATTTAATAAAGCATAGGATAAAACAATATAAATACAATTTAATAAAGCATAGGTTAAAACAACATAAATACAATTTAATAAAGCATAGGATAAAACAACATAAATTCAATTTAATAAAGCATAGGATAAAACAACATAAATACAATTTAAGAAAGCATAGGTTAAAACAACATAAATACAATTTAATAAAGCAAAGGATAAAATAACATAAATACAATTTAATAAAGCATAGGCTAAAACTACATAAATACAATTTAATAAAGCATAGGATAAAACAAATTAAATACAATTTAATAAAGCATAGGATAAAACAACATAAATTCAATTTAATAAAGCATAGGATGAAACAACATAAATACAATTTAATAAAGCATACGTTAAAACAACATAAATACAATTAAATAAAGCATAAGATAAAACAACATAAATACAATTTAATAAAGCATAGATTAAAACAGCATAAATACAATTTAATAAAGCATAGGATAAAACAACATAAATACAATTTAATAAAGCATAGGATAAAACAACATAAAAACAATTTACTAAAGCATAGGTTAAAACAACATAAATACAATTTAATAAAGCATAGGATAAAACAACATAAATACAATTTAAAAAGGAAAAGGATAAAACAACATAAATAAAATTTAATAAAGCATAGGATAAAACAACATAATTAAAATTTAATAAAGCATAGGATAAAACAACATAAATACTTTTTAATAAAGCATAAGATAAAACCACATAAATACACTTTAATAAAGCACAGGATAAAACAACATAAATACAATTTAATAAAGCATAGGTTAAAACAACATAAATACAATTTAATAAAGTATAGGATAAAACAACATAAATACTTTTTAATAAAGCATAGGATAAAACCACATAAATACAATTTAATAAAGCACAGGATAAAACAACATAAATACAATTTAATAAAGCATAGGATGAAACAACATAAATACAATTTAATAAAGCATACGTTAAAACAACATAAATACAATTAAACAAAGCATAAGATAAAACAACATAAATACAATTTAATAAAGCATAGGATAAAACAACATAAATTCAATTTAATAAAGCATAGGATAAAACAACATAAATACAATTTAAGAAAGCATAGGTTAAAACAACATAAATACAATTTAATAAAGCAAAGGATAAAATAACATAAATACAATTTAATAAAGCATAGGCTAAAACTACATAAATACAATTTAATAAAGCATAGGATAAAACAAATTAAATACAATTTAATAAAGCATAGGATAAAACAACATAAATTCAATTTAATAAAGCATAGGATGAAACAACATAAATACAATTTAATAAAGCATACGTTAAAACAACATAAATACAATTAAATAAAGCATAAGATAAAACAACATAAATACAATTTAATAAAGCATAGATTAAAACAGCATAAATACAATTTAATAAAGCATAGGATAAAACAACATAAATACAATTTAATAAAGCATAGGATAAAACAACATAAAAACAATTTAATAAAGCATAGGTTAAAACAACATAAATACAATTTAATAAAGCATAGGATAAAACAACATAAATACTTTTTAATAAAGCATAGGATAAAACCACATAAATACAATTTAATAAAGCACAGGATAAAACAACATAAATACAATTTAATAAAGCATAGGTTAAAACAACATAAATACAATTTAATAAAGCATAGGATGAAACAACATAAATACAATTTAATAAAGCATACGTTAAAACAACATAAATACAATTAAATAAAGCATAAGATAAAACAACATAAATACAATTTAATAAAGCATAGATTAAAACAGCATAAATACAATTTAATAAAGCATAGGATAAAACAACATAAATACAATTTAATAAAGCATAGGTTAAAACAACATAAATACAATTAAATAAAGCATAGGATAAAACAATATAAATACAATTTAATAAAGCATAGGTTAAAACAACATAAATACAATTTAATAAAGCATAGGATAAAACAACATAAATAAAATTTAATAAAGCATAGGATAAAACAACATATATACAATTTAATAAAGCATAGGATAAAACAACATAAATACAATTTAATAAAGCATAGGATAAAACAACATAAATACTTTTTAATAAAGCATAAGATAAAACCACATAAATACAATTTAATAAAGCACAGGATAAAACAACATAAATACAATTTAATAAAGCATAGGATAAAACAACATAAATACAATTTAATAAAGCATAGGATAAAACAACATAAATACAATTTAATAAAGCATACGTTAAAACAACATAAATACAATTAAATAAAGCATAGGATAAAACAATATAAATACAATTTAATAAAGCAAAGGTTAAAACAACATAAATACAATTTAATAAAGCATAGGATAAAACAATATAAATACAATTTAATAAAGCATAGGTTAAAACAACATAAATACAATTTAATAAAGCATAGGATAAAACAACATAAATTCAATTTAATAAAGCATAGGATAAAACAACATAAATACAATTTAAGTAAGCATAGGTTAAAACAACATAAATACAATTTAATAAAGCAAAGGATAAAATAACATAAATACAATTTAATAAAGCATAGGCTAAAACTACATAAATACAATTTAATAAAGCATAGGATAAAACAAATTAAATACAATTTAATAAAGCATAGGATAAAACAACATAAATTCAATTTAATAAAGCATAGGATGAAACAACATAAATACAATTTAATAAAGCATACGTTAAAACAACATAAATACAATTAAATAAAGCATAAGATAAAACAACATAAATACAATTTAATAAAGCATAGATTAAAACAGCATAAATACAATTTAATAAAGCATAGGATAAAACAACATAAATACAATTTAATAAAGCATAGGATAAAACAACATACATACAATTTAATAAAGCATAGGTTAAAACAACATAAATACAATTAAATAAAGCATAGGATAAAACAATAAAAATACAATTTAATAAAGCATAGGTTAAAACAACATAAATACAATTTAATAAAGCATACGTTAAAACAACATAAATACAATTAAATAAAGCATAAGATAAAACAACATAAATACAATTTAATAAAGCATAGGTTAAAACAACATAAATACAATTTAATAAAGCATAGGATGAAACAACATAAATACAATTTAATAAAGCATACGTTAAAACAACATAAATACAATTAAATAAAGCATAAGATAAAACAACATAAATACAATTTAATAAAGCATAGATTAAAACAGCATAAATACAATTTAATAAAGCATAGGATAAAACAACATAAATACAATTTAATAAAGCATAGGTTAAAACAACATAAATACAATTAAATAAAGCATAGGATAAAACAATATAAATACAATTTAATAAAGCATAGGTTAAAACAACATAAATACAATTTAATAAAGCATAGGATAAAACAATATAAATACAATTTAATAAAGCATAGGTTAAAACAACATAAATACAATTTAATAAAGCATAGGATAAAACAACATAAATTCAATTTAATAAAGCATAGGATAAAACAACATAAATACAATTTAAGAAAGCATAGGTTAAAACAACATAAATACAATTTAATAAAGCATAGGATAAAACAACATAACTAAAATTTAATAAAGCATAGGATAAAACAACATATATACAATTTAATAAAGCATAGGATAAAACAACATAAATACAATTTAATAAAGCATAGGATAAAACAACATAAATACTTTTTAATAAAGCATAAGATAAAACCACATAAATACAATTTAATAAAGCACAGGATAAAACAACATAAATACAATTTAATAAAGCATAGGATGAAACAACATAAATACAATTTAATAAAGCATACGTTAAAACAACATAAATACAATTAAACAAAGCATAAGATAAAACAACATAAATACAATTTAATAAAGCATAGGATAAAACAACATAAATTCAATTTAATAAAGCATAGGATAAAACAACATAAATACAATTTAAGAAAGCATAGGTTAAAACAACATAAATACAATTTAATAAAGCAAAGGATAAAATAACATAAATACAATTTAATAAAGCATAGGCTAAAACTACATAAATACAATTTAATAAAGCATAGGATAAAACAAATTAAATACAATTTAATAAAGCATAGGATAAAACAACATAAATTCAATTTAATAAAGCATAGGATGAAACAACATAAATACAATTTAATAAAGCATACGTTAAAACAACATAAATACAATTAAATAAAGCATAAGATAAAACAACATAAATACAATTTAATAAAGCATAGATTAAAACAGCATAAATACAATTTAATAAAGCATAGGATAAAACAACATAAATACAATTTAATAAAGCATAGGATAAAACAACATAAAAACAATTTAATAAAGCATAGGTTAAAACAACATAAATACAATTTAATAAAGCATAGGATAAAACAACATAAATACTTTTTAATAAAGCATAGGATAAAACCACATAAATACAATTTAATAAAGCACAGGATAAAACAACATAAATACAATTTAATAAAGCATAGGATAAAACAACATAAATACAATTTAATAAAGCATAGGATAAAACAACATAAATACAATTTAATAAAGCATACGTTAAAACAACATAAATACAATTAAATAAAGCATAGGATAAAACAATATAAATACAATTTAATAAAGCAAAGGTTAAAACAACATAAATACAATTTAATAAAGCATAGGATAAAACAATATAAATACAATTTAATAAAGCATAGGTTAAAACAACATAAATACAATTTAATAAAGCAAAGGATAAAATAACATAAATACAATTTAATAAAGCATAGGCTAAAACTACATAAATACAATTTAATAAAGCATAGGATAAAACAAATTAAATACAATTTAATAAAGCATAGGATAAAACAACATAAATTCAATTTAATAAAGCATAGGATGAAACAACATAAATACAATTTAATAAAGAATACGTTAAAACAACATAAATACAATTAAATAAAGCATAAGATAAAACAACATAAATACAATTTAATAAAGCATAGATTAAAACAGCATAAATACAATTTAATAAAGCATAGGATAAAACAACATAAATACAATTTAATAAAGCATAGGATAAAACAACATACATACAATTTAATAAAGCATAGGTTAAAACAACATAAATACAATTAAATAAAGCATAGGATAAAACAATATAAATACAATTTAATAAAGCATAGGTTAAAACAACATAAATACAATTTAATAAAGCATACGTTAAAACAACATAAATACAATTAAATAAAGCATAAGATAAAACAACATAAATACAATTTAATAAAGCATAGGTTAAAACAACATAAATACAATTTAATAAAGCATAGGATGAAACAACATAAATACAATTTAATAAAGCATAGGATAAAACAACATAAATACTTTTTAATAAAGCATAAGATAAAACCACATAAATACAATTTAATAAAGCACAGGATAAAACAACATAAATACAATTTAATAAAGCATAGGATGAAACAACATAAATACAATTTAATAAAGCATACGTTAAAACAACATAAATACAATTAAACAAAGCATAAGATAAAACAACATAAATACAATTTAATAAAGCATAGGATAAAACAACATAAATTCAATTTAATAAAGCATAGGATGAAACAACATAAATACAATTTAATAAAGCATACGTTAAAACAACATAAATACAATTAAATAAAGCATAAGATAAAACAACATAAATACAATTTAATAAAGCATAGATTAAAACAGCATAAATACAATTTAATAAAGCATAGGATAAAACAACATAAATACAATTTAATAAAGCATAGGATAAAACAACATAAAAACAATTTAATAAAGCATAGGTTAAAACAACATAAATACAATTTAATAAAGCATAGGATAAAACAACATAAATACTTTTTAATAAAGCATAGGATAAAACCACATAAATACAATTTAATAAAGCACAGGATAAAACAACATAAATACAATTTAATAAAGCATAGGATAAAACAACATAAATACAATTTAATAAAGCATAGGATAAAACAACATAAATACAATTTAATAAAGCATACGTTAAAACAACATAAATACAATTAAATAAAGCATAGGATAAAACAATATAAATACAATTTAATAAAGCAAAGGTTAAAACAACATAAATACAATTTAATAAAGCATAGGATAAAACAATATAAATACAATTTAATAAAGCATAGGTTAAAACAACATAAATACAATTTAATAAAGCAAAGGATAAAATAACATAAATACAATTTAATAAAGCATAGGCTAAAACTACATAAATACAATTTAATAAAGCATAGGATAAAACAAATTAAATACAATTTAATAAAGCATAGGATAAAACAACATAAATTCAATTTAATAAAGCATAGGATGAAACAACATAAATACAATTTAATAAAGCATACGTTAAAACAACATAAATACAATTAAATAAAGCATAAGATAAAACAACATAAATACAATTTAATAAAGCATAGATTAAAACAGCATAAATACAATTTAATAAAGCATAGGATAAAACAACATAAATACAATTTAATAAAGCATAGGATAAAACAACATACATACAATTTAATAAAGCATAGGTTAAAACAACATAAATACAATTAAATAAAGCATAGGATAAAACAATATAAATACAATTTAATAAAGCATAGGTTAAAACAACATAAATACAATTTAATAAAGCATACGTTAAAACAACATAAATACAATTAAATAAAGCATAAGATAAAACAACATAAATACAATTTAATAAAGCATAGGTTAAAACAACATAAATACAATTTAATAAAGCATAGGATGAAACAACATAAATACAATTTAATAAAGCATACGTTAAAACAACATAAATACAATTAAATAAAGCATAAGATAAAACAACATAAATACAATTTAATAAAGCATAGATTAAAACAGCATAAATACAATTTAATAAAGCATAGGATAAAACAACATAAATACAATTTAATAAAGCATAGGTTAAAACAACATAAATACAATTAAATAAAGCATAGGATAAAACAATATAAATACAATTTAATAAAGCATAGGTTAAAACAACATAAATACAATTTAATAAAGCATAGGATAAAACAATATAAATACAATTTAATAAAGCATAGGTTAAAACAACATAAATAAAATTTAATAAAGCATAGGATAAAACAACATAAATTCAATTTAATAAAGCATAGGATAAAACAACATAAATAAAATTTAAGAAAGCATAGGTTAAAACAACATAAATACAATTTAATAAAGCATAGGATAAAACAACATAACTAAAATTTAATAAAGCATAGGATAAAACAACATATATACAATTTAATAAAGCATAGGATAAAACAACATAAATACAATTTAATAAAGCATAGGATAAAACAACATAAATACTTTTTAATAAAGCATAAGATAAAACCACATAAATACAATTTAATAAAGCACAGGATAAAACAACATAAATACAATTTAATAAAGCATAGGATGAAACAACATAAATACAATTTAATAAAGCATAGGATAAAACAACATAAATACAATTTAATAAAGCATAGGATAAAACAACATAAATACAATTTAATAAAGCATAGGATAAAACAACATAAATTCAATTTAATAAAGCATAGGATAAAACAACATAAATAAAATTTAATAAAGCTTTGGTTAAAACAACATAAATGCAATTTAATAAAGCATAGGATAAAACAACATAAATACTTTTTAATAAAGCATAGGATAAAACCACATAAATACAATTTAATAAAGCACAGGATAAAACAACATAAATACAATTTAATAAAGCATAGGATAAAACAACATAAATACAATTTAATAAAGCATAGGATAAAACAACATAAATACAATTTAATAAAGCATAGGATAAAACAACATAAATACAATTTAATAAAGCATACATTAAAACAACATAAATACAATTAAATAAAGCATAGGATAAAACAATATAAATACAATTTAATAAAGCATAGGTTAAAACAACATAAATACAATTTAATAAAGCATAGGATAAAACAACATAAATACAATTTAAGAAAGCCTAGGTTAAAACAACATAAATACAATTTAATAAAGCATAGGATAAAACAACATAAATACAATTTAATAAAGCATAGGCTAAAACTACATAAATACAATTTAATAAAGCATAGGATAAAACAAATTAAATACAATTTAATAAAGCATAGGATAAAACAACATAAATTCAATTTAATAAAGCATAGGTTAAAACAGCATAAATACAGTTTAATAAAGCATAGGATAAAACAACATAAATACAATTTAATAAAGCATAGGATAAAACAACATAAATACAATTTAATAAAGCATAGGATAAAACAACATAAATACTTTTTAATAAAGCATAGGATAAAACAACATATATAAAATTTAATGAAGCATAGGATAAAACAACATAAATAAAATTTAATAAAGCATAGGATAAAACAACATAAATAAAATTTAATAAAGCATAGGATAAAACAACATTAATACAATTTAATAAACATAGGTTAAAACAGCATAAATACAGTTTAATAAAGCATAGGATAAAACAACATAAATACAATTTGATAAAGCATACGTTAAAACAACATAAATACAATTTAATAAAGCATAGGATAAAACAACATAAATACAATTTAATAAAGCATACGTTAAAACAACATAAATACAATTAAATAAAGCATAGGATAAATCAACATAAATACAATTTAATAAAGCATAGGTTAAAACAACATAAATACAATTTAATAAAGCATAGGATAAAACAATATAAATACAATTTAATAAAGCAGAGGATAAAACAACATAAATACAATTTAATAAAGCATAGGATAAAACAACATAAATACAATTTAATAAAGCATAGGTTAAAACAACATAAATACAATTTAAGAAAGCATAGGTTAAAACAACATAAATACAATTTAATAAAGCATAGGTTAAAACAACATAAATACAATTTAATAAAGCATAGGTTAAAACAACATAAATACAATTTAATAAAGCATAGGATAAAACAACATAAATACAATTTAATAAAGCATACAATAAAACAACATAAATACAATTTAATAAAGCATAGGATAAAACAACATAAATACAATTTAATAAAGCATAGCTTAAAACAACATAAATGCAATTTAATAAAGCATAGGATAAAACAACATAAATACAATTTAATAAAGCATAGGATAAAACAACATAAATACAATTTAATAAAGCATAGCTTAAAACAACATAAATACAATTTAATAAAGCATAGGATAAAACAATATAAATACAATTTAATAAAGCA
Organism: Phyllobates terribilis; assembly: GCF_046119375.1. Lineage (NCBI taxonomy): Eukaryota > Metazoa > Chordata > Amphibia > Anura > Dendrobatidae > Phyllobates > Phyllobates terribilis. The sequence continues at coordinate 633,934 of NW_027362939.1, read as the reverse complement.
GAGGATAAAACAACATAAATACAATTTAATAAAGCATAGGATAAAACAACATAAATACAATTTAATAAAGCATAGGTTAAAACAACATAAATACAATTTAATAAAGCATAGGTTAAAACAACATAAATACAATTTAATAAAGCATAGGATAAAACAACATAAATTCAATTTAATAAAGCATAGGATAAAACAACATAAATACAATTTAATAAAGCATAGGATAAAACAATATAAATAGAATTTAATAAAGCAGAGGATAAAACAACATAAATACAATTTAATAAAGCATAGGATAAAACAACATAAATACAATTTAATAAAGCATAGGTTAAAACAACATAAATACAATTTAATAAAGCATAGGTTAAAACAACATAAATACAATTTAATAAAGCATAGGATAAAACAACATAAATACAATTTAATAAAGCATACAATAAAACAACATAAATACAATTTAATAAAGCATAGGATAAAACAACATAAATACAATTTAATAAAGCATAGCTTAAAACAACATAAATGCAATTTAATAAAGCATAGGATAAAACAACATAAATACAATTTAATAAAGCATAAGATAAAACAACATAAATACAATTTAATAAAGCATAGCTTAAAACAACATAAATGCAATTTAATAAAGCATAGGATAAAACAACATAAATACAATTTAATAAAGCAGAGGTTAAAACAACATAAATACAATTTAATAAAGCATAGGACAAAACAACATAAATACAATTTAATAAAGCATAGGTTAAAACAACATAAATCCAAATTAATAAAGCATAGGATAAAACAACATAAATACAATTTAATAAAGCATAGGATAAAACAACATAAATACAATTTAATAAAGCATAGGATAAAACAACATAAATAAAATTTAATAAAGCATAGGATAAAACAACATAAATAAAATTTAATATAGCATAGGATAAAACAACATAAATACAATATAATAAAGCATAGGATAAAACAACATAAATAAAATTTAATAAAGCATAGGTTAAAACAGCATAAATACAGTTTAATAAAGCATAGGATAAAACAACATAAATCAAATTTAATAAAGCATAGGATAAAACAACATAAATCAAATTTAATAAAGCATAGGATAAAACAAAATAAATACTATTTAATAAAGCATAGGATAAAACAACATAAATACAATTTAATAAAGCATAGGATAAAACAACATAAATACAATTTAATAAAGCATAGGATAAAACAACATAAATACAATTTAATAAAGCATAGGATAAAACAACATAAATACAATTTAATAAAGCATAGGATAAAACAACATAAATTCAATTTAATAAAGCATAGGATAAAACAACATAAATAAAATTTAATAAAGCTTTGGTTAAAACAACATAAATGCAATTTAATAAAGCATAGGATAAAACAACATAAATACTTTTTAATAAAGCATAGGATAAAACCACATAAATACAATTTAATAAAGCACAGGATAAAACAACATAAATACAATTTAATAAAGCATAGGATAAAACAACATAAATACAATTTAATAAAGCATAGGATAAAACAACATAAATACAATTTAATAAAGCATAGGATAAAACAACATAAATACAATTTAATAAAGCATACATTAAAACAACATAAATACAATTAAATAAAGCATAGGATAAAACAATATAAATACAATTTAATAAAGCATAGGTTAAAACAACATAAATACAATTTAATAAAGCATAGGATAAAACAACATAAATACAATTTAAGAAAGCCTAGGTTAAAACAACATAAATACAATTTAATAAAGCATAGGATAAAACAACATAAATACAATTTAATAAAGCATAGGCTAAAACTACATAAATACAATTTAATAAAGCATAGGATAAAACAAATTAAATACAATTTAATAAAGCATAGGATAAAACAACATAAATTCAATTTAATAAAGCATAGGTTAAAATAACATAAATACAATTTAATAAAGCATAGGATAAAACAACATAAATATAATTTAATAAAGCATAAGATAAAACAACATGAATACAATTTAATAAAGCATAGGTTAAAACAACATAAATACAATTTAATAAAGCATAGGATAAAACAACATAAATACAATTTAATAAAGCATAGGATAAAACAACATAAATACAATTTAATAAAGCATAGGTTAAAACAGCATAAATACAGTTTAATAAAGCATAGGATAAAACAACATAAATACAATTTAATAAAGCATAGGATAAAACAACATAAATCAAATTTAATAAAGCATTGGATAAAACAACATAAATACTTTTTAATAAAGCATAGGATAAAACAACATAAATAAAATTTAATAAAGCATAGGATAAAACAACATAAATAAAATTTAATAAAGCATAGGATAAAACAACATAAATACAATTTAATAAAGCATAGGTTAAAACAGCATAAATACAGTTTAATAAAGCATAGGATAAAACAACATAAATACAATTTAATAAAGCATAGGATAAAACAACATAAATACAATTTAATAAAGCATAGGATAAAACAACATAAATACTTTTTAATAAAGCATAGGATAAAACAACATAAATAAAATTTAATGAAGCATAGGATAAAACAACATAAATAAAATTTAATAAAGCATAGGATAAAACAACATAAATAAAATTTAATAAAGCATAGGATAAAACAACATTAATACAATTTAATAAACATAGGTTAAAACAGCATAAATACAGTTTAATAAAGCATAGGATAAAACAACATAAATCAAATTTAATAAAGCATAGGATAAAACAACATAAATCAAATTTAATAAAGCATAGGATAAAACAACATAAATACAATTTAATAAAGCATAGGATAAAACAAAATAAATTAAATTTAATAAAGCATAGGATAAAACAACATAAATAAAATTTAATAAAGCTTAGGTTAAAACAACATAAATACAATTTAATAAAGCATAGGATAAAACAACATAAATACAATTTAATAAAGCATAGGATAAAACAACATAAATACTTTTTAATAAAGCATAGTATAAAACCACATAATTACAATTTAATAAAGCACAGGATAAAACAACATAAATACAATTTAATAAAGCATAGGATAAAACAACATAAATACAATTTAACAAAACATTGGACAAAACAACATAAATACAATTTAATAAAGCATAGGATAAAACAACATAAATACAATTTAATGAAACATAGGATAAACAACATAAATACAATTTAATAAAGCATAGGACAAAACAACATAAATACAATTTAATAAAGCATATGTTAAAACAACATAAATACAATTTAATAAAGCATAGGATAAAACAACATAAATACAATTTAATGAAACATAGGATAAACAACATAAATACAATTTAATAAAGCATAGGACAAAACAACATAAATACAATTTAATAAAGCATATGTTAAAACAACATAAATGCAATTTAATAAAGCATAGGATAAAACAACATAAATACAATTTAATAAAGCATAGGTTAAAACAACATAAATACAATTTAATAAAGCATAGGTTAAAACAACATAAATACAATTTAATAAAGCCTACAATAAAACAACATAAATACAATTTAATAAAGCATAGGAAAAAACAACATAAATACAATTTAATAAAGCCTACAATAAAACAACATAAATACAATTTAATAAAGCATAGGAAAAAACAACATAAATACAATTTAATAAAGCATAGGATAAAACAACATAAATACAATTTAATAAAGCATAGGTTAAAACAACATAAATCCAATTTAATAAAGCATAGGATAAAACAACATAAATACAATTTAATAAAGCATACAATAAAACAACATAAATACAATTTAATAAAGCATAGGATAAAACAACATAAATACAATTTAATAAAGCATAGGATAAAACAATATAAATACAATTTAATAAAGCAGAGGATAAAACAACATAAATACAATTTAATAAAGCATAGGATAAAACAACATAAATACAATTTAATAAAGCATAGGTTAAAACAACATAAATACAATTTAATAAAGCATAGGTTAAAACAACATAAATCCAAATTAATAAAGCATAGGATAAAACAACATAAATACAATTTAATAAAGCATAGGATAAAACAGCATAAATACAATTTAATAAAGCATAGGATAAAACAACATAAATAAAATTTAATAAAGCATAGGATAAAACAACATAAATAAAATTTAATATAGCATAGGATAAAACAACATAAATACAATATAATAAAGCATAGGATAAAACAACATAAATAAAATTTAATAAAGCATAGGTTAAAACAGCATAAATACAGTTTAATAAAGCATAGGATAAAACAACATAAATCAAATTTAATAAAGCATAGGATAAAACAACATAAATCAAATTTAATAAAGCATAGGATAAAACAAAATAAATACTATTTAATAAAGCATAGGATAAAACAACATAAATTCAATTTAATAAAGCATAGGTTAAAACAACATAAATACAATTTAATAAAGCATAGGTTAAAACAACATAAATACAATTTAATAAAGCCTACAATAAAACAACATAAATACAATTTAATAAAGCATAGGAAAAAACAACATAAATACAATTTAATAAAGCCTACAATAAAACAACATAAATACAATTTAATAAAGAATAGGAAAAAACAACATAAATACAATTTAATAAAGCATAGGATAAAACAACATAAATACAATTTAATAAAGCATAGGTTAAAACAACATAAATCCAATTTAATAAAGCATAGGATAAAACAACATAAATACAATTTAATAAAGCATACAATAAAACAACATAAATCCAATTTAATAAAGCATAGGATAAAACAACATAAATACAATTTAATAAAGCATAGGATAAAACAATATAAATACAATTTAATAAAGCAGAGGATAAAACAACATAAATACAATTTAATAAAGCATAGGATAAAACAACATAAATACAATTTAATAAAGCATAGGTTAAAACAACATAAATACAATTTAATAAAGCATAGGTTAAAACAACATAAATCCAAATTAATAAAGCATAGGATAAAACAACATAAATACAATTTAATAAAGCATAGGATAAAACAGCATAAATACAATTTAATAAAGCATAGGATAAAACAACATAAATAAAATTTAATAAAGCATAGGATAAAACAACATAAATAAAATTTAATATAGCATAGGATAAAACAACATAAATACAATATAATAAAGCATAGGATAAAACAACATAAATAAAATTTAATAAAGCATAGGTTAAAACAGCATAAATACAGTTTAATAAAGCATAGGATAAAACAACATAAATCATATTTAATAAAGCATAGGATAAAACAACATAAATCAAATTTAATAAAGCATAGGATAAAACAAAATAAATACTATTTAATAAAGCATAGGATAAAACAACATAAATTCAATTTAATAAAGCATAGGATAAAACAACATAAATAAAATTTAATAAAGCTTTGGTTAAAACAACATAAATGCAATTTAATAAAGCATAGGATAAAACAACATAAATACTTTTTAATAAAGCATAGGATAAAACCACATAAATACAATTTAATAAAGCACAGGATAAAACAACATAAATACAATTTAATAAAGCATAGGATAAAACAACATAAATACAATTTAATAAAGCATAGGATAAAACAACATAAATACAATTTAATAAAGCATAGGATAAAACAACATAAATACAATTTAATAAAGCATAGGCTAAAACTACATAAATACAATTTAATAAAGCATAGGATAAAACAAATTAAATACAATTTAATAAAGCATAGGATAAAACAACATAAATTCAATTTAATAAAGCATAGGTTAAAACAGCATAAATACAGTTTAATAAAGCATAGGATAAAACAACATAAATACAATTTAATAAAGCATAGGATAAAACAACATAAATACAATTTAATAAAGCATAGGATAAAACAACATAAATTCAATTTAATAAAGCATAGGATAAAACAACATAAATACAATTTAATGAAACATAGGATAAACAACATAAATACAATTTAATAAAGCATAGGACAAAACAACATAAATACAATTTAATAAAGCATATGTTAAAACAACATAAATGCAATTTAATAAAGCATAGGATAAAACAACATAAATACAATTTAATAAAGCATAGGTTAAAACAACATAAATACAATTTAATAAAGCATAGGTTAAAACAACATAAATACAATTTAATAAAGCCTACAATAAAACAACATAAATACAATTTAATAAAGCATAGGAAAAAACAACATAAATACAATTTAATAAAGCCTACAATAAAACAACATAAATACAATTTAATAAAGCATAGGAAAAAACAACATAAATACAATTTAATAAAGCATAGGATAAAACAACATAAATACAATTTAATAAAGCATAGGATAAAACAACATAAATACAATTTAATAAAGCATAGGTTAAAACAACATAAATCCAAATTAATAAAGCATAGGATAAAACAACATAAATACAATTTAATAAAGCATAGGATAAAACAGCATAAATACAATTTAATAAAGCATAGGATAAAACAACATAAATAAAATTTAATAAAGCATAGGATAAAACAACATAAATAAAATTTAATATAGCATAGGATAAAACAACATAAATACAATATAATAAAGCATAGGATAAAACAACATAAATAAAATTTAATAAAGCATAGGTTAAAACAGCATAAATACAGTTTAATAAAGCATAGGATAAAACAACATAAATCAAATTTAATAAAGCATAGGATAAAACAACATAAATCAAATTTAATAAAGCATAGGATAAAACAAAATAAATACTATTTAATAAAGCATAGGATAAAACAACATAAATTCAATTTAATAAAGCATAGGTTAAAACAACATAAATACAATTTAATAAAGCATAGGTTAAAACAACATAAATACAATTTAATAAAGCCTACAATAAAACAACATAAATACAATTTAATAAAGCATAGGAAAAAACAACATAAATACAATTTAATAAAGCCTACAATAAAACAACATAAATACAATTTAATAAAGCATAGGAAAAAACAACATAAATACAATTTAATAAAGCATAGGATAAAACAACATAAATACAATTTAATAAAGCATAGGTTAAAACAACATAAATCCAATTTAATAAAGCATAGGATAAAACAACATAAATACAATTTAATAAAGCATACAATAAAACAACATAAATACAATTTAATAAAGCATAGGATAAAACAACATAAATACAATTTAATAAAGCATAGGATAAAACAATATAAATACAATTTAATAAAGCAGAGGATAAAACAACATAAATACAATTTAATAAAGCATAGGATAAAACAACATAAATACAATTTAATAAAGCATAGGTTAAAACAACATAAATACAATTTAATAAAGCATAGGTTAAAACAACATAAATCCAAATTAATAAAGCATAGGATAAAACAACATAAATACAATTTAATAAAGCATAGGATAAAACAGCATAAATACAATTTAATAAAGCATAGGATAAAACAACATAAATAAAATTTAATAAAGCATAGGATAAAACAACATAAATAAAATTTAATATAGCATAGGATAAAACAACATAAATACAATATAATAAAGCATAGGATAAAACAACATAAATAAAATTTAATAAAGCATAGGTTAAAACAGCATAAATACAGTTTAATAAAGCATAGGATAAAACAACATAAATCAAATTTAATAAAGCATAGGATAAAACAAAATAAATACTATTTAATAAAGCATAGGATAAAACAACATAAATTCAATTTAATAAAGCATAGGATAAGACAACATAAATAAAATTTAATAAAGCTTTGGTTAAAACAACATAAATGCAATTTAATAAAGCATAGGATAAAACAACATAAATACTTTTTAATAAAGCATAGGATAAAACCACATAAATACAATTTAATAAAGCACAGGATAAAACAACATAAATACAATTTAATAAAGCATAGGATAAAACAACATAAATACAATTTAATAAAGCATAGGATAAAACAACATAAATACAATTTAATAAAGCATAGGATAAAACAACATAAATACAATTTAATAAAGCATACATTAAAACAACATAAATACAATTAAATAAAGCATAGGATAAAACAATATAAATACAATTTAATAAAGCATAGGTTAAAACAACATAAATACAATTTAATAAAGCATAGGATAAAACAACATAAATACAATTTAAGAAAGCCTAGGTTAAAACAACATAAATACAATTTAATAAAGCATAGGATAAAACAACATAAATACAATTTAATAAAGCATAGGCTAAAACTACATAAATACAATTTAATAAAGCATAGGATAAAACAAATTAAATACAATTTAATAAAGCATAGGATAAAACAACATAAATTCAATTTAATAAAGCATAGGTTAAAACAGCATAAATACAGTTTAATAAAGCATAGGATAAAACAACATAAATACAATTTAATAAAGCATAGGATAAAACAACATAAATACAATTTAATAAAGCATAGGATAAAACAACATAAATTCAATTTAATAAAGCATAGGATAAAACAACATAAATACAATTTAATGAAACATAGGATAAACAACATAAATACAATTTAATAAAGCATAGGACAAAACAACATAAATACAATTTAATAAAGCATATGTTAAAACAACATAAATGCAATTTAATAAAGCATAGGATAAAACAACATAAATACAATTTAATAAAGCATAGGTTAAAACAACATAAATACAATTTAATAAAGCATAGGTTAAAACAACATAAATACAATTTAATAAAGCCTACAATAAAACAACATAAATACAATTTAATAAAGCATAGGAAAAAACAACATAAATACAATTTAATAAAGCCTACAATAAAACAACATAAATACAATTTAATAAAGCATAGGAAAAAACAACATAAATACAATTTAATAAAGCATAGGATAAAACAACATAAATACAATTTAATAAAGCATAGGATAAAACAACATAAATACAATTTAATAAAGCATAGGTTAAAACAACATAAATCCAATTTAATAAAGCATAGGATAAAACAACATAAATACAATTTAATAAAGCATACAATAAAACAACATAAATACAATTTAATAAAGCATAGGACAAAACAACATAAATACAATTTAATAGAGCATAGGATAAAACAACATAAATACAATTTAATGAAACATAGGATAAACAACATAAATACAATTTAATAAAACATAGGACAAAACAACATAAATACAATTTAATAAAGCATATGTTAAAACAACATAAATACAATTTAATAAAGCATAGGATAAAACAACATAAATACAATTTAATAAAGCATAGGACAAAACAACATAAATACAATTTAATAAAGCATATGTTAAAACAACATAAATACAATTTAATAAATCATAGGATAAAACAACATAAATACAATTTAATAAAGCATACGTTAAAACAACATAAATACAATTTAATAAAGCATAGGATGAAACAGCATAAATACAATTTAATAATGCATACGTTAAAACAACATAAATACAATTAAATAAAGCATAAGATAAAACAACATAAATACAATTTAATAAAGCATAGGATAAAACAACATAAATACAATTTAATAAAGCATAGGTTAAGACAACATAAATACAATTTAATAAAGCATAGGATAAAACAACATAAATACAATTAATAAAGCATAGGATAAAACAACATAAATACAATTTAATAAAGCATAGGATAAAACAGCATAAATAAAATTTAATAAAGCATAGGTTAAAACAACATAAATACAATTTAATAAAGCATAGGATAAAACAACATACATAAAATTTAATAAAGCATAGGTTAAAACAACATAAATACAATTTAATAAAGCATAGGACAAAACAACATAAATACAATTTAATAAAGCATACAATAAAACAACATAAATAAAATTTAATAAAGCATATGTTAAAACAACATAAATACAATTTAATAAAGCATAGGATAAAACAACATACATAAAATTTAATAAAGCATATGTTAAAACAACATAAATGCAATTTAATAAAGCATAGGATAAAACAACATAAATACAATTTAATAAAGCATAGGTTAAAACAACATAAATACAATTTAATAAAGCATAGGTTAAAACAACATAAATACAATTTAATAAAGCCTACAATAAAACAACATAAATACAATTTAATAAAGCATAGGAAAAAACAACATAAATACAATTTAATAAAGCCTACAATAAAACAACATAAATACAATTTAATAAAGCATAGGAAAAAACAACATAAATACAATTTAATAAAGCATAGGATAAAACAACATAAATACAATTTAATAAAGCATAGGATAAAACAACATAAATACAATTTAATAAAGCATAGGTTAAAACAACATAAATCCAATTTAATAAAGCATAGGATAAAACAACATATATACAATTTAATAAATCATAGGATAAAACAACATAAATACAATTTAATAAAGCATACGTTAAAACAACATAAATACAATTTAATAAAGCATAGGATGAAACAGCATAAATACAATTTAATAAAGCATACGTTAAAACAACATAAATACAATTAAATAAAGCATAAGATAAAACAACATAAATACAATTTAATAAAGCATAGGATAAAACAACATAAATACAATTTAACAAAACATTGGACAAAACAACATAAATACAATTTAATAAAGCATAGGATAAAACAACATAAATACAATTTAATAAAGCATAGGATAAAACAACATAAATACAATTTAATAAAGCATAGGTTAAAACAACATAAATCCAATTTAATAAAGCATAGGATAAAACAACATAAATACAATTTAATAAAGCATACAATAAAACAACATAAATACAATTTAATAAAGCATAGGACAAAACAACATAAATACAATTTAATAGAGCATAGGATAAAACAACATAAATACAATTTAATGAAACATAGGATAAACAACATAAATACAATTTAATAAAACATAGGACAAAACAACATAAATACAATTTAATAAAGCATATGTTAAAACAACATAAATACAATTTAATAAAGCATAGGATAAAACAACATAAATACAATTTAATAAAGCATAGGACAAAACAACATAAATACAATTTAATAAAGCATATGTTAAAACAACATAAATACAATTTAATAAATCATAGGATAAAACAACATAAATACAATTTAATAAAGCATACGTTAAAACAACATAAATACAATTTAATAAAGCATAGGATGAAACAGCATAAATACAATTTAATAATGCATACGTTAAAACAACATAAATACAATTAAATAAAGCATAAGATAAAACAACATAAATACAATTTAATAAAGCATAGGATAAAACAACATAAATACAATTTAATAAAGCATAGGTTAAGACAACATAAATACAATTTAATAAAGCATAGGATAAAACAACATAAATACAATTTAATAAAGCATAGGATAAAACAACATAAATACAATTTAATAAAGCATAGGATAAAACAGCATAAATAAAATTTAATAAAGCATAGGTTAAAACAACATAAATACAATTTAATAAAGCATAGGATAAAACAACATACATAAAATTTAATAAAGCATAGGTTAAAACAACATAAATACAATTTAATAAAGCATAGGATAAAACAACATAAATACAATTTAATGAAACATAGGATAAACAACATAAATACAATTTAATAAAGCATAGGACAAAACAACATAAATACAATTTAATAAAGCATATGTTAAAACAACATAAATACAATTTAATAAAGCATACATTAAAACAACATAAATACAATTAAATAAAGCATAGGATAAAACAATATAAATACAATTTAATAAAGCATAGGTTAAAACAACATAAATACAATTTAATAAAGCATAGGATAAAACAACATAAATACAATTTAAGAAAGCCTAGGTTAAAACAACATAAATACAATTTAATAAAGCATAGGATAAAACAACATAAATACAATTTAATAAAGCATAGGCTAAAACTACATAAATACAATTTAATAAAGCATAGGATAAAACAAATTAAATACAATTTAATAAAGCATAGGATAAAACAACATAAATTCAATTTAATAAAGCATAGGTTAAAATAACATAAATACAATTTAATAAAGCATAGGATAAAACAACATAAATATAATTTAATAAAGCATAAGATAAAACAACATGAATACAATTTAATAAAGCATAGGTTAAAACAACATAAATACAATTTAATAAAGCATAGGATAAAACAACATAAATACAATTTAATAAAGCATAGGATAAAACAACATAAATACAATTTAATAAAGCATAGGTTAAAACAGCATAAATACAGTTTAATAAAGCATAGGATAAAACAACATAAATACAATTTAATAAAGCATAGGATAAAACAACATAAATCAAATTTAATAAAGCATTGGATAAAACAACATAAATACTTTTTAATAAAGCATAGGATAAAACAACATAAATAAAATTTAATAAAGCATAGGATAAAACAACATAAATAAAATTTAATAAAGCATAGGATAAAACAACATAAATACAATTTAATAAAGCATAGGTTAAAACAGCATAAATACAGTTTAATAAAGCATAGGATAAAACAACATAAATACAATTTAATAAAGCATAGGATAAAACAACATAAATACAATTTAATAAAGCATAGGATAAAACAACATAAATACTTTTTAATAAAGCATAGGATAAAACAACATAAATAAAATTTAATGAAGCATAGGATAAAACAACATAAATAAAATTTAATAAAGCATAGGATAAAACAACATAAATAAAATTTAATAAAGCATAGGATAAAACAACATTAATACAATTTAATAAACATAGGTTAAAACAGCATAAATACAGTTTAATAAAGCATAGGATAAAACAACATAAATCAAATTTAATAAAGCATAGGATAAAACAACATAAATCAAATTTAATAAAGCATAGGATAAAACAACATAAATACAATTTAATAAAGCATAGGATAAAACAAAATAAATTAAATTTAATAAAGCATAGGATAAAACAACATAAATAAAATTTAATAAAGCTTAGGTTAAAACAACATAAATACAATTTAATAAAGCATAGGATAAAACAACATAAATACAATTTAATAAAGCATAGGATAAAACAACATAAATACTTTTTAATAAAGCATAGTATAAAACCACATAATTACAATTTAATAAAGCACAGGATAAAACAACATAAATACAATTTAATAAAGCATAGGATAAAACAACATAAATACAATTTAACAAAACATTGGACAAAACAACATAAATACAATTTAATAAAGCATAGGATAAAACAACATAAATACAATTTAATGAAACATAGGATAAACAACATAAATACAATTTAATAAAGCATAGGACAAAACAACATAAATACAATTTAATAAAGCATATGTTAAAACAACATAAATACAATTTAATAAAGCATAGGATAAAACAACATAAATACAATTTAATGAAACATAGGATAAACAACATAAATACAATTTAATAAAGCATAGGACAAAACAACATAAATACAATTTAATAAAGCATATGTTAAAACAACATAAATGCAATTTAATAAAGCATAGGATAAAACAACATAAATACAATTTAATAAAGCATAGGTTAAAACAACATAAATACAATTTAATAAAGCATAGGTTAAAACAACATAAATACAATTTAATAAAGCCTACAATAAAACAACATAAATACAATTTAATAAAGCATAGGAAAAAACAACATAAATACAATTTAATAAAGCCTACAATAAAACAACATAAATACAATTTAATAAAGCATAGGAAAAAACAACATAAATACAATTTAATAAAGCATAGGATAAAACAACATAAATACAATTTAATAAAGCATAGGTTAAAACAACATAAATCCAATTTAATAAAGCATAGGATAAAACAACATAAATACAATTTAATAAAGCATACAATAAAACAACATAAATACAATTTAATAAAGCATAGGATAAAACAACATAAATACAATTTAATAAAGCATAGGATAAAACAATATAAATACAATTTAATAAAGCAGAGGATAAAACAACATAAATACAATTTAATAAAGCATAGGATAAAACAACATAAATACAATTTAATAAAGCATAGGTTAAAACAACATAAATACAATTTAATAAAGCATAGGTTAAAACAACATAAATCCAAATTAATAAAGCATAGGATAAAACAACATAAATACAATTTAATAAAGCATAGGATAAAACAGCATAAATACAATTTAATAAAGCATAGGATAAAACAACATAAATAAAATTTAATAAAGCATAGGATAAAACAACATAAATAAAATTTAATATAGCATAGGATAAAACAACATAAATACAATATAATAAAGCATAGGATAAAACAACATAAATAAAATTTAATAAAGCATAGGTTAAAACAGCATAAATACAGTTTAATAAAGCATAGGATAAAACAACATAAATCAAATTTAATAAAGCATAGGATAAAACAACATAAATCAAATTTAATAAAGCATAGGATAAAACAAAATAAATACTATTTAATAAAGCATAGGATAAAACAACATAAATTCAATTTAATAAAGCATAGGTTAAAACAACATAAATACAATTTAATAAAGCATAGGTTAAAACAACATAAATACAATTTAATAAAGCCTACAATAAAACAACATAAATACAATTTAATAAAGCATAGGAAAAAACAACATAAATACAATTTAATAAAGCCTACAATAAAACAACATAAATACAATTTAATAAAGAATAGGAAAAAACAACATAAATACAATTTAATAAAGCATAGGATAAAACAACATAAATACAATTTAATAAAGCATAGGTTAAAACAACATAAATCCAATTTAATAAAGCATAGGATAAAACAACATAAATACAATTTAATAAAGCATACAATAAAACAACATAAATCCAATTTAATAAAGCATAGGATAAAACAACATAAATACAATTTAATAAAGCATAGGATAAAACAATATAAATACAATTTAATAAAGCAGAGGATAAAACAACATAAATACAATTTAATAAAGCATAGGATAAAACAACATAAATACAATTTAATAAAGCATAGGTTAAAACAACATAAATACAATTTAATAAAGCATAGGTTAAAACAACATAAATCCAAATTAATAAAGCATAGGATAAAACAACATAAATACAATTTAATAAAGCATAGGATAAAACAGCATAAATACAATTTAATAAAGCATAGGATAAAACAACATAAATAAAATTTAATAAAGCATAGGATAAAACAACATAAATAAAATTTAATATAGCATAGGATAAAACAACATAAATACAATATAATAAAGCATAGGATAAAACAACATAAATAAAATTTAATAAAGCATAGGTTAAAACAGCATAAATACAGTTTAATAAAGCATAGGATAAAACAACATAAATCATATTTAATAAAGCATAGGATAAAACAACATAAATCAAATTTAATAAAGCATAGGATAAAACAAAATAAATACTATTTAATAAAGCATAGGATAAAACAACATAAATTCAATTTAATAAAGCATAGGATAAAACAACATAAATAAAATTTAATAAAGCTTTGGTTAAAACAACATAAATGCAATTTAATAAAGCATAGGATAAAACAACATAAATACTTTTTAATAAAGCATAGGATAAAACCACATAAATACAATTTAATAAAGCACAGGATAAAACAACATAAATACAATTTAATAAAGCATAGGATAAAACAACATAAATACAATTTAATAAAGCATAGGATAAAACAACATAAATACAATTTAATAAAGCATAGGATAAAACAACATAAATACAATTTAATAAAGCATAGGCTAAAACTACATAAATACAATTTAATAAAGCATAGGATAAAACAAATTAAATACAATTTAATAAAGCATAGGATAAAACAACATAAATTCAATTTAATAAAGCATAGGTTAAAACAGCATAAATACAGTTTAATAAAGCATAGGATAAAACAACATAAATACAATTTAATAAAGCATAGGATAAAACAACATAAATACAATTTAATAAAGCATAGGATAAAACAACATAAATTCAATTTAATAAAGCATAGGATAAAACAACATAAATACAATTTAATGAAACATAGGATAAACAACATAAATACAATTTAATAAAGCATAGGACAAAACAACATAAATACAATTTAATAAAGCATATGTTAAAACAACATAAATGCAATTTAATAAAGCATAGGATAAAACAACATAAATACAATTTAATAAAGCATAGGTTAAAACAACATAAATACAATTTAATAAAGCATAGGTTAAAACAACATAAATACAATTTAATAAAGCCTACAATAAAACAACATAAATACAATTTAATAAAGCATAGGAAAAAACAACATAAATACAATTTAATAAAGCCTACAATAAAACAACATAAATACAATTTAATAAAGCATAGGAAAAAACAACATAAATACAATTTAATAAAGCATAGGATAAAACAACATAAATACAATTTAATAAAGCATAGGATAAAACAACATAAATACAATTTAATAAAGCATAGGTTAAAACAACATAAATCCAAATTAATAAAGCATAGGATAAAACAACATAAATACAATTTAATAAAGCATAGGATAAAACAGCATAAATACAATTTAATAAAGCATAGGATAAAACAACATAAATAAAATTTAATAAAGCATAGGATAAAACAACATAAATAAAATTTAATATAGCATAGGATAAAACAACATAAATACAATATAATAAAGCATAGGATAAAACAACATAAATAAAATTTAATAAAGCATAGGTTAAAACAGCATAAATACAGTTTAATAAAGCATAGGATAAAACAACATAAATCAAATTTAATAAAGCATAGGATAAAACAACATAAATCAAATTTAATAAAGCATAGGATAAAACAAAATAAATACTATTTAATAAAGCATAGGATAAAACAACATAAATTCAATTTAATAAAGCATAGGTTAAAACAACATAAATACAATTTAATAAAGCATAGGTTAAAACAACATAAATACAATTTAATAAAGCCTACAATAAAACAACATAAATACAATTTAATAAAGCATAGGAAAAAACAACATAAATACAATTTAATAAAGCCTACAATAAAACAACATAAATACAATTTAATAAAGCATAGGAAAAAACAACATAAATACAATTTAATAAAGCATAGGATAAAACAACATAAATACAATTTAATAAAGCATAGGTTAAAACAACATAAATCCAATTTAATAAAGCATAGGATAAAACAACATAAATACAATTTAATAAAGCATACAATAAAACAACATAAATACAATTTAATAAAGCATAGGATAAAACAACATAAATACAATTTAATAAAGCATAGGATAAAACAATATAAATACAATTTAATAAAGCAGAGGATAAAACAACATAAATACAATTTAATAAAGCATAGGATAAAACAACATAAATACAATTTAATAAAGCATAGGTTAAAACAACATAAATACAATTTAATAAAGCATAGGTTAAAACAACATAAATCCAAATTAATAAAGCATAGGATAAAACAACATAAATACAATTTAATAAAGCATAGGATAAAACAGCATAAATACAATTTAATAAAGCATAGGATAAAACAACATAAATAAAATTTAATAAAGCATAGGATAAAACAACATAAATAAAATTTAATATAGCATAGGATAAAACAACATAAATACAATATAATAAAGCATAGGATAAAACAACATAAATAAAATTTAATAAAGCATAGGTTAAAACAGCATAAATACAGTTTAATAAAGCATAGGATAAAACAACATAAATCAAATTTAATAAAGCATAGGATAAAACAAAATAAATACTATTTAATAAAGCATAGGATAAAACAACATAAATTCAATTTAATAAAGCATAGGATAAGACAACATAAATAAAATTTAATAAAGCTTTGGTTAAAACAACATAAATGCAATTTAATAAAGCATAGGATAAAACAACATAAATACTTTTTAATAAAGCATAGGATAAAACCACATAAATACAATTTAATAAAGCACAGGATAAAACAACATAAATACAATTTAATAAAGCATAGGATAAAACAACATAAATACAATTTAATAAAGCATAGGATAAAACAACATAAATACAATTTAATAAAGCATAGGATAAAACAACATAAATACAATTTAATAAAGCATACATTAAAACAACATAAATACAATTAAATAAAGCATAGGATAAAACAATATAAATACAATTTAATAAAGCATAGGTTAAAACAACATAAATACAATTTAATAAAGCATAGGATAAAACAACATAAATACAATTTAAGAAAGCCTAGGTTAAAACAACATAAATACAATTTAATAAAGCATAGGATAAAACAACATAAATACAATTTAATAAAGCATAGGCTAAAACTACATAAATACAATTTAATAAAGCATAGGATAAAACAAATTAAATACAATTTAATAAAGCATAGGATAAAACAACATAAATTCAATTTAATAAAGCATAGGTTAAAACAGCATAAATACAGTTTAATAAAGCATAGGATAAAACAACATAAATACAATTTAATAAAGCATAGGATAAAACAACATAAATACAATTTAATAAAGCATAGGATAAAACAACATAAATTCAATTTAATAAAGCATAGGATAAAACAACATAAATACAATTTAATGAAACATAGGATAAACAACATAAATACAATTTAATAAAGCATAGGACAAAACAACATAAATACAATTTAATAAAGCATATGTTAAAACAACATAAATGCAATTTAATAAAGCATAGGATAAAACAACATAAATACAATTTAATAAAGCATAGGTTAAAACAACATAAATACAATTTAATAAAGCATAGGTTAAAACAACATAAATACAATTTAATAAAGCCTACAATAAAACAACATAAATACAATTTAATAAAGCATAGGAAAAAACAACATAAATACAATTTAATAAAGCCTACAATAAAACAACATAAATACAATTTAATAAAGCATAGGAAAAAACAACATAAATACAATTTAATAAAGCATAGGATAAAACAACATAAATACAATTTAATAAAGCATAGGATAAAACAACATAAATACAATTTAATAAAGCATAGGTTAAAACAACATAAATCCAATTTAATAAAGCATAGGATAAAACAACATAAATACAATTTAATAAAGCATACAATAAAACAACATAAATACAATTTAATAAAGCATAGGACAAAACAACATAAATACAATTTAATAGAGCATAGGATAAAACAACATAAATACAATTTAATGAAACATAGGATAAACAACATAAATACAATTTAATAAAACATAGGACAAAACAACATAAATACAATTTAATAAAGCATATGTTAAAACAACATAAATACAATTTAATAAAGCATAGGATAAAACAACATAAATACAATTTAATAAAGCATAGGACAAAACAACATAAATACAATTTAATAAAGCATATGTTAAAACAACATAAATACAATTTAATAAATCATAGGATAAAACAACATAAATACAATTTAATAAAGCATACGTTAAAACAACATAAATACAATTTAATAAAGCATAGGATGAAACAGCATAAATACAATTTAATAATGCATACGTTAAAACAACATAAATACAATTAAATAAAGCATAAGATAAAACAACATAAATACAATTTAATAAAGCATAGGATAAAACAACATAAATACAATTTAATAAAGCATAGGTTAAGACAACATAAATACAATTTAATAAAGCATAGGATAAAACAACATAAATACAATTAATAAAGCATAGGATAAAACAACATAAATACAATTTAATAAAGCATAGGATAAAACAGCATAAATAAAATTTAATAAAGCATAGGTTAAAACAACATAAATACAATTTAATAAAGCATAGGATAAAACAACATACATAAAATTTAATAAAGCATAGGTTAAAACAACATAAATACAATTTAATAAAGCATAGGACAAAACAACATAAATACAATTTAATAAAGCATACAATAAAACAACATAAATAAAATTTAATAAAGCATATGTTAAAACAACATAAATACAATTTAATAAAGCATAGGATAAAACAACATACATAAAATTTAATAAAGCATATGTTAAAACAACATAAATGCAATTTAATAAAGCATAGGATAAAACAACATAAATACAATTTAATAAAGCATAGGTTAAAACAACATAAATACAATTTAATAAAGCATAGGTTAAAACAACATAAATACAATTTAATAAAGCCTACAATAAAACAACATAAATACAATTTAATAAAGCATAGGAAAAAACAACATAAATACAATTTAATAAAGCCTACAATAAAACAACATAAATACAATTTAATAAAGCATAGGAAAAAACAACATAAATACAATTTAATAAAGCATAGGATAAAACAACATAAATACAATTTAATAAAGCATAGGATAAAACAACATAAATACAATTTAATAAAGCATAGGTTAAAACAACATAAATCCAATTTAATAAAGCATAGGATAAAACAACATATATACAATTTAATAAATCATAGGATAAAACAACATAAATACAATTTAATAAAGCATACGTTAAAACAACATAAATACAATTTAATAAAGCATAGGATGAAACAGCATAAATACAATTTAATAAAGCATACGTTAAAACAACATAAATACAATTAAATAAAGCATAAGATAAAACAACATAAATACAATTTAATAAAGCATAGGATAAAACAACATAAATACAATTTAACAAAACATTGGACAAAACAACATAAATACAATTTAATAAAGCATAGGATAAAACAACATAAATACAATTTAATAAAGCATAGGATAAAACAACATAAATACAATTTAATAAAGCATAGGTTAAAACAACATAAATCCAATTTAATAAAGCATAGGATAAAACAACATAAATACAATTTAATAAAGCATACAATAAAACAACATAAATACAATTTAATAAAGCATAGGACAAAACAACATAAATACAATTTAATAGAGCATAGGATAAAACAACATAAATACAATTTAATGAAACATAGGATAAACAACATAAATACAATTTAATAAAACATAGGACAAAACAACATAAATACAATTTAATAAAGCATATGTTAAAACAACATAAATACAATTTAATAAAGCATAGGATAAAACAACATAAATACAATTTAATAAAGCATAGGACAAAACAACATAAATACAATTTAATAAAGCATATGTTAAAACAACATAAATACAATTTAATAAATCATAGGATAAAACAACATAAATACAATTTAATAAAGCATACGTTAAAACAACATAAATACAATTTAATAAAGCATAGGATGAAACAGCATAAATACAATTTAATAATGCATACGTTAAAACAACATAAATACAATTAAATAAAGCATAAGATAAAACAACATAAATACAATTTAATAAAGCATAGGATAAAACAACATAAATACAATTTAATAAAGCATAGGTTAAGACAACATAAATACAATTTAATAAAGCATAGGATAAAACAACATAAATACAATTTAATAAAGCATAGGATAAAACAACATAAATACAATTTAATAAAGCATAGGATAAAACAGCATAAATAAAATTTAATAAAGCATAGGTTAAAACAACATAAATACAATTTAATAAAGCATAGGATAAAACAACATACATAAAATTTAATAAAGCATAGGTTAAAACAACATAAATACAATTTAATAAAGCATAGGATAAAACAACATAAATACAATTTAATGAAACATAGGATAAACAACATAAATACAATTTAATAAAGCATAGGACAAAACAACATAAATACAATTTAATAAAGCATATGTTAAAACAACATAAATGCAATTTAATAAAGCATAGGATAAAACAACATAAATACAATTTAATAAAGCATAGGTTAAAACAACATAAATACAATTTAATAAAGCATAGGTTAAAACAACATAAATACAATTTAATAAAGCCTACAATAAAACAACATAAATACAATTTAATAAAGCATAGGAAAAAACAACATAAATACAATTTAATAAAGCCTACAATAAAACAACATAAATACAATTTAATAAAGCATAGGAAAAAACAACATAAATACAATTTAATAAAGCATAGGATAAAACAACATAAATACAATTTAATAAAGCATAGGATAAAACAACATAAATACAATTTAATAAAGCATAGGTTAAAACAACATAAATCCAATTTAATAAAGCATAGGATAAAACAACATATATACAATTTAATAAATCATAGGATAAAACAACATAAATACAATTTAATAAAGCATACGTTAAAACAACATAAATACAATTTAATAAAGCATAGGATGAAACAGCATAAATACAATTTAATAAAGCATACGTTAAAACAACATAAATACAATTAAATAAAGCATAAGATAAAACAACATAAATACAATTTAATAAAGCATAGGATAAAACAACATAAATACAATTTAACAAAACATTGGACAAAACAACATAAATACAATTTAATAAAGCATAGGATAAAACAACATAAATACAATTTAATGAAACATAGGATAAACAACATAAATACAATTTAATAAAGCATAGGACAAAACAACATAAATACAATTTAATAAAGCATATGTTAAAACAACATAAATACAATTTAATAAAGCATAGGATAAAACAACATAAATACAATTTAATGAAACATAGGATAAACAACATAAATACAATTTAATAAAGCATAGGACAAAACAACATAAATACAATTTAATAAAGCATATGTTAAAACAACATAAATGCAATTTAATAAAGCATAGGATAAAACAACATAAATACAATTTAATAAAGCATAGGTTAAAACAACATAAATACAATTTAATAAAGCATAGGTTAAAACAACATAAATACAATTTAATAAAGCCTACAATAAAACAACATAAATACAATTTAATAAAGCATAGGAAAAAACAACATAAATACAATTTAATAAAGCCTACAATAAAACAACATAAATACAATTTAATAAAGCATAGGAAAAAACAACATAAATACAATTTAATAAAGCATAGGATAAAACAACATAAATCCAATTTAATAAAGCATAGGATAAAACAACATAAATACAATTTAATAAAGCATAGGTTAAAACAACATAAATCCAATTTAATAAAGCATAGGATGAAACAACATAAATACAATTTAATAAAGCATACAATAAAACAACATAAATACAATTTAATAAAGCATAGGACAAAACAACATAAATACAATTTAATAAAGCATAGGATAAAACAACATAAATACAATTTAATGAAACATAGGATAAACAACATAAATACAATTTAATAAAGCATAGGACAAAACAACATAAATACAATTTAATAAAGCATATGTTAAAACAACATAAATACAATTTAATAAAGCATAGGATAAAACAACATAAATACAATTTAATAAAGCATAGGACAAAACAACATAAATACAATTTAATAAAGCATAGGATAAAACAACATAAATACAATTTAACAAAACATTGGACAAAACAACATAAATACAATTTAATAAAGCATAGGATAAAACAACATAAATACAAGTTAATGAAACATAGGATAAACAACATAAATACAATTTAATAAAGCCTACAATAAAACAACATAAATACAATTTAATAAAGCATAGGAAAAAACAACATAAATACAATTTAATAAAGCCTACAATAAAACAACATAAATACAATTTAATAAAGCATAGGAAAAAACAACATAAATACAATTTAATAAAGCATAGGATAAAACAACATAAATACAATTTAATAAAGCATAGGATAAAACAACATAAATACAATTTAATAAAGCATAGGTTAAAACAACATAAATCCAATTTAATAAAGCATAGGATAAAACAACATAAATACAATTTAATAAAGCATACAATAAAACAACATAAATACAATTTAATAAAGCATAGGACAAAACAACATAAATACAATTTAATAAAGCATAGGATAAAACAACATAAATACAATTTAATAAAGCATACGTTAAAACAACATAAATACAATTAAATAAAGCATAAGATAAAACAACATAAATACAATTTAATAAAGCATAGGTTAAAACAACATAAATACAATTTAATAAAGCATAGGATAAAACAACATAAATAAAATTTAATAAAGCATAGGATAAAACAACATAAATACAATTTAATAAAGCATAGGATAAAACAACATAAATAAAATTTAATAAAGCATAGGTTAAAACAACATAAATACAATTTCATAAAGCATAGGACAAAACAACATAAATACAATTTAATAAAGCATAGGATAAAACAACATAAATACAATTTAATGAAACATAGGATAAACAACATAAATACAATTTAATAAAGCATAGGACAAAACAACATAAATACAATTTAATAAAGCATATGTTAAAACAACATAAATACAATTTAATAAAGCATAGGATAAAACAACATAAACACAATTTAATAAAGCATAGGTTAAAACAACATGAATACAAATTAATAAATCATACAATAAAACAACATAAATACAATTTAATAAAGCATAGGACAAAACAACATAAATACAATTTAATAAAGCCTACAATAAAACAAAAAATACAATTTAATAAAGCATAGGAAAAAACAACATAAATACAATTTAATAAAGCCTACAATAAAACAACATAAATACAATTTAATAAAGCTTAGGAAAAAACAACATAAATACAATTCAATAAAGCATAGGATAAAACAACATAAATACAATTTAATAAAGCATAGGAAAAAACAACATAAATACAATTTAATAAAGCATACGTTAAAACAACATAATTACAATTTAATAAAGCATAGGATAAAACAACATAAATACAATTTAATAAAGCATACGTTAAAACAACATAAATACAATTAAATAAAGCATAGGATAAATCAACATAAATACAATTTAATAAAGCATAGGTTAAAACAACATAAATACAATTTAATAAAGCATAGGATAAAACAACATAAATTCAATTTAATAAAGCATAGGATAAAACAACATAAATACAATTTAATAAAGCATAGGATAAAACAATATAAATACAATTTAATAAAGCAGAGGATAAAACAACATAAATACAATTTAATAAAGCATAGGATAAAACAACATAAATACAATTTAATAAAGCATAGGTTAAAACAACATAAATACAATTTAATAAAGCCTACAATAAAACAACATAAATACAATTTAATAAAGCATAGGAAAAAACAACATAAATACAATTTAATAAAGCCTACAATAAAAAAACATAAATACAATTTAATAAAGCTTAGGAAAAAACAACATAAATACAATTCAATAAAGCATAGGATAAAACAACATAAATACAATTTAATAAAGCATAGGAAAAAACAACATAAATACAATTTAATAAAGCATACGTTAAAACAACATAAATACAATTTAATAAAGTATAGGATAAAACAACATAAATACAATTTAATAAAGCATACGTTAAAACAACATAAATACAATTAAATAAAGCATAGGATAAATCAACATAAATACAATTTAATAAAGCATAGGTTAAAACAACATAAATACAATTTAATAAAGCATAGGATAAAACAACATAAATTCAATTTAATAAAGCATAGGATAAAACAACATAAATACAATTTAATAAAGCATAGGATAAAACAATATAAATACAATTTAATAAAGCAGAGGATAAAACAACATAAATACAATTTAATAAAGCATAGGATAAAACAACATAAATACAATTTAATAAAGCATAGGTTAAAACAACATAAATACAATTTAATAAAGCATAGGTTAAAACAACATAAATACATTTTAATAAAGCATAGGATAAAACAACATAAATACAATTTAATAAAGCATACAATAAAACAACATAAATACAATTTAATAAAGCATAGGATAAAACAACATAAATACAATTTAATAAAGCATAGCTTAAAACAACATAAATGCAATTTAATAAAGCATAGGATAAAACAACATAAATACAATTTAATAAAGCATAGGATAAAACAACATAAATACAATTTAATAAAGCATAGCTTAAAACAACATAAATGCAATTTAATAAAGCATAGGATAAAACAACATAAATACAATTTAATAAAGCATAGGTTAAAACAACATAAATACAATTTAATAAAGCATAGGACAAAACAACATAAATACAATTTAATAAAGCATAGGATAAAACAACATAAATAAAATTTAATAAAGCATAGGATAAAACAACATAAATAAAATTTAATATAGCATAGGATAAAACAACATAAATACAATATAATAAAGCATAGGATAAAATAACATAAATAAAATTTAATAAAGCATAGGTTAAAACAGCATAAATACAGTTTAATAAAGCATAGGATAAAACAACATAAATCAAATTTAATAAAGCATAGGATAAAACAACATAAATCAAATTTAATAAAGCATAGGATAAAACAAAATAAATACTATTTAATAAAGCATAGGATAAAACAACATAAATACAATTTAATAAAGCATAGGATAAAACAACATAAATACAATTTAATAAAGCATAGGATAAAACAACATAAATACAATTTAATAAAGCATAGGATAAAACAACATAAATACAATTTAATAAAGCATAGGATAAAACAACATAAATTCAATTTAATAAAGCATAGGATAAAACAACATAAATAAAATTTAATAAAGCTTTGGTTAAAACAACATAAATGCAATTTAATAAAGCATAGGATAAAACAACATAAATACTTTTTAATAAAGCATAGGATAAAACCACATAAATACAATTTAATAAAGCACAGGATAAAACAACATAAATACAATTTAATAAAGCATAGGATAAAACAACATAAATACAATTTAATAAAGCATAGGATAAAACAACATAAATACAATTTAATAAAGCATAGGATAAAACAACATAAATACAATTTAATAAAGCATACATTAAAACAACATAAATACAATTAAATAAAGCATAGGATAAAACAATATAAATACAATTTAATAAAGCATAGGTTAAAACAACATAAATACAATTTAATAAAGCATAGGATAAAACAACATAAATACAATTTAAGAAAGCATAGGTTAAAACAACATAAATACAATTTAATAAAGCATAGGATAAAACAACGAAAATACAATTTAATAAAGCATAGGCTAAAACTACATAAATACAATTTAATAAAGCATAGGATAAAACAAATTAAATACAATTTAATAAAGCATAGGATAAAACAACATAAATTCAATTTAGAAAAGCATAGGTTAAAATAACATAAATACAATTTAATAAAGCATAGGATAAAACAACATAAATACAATTTAATAAAGCATAAGATAAAACAACATGAATACAATTTAATAAAGCATAGGTTAAAACAACATAAATACAATTTAATAAAGCATAGGATAAAACAACATAAATACAATTTAATAAAGCATAGGATAAAACAACATAAATACAATTTAATAAAGCATAGGTTAAAACAGCATAAATACAGTTTAATAAAGCATAGGATAAAACAACATAAATACAATTTAATAAAGCATAGGATAAAACAACATAAATCAAATTTAATAAAGCATAGGATAAAACAACATAAATACTTTTTAATAAAGCATAGGATAAAACAACATAAATAAAATTTAATAAAGCATAGGATAAAACAACATAAATAAAATTTAATAAAGCATAGGATAAAACAACATAAATACAATTTAATAAAGCATAGGTTAAAACAGCATAAATACAGTTTAATAAAGCATAGGATAAAACAACATAAATACAATTTAATAAAGCATAGGATGAAACAACATAAATACAATTTAATAAAGCATAGGATAAAACAACATAAATACTTTTTAATAAAGCATAGGATAAAACAACATAAATACAATTTAATAAAGCATAGGATAAAACAACATAAATAAAATTTAATAAAGCATAGGATAAAACAACATAAATAAAATTTAATAAAGCATAGGATAAAACAACATAAATAAAATTTAATAAAGCATAGGATAAAACAACATAAATTCAATTTAATAAAGCATAGGATAAAACAACATAAATAAAATTTAATAAAGCTTTGGTTAAAACAACATAAATGCAATTTAATAAAGCATAGGATAAAACAACATAAATACTTTTTAATAAAGCATAGGATAAAACCACATAAATACAATTTAATAAAGCACAGGATAAAACAACATAAATACAATTTAATAAAGCATAGGATAAAACAACATAAATACAATTTAATAAAGCATAGGATAAAACAACATAAATACAATTTAATAAAGCATAGGATAAAACAACATAAATACAATTTAATAAAGCATACATTAAAACAACATAAATACAATTAAATAAAGCATAGGATAAAACAATATAAATACAATTTAATAAAGCATAGGTTAAAACAACATAAATACAATTTAATAAAGCATAGGATAAAACAACATAAATACAATTTAAGAAAGCATAGGTTAAAACAACATAAATACAATTTAATAAAGCATAGGATAAAACAACGAAAATACAATTTAATAAAGCATAGGCTAAAACTACATAAATACAATTTAATAAAGCATAGGATAAAACAAATTAAATACAATTTAATAAAGCATAGGATAAAACAACATAAATTCAATTTAGAAAAGCATAGGTTAAAATAACATAAATACAATTTAATAAAGCATAGGATAAAACAACATAAATACAATTTAATAAAGCATAAGATAAAACAACATGAATACAATTTAATAAAGCATAGGTTAAAACAACATAAATACAATTTAATAAAGCATAGGATAAAACAACATAAATACAATTTAATAAAGCATAGGATAAAACAACATAAATACAATTTAATAAAGCATAGGTTAAAACAGCATAAATACAGTTTAATAAAGCATAGGATAAAACAACATAAATACAATTTAATAAAGCATAGGATAAAACAACATAAATCAAATTTAATAAAGCATAGGATAAAACAACATAAATACTTTTTAATAAAGCATAGGATAAAACAACATAAATAAAATTTAATAAAGCATAGGATAAAACAACATAAATAAAATTTAATAAAGCATAGGATAAAACAACATAAATACAATTTAATAAAGCATAGGTTAAAACAGCATAAATACAGTTTAATAAAGCATAGGATAAAACAACATAAATACAATTTAATAAAGCATAGGATGAAACAACATAAATACAATTTAATAAAGCATAGGATAAAACAACATAAATACTTTTTAATAAAGCATAGGATAAAACAACATAAATACAATTTAATAAAGCATAGGATAAAACAACATAAATAAAATTTAATAAAGCATAGGATAAAACAACATAAATAAAATTTAATAAAGCATAGGATAAAACAACATAAATACAATTCAATAAGCATAGGATAAAACAACATAAATACAATTTAATAAAGCATAGGATAAAACAACATAAATACTTTTTAATAAAGCATAGGATAAAACCACATAATTACAATTTAATAAAGCACAGGATAAAACAACATAAATACAATTTAATAAAGCATAGGATAAAACAACATAAATACAATTTAACAAAACATTGGACAAAACAACATAAATACAATTTAATAAAGCATAGGACAAAACAACATAAATACAATTTAATAAAGCATATGTTAAAACAACATAAATGCAATTTAATAAAGCATAGGATAAAACAACATAAATACAATTTAATAAAGCATAGGTTAAAACAACATAAATACAATTTAATAAAGCATAGGTTAAAACAACATAAATACAATTTAATAAAGCCTACAATAAAACAACATAAATACAATTTAATAAAGCATAGGAAAAAACAACATAAATACAATTTAATAAAGCCTACAATAAAACAACATAAATACAATTTAATAAAGCATAGGAAAAAACAACATAAATACAATTTAATAAAGCATAGGATAAAACAACATAAATACAATTTAATAAAGCATAGGATAAAACAACATAAATCCAATTTAATAAAGCATAGGTTAAAACAACATAAATCCAATTTAATAAAGCATAGGATAAAACAACATAAATACAATTTAATAAAGCATACAATAAAACAACATAAATACAATTTAATAAAGCATAGGACAAAACAACATAAATACAATTTAATAAAGCATAGGATAAAACAACATAAATACAATTTAATGAAACATAGGATAAACAACATAAATACAATTTAATAAAGCATAGGACAAAACAACATAAATACAATTTAATAAAGCATATGTTAAAACAACATAAATACAATTTAATAAAGCATAGGATAAAACAACATAAATACAATTTAATAAAGCATAGGACAAAACAACATAAATACAATTTAATAAAGCATAGAATAAAACAACATAAATACAATTTAACAAAACATTGGACAAAACAACATAAATACAATTTAATAAAGCATAGGATAAAACAACATAAATACAATTTAATGAAACATAGGATAAACAACATAAATACAATTTAATAAAGCCTACAATAAAACAACATAAATACAATTAAATAAAGCATAGGATAAAACAATATAAATACAATTTAATAAAGCATAGGTTAAAACAACATAAATACAATTTAATAAAGCATAGGTTAAAACAACATAAATACAATTTAATAAAGCATAGGATAAAACAACATAAATACAATTTAATAAAGCATAGGCTAAAACTACATAAATACAATTTAATAAAGCATAGGATAAAACAAATTAAATACAGTTTAATAAAGCATAGGATAAAACAAAATAAATTCAATTTAATAAAGCATAGGTTAAAATAACATAAATACAATTTAATAAAGCATAGGATACAACAACATAAATACAATTTAATAAAGCATAGGTTAAAACAGCATAAATACAGTTTAATAAAGCATAGGATAAAACAACATAAATACAATTTAATAAAGCATAGGATAAAACAACATAAATACAATTTAATAAAGCATAGGATAAAACAACATAAATACTTTTTAATAAAGCATAGGATAAAACAACATAAATACAATTTAATAAAGCATAGGATAAAACAAAATAAATTAAATTTAATAAAGCATAGGATAAAACAATATAAATAAAATTTAATAAAGCTTAGGTTAAAACAACATAAATACAATTTAATAAAGCATAGGATAAAACAACATAAATACAATTTAATAAAGCATAGGATAAAACAACATAAATACTTTTTAATAAAGCATAGGATAAAACCACATAATTACAATTTAATAAAGCACAGGATAAAACAACATAAATACAATTTAATAAAGCATAGGATAAAACAACATAAATACAATTTAACAAAACATTGGACAAAACAACATAAATACAATTTAATAAAGCATAGGATAAAACAACATAAATACAATTTAATGAAACATAGGATAAACAACATAAATACAATTTAATAAAGCATAGGACAAAACAACATAAATACAATTTAATAAAGCATATGTTAAAACAACATAAATGCAATTTAATAAAGCATAGGATAAAACAACATAAATACAATTTAATAAAGCATAGGTTAAAACAACATAAATACAATTTAATAAAGCATAGGAAAAAACAACATAAATACAATTTAATAAAGCCTACAATAAAACAACATAAATTCAATTTAATAAAGCATAGGAAAAAACAACATAAATACAATTTAATAAAGCATAGGATAAAACAACATAAATACAATTTAATAAAGCATAGGATAAAACAACATAAATACAATTTAATAAAGCATAGGAAAAAACAACATAAATACAATTTAATAAAGCCTACAATAAAACAACATAAATTCAATTTAATAAAGCATAGGAAAAAACAACATAAATACAATTTAATAAAGCATAGGATAAAACAACATAAATACAATTTAATAAAGCATAGGTTAAAACAACATAAATACAATTTAATAAAGCATAGGAAAAAACAACATAAATACAATTTAATAAAGCCTACAATAAAACAACATAAATTCAATTTAATAAAGCATAGGAAAAAACAACATAAATACAATTTAATAAAGCATAGGATAAAACAACATAAATACAATTTAATAAAGCATAGGATAAAACAACATAAATACAATTTAATAAAGCATAGGAAAAAACAACATAAATACAATTTAATAAAGCCTACAATAAAACAACATAAATTCAATTTAATAAAGCATAGGAAAAAACAACATAAATACAATTTAATAAAGCATAGGATAAAACAACATAAATACAATTTAATAAAGCATAGGATAAAACAACATAAATACAATTTAATAAAGCATAGGTTAAAACAACATAAATCCAATTTAATAAAGCATAGGAAAAAACAACATAAATACAATTTAATAAAGCATAGGATAAAACAACATAAATACAATTTAATAAAGCATAGGATAAAACAACATAAATACAATTTAATAAAGCATAGGTTAAAACAACATAAATCCAATTTAATAAAGCATAGGATAAAACAACATAAATACAATTTAATGAAACATAGGATAAACAACATAAATACAATTTAATAAAGCAAAGGACAAAACAACATAAATGCAATTTAATAAAGCATAGGATAAAACAACATAAATACAATTTAATAAAGCATAGGTTAAAACAACATAAATACAATTTAATAAAGCATAGGTTAAAACAACATAAATACAATTTAATAAAGCCTACAATAAAACAACATAAATACAATTTAATAAAGCATAGGTTAAAACAACATAAATCCAATTTAATAAAGCATAGGATAAAACAACATAAATACAATTTAATAAAGCATACAATAAAACAACATAAATACAATTTAATAAAGCATAGGACAAAACAACATAAATACAATTTAATAAACCATAGGATAAAACAACATAAATACAATTTAATGAAACATAGGATAAACAACATAAATACAATTTAATAAAGCATAGGACAAAACAACATAAATACAATTTAATAAAACATATGTTAAAACAACATAAATACAATTTAATAAAGCATAGGATAAAACAACATAAATAAAATTTAATAAAGCATAGGTTAAAACAACATAAATACAATTTAATAAAGCATAGGATAAAACAACATAAATAAAATTTAATAAAGCATAGGTTAAAACAACATAAATACAATTTAATAAAGCATAGGACAAAACAACATAAATACAATTTAATAAAGCATAGGATAAAACAACATAAATACAATTTAATGAAACATAGGATAAACAACATAAATACAATTTAATAAAGCATAGGATAAAACAACATAAATACAAATTAATAAAGCATACAATAAAACAACATAAATACAATTTAATAAAGCATAGAACAAAACAACATAAATACAATTTAATAAAGCATAGGATAAAACAACATAAATACAATTTAATAAAGCATACGTTAA
Organism: Phyllobates terribilis; assembly: GCF_046119375.1. NCBI lineage: Eukaryota > Metazoa > Chordata > Amphibia > Anura > Dendrobatidae > Phyllobates > Phyllobates terribilis. The sequence continues at coordinate 600,334 of NW_027362939.1, read as the reverse complement.
AGCAACATAAATACAATTAAATAAAGCATAAGATAAAACAACATAAATACAATTTAATAAAGCATAGGTTAAAACAACATAAATACAATTTAATAAAGCATAGGATAAAACAACATAAATACAATTTAATAAAGCATACGTTAAAACAACATAAATACAATTAAATAAAGCATAGGATAAAACAACATAAATACAATTTAATGAAACATAGGATAAACAACATAAATACAATTTAATAAAGCAAAGGACAAAACAACATAAATGCAATTTAATAAAGCATAGGATAAAACAACATAAATACAATTTAATAAAGCATAGGTTAAAACAACATAAATACAATTTAATAAAGCATAGGTTAAAACAACATAAATACAATTTAATAAAGCCTACAATAAAACAACATAAATACAATTTAATAAAGCATAGGAAAAAACAACATAAATACAATTTAATAAAGCCTACAATAAAACAACATAAATACAATTTAATAAAGCATAGGAAAAAACAACATAAATACAATTTAATAAAGCATAGGATAAAACAACATAAATACAATTTAATAAAGCATAGGATAAAACAACATAAATACAATTTAATAAAGCATAGGTTAAAACAACATAAATACAATTTAATAAAGCATAGGATAAAACAACATAAATACAATTTAATAAAGCATACAATAAAACAACATAAATAAAATTTAATAAAGCATAGGATAAAACAACATATATACAATTTAATAAATCATAGGATAAAACAACATAAATACAATTTAATAAAGCATACGTTAAAACAACATAAATACAATTTAATAAAGCATAGGATGAAACAGCATCAATACAATTTAATAAAGCATACGTTAAAACAACATAAATACAATTAAATAAAGCATAAGATAAAACAACATAAATACAATTTAATAAAGCATAGGATAAAACAACATAAATACTATTTAATAAAGCATAGGTTAAAACAACATAAATACAATTTAATAAAGCATAGGATAAAACAACATAAATACAATTTAATAAAGCATAGGATAAAACAACATAAATACAATTTAATAAAGCATAGGATAAAACAACATAAATAAAATTTAATAAAGCATAGGTTAAAACAACATAAATACAATTTAATAAAGCATAGGATAAAACAACATAAATAAAATTTAATAAAGCATAGGTTAAAACAACATAAATACAATTTAATAAAGCATAGGACAAAACAACATAAATACAATTTAATAAAGCATAGGATAAAACAACATAAATACAATTTAACAAAACATTGGACAAAACAACATAAATACAATTTAATAAAGCATAGGATAAAACAACATAAATACAATTTAATGAAACATAGGATAAACAACATAAATACAATTTAATAAAGCATAGGACAAAACAACATAAATACAATTTAATAAAGCATATGTTAAAACAACATAAATACAATTTAATAAAGCATAGGATAAAACAACATAAATACAATTTAATGAAACATAGGATAAACAACATAAATACAATTTAATAAAGCATAGGACAAAACAACATAAATACAATTTAATAAACCATATGTTAAAACAACATAAATGCAATTTAATAAAGCATAGGATAAAACAACATAAATACAATTTAATAAAGCATAGGTTAAAACAACATAAATACAATTTAATAAAGCATAGGTTAAAACAACATAAATACAATTTAATAAAGCCTACAATAAAACAACATAAATACAATTTAATAAAGCATAGGAAAAAACAACATAAATACAATTTAATAAAGCCTACAATAAAACAACATAAATACAATTTAATAAAGCATAGGAAAAAACAACATAAATACAATTTAATAAAGCATAGGATAAAACAACATAAATACAATTTAATAAAGCATAGGATAAAACAACATAAATACAATTTAATAAAGCATAGGTTAAAACAACATAAATCCAATTTAATAAAGCATAGGATAAAACAACATAAATACAATTTAATAAAGCATACAATAAAACAACATAAATACAATTTAATAAAGCATAGGACAAAACAACATAAATACAATTTAATAAAGCATAGTATAAAACAACATAAATACAATTTAATGAAACATAGGATAAACAACATAAATACAATTTAATAAAGCATAGGACAAAACAACATAAATACAATTTAATAAAGCATATGTTAAAACAACATAAATACAATTTAATAAAGCATAGGATAAAACAACATAAATACAATTTAATAAAGCATAGGACAAAACAACATAAATACAATTTAATAAAGCATAGGATAAAACAACATAAATACAATTTAACAAAACATTGGACAAAACAACATAAATACAATTTAATAAAGCATAGGATAAAACAACATAAATACAATTTAATGAAACATAGGATAAACAACATAAATACAATTTAATAAAGCCTACAATAAAACAACATAAATACAATTTAATAAAGCATAGGAAAAAACAACATAAATACAATTTAATAAAGCCTACAATAAAACAACATAAATACAATTTAATAAAGCATAGGAAAAAACAACATAAATACAATTTAATAAAGCATAGGATAAAACAACATAAATACAATTTAATAAAGCATAGGATAAAACAACATAAATACAATTTAATAAAGCATAGGTTAAAACAACATAAATCCAATTTAATAAAGCATAGGATAAAACAACATAAATACAATTTAATAAAGCATACAATAAAACAACATAAATACAATTTAATAAAGCATAGGACAAAACAACATAAATACAATTTAATAAAGCATAGGATAAAACAACATAAATACAATTTAATAAAGCATACGTTAAAACAACATAAATACAATTAAATAAAGCATAAGATAAAACAACATAAATACAATTTAATAAAGCATAGGTTAAAACAACATAAATACAATTTAATAAAGCAGAGGATAAAACAACATAAATACAATTTAATAAAGCATAGGTTAAAACAACATAAATACAATTTAAAAGGGAAAAGGATAAAACAACATAAATACAATTTAATAAAGCATAGGATAAAACAACATAAATAAAATTTAATAAAGCATAGGATAAAACAACATAAATACAATTTAATAAAGCATAGGATAAAACAACATAAATAAAATTTAATAAAGCATAGCATAAAACAACATAAATACAATTTAATAAAGCATAGGATAAAACAACATAAATAAAATTTAATAAAGCATAGGATAAAACAACATAAATACAATTTAATAAAGCATAGGATAAAACAACATAAATACAATTTAATAAAGCATAGGATAAAACAACATAAATACAATTTAATAAAGCATAGGATAAAACAACATAAATAAAATTTAATAAAGCATAGGTTAAAACAACAAAAATACAATTTAATAAAGCATAGGATAAAACAACATAAATAAAATTTAATAAAGCATAGGTTAAAACAACATAAATACAATTTAATAAAGCATGGGACAAAACAACATAAATACAATTTAATAAAGCATAGGATAAAACAACATAAATACAATTTAATGAAACATAGGATAAACAACATAAATACAATTTAATAAAGCAGAGGATAAAACAACATAAATACAATTTAATAAAGCATAGGATAAAACAACATAAATACAATTTAATAAAGCATAGGATAAAACAACATAAATACAATTTAATAAAGCATAGGATAAAACAACATAAATAAAATTTAATAAAGCATAGGTTAAAACAACATAAATACAATTTAATAAAGCATAGGATAAAACAACATAAATAAAATTTAATAAAGCATAGGTTAAAACAACATAAATACAATTTAATAAAGCATAGGACAAAACAACATAAATACAATTTAATAAAGCATAGGATAAAACAATATAAATACAATTTAATAAAGCAGAGGATAAAACAACATAAATACAATTTAATAAAGCATAGGATAAAACAACATAAATACAATTTAATAAAGCATAGGTTAAAACAACATAAATACAATTTAATAAAGCCTACAATAAAACAACATAAATACAATTTAATAAAGCATAGGAAAAAACAACATAAATACAATTTAATAAAGCCTACAATAAAACAACATAAATACAATTTAATAAAGCTTAGGAAAAAACAACATAAATACAATTCAATAAAGCATAGGATAAAACAACATAAATACAATTTAATAAAGCATAGGAAAAAACAACATAAATACAATTTAATAAAGCATACGTTAAAACAACATAAATACAATTTAATAAAGCATAGGATAAAACAACATAAATACAATTTAATAAAGCATACGTTAAAACAACATAAATACAATTAAATAAAGCATAGGATAAATCAACATAAATACAATTTAATAAAGCATAGGTTAAAACAACATAAATACAATTTAATAAAGCATAGGATAAAACAACATAAATTCAATTTAATAAAGCATAGGATAAAACAACATAAATACAATTTAATAAAGCATAGGATAAAACAATATAAATACAATTTAATAAAGCAGAGGATAAAACAACATAAATACAATTTAATAAAGCATAGGATAAAACAATATAAATACAATTTAATAAAGCAGAGGATAAAACAACATAAATACAATTTAATAAAGCATAGGATAAAACAACATAAATACAATTTAATAAAGCATAGGTTAAAACAACATAAATACAATTTAATAAAGCATAGGTTAAAACAACATAAATACAATTTAATAAAGCATAGGATAAAACAACATAAATACAATTTAATAAAGCATACAATAAAACAACATAAATACAATTTAATAAAGCATAGGATAAAACAACATAAATAAAATTTAATAAAGCATAGGATAAAACAACATAAATAAAATTTAATATAGCATAGGATAAAACAACATAAATACAATATAATAAAGCATAGGATAAAACAACATAAATAAAATTTAATAAAGCATAGGTTAAAACAGCATAAATACAGTTTAATAAAGCATAGGATAAAACAACATAAATCAAATTTAATAAAGCATAGGATAAAACAACATAAATCAAATTTAATAAAGCATAGGATAAAACAAAATAAATACTATTTAATAAAGCATAGGATAAAACAACATAAATACAATTTAATAAAGCATAGGTTAAAACAACATAAATCCAATTTAATAAAGCATAGGATAAAACAACATAAATACAATTTAATAAAGCATACAATAAAACAACATAAATACAATTTAATAAAGCATAGGACAAACAACATAAATACAATTTAATAAAGCATAGGATAAAACAACATAAATACAATTTAATAAAGCATACGTTAAAACAACATAAATACAATTAAATAAAGCATAACATAAAACAACATAAATACAATTTAATAAAGCATAGGTTAAAACAACATAAATACAATTTAATAAAGCAGAGGATAAAACAACATAAATACAATTTAATAAAGCATAGGTTAAAACAACATAAATACAATTTAAAAGGGAAAAGGATAAAACAACATAAATACAATTTAATAAAGCATAGGATAAAACAACATAAATAAAATTTAATAAAGCATAGGATAAAACAACATAAATACAATTTAATAAAGCATAGGATAAAACAACATGAATAAAATTTAATAAAGCATAGCATAAAACAACATAAATACAATTTAATAAAGCATAGGATAAAACAACATAAATAAAATTTAATAAAGCATAGGATAAAACAACATAAATACAATTTAATAAAGCATAGGATAAAACAACATAAATACAATTTAATAAAGCATAGGATAAAACAACATAAATACAATTTAATAAAGCATAGGATAAAACAACATAAATAAAATTTAATAAAGCATAGGTTAAAACAACATAAATACAATTTAATAAAGCATAGGATAAAACAACATAAATAAAATTTAATAAAGCATAGGTTAAAACAACATAAATACAATTTAATAAAGCATGGGACAAAACAACATAAATACAATTTAATAAAGCATAGGATAAAACAACATAAATACAATTTAATGAAACATAGGATAAACAACATAAATACAATTTAATAAAGCATAGGATAAAACAACATAAATTCAATTTAATAAAGCATAGGATAAAACAACATAAATACAATTTAATAAAGCATAGGATAAAACAATATAAATACAATTTAATAAAGCAGAGGATAAAACAACATAAATACAATTTAATAAAGCATAGGATAAAACAACATAAATACAATTTAATAAAGCATAGGTTAAAACAACATAAATACAATTTAATAAAGCCTACAATAAAACAACATAAATACAATTTAATAAAGCTTAGGAAAAAACAACATAAATACAATTCAATAAAGCATAGGATAAAACAACATAAATACAATTTAATAAAGCATAGGAAAAAACAACATAAATACAATTTAATAAAGCATACGTTAAAACAACATAAATACAATTTAATAAAGCATAGGATAAAACAACATAAATACAATTTAATAAAGCATACGTTAAAACAACATAAATACAATTAAATAAAGCATAGGATAAATCAACATAAATACAATTTAATAAAGCATAGGTTAAAACAACATAAATACAATTTAATAAAGCATAGGATAAAACAACATAAATTCAATTTAATAAAGCATAGGATAAAACAACATAAATACAATTTAATAAAGCATAGGATAAAACAATATAAATACAATTTAATAAAGCAGAGGATAAAACAACATAAATACAATTTAATAAAGCATAGGATAAAACAATATAAATACAATTTAATAAAGCAGAGGATAAAACAACATAAATACAATTTAATAAAGCATAGGATAAAACAACATAAATACAATTTAATAAAGCATAGGATAAAACAACATAAATACAATTTAATAAAGCATAGGATAAAACAACATAAATAAAATTTAATAAAGCATAGGTTAAAACAACATAAATACAATTTAATAAAGCATAGGATAAAACAACATAAATAAAATTTAATAAAGCATAGGTTAAAACAACATAAATACAATTTAATAAAGCATAGGACAAAACAACATAAATACAATTTAATAAAGCATAGGATAAAACAACATAAATACAATTTAATGAAACATAGGATAAACAACATAAATACAATTTAATAAAGCATAGGATAAAACAACATAAATTCAAGTTAATAAAGCATAGGATAAAACAACATAAATACAATTTAATAAAGCATAGGATAAAACAATATAAATACAATTTAATAAAGCAGAGGATAAAACAACATAAATACAATTTAATAAAGCATAGGAAAAAACAACATAAATACAATTTAATAAAGCATACGTTAAAACAACATAAATACAATTTAATAAAGCATAGGATAAAACAACATAAATACAATTTAATAAAGCATACGTTAAAACAACATAAATACAATTAAATAAAGCATAGGATAAATCAACATAAATACAATTTAATAAAGCATAGGATAAAACCACATAAATACAATTTAATAAAGCAGAGGATAAAACAACATAAATACAATTTAATAAAGCATAGGATAAAACAACATAAATACAATTTAATAAAGCATAGGATAAAACAACATAAATACAATTTAATAAAGCATAGGATAAAACAACATAAATAAAATTTAATAAAGCATAGGTTAAAACAACATAAATACAATTTAATAAAGCATAGGATAAAACAACATAAATAAAATTTAATAAAGCATAGGTTAAAACAACATAAATACAATTTAATAAAGCATAGGACAAAACAACATAAATACAATTTAATAAAGCATAGGATAAAACAACATAAATACAATTTAATGAAACATAGGATAAACAACATAAATACAATTTAATAAAGCATAGGATAAAACAACATAAATTCAATTTAATAAAGCATAGGATAAAACAACATAAATACAATTTAATAAAGCATAGGATAAAACAATATAAATACAATTTAATAAAGCAGAGGATAAAACAACATAAATACAATTTAATAAAGCATAGGAAAAAACAACATAAATACAATTTAATAAAGCATACGTTAAAACAACATAAATACAATTTAATAAAGCATAGGATAAAACAACATAAATACAATTTAATAAAGCATACGTTAAAACAACATAAATACAATTAAATAAAGCATAGGATAAATCAACATAAATACAATTTAATAAAGCATAGGTTAAAACAACATAAATACAATTTAATAAAGCATAGGATAAAACAACATAAATTCAATTTAATAAAGCATAGGATAAAACAACATAAATACAATTTAATAAAGCATAGGATAAAACAATATAAATACAATTTAATAAAGCAGAGGATAAAACAACATAAATACAATTTAATAAAGCATAGGATAAAACAATATAAATACAATTTAATAAAGCAGAGGATAAAACAACATAAATACAATTTAATAAAGCATAGGATAAAACAACATAAATACAATTTAATAAAGCATAGGTTAAAACAACATAAATACAATTTAATAAAGCATAGGTTAAAACAACATAAATACAATTTAATAAAGCATAGGATAAAACAACATAAATACAATTTAATAAAGCATACAATAAAACAACATAAATACAATTTAATAAAGCATAGGATAAAACAACATAAATAAAATTTAATAAAGCATAGGATAAAACAACATAAATAAAATTTAATATAGCATAGGATAAAACAACATAAATACAATATAATAAAGCATAGGATAAAACAACATAAATAAAATTTAATAAAGCATAGGTTAAAACAGCATAAATACAGTTTAATAAAGCATAGGATAAAACAACATAAATCAAATTTAATAAAGCATAGGATAAAACAACATAAATCAAATTTAATAAAGCATAGGATAAAACAAAATAAATACTATTTAATAAAGCATAGGATAAAACAACATAAATACAATTTAATAAAGCATAGGATAAAACAACATAAATACAATTTAATAAAGCATAGGATAAAACAACATAAATACAATTTAATAAAGCATAGGATAAAATCACATAAATACAATTTAATAAAGCACAGGATAAAACAACATAAATACAATTTAATAAAGCATAGGATAAAACAACATAAATACAATTTAATAAAGCATAGGATAAAACAACATAAATACAATTTAATAAAGCATAGGATAAAACAACATAAATACAATTTAATAAAGCATACATTAAAACAACATAAATACAATTAAATAAAGCATAGGATAAAACAATATAAATACAATTTAATAAAGCATACAATAAAACAAAATAAATACAATTTAATAAAGCATAGGATAAAACAACATAAATCAAATTTAATAAAGCATAGGATAAAACAAAATAAATCAAATTTAATAAAGCATAGGATAAAACAAAATAAATACTATTTAATAAAGCATAGGATAAAACAAAATAAATACTATTTAATAAAGCATAGGATAAAACAACATAAATACAATTTAATAAAGCATAGGATAAAACAACATAAATACAATTTAATAAAGCATAGGATAAAACAACATAAATACAATTTAATAAAGCATAGGATAAAACCACATAAATACAATTTAATAAAGCACAGGATAAAACAACATAAATACAATTTAATAAAGCATAGGATAAAACAACATAAATACAATTTAATAAAGCATAGGATAAAACAACATAAATACAATTTAATAAAGCATAGGATAAAACAACATAAATACAATTTAATAAAGCATACATTAAAACAACATAAATACAATTAAATAAAGCATAGGATAAAACAATATAAATACAATTTAATAAAGCATAGGTTAAAACAACATAAATACAATTTAATAAAGCATAGGATAAAACAACATAAATACAATTTAAGAAAGCATAGGTTAAAACAACATAAATACAATTTAATAAAGCATAGGATAAAACAACATAAATACAATTTAATAAAGCATAGGCTAAAACTACATAAATACAATTTAATAAAGCATAGGATAAAACAAATTAAATACAATTTAATAAAGCATAGGATAAAACAACATAAATTCAATTTAATAAAGCATAGGTTAAAATAACATAAATACAATTTAATAAAGCATAGGATAAAACAACATAAATACAATTTAATAAAGCATAAGATAAAACAACATGAATACAATTTAATAAAGCATAGGTTAAAACAACATAAATACAATTTAATAAAGCATAGGATAAAACAACATAAATACAATTTAATAAAGCATAGGATAAAACAACATAAATACAATTTAATAAAACATAGGTTAAAACAGCATAAATACAGTTTAATAAAGCATAGGATAAAACAACATAAATACAATTTAATAAAGCATAGGATAAAACAACATAAATCAAATTTAATAAAGCATAGGATAAAACAACATAAATACTTTTTAATAAAGCATAGGATAAAACAACATAAATAAAATTTAATAAAGCATAGGATAAAACAACATAAATAAAATTTAATAAAGCATAGGATAAAACAACATAAATACAATTTAATAAAGCATAGGTTAAAACAGCATAAATACAGTTTAATAAAGCATAGGATAAAACAACATAAATACAATTTAATAAAGCATAGGATAAAACAACATAAATACAATTTAATAAAGCATAGGATAAAACAACATAAATAAAATTTAATAAAGCATAGGATAAAACAACATAAATAAAATTTAATAAAGCATAGGATAAAACAACATAAATACAATTTAATAAACATAGGTTAAAACAGCATAAATACAGTTTAATAAAGCATAGGATAAAACAACATAAATCAAATTTAATAAAGCATAGGATAAAACAACATAAATCAAATTTAATAAAGCATAGGATAAAACAACATAAATACTATTTAATAAAGCATAGGATAAAACAACATAAATACAATTTAATAAAGCATAGGATAAAACAACATAAATACAATTAAATAAAGCATAGGATAAAACAATGTAAATACAATTTAATAAAGCATAGGTTAAAACAACATAAATACAATTTAATAAAGCATACGTTAAAACAACATAAATACAATTAAATAAAGCATAAGATAAAACAACATAAATACAATTTAATAAAGCATAGGCTAAAACAACATAAATACAATTTAATAAAGCATAGGATGAAACAACATAAATACAATTTAATAAAGCATACGTTAAAACAACATAAATACAATTAAATAAAGCATAAGATAAAACAACATAAATACAATTTAATAAAGCCTACAATAAAACAACATAAATACAATTTAATAAAGCATAGGATGAAACAACATAAATACAATTTAATAAAGCATAGGTTAAAACAACATAAATACAATTTAATAAAGCATAGGATAAAACAACAAAAATTCAATTTAATAAAGCATAGGATAAAACAACATAAATACAATTTAATAAAGCATAGGATAAAACAATATAAATACAATTTAATAAAGCAGAGGATAAAACAACATAAATACAATTTAATAAAGCATAGGATAAAACAATATAAATACAATTTAATAAAGCAGAGGATAAAACAACATAAATACAATTTAATAAAGCATAGGATAAAACAACATAAATACAATTTAATAAAGCATAGGTTAAAACAACAAAAATACAATTTAATAAAGCATAGGTTAAAACAACATAAATACAATTTAATAAAGCATAGGATAAAACAACATAAATACAATTTAATAAAGCATACAATAAAACAAAATAAATACAATTTAATAAAGCATAGGATAAAACAACATAAATAAAATTTAATAAAGCATAGGATAAAACAACATAAATAAAATTTAATATAGCATAGGATAAAACAACATAAATACAATATAATAAAGCATAGGATAAAACAACATAAATAAAATTTAATAAAGCATAGGTTAAAACAGCATAAATACAGTTTAATAAAGCATAGGATAAAACAACATAAATCAAATTTAATAAAGCATAGGATAAAACAACATAAATCAAATTTAATAAAGCATAGGATAAAACAAAATAAATACTATTTAATAAAGCATAGGATAAAACAACATAAATACAATTTAATAAAGCATAGGATAAAACAACATAAATACAATTTAATAAAGCATAGGATAAAACAACATAAATACAATTTAATAAAGCATAGGATAAAACCACATAAATACAATTTAATAAAGCACAGGATAAAACAACATAAATACAATTTAATAAAGCATAGGATAAAACAACATAAATACAATTTAATAAAGCATAGGATAAAACAACATAAATACAATTTAATAAAGCATAGGATAAAACAACATAAATACAATTTAATAAAGCATACATTAAAACAACATAAATACAATTAAATAAAGCATAGGATAAAACAACATAAATACTATTTAATAAAGCATAGGATAAAACAACATAAATACAATTTAATAAAGCATAGGATAAAACAACATAAATACAATTAAATAAAGCATAGGATAAAACAATGTAAATACAATTTAATAAAGCATAGGTTAAAACAACATAAATACAATTTAATAAAGCATACGTTAAAACAACATAAATACAATTAAATAAAGCATAAGATAAAACAACATAAATACAATTTAATAAAGCATAGGATAAAACAACATAAATTCAATTTAATAAAGCATAGGATAAAACAACATAAATACAATTTAATAAAGCATAGGATAAAACAATATAAATACAATTTAATAAAGCAGAGGATAAAACAACATAAATACAATTTAATAAAGCATAGGATAAAACAATATAAATACAATTTAATAAAGCAGAGGATAAAACAACATAAATACAATTTAATAAAGCATAGGTTAAAACAACATAAATACAATTTAATAAAGCATAGGATAAAACAACAAAAATTCAATTTAATAAAGCATAGGATAAAACAACATAAATACAATTTAATAAAGCATAGGATAAAACAATATAAATACAATTTAATAAAGCAGAGGATAAAACAACATAAATACAATTTAATAAAGCATAGGATAAAACAACATAAATAAAATTTAATAAAGCATAGGTTAAAACAACATAAATACAATTTAATAAAGCATGGGACAAAACAACATAAATACAATTTAATAAAGCATAGGATAAAACAACATAAATACAATTTAATGAAACATAGGATAAACAACATAAATACAATTTAATAAAGCATAGGATAAAACAACATAAATTCAATTTAATAAAGCATAGGATAAAACAACATAAATACAATTTAATAAAGCATAGGATAAAACAATATAAATACAATTTAATAAAGCAGAGGATAAAACAACATAAATACAATTTAATAAAGCATAGGATAAAACAACATAAATACAATTTAATAAAGCATAGGTTAAAACAACATAAATACAATTTAATAAAGCCTACAATAAAACAACATAAATACAATTTAATAAAGCTTAGGAAAAAACAACATAAATACAATTCAATAAAGCATAGGATAAAACAACATAAATACAATTTAATAAAGCATAGGAAAAAACAACATAAATACAATTTAATAAAGCATACGTTAAAACAACATAAATACAATTTAATAAAGCATAGGATAAAACAACATAAATACAATTTAATAAAGCATACGTTAAAACAACATAAATACAATTAAATAAAGCATAGGATAAATCAACATAAATACAATTTAATAAAGCATAGGTTAAAACAACATAAATACAATTTAATAAAGCATAGGATAAAACAACATAAATTCAATTTAATAAAGCATAGGATAAAACAACATAAATACAATTTAATAAAGCATAGGATAAAACAATATAAATACAATTTAATAAAGCAGAGGATAAAACAACATAAATACAATTTAATAAAGCATAGGATAAAACAATATAAATACAATTTAATAAAGCAGAGGATAAAACAACATAAATACAATTTAATAAAGCATAGGATAAAACAACATAAATACAATTTAATAAAGCATAGGATAAAACAACATAAATACAATTTAATAAAGCATAGGATAAAACAACATAAATAAAATTTAATAAAGCATAGGTTAAAACAACATAAATACAATTTAATAAAGCATAGGATAAAACAACATAAATAAAATTTAATAAAGCATAGGTTAAAACAACATAAATACAATTTAATAAAGCATAGGACAAAACAACATAAATACAATTTAATAAAGCATAGGATAAAACAACATAAATACAATTTAATGAAACATAGGATAAACAACATAAATACAATTTAATAAAGCATAGGATAAAACAACATAAATTCAATTTAATAAAGCATAGGATAAAACAACATAAATACAATTTAATAAAGCATAGGATAAAACAATATAAATACAATTTAATAAAGCAGAGGATAAAACAACATAAATACAATTTAATAAAGCATAGGAAAAAACAACATAAATACAATTTAATAAAGCATACGTTAAAACAACATAAATACAATTTAATAAAGCATAGGATAAAACAACATAAATACAATTTAATAAAGCATACGTTAAAACAACATAAATACAATTAAATAAAGCATAGGATAAATCAACATAAATACAATTTAATAAAGCATAGGTTAAAACAACATAAATACAATTTAATAAAGCATAGGATAAAACAACATAAATTCAATTTAATAAAGCATAGGATAAAACAACATAAATACAATTTAATAAAGCATAGGATAAAACAATATAAATACAATTTAATAAAGCAGAGGATAAAACAACATAAATACAATTTAATAAAGCATAGGATAAAACAATATAAATACAATTTAATAAAGCAGAGGATAAAACAACATAAATACAATTTAATAAAGCATAGGATAAAACAACATAAATACAATTTAATAAAGCATAGGTTAAAACAACATAAATACAATTTAATAAAGCATAGGTTAAAACAACATAAATACAATTTAATAAAGCATAGGATAAAACAACATAAATACAATTTAATAAAGTATACAATAAAACAACATAAATACAATTTAATAAAGCATAGGATAAAACAACATAAATAAAATTTAATAAAGCATAGGATAAAACAACATAAATAAAATTTAATATAGCATAGGATAAAACAACATAAATACAATATAATAAAGCATAGGATAAAACAACATAAATAAAATTTAATAAAGCATAGGTTAAAACAGCATAAATACAGTTTAATAAAGCATAGGATAAAACAACATAAATCAAATTTAATAAAGCATAGGATAAAACAACATAAATCAAATTTAATAAAGCATAGGATAAAACAAAATAAATACTATTTAATAAAGCATAGGATAAAACAACATAAATACAATTTAATAAAGCATAGGATAAAACAACATAAATACAATTTAATAAAGCATAGGATAAAACAACATAAATACAATTTAATAAAGCATAGGATAAAACCACATAAATACAATTTAATAAAGCAGAGGATAAAACAACATAAATACAATTTAATAAAGCATAGGATAAAACAACATAAATACAATTTAATAAAGCATAGGATAAAACAACATAAATACAATTTAATAAAGCATAGGATAAAACAACATAAATAAAATTTAATAAAGCATAGGTTAAAACAACATAAATACAATTTAATAAAGCATAGGATAAAACAACATAAATAAAATTTAATAAAGCATAGGTTAAAACAACATAAATACAATTTAATAAAGCATAGGACAAAACAACATAAATACAATTTAATAAAGCATAGGATAAAACAACATAAATACAATTTAATGAAACATAGGATAAACAACATAAATACAATTTAATAAAGCATAGGATAAAACAACATAAATTCAATTTAATAAAGCATAGGATAAAACAACATAAATACAATTTAATAAAGCATAGGATAAAACAATATAAATACAATTTAATAAAGCAGAGGATAAAACAACATAAATACAATTTAATAAAGCATAGGAAAAAACAACATAAATACAATTTAATAAAGCATACGTTAAAACAACATAAATACAATTTAATAAAGCATAGGATAAAACAACATAAATACAATTTAATAAAGCATACGTTAAAACAACATAAATACAATTAAATAAAGCATAGGATAAATCAACATAAATACAATTTAATAAAGCATAGGTTAAAACAACATAAATACAATTTAATAAAGCATAGGATAAAACAACATAAATTCAATTTAATAAAGCATAGGATAAAACAACATAAATACAATTTAATAAAGCATAGGATAAAACAATATAAATACAATTTAATAAAGCAGAGGATAAAACAACATAAATACAATTTAATAAAGCATAGGATAAAACAATATAAATACAATTTAATAAAGCATAGGATAAAACAACATAAATACAATTTAATAAAGCATAGGATAAAACAACATAAATACAATTTAATAAAGCATAGGTTAAAACAACATAAATACAATTTAATAAAGCATAGGTTAAAACAACATAAATACAATTTAATAAAGCATAGGATAAAACAACATAAATACAATTTAATAAAGCATAGGATAAAACCACATAAATACAATTTAATAAAGCACAGGATAAAACAACATAAATACAATTTAATAAAGCATAGGATAAAACAACATAAATACAATTTAATAAAGCATAGGATAAAACAACATAAATACAATTTAATAAAGCATAGGATAAAACAACATAAATACAATTTAATAAAGCATACATTAAAACAACATAAATACAATTAAATAAAGCATAGGATAAAACAACATAAATACTATTTAATAAAGCATAGGATAAAACAACATAAATACAATTTAATAAAGCATAGGATAAAACAACATAAATACAATTAAATAAAGCATAGGATAAAACAATGTAAATACAATTTAATAAAGCATAGGTTAAAACAACATAAATACAATTTAATAAAGCATACGTTAAAACAACATAAATACAATTAAATAAAGCATAAGATAAAACAACATAAATACAATTTAATAAAGCATAGGATAAAACAACATAAATTCAATTTAATAAAGCATAGGATAAAACAACATAAATACAATTTAATAAAGCATAGGATAAAACAATATAAATACAATTTAATAAAGCAGAGGATAAAACAACATAAATACAATTTAATAAAGCATAGGATAAAACAATATAAATACAATTTAATAAAGCAGAGGATAAAACAACATAAATACAATTTAATAAAGCATAGGTTAAAACAACATAAATACAATTTAATAAAGCATAGGATAAAACAACAAAAATTCAATTTAATAAAGCATAGGATAAAACAACATAAATACAATTTAATAAAGCATAGGATAAAACAATATAAATACAATTTAATAAAGCAGAGGATAAAACAACATAAATACAATTTAATAAAGCATAGGATAAAACAACATAAATAAAATTTAATAAAGCATAGGTTAAAACAACATAAATACAATTTAATAAAGCATGGGACAAAACAACATAAATACAATTTAATAAAGCATAGGATAAAACAACATAAATACAATTTAATGAAACATAGGATAAACAACATAAATACAATTTAATAAAGCATAGGATAAAACAACATAAATTCAATTTAATAAAGCATAGGATAAAACAACATAAATACAATTTAATAAAGCATAGGATAAAACAATATAAATACAATTTAATAAAGCAGAGGATAAAACAACATAAATACAATTTAATAAAGCATAGGATAAAACAACATAAATACAATTTAATAAAGCATAGGTTAAAACAACATAAATACAATTTAATAAAGCCTACAATAAAACAACATAAATACAATTTAATAAAGCTTAGGAAAAAACAACATAAATACAATTCAATAAAGCATAGGATAAAACAACATAAATACAATTTAATAAAGCATAGGAAAAAACAACATAAATACAATTTAATAAAGCATACGTTAAAACAACATAAATACAATTTAATAAAGCATAGGATAAAACAACATAAATACAATTTATTAAAGCATACGTTAAAACAACATAAATACAATTAAATAAAGCATAGGATAAATCAACATAAATACAATTTAATAAAGCATAGGTTAAAACAACATAAATACAATTTAATAAAGCATAGGATAAAACAACATAAATTCAATTTAATAAAGCATAGGATAAAACAACATAAATACAATTTAATAAAGCATAGGATAAAACAATATAAATACAATTTAATAAAGCAGAGGATAAAACAACATAAATACAATTTAATAAAGCATAGGATAAAACAATATAAATACAATTTAATAAAGCAGAGGATAAAACAACATAAATACAATTTAATAAAGCATAGGATAAAACAACATAAATACAATTTAATAAAGCATAGGATAAAACAACATAAATACAATTTAATAAAGCATAGGATAAAACAACATAAATAAAATTTAATAAAGCATAGGTTAAAACAACATAAATACAATTTAATAAAGCATAGGATAAAACAACATAAATAAAATTTAATAAAGCATAGGTTAAAACAACATAAATACAATTTAATAAAGCATAGGACAAAACAACATAAATACAATTTAATAAAGCATAGGATAAAACAACATAAATACAATTTAATGAAACATAGGATAAACAACATAAATACAATTTAATAAAGCATAGGATAAAACAACATAAATTCAATTTAATAAAGCATAGGATAAAACAACATAAATACAATTTAATAAAGCATAGGATAAAACAATATAAATACAATTTAATAAAGCAGAGGATAAAACAACATAAATACAATTTAATAAAGCATAGGAAAAAACAACATAAATACAATTTAATAAAGCATACGTTAAAACAACATAAATACAATTTAATAAAGCATAGGATAAAACAACATAAATACAATTTAATAAAGCATACGTTAAAACAACATAAATACAATTAAATAAAGCATAGGATAAATCAACATAAATACAATTTAATAAAGCATAGGTTAAAACAACATAAATACAATTTAATAAAGCATAGGATAAAACAACATAAATTCAATTTAATAAAGCATAGGATAAAACAACATAAATACAATTTAATAAAGCATAGGATAAAACAATATAAATACAATTTAATAAAGCAGAGGATAAAACAACATAAATACAATTTAATAAAGCATAGGATAAAACAATATAAATACAATTTAATAAAGCAGAGGATAAAACAACATAAATACAATTTAATAAAGCATAGGATAAAACAACATAAATACAATTTAATAAAGCATAGGTTAAAACAACATAAATACAATTTAATAAAGCATAGGTTAAAACAACATAAATACAATTTAATAAAGCATAGGATAAAACAACATAAA
Source organism: Phyllobates terribilis (assembly GCF_046119375.1). Taxonomy (NCBI): domain Eukaryota; kingdom Metazoa; phylum Chordata; class Amphibia; order Anura; family Dendrobatidae; genus Phyllobates; species Phyllobates terribilis. Next base: position 580,971 of record NW_027362939.1, on the reverse strand, counting down.
TACAATTTAATAAAGCATACAATAAAACAACATAAATACAATTTAATAAAGCATAGGATAAAACAACATAAATAAAATTTAATAAAGCATAGGATAAAACAACATAAATAAAATTTAATATAGCATAGGATAAAACAACATAAATACAATATAATAAAGCATAGGATAAAACAACATAAATAAAATTTAATAAAGCATAGGTTAAAACAGCATAAATACAGTTTAATAAAGCATAGGATAAAACAACATAAATCAAATTTAATAAAGCATAGGATAAAACAACATAAATCAAATTTAATAAAGCATAGGATAAAACAAAATAAATACTATTTAATAAAGCATAGGATAAAACAACATAAATACAATTTAATAAAGCATAGGATAAAACAACATAAATACAATTTAATAAAGCATAGGATAAAACAACATAAATACAATTTAATAAAGCATAGGATAAAACCACATAAATACAATTTAATAAAGCAGAGGATAAAACAACATAAATACAATTTAATAAAGCATAGGATAAAACAACATAAATACAATTTAATAAAGCATAGGATAAAACAACATAAATACAATTTAATAAAGCATAGGATAAAACAACATAAATAAAATTTAATAAAGCATAGGTTAAAACAACATAAATACAATTTAATAAAGCATAGGATAAAACAACATAAATAAAATTTAATAAAGCATAGGTTAAAACAACATAAATACAATTTAATAAAGCATAGGACAAAACAACATAAATACAATTTAATAAAGCATAGGATAAAACAACATAAATACAATTTAATGAAACATAGGATAAACAACATAAATACAATTTAATAAAGCATAGGATAAAACAACATAAATTCAATTTAATAAAGCATAGGATAAAACAACATAAATACAATTTAATAAAGCATAGGATAAAACAATATAAATACAATTTAATAAAGCAGAGGATAAAACAACATAAATACAATTTAATAAAGCATAGGAAAAAACAACATAAATACAATTTAATAAAGCATACGTTAAAACAACATAAATACAATTTAATAAAGCATAGGATAAAACAACATAAATACAATTTAATAAAGCATACGTTAAAACAACATAAATACAATTAAATAAAGCATAGGATAAATCAACATAAATACAATTTAATAAAGCATAGGTTAAAACAACATAAATACAATTTAATAAAGCATAGGATAAAACAACATAAATTCAATTTAATAAAGCATAGGATAAAACAACATAAATACAATTTAATAAAGCATAGGATAAAACAATATAAATACAATTTAATAAAGCAGAGGATAAAACAACATAAATACAATTTAATAAAGCATAGGATAAAACAATATAAATACAATTTAATAAAGCAGAGGATAAAACAACATAAATACAATTTAATAAAGCATAGGATAAAACAACATAAATACAATTTAATAAAGCATAGGTTAAAACAACATAAATACAATTTAATAAAGCATAGGTTAAAACAACATAAATACAATTTAATAAAGCATAGGATAAAACAACATAAATACAATTTAATAAAGCATACAATAAAACAACATAAATACAATTTAATAAAGCATAGGATAAAACAACATAAATAAAATTTAATAAAGCATAGGATAAAACAACATAAATAAAATTTAATATAGCATAGGATAAAACAACATAAATACAATATAATAAAGCATAGGATAAAACAACATAAATAAAATTTAATAAAGCATAGGTTAAAACAGCATAAATACAGTTTAATAAAGCATAGGATAAAACAACATAAATCAAATTTAATAAAGCATAGGATAAAACAACATAAATCAAATTTAATAAAGCATAGGATAAAACAAAATAAATACTATTTAATAAAGCATAGGATAAAACAACATAAATACAATTTAATAAAGCATAGGATAAAACAACATAAATACAATTTAATAAAGCATAGGATAAAACAACATAAATACAATTTAATAAAGCATAGGATAAAACCACATAAATACAATTTAATAAAGCACAGGATAAAACAACATAAATACAATTTAATAAAGCATAGGATAAAACAACATAAATACAATTTAATAAAGCATAGGATAAAACAACATAAATACAATTTAATAAAGCATAGGATAAAACAACATAAATACAATTTAATAAAGCATACATTAAAACAACATAAATACAATTAAATAAAGCATAGGATAAAACAATATAAATACAATTTAATAAAGCATAGGTTAAAACAACATAAATACAATTTAATAAAGCATAGGATAAAACAACATAAATACAATTTAAGAAAGCATAGGTTAAAACAACATAAATACAATTTAATAAAGCATAGGATAAAACAACATAAATACAATTTAATAAAGCATAGGCTAAAACTACATAAATACAATTTAATAAAGCATAGGATAAAACAAATTAAATACAATTTAATAAAGCATAGGATAAAACAACATAAATTCAATTTAATAAAGCATAGGTTAAAATAACATAAATACAATTTAATAAAGCATAGGATAAAACAACATAAATACAATTTAATAAAGCATAAGATAAAACAACATGAATACAATTTAATAAAGCATAGGTTAAAACAACATAAATACAATTTAATAAAGCATAGGATAAAACAACATAAATACAATTTAATAAAGCATAGGATAAAACAACATAAATACAATTTAATAAAGCATAGGTTAAAACAGCATAAATACAATTTAATAAAGCTTAGGTTAAAACAACATAAATACAATTTAATAAAGCATAGGATAAAACAACATAAATACAATTTAATAAAGCATAGGATAAAACAACATAAATACAATTTAATAAAGCACAGGATAAAACAACATAAATACAATTAAATAAAGCATAAGATAAAACAACATAAATACAATTTAATAAAGCCTACAATAAAACAACATAAATACAATTTAATAAAGCATAGGATGAAACAACATAAATACAATTTAATAAAGCATAGGTTAAAACAACATAAATACAATTTAATAAAGCATAGGATAAAACAACAAAAATTCAATTTAATAAAGCATAGGATAAAACAACATAAATACAATTTAATAAAGCATAGGATAAAACAATATAAATACAATTTAATAAAGCAGAGGATAAAACAACATAAATACAATTTAATAAAGCATAGGATAAAACAATATAAATACAATTTAATAAAGCAGAGGATAAAACAACATAAATACAATTTAATAAAGCATAGGATAAAACAACATAAATACAATTTAATAAAGCATAGGTTAAAACAACATAAATACAATTTAATAAAGCATAGGTTAAAACAACATAAATACAATTTAATAAAGCATAGGATAAAACAACATAAATACAATTTAATAAAGCATACAATAAAACAAAATAAATACAATTTAATAAAGCATAGGATAAAACAACATAAATAAAATTTAATAAAGCATAGGATAAAACAACATAAATAAAATTTAATATAGCATAGGATAAAACAACATAAATACAATATAATAAAGCATAGGATAAAACAACATAAATAAAATTTAATAAAGCATAGGTTAAAACAGCATAAATACAGTTTAATAAAGCATAGGATAAAACAACATAAATCAAATTTAATAAAGCATAGGATAAAACAACATAAATCAAATTTAATAAAGCATAGGATAAAACAAAATAAATACTATTTAATAAAGCATAGGATAAAACAACATAAATACAATTTAATAAAGCATAGGATAAAACAACATAAATACAATTTAATAAAGCATAGGATAAAACAACATAAATACAATTTAATAAAGCATAGGATAAAACCACATAAATACAATTTAATAAAGCACAGGATAAAACAACATAAATACAATTTAATAAAGCATAGGATAAAACAACATAAATACAATTTAATAAAGCATAGGATAAAACAACATAAATACAATTTAATAAAGCATAGGATAAAACAACATAAATACAATTTAATAAAGCATACATTAAAACAACATAAATACAATTAAATAAAGCATAGGATAAAACAATATAAATACAATTTAATAAAGCATAGGTTAAAACAACATAAATACAATTTAATAAAGCATAGGATAAAACAACATAAATACAATTTAAGAAAGCATAGGTTAAAACAACATAAATACAATTTAATAAAGCATAGGATAAAACAACATAAATACAATTTAATAAAGCATAGGCTAAAACTACATAAATACAATTTAATAAAGCATAGGATAAAACAAATTAAATACAATTTAATAAAGCATAGGATAAAACAACATAAATTCAATTTAATAAAGCATAGGTTAAAATAACATAAATACAATTTAATAAAGCATAGGATAAAACAACATAAATACAATTTAATAAAGCATAAGATAAAACAACATGAATACAATTTAATAAAGCATAGGTTAAAACAACATAAATACAATTTAATAAAGCATAGGATAAAACAACATAAATACAATTTAATAAAGCATAGGATAAAACAACATAAATACAATTTAATAAAACATAGGTTAAAACAGCATAAATACAGTTTAATAAAGCATAGGATAAAACAACATAAATACAATTTAATAAAGCATAGGATAAAACAACATAAATCAAATTTAATAAAGCATAGGATAAAACAACATAAATACTTTTTAATAAAGCATAGGATAAAACAACATAAATAAAATTTAATAAAGCATAGGATAAAACAACATAAATAAAATTTAATAAAGCATAGGATAAAACAACATAAATACAATTTAATAAAGCATAGGTTAAAACAGCATAAATACAGTTTAATAAAGCATAGGATAAAACAACATAAATACAATTTAATAAAGCATAGGATAAAACAACATAAATACAATTTAATAAAGCATAGGATAAAACAACATAAATAAAATTTAATAAAGCATAGGATAAAACAACATAAATAAAATTTAATAAAGCATAGGATAAAACAACATAAATACAATTTAATAAACATAGGTTAAAACAGCATAAATACAGTTTAATAAAGCATAGGATAAAACAACATAAATCAAATTTAATAAAGCATAGGATAAAACAACATAAATCAAATTTAATAAAGCATAGGATAAAACAACATAAATACTATTTAATAAAGCATAGGATAAAACAACATAAATACAATTTAATAAAGCATAGGATAAAACAACATAAATACAATTAAATAAAGCATAGGATAAAACAATGTAAATACAATTTAATAAAGCATAGGTTAAAACAACATAAATACAATTTAATAAAGCATACGTTAAAACAACATAAATACAATTAAATAAAGCATAAGATAAAACAACATAAATACAATTTAATAAAGCATAGGCTAAAACAACATAAATACAATTTAATAAAGCATAGGATGAAAAAACATAAATACAATTTAATAAAGCATACGTTAAAACAACATAAATACAATTAAATAAAGCATAAGATAAAACAACATAAATACAATTTAATAAAGCCTACAATAAAACAACATAAATACAATTTAATAAAGCATAGGATGAAACAACATAAATACAATTTAATAAAGCATAGGTTAAAACAACATAAATACAATTTAATAAAGCATAGGATAAAACAACAAAAATTCAATTTAATAAAGCATAGGATAAAACAACATAAATACAATTTAATAAAGCATAGGATAAAACAATATAAATACAATTTAATAAAGCAGAGGATAAAACAACATAAATACAATTTAATAAAGCATAGGATAAAACAATATAAATACAATTTAATAAAGCAGAGGATAAAACAACATAAATACAATTTAATAAAGCATAGGATAAAACAACATAAATACAATTTAATAAAGCATAGGTTAAAACAACAAAAATACAATTTAATAAAGCATAGGTTAAAACAACATAAATACAATTTAATAAAGCATAGGATAAAACAACATAAATACAATTTAATAAAGCATACAATAAAACAAAATAAATACAATTTAATAAAGCATAGGATAAAACAACATAAATAAAATTTAATAAAGCATAGGATAAAACAACATAAATAAAATTTAATATAGCATAGGATAAAACAACATAAATACAATATAATAAAGCATAGGATAAAACAACATAAATAAAATTTAATAAAGCATAGGTTAAAACAGCATAAATACAGTTTAATAAAGCATAGGATAAAACAACATAAATCAAATTTAATAAAGCATAGGATAAAACAACATAAATCAAATTTAATAAAGCATAGGATAAAACAAAATAAATACTATTTAATAAAGCATAGGATAAAACAACATAAATACAATTTAATAAAGCATAGGATAAAACAACATAAATACAATTTAATAAAGCATAGGATAAAACAACATAAATACAATTTAATAAAGCATAGGATAAAACCACATAAATACAATTTAATAAAGCACAGGATAAAACAACATAAATACAATTTAATAAAGCATAGGATAAAACAACATAAATACAATTTAATAAAGCATAGGATAAAACAACATAAATACAATTTAATAAAGCATAGGATAAAACAACATAAATACAATTTAATAAAGCATACATTAAAACAACATAAATACAATTAAATAAAGCATAGGATAAAACAACATAAATACTATTTAATAAAGCATAGGATAAAACCACATAAATACAATTTAATAAAGCATAGGATAAAACAACATAAATACAATTTAATAAAGCATAGGATAAAACAACATAAATACAATTTAATAAAGCCTACAATAAAACAACATAAATACAATTTAATAAAGCATAGGATGAAACAACATAAATACAATTTAATAAAGCATAGGTTAAAACAACATAAATACAATTTAATAAAGCATAGGATAAAACAACAAAAATTCAATTTAATAAAGCATAGGATAAAACAACATAAATACAATTTAATAAAGCATAGGATAAAACAATATAAATACAATTTAATAAAGCAGAGGATAAAACAACATAAATACAATTTAATAAAGCATAGGATAAAACAATATAAATACTATTTAATAAAGCATAGGATAAAACAACATAAATACAATTTAATAAAGCATACAATAAAACAACATAAATACAATTTAATAAAGCATAGGATAAAACAACATAAATAAAATTTAATAAAGCATAGGATAAAACAACATAAATAAAATTTAATATAGCATAGGATAAAACAACATAAATACAATATAATAAAGCATAGGATAAAACAACATAAATAAAATTTAATAAAGCATAGGTTAAAACAGCATAAATACAGTTTAATAAAGCATAGGATAAAACAACATAAATCAAATTTAATAAAGCATAGGATAAAACAACATAAATCAAATTTAATAAAGCATAGGATAAAACAAAATAAATACTATTTAATAAAGCATAGGATAAAACAACATAAATACAATTTAATAAAGCATAGGTTAAAACAACATAAATCCAATTTAATAAAGCATAGGATAAAACAACATAAATACAATTTAATAAAGCATACAATAAAACAACATAAATACAATTTAATAAAGCATAGGACAAACAACATAAATACAATTTAATAAAGCATAGGATAAAACAACATAAATACAATTTAATAAAGCATACGTTAAAACAACATAAATACAATTAAATAAAGCATAACATAAAACAACATAAATACAATTTAATAAAGCATAGGTTAAAACAACATAAATACAATTTAATAAAGCAGAGGATAAAACAACATAAATACAATTTAATAAAGCATAGGTTAAAACAACATAAATACAATTTAAAAGGGAAAAGGATAAAACAACATAAATACAATTTAATAAAGCATAGGATAAAACAACATAAATAAAAGTTAATAAAGCATAGGATAAAACAACATAAATACAATTTAATAAAGCATAGGATAAAACAACATAAATAAAATTTAATAAAGCATAGCATAAAACAACATAAATACAATTTAATAAAGCATAGGATAAAACAACATAAATAAAATTTAATAAAGCATAGGATAAAACAACATAAATACAATTTAATAAAGCATAGGATAAAACAACATAAATACAATTTAATAAAGCATAGGATAAAACAACATAAATACAATTTAATAAAGCATAGGATAAAACAACATAAATAAAATTTAATAAAGCATAGGTTAAAACAACATAAATACAATTTAATAAAGCATAGGATAAAACAACATAAATAAAATTTAATAAAGCATAGGTTAAAACAACATAAATACAATTTAATAAAGCATGGGACAAAACAACATAAATACAATTTAATAAAGCATAGGATAAAACAACATAAATACAATTTAATGAAACATAGGATAAACAACATAAATACAATTTAATAAAGCATAGGATAAAACAACATAAATTCAATTTAATAAAGCATAGGATAAAACAACATAAATACAATTTAATAAAGCATAGGATAAAACAATATAAATACAATTTAATAAAGCAGAGGATAAAACAACATAAATACAATTTAATAAAGCATAGGATAAAACAACATAAATACAATTTAATAAAGCATAGGTTAAAACAACATAAATACAATTTAATAAAGCCTACAATAAAACAACATAAATACAATTTAATAAAGCTTAGGAAAAAACAACATAAATACAATTCAATAAAGCATAGGATAAAACAACATAAATACAATTTAATAAAGCATAGGAAAAAACAACATAAATACAATTTAATAAAGCATACGTTAAAACAACATAAATACAATTTAATAAAGCATAGGATAAAACAACATAAATACAATTTAATAAAGCATACGTTAAAACAACATAAATACAATTAAATAAAGCATAGGATAAATCAACATAAATACAATTTAATAAAGCATAGGTTAAAACAACATAAATACAATTTAATAAAGCATAGGATAAAACAACATAAATTCAATTTAATAAAGCATAGGATAAAACAACATAAATACAATTTAATAAAGCATAGGATAAAACAATATAAATACAATTTAATAAAGCAGAGGATAAAACAACATAAATACAATTTAATAAAGCATAGGATAAAACAATATAAATACAATTTAATAAAGCAGAGGATAAAACAACATAAATACAATTTAATAAAGCATAGGATAAAACAACATAAATACAATTTAATAAAGCATAGGATAAAACAACATAAATACAATTTAATAAAGCATAGGATAAAACAACATAAATAAAATTTAATAAAGCATAGGTTAAAACAACATAAATACAATTTAATAAAGCATAGGATAAAACAACATAAATAAAATTTAATAAAGCATAGGTTAAAACAACATAAATACAATTTAATAAAGCATAGGACAAAACAACATAAATACAATTTAATAAAGCATAGGATAAAACAACATAAATACAATTTAATGAAACATAGGATAAACAACATAAATACAATTTAATAAAGCATAGGATAAAACAACATAAATTCAATTTAATAAAGCATAGGATAAAACAACATAAATACAATTTAATAAAGCATAGGATAAAACAATATAAATACAATTTAATAAAGCAGAGGATAAAACAACATAAATACAATTTAATAAAGCATAGGATAAAACAACATAAATACAATTTAATAAAGCATAGGTTAAAACAACATAAATACAATTTAATAAAGCCTACAATAAAACAACATAAATACAATTTAATAAAGCATAGGAAAAAACAACATAAATACAATTTAATAAAGCCTACAATAAAACAACATAAATACAATTTAATAAAGCTTAGGAAAAAACAACATAAATACAATTCAATAAAGCATAGGATAAAACAACATAAATACAATTTAATAAAGCATAGGAAAAAACAACATAAATACAATTTAATAAAGCATACGTTAAAACAACATAAATACAATTTAATAAAGCATAGGATAAAACAACATAAATACAATTTAATAAAGCATACGTTAAAACAACATAAATACAATTAAATAAAGCATAGGATAAATCAACATAAATACAATTTAATAAAGCATAGGTTAAAACAACATAAATACAATTTAATAAAGCATAGGATAAAACAACATAAATTCAATTTAATAAAGCATAGGATAAAACAACATAAATACAATTTAATAAAGCATAGGATAAAACAATATAAATACAATTTAATAAAGCAGAGGATAAAACAACATAAATACAATTTAATAAAGCATAGGATAAAACAATATAAATACAATTTAATAAAGCAGAGGATAAAACAACATAAATACAATTTAATAAAGCATAGGATAAAACAACATAAATACAATTTAATAAAGCATAGGTTAAAACAACATAAATACAATTTAATAAAGCATAGGTTAAAACAACATAAATACAATTTAATAAAGCATAGGATAAAACAACATAAATACAATTTAATAAAGCATACAATAAAACAACATAAATACAATTTAATAAAGCATAGGATAAAACAACATAAATAAAATTTAATAAAGCATAGGATAAAACAACATAAATAAAATTTAATATAGCATAGGATAAAACAACATAAATACAATATAATAAAGCATAGGATAAAACAACATAAATAAAATTTAATAAAGCATAGGTTAAAACAGCATAAATACAGTTTAATAAAGCATAGGATAAAACAACATAAATCAAATTTAATAAAGCATAGGATAAAACAACATAAATCAAATTTAATAAAGCATAGGATAAAACAAAATAAATACTATTTAATAAAGCATAGGATAAAACAACATAAATACAATTTAATAAAGCATAGGATAAAACAACATAAATACAATTTAATAAAGCATAGGATAAAACAACATAAATACAATTTAATAAAGCATAGGATAAAACCACATAAATACAATTTAATAAAGCACAGGATAAAACAACATAAATACAATTTAATAAAGCATAGGATAAAACAACATAAATACAATTTAATAAAGCATAGGATAAAACAACATTAATACAATTTAATAAAGCATAGGATAAAACAACATAAATACAATTTAATAAAGCATACATTAAAACAACATAAATACAATTAAATAAAGCATAGGATAAAACAATATAAATACAATTTAATAAAGCATAGGTTAAAACAACATAAATACAATTTAATAAAGCATAGGATAAAACAACATAAATACAATTTAAGAAAGCATAGGTTAAAACAACATAAATACAATTTAATAAAGCATAGGATAAAACAACATAAATACAATTTAATAAAGCATAGGCTAAAACTACATAAATACAATTTAATAAAGCATAGGATAAAACAAATTAAATACAATTTAATAAAGCATAGGATAAAACAACATAAATTCAATTTAATAAAGCATAGGTTAAAATAACATAAATACAATTTAATAAAGCATAGGATAAAACAACATAAATACAATTTAATAAAGCATAAGATAAAACAACATGAATACAATTTAATAAAGCATAGGTTAAAACAACATAAATACAATTTAATAAAGCATAGGATAAAACAACATAAATACAATTTAATAAAGCATAGGATAAAACAACATAAATACAATTTAATAAAGCATAGGTTAAAACAGCATAAATACAATTTAATAAAGCTTAGGTTAAAACAACATAAATACAATTTAATAAAGCATAGGATAAAACAACATAAATACAATTTAATAAAGCATAGGATAAAACAACATAAATACAATTTAATAAAGCACAGGATAAAACAACATAAATACAATTAAATAAAGCATAAGATAAAACAACATAAATACAATTTAATAAAGCCTACAATAAAACAACATAAATACAATTTAATAAAGCATAGGATGAAACAACATAAATACAATTTAATAAAGCATAGGTTAAAACAACATAAATACAATTTAATAAAGCATAGGATAAAACAACATAAATACAATTTAATAAAGCATAGGTTAAAACAACATAAATACAATTTAATAAAGCCTACAATAAAACAACATAAATACAATTTAATAAAGCTTAGGAAAAAACAACATAAATACAATTCAATAAAGCATAGGATAAAACAACATAAATACAATTTAATAAAGCATAGGAAAAAACAACATAAATACAATTTAATAAAGCATACGTTAAAACAACATAAATACAATTTAATAAAGCATAGGATAAAACAACATAAATACAATTTAATAAAGCATACGTTAAAACAACATAAATACAATTAAATAAAGCATAGGATAAATCAACATAAATACAATTTAATAAAGCATAGGTTAAAACAACATAAATACAATTTAATAAAGCATAGGATAAAACAACATAAATTCAATTTAATAAAGCATAGGATAAAACAACATAAATACAATTTAATAAAGCATAGGATAAAACAATATAAATACAATTTAATAAAGCAGAGGATAAAACAACATAAATACAATTTAATAAAGCATAGGATAAAACAATATAAATACAATTTAATAAAGCAGAGGATAAAACAACATAAATACAATTTAATAAAGCATAGGATAAAACAACATAAATACAATTTAATAAAGCATAGGATAAAACAACATAAATACAATTTAATAAAGCATAGGATAAAACAACATAAATAAAATTTAATAAAGCATAGGTTAAAACAACATAAATACAATTTAATAAAGCATAGGATAAAACAACATAAATAAAATTTAATAAAGCATAGGTTAAAACAACATAAATACAATTTAATAAAGCATAGGACAAAACAACATAAATACAATTTAATAAAGCATAGGATAAAACAACATAAATACAATTTAATGAAACATAGGATAAACAACATAAATACAATTTAATAAAGCATAGGATAAAACAACATAAATTCAATTTAATAAAGCATAGGATAAAACAACATAAATACAATTTAATAAAGCATAGGATAAAACAATATAAATACAATTTAATAAAGCAGAGGATAAAACAACATAAATACAATTTAATAAAGCATAGGATAAAACAACATAAATACAATTTAATAAAGCATAGGTTAAAACAACATAAATACAATTTAATAAAGCCTACAATAAAACAACATAAATACAATTTAATAAAGCATAGGAAAAAACAACATAAATACAATTTAATAAAGCCTACAATAAAACAACATAAATACAATTTAATAAAGCTTAGGAAAAAACAACATAAATACAATTCAATAAAGCATAGGATAAAACAACATAAATACAATTTAATAAAGCATAGGAAAAAACAACATAAATACAATTTAATAAAGCATACGTTAAAACAACATAAATACAATTTAATAAAGCATAGGATAAAACAACATAAATACAATTTAATAAAGCATACGTTAAAACAACATAAATACAATTAAATAAAGCATAGGATAAATCAACATAAATACAATTTAAGAAAGCATAGGTTAAAACAACATAAATACAATTTAATAAAGCATAGGATAAAACAACATAAATACAATTTAATAAAGCATAGGATAAAACAAATTAAATACAATTTAATAAAGCATAGGATAAAACAACATAAATTCAATTTAATAAAGCATAGGTTAAAATAACATAAATACAATTTAATAAAGCATAGGATAAAACAACATAAATACAATTTAATAAAGCATAAGATAAAACAACATGAATACAATTTAATAAAGCATAGGTTAAAACAACATAAATACAATTTAATAAAGCATAGGATAAAACAACATAAATACAATTTAATAAAGCATAGGATAAAACAACATAAATACAATTTAATAAAGCATAGGTTAAAACAGCATAAATACAATTTAATAAAGCTTAGGTTAAAACAACATAAATACAATTTAATAAAGCATAGGATAAAACAACATAAATACAATTTAATAAAGCATAGGATAAAACAACATAAATACAATTTAATAAAGCACAGGATAAAACAACATAAATACAATTAAATAAAGCATAAGATAAAACAACATAAATACAATTTAATAAAGCCTACAATAAAACAACATAAATACAATTTAATAAAGCATAGGATGAAACAACATAAATACAATTTAATAAAGCATAGGTTAAAACAACATAAATACAATTTAATAAAGCATAGGATAAAACAACATAAATACAATTTAATAAAGCATAGGTTAAAACAACATAAATACAATTTAATAAAGCCTACAATAAAACAACATAAATACAATTTAATAAAGCTTAGGAAAAAACAACATAAATACAATTCAATAAAGCATAGGATAAAACAACATAAATACAATTTAATAAAGCATAGGAAAAAACAACATAAATACAATTTAATAAAGCATACGTTAAAACAACATAAATACAATTTAATAAAGCATAGGATAAAACAACATAAATACAATTTAATAAAGCATACGTTAAAACAACATAAATACAATTAAATAAAGCATAGGATAAATCAACATAAATACAATTTAATAAAGCATAGGTTAAAACAACATAAATACAATTTAATAAAGCATAGGATAAAACAACATAAATTCAATTTAATAAAGCATAGGATAAAACAACATAAATACAATTTAATAAAGCATAGGATAAAACAATATAAATACAATTTAATAAAGCAGAGGATAAAACAACATAAATACAATTTAATAAAGCATAGGATAAAACAATATAAATACAATTTAATAAAGCAGAGGATAAAACAACATAAATACAATTTAATAAAGCATAGGATAAAACAACATAAATACAATTTAATAAAGCATAGGATAAAACAACATAAATACAATTTAATAAAGCATAGGATAAAACAACATAAATAAAATTTAATAAAGCATAGGTTAAAACAACATAAATACAATTTAATAAAGCATAGGATAAAACAACATAAATAAAATTTAATAAAGCATAGGTTAAAACAACATAAATACAATTTAATAAAGCATAGGACAAAACAACATAAATACAATTTAATAAAGCATAGGATAAAACAACATAAATACAATTTAATGAAACATAGGATAAACAACATAAATACAATTTAATAAAGCATAGGATAAAACAACATAAATTCAATTTAATAAAGCATAGGATAAAACAACATAAATACAATTTAATAAAGCATAGGATAAAACAATATAAATACAATTTAATAAAGCAGAGGATAAAACAACATAAATACAATTTAATAAAGCATAGGATAAAACAACATAAATACAATTTAATAAAGCATAGGTTAAAACAACATAAATACAATTTAATAAAGCCTACAATAAAACAACATAAATACAATTTAATAAAGCATAGGAAAAAACAACATAAATACAATTTAATAAAGCCTACAATAAAACAACATAAATACAATTTAATAAAGCTTAGGAAAAAACAACATAAATACAATTCAATAAAGCATAGGATAAAACAACATAAATACAATTTAATAAAGCATAGGAAAAAACAACATAAATACAATTTAATAAAGCATACGTTAAAACAACATAAATACAATTTAATAAAGCATAGGATAAAACAACATAAATACAATTTAATAAAGCATACGTTAAAACAACATAAATACAATTAAATAAAGCATAGGATAAATCAACATAAATACAATTTAATAAAGCATAGGTTAAAACAACATAAATACAATTTAATAAAGCATAGGATAAAACAACATAAATTCAATTTAATAAAGCATAGGATAAAACAACATAAATACAATTTAATAAAGCATAGGATAAAACAATATAAATACAATTTAATAAAGCAGAGGATAAAACAACATAAATACAATTTAATAAAGCATAGGATAAAACAATATAAATACAATTTAATAAAGCAGAGGATAAAACAACATAAATACAATTTAATAAAGCATAGGATAAAACAACATAAATACAATTTAATAAAGCATAGGTTAAAACAACATAAATACAATTTAATAAAGCATAGGTTAAAACAACATAAATACAATTTAATAAAGCATAGGATAAAACAACATAAATACAATTTAATAAAGCATACAATAAAACAACATAAATACAATTTAATAAAGCATAGGATAAAACAACATAAATAAAATTTAATAAAGCATAGGATAAAACAACATAAATAAAATTTAATATAGCATAGGATAAAACAACATAAATACAATATAATAAAGCATAGGATAAAACAACATAAATAAAATTTAATAAAGCATAGGTTAAAACAGCATAAATACAGTTTAATAAAGCATAGGATAAAACAACATAAATCAAATTTAATAAAGCATAGGATAAAACAACATAAATCAAATTTAATAAAGCATAGGATAAAACAAAATAAATACTATTTAATAAAGCATAGGATAAAACAACATAAATACAATTTAATAAAGCATAGGATAAAACAACATAAATACAATTTAATAAAGCATAGGATAAAACAACATAAATACAATTTAATAAAGCATAGGATAAAACCACATAAATACAATTTAATAAAGCACAGGATAAAACAACATAAATACAATTTAATAAAGCATAGGATAAAACAACATAAATACAATTTAATAAAGCATAGGATAAAACAACATAAATACAATTTAATAAAGCATAGGATAAAACAACATAAATACAATTTAATAAAGCATACATTAAAACAACATAAATACAATTAAATAAAGCATAGGATAAAACAATATAAATACAATTTAATAAAGCATAGGTTAAAACAACATAAATACAATTTAATAAAGCATAGGATAAAACAACATAAATACAATTTAAGAAAGCATAGGTTAAAACAACATAAATACAATTTAATAAAGCATAGGATAAAACAACATAAATACAATTTAATAAAGCATAGGCTAAAACTACATAAATACAATTTAATAAAGCATAGGATAAAACAAATTAAATACAATTTAATAAAGCATAGGATAAAACAACATAAATTCAATTTAATAAAGCATAGGTTAAAATAACATAAATACAATTTAATAAAGCATAGGATAAAACAACATAAATACAATTTAATAAAGCATAAGATAAAACAACATGAATACAATTTAATAAAGCATAGGTTAAAACAACATAAATACAATTTAATAAAGCATAGGATAAAACAACATAAATACAATTTAATAAAGCATAGGATAAAACAACATAAATACAATTTAATAAAGCATAGGTTAAAACAGCATAAATACAATTTAATAAAGCTTAGGTTAAAACAACATAAATACAATTTAATAAAGCATAGGATAAAACAACATAAATACAATTTAATAAAGCATAGGATAAAACAACATAAATACAATTTAATAAAGCACAGGATAAAACAACATAAATACAATTAAATAAAGCATAAGATAAAACAACATAAATACAATTTAATAAAGCCTACAATAAAACAACATAAATACAATTTAATAAAGCATAGGATGAAACAACATAAATACAATTTAATAAAGCATAGGTTAAAACAACATAAATACAATTTAATAAAGCATAGGATAAAACAACAAAAATTCAATTTAATAAAGCATAGGATAAAACAACATAAATACAATTTAATAAAGCATAGGATAAAACAATATAAATACAATTTAATAAAGCAGAGGATAAAACAACATAAATACAATTTAATAAAGCATAGGATAAAACAATATAAATACAATTTAATAAAGCAGAGGATAAAACAACATAAATACAATTTAATAAAGCATAGGATAAAACAACATAAATACAATTTAATAAAGCATAGGTTAAAACAACATAAATACAATTTAATAAAGCATAGGTTAAAACAACATAAATACAATTTAATAAAGCATAGGATAAAACAACATAAATACAATTTAATAAAGCATACAATAAAACAAAATAAATACAATTTAATAAAGCATAGGATAAAACAACATAAATAAAATTTAATAAAGCATAGGATAAAACAACATAAATAAAATTTAATATAGCATAGGATAAAACAACATAAATACAATATAATAAAGCATAGGATAAAACAACATAAGTAAAATTTAATAAAGCATAGGTTAAAACAGCATAAATACAGTTTAATAAAGCATAGGATAAAACAACATAAATCAAATTTAATAAAGCATAGGATAAAACAACATAAATCAAATTTAATAAAGCATAGGATAAAACAAAATAAATACTATTTAATAAAGCATAGGATAAAACAACATAAATACAATTTAATAAAGCATAGGATAAAACAACATAAATACAATTTAATAAAGCATAGGATAAAACAACATAAATACAATTTAATAAAGCATAGGATAAAACCACATAAATACAATTTAATAAAGCACAGGATAAAACAACATAAATACAATTTAATAAAGCATAGGATAAAACAACATAAATACAATTTAATAAAGCATAGGATAAAACAACATAAATACAATTTAATAAAGCATAGGATAAAACAACATAAATACAATTTAATAAAGCATACATTAAAACAACATAAATACAATTAAATAAAGCATAGGATAAAACAATATAAATACAATTTAATAAAGCATAGGTTAAAACAACATAAATACAATTTAATAAAGCATAGGATAAAACAACATAAATACAATTTAAGAAAGCATAGGTTAAAACAACATAAATACAATTTAATAAAGCATAGGATAAAACAACATAAATACAATTTAATAAAGCATAGGCTAAAACTACATAAATACAATTTAATAAAGCATAGGATAAAACAAATTAAATACAATTTAATAAAGCATAGGATAAAACAACATAAATTCAATTTAATAAAGCATAGGTTAAAATAACATAAATACAATTTAATAAAGCATAGGATAAAACAACATAAATACAATTTAATAAAGCATAAGATAAAACAACATGAATACAATTTAATAAAGCATAGGTTAAAACAACATAAATACAATTTAATAAAGCATAGGATAAAACAACATAAATACAATTTAATAAAGCATAGGATAAAACAACATAAATACAATTTAATAAAACATAGGTTAAAACAGCATAAATACAGTTTAATAAAGCATAGGATAAAACAACATGAATACAATTTAATAAAGCATAGGATAAAACAACATAAATCAAATTTAATAAAGCATAGGATAAAACAACATAAATACTTTTTAATAAAGCATAGGATAAAACAACATAAATAAAATTTAATAAAGCATAGGATAAAACAACATAAATAAAATTTAATAAAGCATAGGATAAAACAACATAAATACAATTTAATAAAGCATAGGTTAAAACAGCATAAATACAGTTTAATAAAGCATAGGATAAAACAACATAAATACAATTTAATAAAGCATAGGATAAAACAACATAAATACAATTTAATAAAGCATAGGATAAAACAACATAAATAAAATTTAATAAAGCATAGGATAAAACAACATAAATAAAATTTAATAAAGCATAGGATAAAACAACATAAATACAATTTAATAAACATAGGTTAAAACAGCATAAATACAGTTTAATAAAGCATAGGATAAAACAACATAAATCAAATTTAATAAAGCATAGGATAAAACAACATAAATCAAATTTAATAAAGCATAGGATAAAACAACATAAATACTATTTAATAAAGCATAGGATAAAACAACATAAATACAATTTAATAAAGCATAGGATAAAACAACATAAATACAATTAAATAAAGCATAGGATAAAACAATGTAAATACAATTTAATAAAGCATAGGTTAAAACAACATAAATACAATTTAATAAAGCATACGTTAAAACAACATAAATACAATTAAATAAAGCATAAGATAAAACAACATAAATACAATTTAATAAAGCATAGGCTAAAACAACATAAATACAATTTAATAAAGCATAGGATGAAACAACATAAATACAATTTAATAAAGCATACGTTAAAACAACATAAATACAATTAAATAAAGCATAAGATAAAACAACATAAATACAATTTAATAAAGCCTACAATAAAACAACATAAATACAATTTAATAAAGCATAGGATGAAACAACATAAATACAATTTAATAAAGCATAGGTTAAAACAACATAAATACAATTTAATAAAGCATAGGATAAAACAACAAAAATTCAATTTAATAAAGCATAGGATAAAACAACATAAATACAATTTAATAAAGCATAGGATAAAACAATATAAATACAATTTAATAAAGCAGAGGATAAAACAACATAAATACAATTTAATAAAGCATAGGATAAAACAATATAAATACAATTTAATAAAGCAGAGGATAAAACAACATAAATACAATTTAATAAAGCATAGGATAAAACAACATAAATACAATTTAATAAAGCATAGGTTAAAACAACAAAAATACAATTTAATAAAGCATAGGTTAAAACAACATAAATACAATTTAATAAAGCATAGGATAAAACAACATAAATACAATTTAATAAAGCATACAATAAAACAAAATAAATACAATTTAATAAAGCATAGGATAAAACAACATAAATAAAATTTAATAAAGCATAGGATAAAACAACATAAATAAAATTTAATATAGCATAGGATAAAACAACATAAATACAATATAATAAAGCATAGGATAAAACAACATAAATAAAATTTAATAAAGCATAGGTTAAAACAGCATAAATACAGTTTAATAAAGCATAGGATAAAACAACATAAATCAAATTTAATAAAGCATAGGATAAAACAACATAAATCAAATTTAATAAAGCATAGGATAAAACAAAATAAATACTATTTAATAAAGCATAGGATAAAACAACATAAATACAATTTAATAAAGCATAGGATAAAACAACATAAATACAATTTAATAAAGCATAGGATAAAACAACATAAATACAATTTAATAAAGCATAGGATAAAACCACATAAATACAATTTAATAAAGCACAGGATAAAACAACATAAATACAATTTAATAAAGCATAGGATAAAACAACATAAATACAATTTAATAAAGCATAGGATAAAACAACATAAATACAATTTAATAAAGCATAGGATAAAACAACATAAATACAATTTAATAAAGCATACATTAAAACAACATAAATACAATTAAATAAAGCATAGGATAAAACAACATAAATACTATTTAATAAAGCATAGGATAAAACAACATAAATACAATTTAATAAAGCATAGGATAAAACAACATAAATACAATTAAATAAAGCATAGGATAAAACAATGTAAATACAATTTAATAAAGCATAGGTTAAAACAACATAAATACAATTTAATAAAGCATACGTTAAAACAACATAAATACAATTAAATAAAGCATAAGATAAAACAACATAAATACAATTTAATAAAGCATAGGCTAAAACAACATAAATACAATTTAATAAAGCATAGGATGAAACAACATAAATACAATTTAATAAAGCATACGTTAAAACAACATAAATACAATTAAATAAAGCATAAGATAAAACAACATAAATACAATTTAATAAAGCCTACAATAAAACAACATAAATACAATTTAATAAAGCATAGGATGAAACAACATAAATACAATTTAATAAAGCATAGGTTAAAACAACATAAATACAATTTAATAAAGCATAGGATAAAACAACAAAAATTCAATTTAATAAAGCATAGGATAAAACAACATAAATACAATTTAATAAAGCATAGGATAAAACAATATAAATACAATTTAATAAAGCAGAGGATAAAACAACATAAATACAATTTAATAAAGCATAGGATAAAACAATATAAATACAATTTAATAAAGCAGAGGATAAAACAACATAAATACAATTTAATAAAGCATAGGATAAAACAACATAAATACAATTTAATAAAGCATAGGTTAAAACAACAAAAATACAATTTAATAAAGCATAGGTTAAAACAACATAAATACAATTTAATAAAGCATAGGATAAAACAACATAAATACAATTTAATAAAGCATACAATAAAACAAAATAAATACAATTTAATAAAGCATAGGATAAAACAACATAAATAAAATTTAATAAAGCATAGGATAAAACAACATAAATAAAATTTAATATAGCATAGGATAAAACAACATAAATACAATATAATAAAGCATAGGATAAAACAACATAAATAAAATTTAATAAAGCATAGGTTAAAACAGCATAAATACAGTTTAATAAAGCATAGGATAAAACAACATAAATACAATTTAATAAAGCATAGGATAAAACAACATAAATACAATTTAATAAAGCATAGGTTAAAACAGCATAAATACAGTTTAATAAAGCATAGGATAAAACAACATAAATACAATTTAATAAAGCATAGGATAAAACAACATAAATCAAATTTAATAAAGCATAGGATAAAACAACATAAATACTTTTTAATAAAGCATAGGATAAAACAACATAAATAAAATTTAATAAAGCATAGGATAAAACAACATAAATAAAATTTAATAAAGCATAGGATAAAACAACATAAATACAATTTAATAAAGCATAGGTTAAAACAGCATAAATACAGTTTAATAAAGCATAGGATAAAACAACATAAATACAATTTAATAAAGCATAGGATAAAACAACATAAATACAATTTAATAAAGCATAGGATAAAACAACATAAATAAAATTTAATAAAGCATAGGATAAAACAACATAAATAAAATTTAATAAAGCATAGGATAAAACAACATAAATACAATTTAATAAACATAGGTTAAAACAGCATAAATACAGTTTAATAAAGCATAGGATAAAACAACATAAATCAAATTTAATAAAGCATAGGATAAAACAACATAAATCAAATTTAATAAAGCATAGGATAAAACAACATAAATACTATTTAATAAAGCATAGGATAAAACAACATAAATACAATTTAATAAAGCATAGGATAAAACAACATAAATACAATTAAATAAAGCATAGGATAAAACAATGTAAATACAATTTAATAAAGCATAGGTTAAAACAACATAAATACAATTTAATAAAGCATACGTTAAAACAACATAAATACAATTAAATAAAGCATAAGATAAAACAACATAAATACAATTTAATAAAGCATAGGCTAAAACAACATAAATACAATTTAATAAAGCATAGGATGAAACAACATAAATACAATTTAATAAAGCATACGTTAAAACAACATAAATACAATTAAATAAAGCATAAGATAAAACAACATAAATACAATTTAATAAAGCCTACAATAAAACAACATAAATACAATTTAATAAAGCATAGGATGAAACAACATAAATACAATTTAATAAAGCATAGGTTAAAACAACATAAATACAATTTAATAAAGCATAGGATAAAACAACAAAAATTCAATTTAATAAAGCATAGGATAAAACAACATAAATACAATTTAATAAAGCATAGGATAAAACAATATAAATACAATTTAATAAAGCAGAGGATAAAACAACATAAATACAATTTAATAAAGCATAGGTTAAAACAACATAAATACAATTTAATAAAGCATAGGATAAAACAACATAAATACAATTTAATAAAGCATACAATAAAACAAAATAAATACAATTTAATAAAGCATAGGATAAAACAACATAAATAAAATTTAATAAAGCATAGGATAAAACAACATAAATAAAATTTAATATAGCATAGGATAAAACAACATAAATACAATTTAATAAAGCATAGGATAAAACCACATAAATACAATTTAATAAAGCACAGGATAAAACAACATAAATACAATTTAATAAAGCATAGGATAAAACAACATAAATACAATTTAATAAAGCATAGGATAAAACAACATAAATACAATTTAATAAAGCATAGGATAAAACCACATAAATACAATTTAATAAAGCACAGGATAAAACAACATAAATACAATTTAATAAAGCATAGGATAAAACAACATAAATAAAATTTAATAAAGCATAGGATAAAACAACATAAATACAATTTAATAAAGCATAGGATAAAACAACATAAATACAATTAAATAAAGCATAGGATAAAACAATGTAAATACAATTTAATAAAGCATAGGTTAAAACAACATAAATACAATTTAATAAAACATACGTTAAAACAACATAAATACAATTAAATAAAGCATAAGATAAAACAACATAAATACAATTTAATAAAGCATAGGCTAAAACAACATAAATACAATTTAATAAAGCATAGGATGAAACAACATAAATACAATTTAATAAAGCATACGTTAAAACAACATAAATACAATTAAATAAAGCATAAGATAAAACAACATAAATACAATTTAATAAAGCCTACAATAAAACAACATAAATACAATTTAATAAAGCATAGGTTAAAACAGCATAAATACAGTTTAATAAAGCATAGGATAAAACAACATAAATCAAATTTAATAAAGCATAGGATAAAACAACATAAATCAAATTTAATAAAGCATAGGATAAAACAAAATAAATACTATTTAATAAAGCATAGGATAAAACAACATAAATACAATTTAATAAAGCATAGGATAAAACAACATAAATACAATTTAATAAAGCATAGGATAAAACAACATAAATACAATTTAATAAAGCATAGGATAAAACCACATAAATACAATTTAATAAAGCACAGGATAAAACAACATAAATACAATTTAATAAAGCATAGGATAAAACAACATAAATACAATTTAATAAAGCATAGGATAAAACAACATAAATACAATTTAATAAAGCATAGGATAAAACAACATAAATACAATTTAATAAAGCATACATTAAAACAACATAAATACAATTAAATAAAGCATAGGATAAAACAATATAAATACATTTTAATAAAGCATAGGTTAAAACAACATAAATACAATTTAATAAAGCATAGGCTAAAACTACATAAATACAATTTAATAAAGCATAGGATAAAACAAATTAAATACAATTTAATAAAGCATAGGATAAAACAACATAAATTCAATTTAATAAAGCATAGGTTAAAATAACATAAATACAATTTAATAAAGCATAGGATAAAACAACATAAATACAATTTAATAAAGCATAAGATAAAACAACATGAATACAATTTAATAAAGCATAGGTTAAAACAACATAAATACAATTTAATAAAGCATAGGATAAAACAACATAAATACATTTTAATAAAGCATAGGATAAAACAACATAAATACAATTTAATAAAGCATAGGTTAAAACAGCATAAATACAGTTTAATAAAGCATAGGATAAAACAACATAAATACAATTTAATAAAGCATAGGATAAAACAACATAAATCAAATTTAATAAAGCATAGGATAAAACAACATAAATACTTTTTAATAAAGCATAGGATAAAACAACATAAATAAAATTTAATAAAGCATAGGATAAAACAACATAAATAAAATTTAATAAAGCATAGGATAAAACAACATAAATCAAATTTAATAAAGCATAGGATAAAACAACATAAATACTATTTAATAAAGCATAGGATAAAACAACATAAATACAATTTAATAAAGCATAGGATAAAACAACATAAATACAATTAAATAAAGCATAGGATAAAACAATGTAAATACAATTTAATAAAGCATAGGTTAAAACAACATAAATACAATTTAATAAAGCATACGTTAAAACAACATAAATACAATTAAATAAAGCATAAGATAAAACAACATAAATACAATTTAATAAAGCATAGGCTAAAACAACATAAATACAATTTAATAAAGCATAGGATGAAACAACATAAATACAATTTAATAAAGCATACGTTAAAACAACATAAATACAATTAAATAAAGCATAAGATAAAACAACATAAATACAATTTAATAAAGCCTACAATAAAACAACATAAATACAATTTAATAAAGCATAGGATGAAACAACATAAATACAATTTAATAAAGCATAGGTTAAAACAACATAAATACAATTTAATAAAGCATAGGATAAAACAACAAAAATTCAATTTAATAAAGCATAGGATAAAACAACATAAATACAATTTAATAAAGCATAGGATAAAACAATATAAATACAATTTAATAAAGCAGAGGATAAAACAACATAAATACAATTTAATAAAGCATAGGTTAAAACAACATAAATACAATTTAATAAAGCATAGGATAAAACAACATAAATACAATTTAATAAAGCATACAATAAAACAAAATAAATACAATTTAATAAAGCATAGGATAAAACAACATAAATAAAATTTAATATAGCATAGGATAAAACAACATAAATACAATATAATAAAGCATAGGATAAAACAACATAAATAAAATTTAATAAAGCATAGGTTAAAACAGCATAAATACAGTTTAATAAAGCATAGGATAAAACAACATAAATCAAATTTAATAAAGCATAGGATAAAACAAAATAAATACTATTTAATAAAGCATAGGATAAAACAACATAAATACAATTTAATAAAGCATAGGATAAAACAACATAAATACAATTTAATAAAGCATAGGATAAAACAACATAAATACAATTTAATAAAGCATAGGATAAAACCACATAAATACAATTTAATAAAGCACAGGATAAAACAACATAAATACAATTCAATAAAGCATAGGATAAAACAACATAAATACAATTTAATAAAGCATAGGATAAAACAACATAAATACAATTTAATAAAGCATAGGATAAAACCACATAAATACAATTTAATAAAGCACAGGATAAAACAACATAAATACAATTTAATAAAGCATAGGATAAAACAACATAAATAAAATTTAATATAGCATAGGATAAAACAACATAAATACAATATAATAAAGCATAGGATAAAACAACATAAATAAAATTTAATAAAGCATAGGTTAAAACAGCATAAATACAGTTTAATAAAGCATAGGCTAAAACAACATAAATACAATTTAATAAAGCATAGGATGAAACAACATAAATACAATTTAATAAAGCATACGTTAAAACAACATAAATACAATTAAATAAAGCATAAGATAAAACAACATAAATACAATTTAATAAAGCCTACAATAAAACAACATAAATACAATTTAATAAAGCATAGGTTAAAACAGCATAAATACAGTTTAATAAAGCATAGGATAAAACAACATAAATCAAATTTAATAAAGCATAGGATAAAACAACATAAATCAAATTTAATAAAGCATAGGATAAAACAAAATAAATACTATTTAATAAAGCATAGGATAAAACAACATAAATACAATTTAATAAAGCATAGGATAAAACAACATAAATACAATTTAATAAAGCATAGGATAAAACAACATAAATACAATTTAATAAAGCATAGGCTAAAACTACATAAATACAATTTAATAAAGCATAGGATAAAACAAATTAAATACAATTTAATAAAGCATAGGATAAAACAACATAAATTCAATTTAATAAAGCATAGGTTAAAATAACATAAATACAATTTAATAAAGCATAGGATAAAACAACATAAATACAATTTAATAAAGCATAAGATAAAACAACATGAATACAATTTAATAAAGCATAGGTTAAAACAACATAAATACAATTTAATAAAGCATAGGATAAAACAACATAAATACAATTTAATAAAGCATAGGATAAAACAACATAAATACAATTTAATAAAGCATAGGTTAAAACAGCATAAATACAGTTTAATAAAGCATAGGATAAAACAACATAAATACAATTTAATAAAGCATAGGATAAAACAACATAAATCAAATTTAATAAAGCATAGGATAAAACAACATAAATACTTTTTAATAAAGCATAGGATAAAACAACATAAATAAAATTTAATAAAGCATAGGATAAAACAACATAAATAAAATTTAATAAAGCATAGGATAAAACAACATAAATACAATTTAATAAAGCATAGGTTAAAACAGCATAAATACAGTTTAATAAAGCATAGGATAAAACAACATAAATACAATTTAATAAAGCATAGGATAAAACAACATAAATACAATTTAATAAAGCATAGGATAAAACAACATAAATAAAATTTAATAAAGCATAGGATAAAACAACATAAATAAAATTTAATAAAGCATAGGATAAAACAACATAAATACAATTTAATAAAGCATAGGATAAAACAACATAAATACAATTTAATAAAGCATACGTTAAAACAACATAAATACAATTAAATAAAGCATAAGATAAAACAACATAAATACAATTTAATAAAGCATAGGTTAAAACAACATAAATACAATTTAATAAAGCATATGATAAAACAACATAAATACAATTTAATAAAGCATAAGTTAAAACAACATAAATACAATTTAAAAAGGAAAAGGATAAAACAACATAAATACAATTTAATAAAGCATAGGATAAAACAACATAAATACAATTTAATAAAGCATACGTTAAAACAACATAAATACAATTAAATAAAGTATAGGATAAATCAACATAAATACAATTTAATAAATCATAGGTTAAAACAACATAAATACAATTTAATAAAGCGTAGGATAAAACAACATAAATTCAATTTAATAAAGCATAGGATAAAACAACATAAATACAATTTAATAAAGCATAGGATAAAACAACATAAATACAATTTAATAAAGCATAGGTTAAAACAACATAAATACAATTTAATAAAGCCTACAATAAAACAACATAAATACAATTTAATAAAGCATAGGAAAAAACAACATAAATACAATTTAATAAAGCCTACAATAAAACAACATAAATACAATTTAATAAAGCTTAGGAAAAAACAACATAAATACAATTCAATAAAGCATAGGATAAAACAACATAAATACAATTTAATAAAGCATAGGAAAAAACAACATAAATACAATTTAATAAAGCATACGTTAAAACAACATAAATACAATTTAATAAAGCATAGGATAAAACAACATAAATACAATTTAATAAAGCATACGTTAAAACAACATAAATACAATTAAATAAAGCATAGGATAAATCAACATAAATACAATTTAATAAAGCATAGGTTAAAACAACATAAATACAATTTAATAAAGCATAGGATAAAACAACATAAATTCAATTTAATAAAGCATAGGATAAAACAACATAAATACAATTTAATAAAGCATAGGATAAAACAATATAAATACAATTTAATAAAGCAGAGGATAAAACAACATAAACACAATTTAATAAAGCATAGGATAAAACAACATAAATACAATTTAATAAAGCATAGGTTAAAACAACATAAATACAATTTAATAAAGCATAGGTTAAAACAACATAAATACAATTTAATAAAGCATAGGATAAAACAACATAAATACAATTTAATAAAGCATACAATAAAACAACATAAATACAATTTAATAAAGCATAGGATAAAACAACATAAATACAATTTAATAAAGCATAGCTTAAAACAACATAAATGCAATTTAATAAAGCATAGGATAAAACAACATAAATACAATTTAATAAAGCATAGGATAAAACAACATAAATACAATTTAATAAAGCATAGCTTAAAACAACATAAATGCAATTTAATAAAGCATAGGATAAAACAACATAAATACAATTTAATAAAGCATAGGTTAAAACAACATAAATACAATTTAATAAAGCATAGGATAAAACAACATAAATACAATTTAATAAAGCATAGGATAAAACAACATAAATACAATTTAATAAAGCATAGGATAAAACAACATAAATACAATTTAATAAAGCATAGGATAAAACAACATAAATACAATTAAATAAAGCATAGGATAAAACAATGTAAATACAATTTAATAAAGCATAGGTTAAAACACCATAAATACAATGTAATAAAGCATACGTTAAAACAACATAAATACAATTAAATAAAGCATAAGATAAAACAACATAAATACAATTTAATAAAGCATAGGCTAAAACAACATAAATACAATTTAATAAAGCATAGGATGAAACAACATAAATACAATTTAATAAAGCATACGTTAAAACAACATAAATACAATTAAATAAAGCATAAGATAAAACAACATAAATACAATTTAATAAAGCCTACAATAAAACAACATAAATACAATTTAATAAAGCATAGGATGAAACAACATAAATACAATTTAATAAAGCATAGGTTAAAACAACATAAATACAATTTAATAAAGCATAGGATAAAATAACAAAAATTCAATTTAATAAAGCATAGGATAAAACAACATAAATACAATTTAATAAAGCATAGGATAAAACAATATAAATACAATTTAATAAAGCAGAGGATAAAACAACATAAATACAATTTAATAAAGCATAGGATAAAACAATATAAATAGAATTTAATAAAGCAGAGGATAAAACAACATAAATACAATTTAATAAAGCATAGGATAAAACAACATAAATACAATTTAATAAAGCATAGGTTAAAACAACATAAATACAATTTAATAAAGCATAGGTTAAAACAACATAAATACAATTTAATAAAGCATAGGATAAAACAACATAAATACAATTTAATAAAGCATACAATAAAACAACATAAATACAATTTAATAAAGCATAGGATAAAACAACATAAATAAAATTTAATAAAGCATAGGATAAAACAACATAAATAAAATTTAATATAGCATAGGATAAAACAACATAAATACAATATAATAAAGCATAGGATAAAACAACATAAATAAAATTTAATAAAGCATAGGTTAAAACAGCATAAATACAGTTTAATAAAGCATAGGATAAAACAACATAAATCAAATTTAATAAAGCATAGGATAAAACAACATAAATACAATTTAATAAAGCATAGGATAAAACAAAATAAATACTATTTAATAAAGCATAGGATAAAACAACATAAATACAATTTAATAAAGCATAGGATAAAACAACATAAATACAATTTAATAAAGCATAGGATAAAACAACATAAATACAATTTAATAAAGCATAGGATAAAACCACATAAATACAATTTAATAAAGCACAGGATAAAACAACATAAATACAATTTAATAAAGCATAGGATAAAACAACATAAATACAATTTAATAAAGCATAGGATAAAACAACATAAATACAATTTAATAAAGCATAGGATAAAACAACATAAATACAATTTAATAAAGCATACATTAAAACAACATAAATACAATTAAATAAAGCATAGGATAAAACAATATAAATACAATTTAATAAAGCATAGGTTAAAACAACATAAATACAATTTAATAAAGCATAGGATAAAACAACATAAATACAATTTAAGAAAGCATAGGTTAAAACAACATAAATCAAATTTAATAAAGCATAGGATAAAACAACATAAATTCTTTTTAATAAAGCATAGGATAAAACAACATAAATACAATTTAATAAAGCATAGGTTAAAACAACATAAATACAATTTAATAAAGCATAGGATAAAACAACATAAATTCAATTTAATAAAGCATAGGATAAAACAACATAAATACAATTTAATAAAGCATAGGATAAAACAATATAAATACAATTTAATAAAGCAGAGGATAAAACAACATAAATACAATTTAATAAAGCATAGGATAAAACAACATAAATACAATTTAATAAAGCATAGGTTAAAACAACATAAATACAATTTAATAAAGCATAGGTTAAAACAACATAAATACAATTTAATAAAGCATAGGATAAAACAACATAAATACAATTTAATAAAGCATACAATAAAACAACATAAATACAATTTAATAAAGCATAGGATAAAACAACATAAATACAATTTAATAAAGCATAGCTTAAAACAACATAAATGCAATTTAATAAAGCATAGGATAAAACAACATAAATACAATTTAATAAAGCATAGGATAAAACAACATAAATACAATTTAATAAAGCATAGATTAAAACAACATAAATGCAATTTAATAAAGCATAGGATAAAACAACATAAATACAATTTAATAAAGCATAGGTTAAAACAACATAAATACAATTTAATAAAGCATAGGATAAAACAACATAAATACAATTTAATAAAGCATAGGATAAAACAACATAAATCAAATTTAATAAAGCATAGGATAAAACAACATAAATACTTTTTAATAAAGCATAGGATAAAACAACATAAATAAAATTTAATAAAGCATAGGATAAAACAACATAAATAAAATTTAATAAAGCATAGGATAAAACAACATAAATACAATTTAATAAAGCATAGGTTAAAACAGCATAAATACAGTTTAATAAAGCATAGGATAAAACAACATAAATACAATTTAATAAAGCATAGGATAAAACAACATAAATACAATTTAATAAAGCATAGGATAAAACAACATAAATAAAATTTAATAAAGCATAGGATAAAACAACATAAATAAAATTTAATAAAGCATAGGATAAAACAACATAAATACAATTTAATAAAGCATAGGATAAAACAACATAAATACAATTTAATAAAGCATACGTTAAAACAACATAAATACAATTAAATAAAGCATAAGATAAAACAACATAAATACAATTTAATAAAGCATAGGTTAAAACAACATAAATACAATTTAATAAAGCATATGATAAATCAACATAAATACAATTTAATAAAGCATAGGTTAAAACAACATAAATACAATTTAATAAAGCGTAGGATAAAACAACATAAATTCAATTTAATAAAGCATAGGATAAAACAACATAAATACAATTTAATAAAGCATAGGATAAAACAACATAAATACAATTTAATAAAGCATAGGTTAAAACAACATAAATACAATTTAATAAAGCCTACAATAAAACAACATAAATACAATTTAATAAAGCATAGGAAAAAACAACATAAATACAATTTAATAAAGCCTACAATAAAACAACATAAATACAATTTAATAAAGCTTAGGAAAAAACAACATAAATACAATTCAATAAAGCATAGGATAAAACAACATAAATACAATTTAATAAAGCATAGGAAAAAACAACATAAATACAATTTAATAAAGCATACGTTAAAACAACATAAATACAATTTAATAAAGCATAGGATAAAACAACATAAATACAATTTAATAAAGCATACGTTAAAACAACATAAATACAATTAAATAAAGCATAGGATAAATCAACATAAATACAATTTAATAAAGCATAGGTTAAAACAACATAAATACAATTTAATAAAGCATAGGATAAAACAACATAAATTCAATTTAATAAAGCATAGGATAAAACAACATAAATACAATTTAATAAAGCATAGGATAAAACAATATAAATACAATTTAATAAAGCAGAGGATAAAACAACATAAACACAATTTAATAAAGCATAGGATAAAACAACATAAATACAATTTAATAAAGCATAGGTTAAAACAACATAAATACAATTTAATAAAGCATAGGATAAAACAACATAAATACAATTTAATAAAGCATAGGATAAAACAACATAAATACAATTTAATAAAGCATACATTAAAACAACATAAATACAATTAAATAAAGCATAGGATAAAACAATATAAATACAATTTAATAAAGCATAGGTTAAAACAACATAAATACAATTTAATAAAGCATAGGATAAAACAACATAAATACAATTTAAGAAAGCATAGGTTAAAACAACATAAATCAAATTTAATAAAGCATAGGATAAAACAACATAAATACTTTTTAATAAAGCATAGGATAAAACAACATAAATACAATTTAATAAAGCATAGGTTAAAACAACATAAATACAATTTAATAAAGCATAGGATAAAACAACATAAATACAATTTAATAAAGCATAGGATAAAACAACATAAATCAAATTTAATAAAGCATAGGATAAAACAACATAAATACTTTTTAATAAAGCATAGGATAAAACAACATAAATAAAATTTAATAAAGCATAGGATAAAACAACATAAATAAAATTTAATAAAGCATAGGATAAAACAACATAAATACAATTTAATAAAGCATAGGTTAAAACAGCATAAATACAGTTTAATAAAGCATAGGATAAAACAACATAAATACAATTTAATAAAGCATAGGATAAAACAACATAAATACAATTTAATAAAGCATAGGATAAAACAACATAAATCAAATTTAATAAAGCATAGGATAAAACAACATAAATACTTTTTAATAAAGCATAGGATAAAACAACATAAATAAAATTTAATAAAGCATAGGATAAAACAACATAAATAAAATTTAATAAAGCATAGGATAAAACAACATAAATACAATTTAATAAAGCATAGGTTAAAACAGCATAAATACAGTTTAATAAAGCATAGGATAAAACAACATAAATACAATTTAATAAAGCATAGGATAAAACAACATAAATACAATTTAATAAAGCATAGGATAAAACAACATAAATAAAATTTAATAAAGCATAGGATAAAACAACATAAATAAAATTTAATAAAGCATAGGATAAAACAACATAAATACAATTTAATAAAGCATAGGATAAAACAACATAAATACAATTTAATAAAGCATACGTTAAAACAACATAAATACAATTAAATAAAGCATAAGATAAAACAACATAAATACAATTTAATAAAGCATAGGTTAAAACAACATAAATACAATTTAATAAAGCATATGATAAAACAACATAAATACAATTTAATAAAGCATAAGTTAAAACAACATAAATACAATTTAAAAAGGAAAAGGATAAAACAACATAAATACAATTTAATAAAGCATAGGATAAAACAACATAAATACAATTTAATAAAGCATACGTTAAAACAACATAAATACAATTAAATAAAGCATAGGATAAATCAACATAAATACAATTTAATAAAGCATAGGTTAAAACAACATAAATACAATTTAATAAAGCGTAGGATAAAACAACATAAATTCAATTTAATAAAGCATAGGATAAAACAACATAAATACAATTTAATAAAGCATAGGATAAAACAACATAAATACAATTTAATAAAGCATAGGTTAAAACAACATAAATACAATTTAATAAAGCCTACAATAAAACAACATAAATACAATTTAATAAAGCATAGGAAAAAACAACATAAATACAATTTAATAAAGCCTACAATAAAACAACATAAATACAATTTAATAAAGCTTAGGAAAAAACAACATAAATACAATTCAATAAAGCATAGGATAAAACAACATAAATACAATTTAATAAAGCATAGGAAAAAACAACATAAATACAATTTAATAAAGCATACGTTAAAACAACATAAATACAATTTAATAAAGCATAGGATAAAACAACATAAATACAATTTAATAAAGCATACGTTAAAACAACATAAATACAATTAAATAAAGCATAGGATAAATCAACATAAATACAATTTAATAAAGCATAGGTTAAAACAACATAAATACAATTTAATAAAGCATAGGATAAAACAACATAAATTCAATTTAATAAAGCATAGGATAAAACAACATAAATACAATTTAATAAAGCATAGGATAAAACAATATAAATACAATTTAATAAAGCAGAGGATAAAACAACATAAACACAATTTAATAAAGCATAGGATAAAACAACATAAATACAATTTAATAAAGCATAGGTTAAAACAACATAAATACAATTTAATAAAGCATAGGTTAAAACAACATAAATACAATTTAATAAAGCATAGGATAAAACAACATAAATACAATTTAATAAAGCATACAATAAAACAACATAAATACAATTTAATAAAGCATAGGATAAAACAACATAAATACAATTTAATAAAGCATAGCTTAAAACAACATAAATGCAATTTAATAAAGCATAGGATAAAACAACATAAATACAATTTAATAAAGCATAGGATAAAACAACATAAATACAATTTAATAAAGCATAGCTTAAAACAACATAAATGCAATTTAATAAAGCATAGGATAAAACAACATAAATACAATTTAATAAAGCATAGGTTAAAACAACATAAATACAATTTAATAAAGCATAGGATAAAACAACATAAATACAATTTAATAAAGCATAGGATAAAACAACATAAATACAATTTAATAAAGCATAGGATAAAACAACATAAATACAATTTAATAAAGCATAGGATAAAACAACATAAATACAATTAAATAAAGCATAGGATAAAACAATGTAAATACAATTTAATAAAGCATAGGATAAAACAATGTAAATACAATTTAATAAAGCATAGGCTAAAACAACATAAATACAATTTAATAAAGCATAGGATGAAACAACATAAATACAATTTAATAAAGCATACGTTAAAACAACATAAATACAATTAAATAAAGCATAAGATAAAACAACATAAATACAATTTAATAAAGCCTACAATAAAACAACATAAATACAATTTAATAAAGCATAGGATGAAACAACATAAATACAATTTAATAAAGCATAGGTTAAAACAACATAAATACAATTTAATAAAGCATAGGATAAAACAACAAAAATTCAATTTAATAAAGCATAGGATAAAACAACATAAATACAATTTAATAAAGCATAGGATAAAACAATATAAATACAATTTAATAAAGCAGAGGATAAAACAACATAAATACAATTTAATAAAGCATAGGATAAAACAATATAAATACAATTTAATAAAGCAGAGGATAAAACAACATAAATACAATTTAATAAAGCATAGGATAAAACAACATAAATACAATTTAATAAAGCATAGGTTAAAACAACATAAATACAATTTAATAAAGCATAGGTTAAAACAACATAAATACAATTTAATAAAGCATATGATAAAACAACATAAATACAATTTAATAAAGCATAAGTTAAAACAACATAAATACAATTTAAAAAGGAAAAGGATAAAACAACATAAATACAATTTAATAAAGCATAGGATAAAACAACATAAATACAATTTAATAAAGCATACGTTAAAACAACATAAATACAATTAAATAAAGTATAGGATAAATCAACATAAATACAATTTAATAAAGCATAGGAAAAAACAACATAAATACAATTTAATAAAGCATACGTTAAAACAACATAAATACAATTTAATAAAGCATAGGATAAAACAACATAAATACAATTTAATAAAGCATACGTTAAAACAACATAAATACAATTAAATAAAGTATAGGATAAATCAACATAAATACAATTTAATAAAGCTTAGGAAAAAACAACATAAATACAATTCAATAAAGCATAGGATAAAACAACATAAATACAATTTAATAAAGCATAGGAAAAAACAACATAAATACAATTTAATAAAGCATACGTTAAAACAACATAAATACAATTTAATAAAGCATAGGATAAAACAACATAAATACAATTTAATAAAGCATACGTTAAAACAACATAAATACAATTAAATAAAGCATAGGATAAATCAACATAAATACAATTTAATAAAGCATAGGTTAAAACAACATAAATACAATTTAATAAAGCATAGGATAAAACAACATAAATTCAATTTAATAAAGCATAGGATAAAACAACATAAATACAATTTAATAAAGCATAGGATAAAACAATATAAATACAATTTAATAAAGCAGAGGATAAAACAACATAAACACAATTTAATAAAGCATAGGATAAAACAACATAAATACAATTTAATAAAGCATAGGTTAAAACAACATAAATACAATTTAATAAAGCATAGGTTAAAACAACATAAATACAATTTAATAAAGCATAGGATAAAACAACATAAATACAATTTAATAAAGCATACAATAAAACAACATAAATACAATTTAATAAAGCATAGGATAAAACAACATAAATACAATTTAATAAAGCATAGCTTAAAACAACATAAATGCAATTTAATAAAGCATAGGATAAAACAACATAAATACAATTTAATAAAGCATAGGATAAAACAACATAAATACAATTTAATAAAGCATAGCTTAAAACAACATAAATGCAATTTAATAAAGCATAGGATAAAACAACATAAATACAATTTAATAAAGCATAGGTTAAAACAACATAAATACAATTTAATAAAGCATAGGATAAAACAACATAAATACAATTTAATAAAGCATAGGATAAAACAACATAAATACAATTTAATAAAGCATAGGATAAAACAACATAAATACAATTTAATAAAGCATAGGATAAAACAACATAAATACAATTAAATAAAGCATAGGATAAAACAATGTAAATACAATTTAATAAAGCATAGGTTAAAACAACATAAATACAATGTAATAAAGCATACGTTAAAACAACATAAATACAATTAAATAAAGCATAAGATAAAACAACATAAATACAATTTAATAAAGCATAGGCTAAAACAACATAAATACAATTTAATAAAGCATAGGATGAAACAACATAAATACAATTTAATAAAGCATACGTTAAAACAACATAAATACAATTAAATAAAGCATAAGATAAAACAACATAAATACAATTTAATAAAGCCTACAATAAAACAACATAAATACAATTTAATAAAGCATAGGATGAAACAACATAAATACAATTTAATAAAGCATATGTTAAAACAACATAAATACAATTTAATAAAGCATAGGATAAAACAACAAAAATTCAATTTAATAAAGCATAGGATAAAACAACATAAATACAATTTAAAAAGGAAAAGGATAAAACAACATAAATACAATTTAATAAAGCATAGGATAAAACAACATAAATACAATTTAATAAAGCATACGTTAAAACAACATAAATACAATTAAATAAAGTATAGGATAAATCAACATAAATACAATTTAATAAAGCATAGGTTAAAACAACATAAATACAATTTAATAAAGCGTAGGATAAAACAACATAAATTCAATTTAATAAAGCATAGGATAAAACAACATAAATACAATTTAATAAAGCATAGGATAAAACAACATAAATACAATTTAATAAAGCATAGGTTAAAACAACATAAATACAATTTAATAAAGCCTACAATAAAACAACATAAATACAATTTAATAAAGCATAGGAAAAAACAACATAAATACAATTTAATAAAGCCTACAATAAAACAACATAAATACAATTTAATAAAGCTTAGGAAAAAACAACATAAATACAATTCAATAAAGCATAGGATAAAACAACATAAATACAATTTAATAAAGCATAGGAAAAAACAACATAAATACAATTTAATAAAGCATACGTTAAAACAACATAAATACAATTTAATAAAGCATAGGATAAAACAACATAAATACAATTTAATAAAGCATACGTTAAAACAACATAAATACAATTAAATAAAGCATAGGATAAATCAACATAAATACAATTTAATAAAGCATAGGTTAAAACAACATAAATACAATTTAATAAAGCATAGGATAAAACAACATAAATTCAATTTAATAAAGCATAGGATAAAACAACATAAATACAATTTAATAAAGCATAGGATAAAACAATATAAATACAATTTAATAAAGCAGAGGATAAAACAACATAAACACAATTTAATAAAGCATAGGATAAAACAACATAAATACAATTTAATAAAGCATAGGTTAAAACAACATAAATACAATTTAATAAAGCATAGGTTAAAACAACATAAATACAATTTAATAAAGCATAGGATAAAACAACATAAATACAATTTAATAAAGCATACAATAAAACAACATAAATACAATTTAATAAAGCATAGGATAAAACAACATAAATACAATTTAATAAAGCATAGCTTAAAACAACATAAATGCAATTTAATAAAGCATAGGATAA
This sequence comes from Phyllobates terribilis, assembly GCF_046119375.1. Classification (NCBI taxonomy): domain Eukaryota; kingdom Metazoa; phylum Chordata; class Amphibia; order Anura; family Dendrobatidae; genus Phyllobates; species Phyllobates terribilis. Next base: position 541,175 of record NW_027362939.1, on the reverse strand, counting down.
AACAACATAAATACAATTTAATAAAGCATAGGATAAAACAACATAAATACAATTTAATAAAGCATAGCTTAAAACAACATAAATGCAATTTAATAAAGCATAGGATAAAACAACATAAATACAATTTAATAAAGCATAGGTTAAAACAACATAAATACAATTTAATAAAGCATAGGATAAAACAACATAAATACAATTTAATAAAGCATAGGATAAAACAACATAAATACAATTTAATAAAGCATAGGATAAAACAACATAAATACAATTTAATAAAGCATAGGATAAAACAACATAAATACAATTAAATAAAGCATAGGATAAAACAATGTAAATACAATTTAATAAAGCATAGGTTAAAACAACATAAATACAATGTAATAAAGCATACGTTAAAACAACATAAATACAATTAAATAAAGCATAAGATAAAACAACATAAATACAATTTAATAAAGCATAGGCTAAAACAACATAAATACAATTTAATAAAGCATAGGATGAAACAACATAAATACAATTTAATAAAGCATACGTTAAAACAACATAAATACAATTAAATAAAGCATAAGATAAAACAACATAAATACAATTTAATAAAGCCTACAATAAAACAACATAAATACAATTTAATAAAGCATAGGATGAAACAACATAAATACAATTTAATAAAGCATATGTTAAAACAACATAAATACAATTTAATAAAGCATAGGATAAAACAACAAAAATTCAATTTAATAAAGCATAGGATAAAACAACATAAATACAATTTAATAAAGCATAGGATAAAACAATATAAATACAATTTAATAAAGCAGAGGATAAAACAACATAAATACAATTTAATAAAGCATAGGATAAAACAATATAAATACAATTTAATAAAGCAGAGGATAAAACAACATAAATACAATTTAATAAAGCATAGGATAAAACAACATAAATACAATTTAATAAAGCATAGGTTAAAACAACATAAATACAATTTAATAAAGCATAGGTTAAAACAACATAAATACAATTTAATAAAGCATAGGATAAAACAACATAAATACAATTTAATAAAGCATACAATAAAACAACATAAATACAATTTAATAAAGCATAGGATAAAACAACATAAATAAAATTTAATAAAGCATAGGATAAAACAACATAAATAAAATTTAATATAGCATAGGATAAAACAACATAAATACAATATAATAAAGCATAGGATAAAACAACATAAATAAAATTTAATAAAGCATAGGTTAAAACAGCATAAATACAGTTTAATAAAGCATAGGATAAAACAACATAAATCAAATTTAATAAAGCATAGGATAAAACAACATAAATCAAATTTAATAAAGCATAGGATAAAACAAAATAAATACTATTTAATAAAGCATAGGATAAAACAACATAAATACAATTTAATAAAGCATAGGATAAAACAACATAAATACAATTTAATAAAGCATAGGATAAAACAACATAAATACAATTTAATAAAGCATAGGATAAAACCACATAAATACAATTTAATAAAGCACAGGATAAAACAACATAAATACAATTTAATAAAGCATAGGATAAAACAACATAAATACAATTTAATAAAGCATAGGATAAAACAACATAAATACAATTTAATAAAGCATAGGATAAAACAACATAAATACAATTTAATAAAGCATACATTAAAACAACATAAATACAATTAAATAAAGCATAGGATAAAACAATATAAATACAATTTAATAAAGCATAGGTTAAAACAACATAAATACAATTTAATAAAGCATAGGATAAAACAACATAAATACAATTTAAGAAAGCATAGGTTAAAACAACATAAATCAAATTTAATAAAGCATAGGATAAAACAACATAAATACTTTTTAATAAAGCATAGGATAAAACAACATAAATACAATTTAATAAAGCATAGGTTAAAACAACATAAATACAATTTAATAAAGCATAGGATAAAACAACATAAATTCAAATTAATAAAGCATAGGATAAAACAACATAAATACAATTTAATAAAGCATAGGATAAAACAATATAAATACAATTTAATAAAGCAGAGGATAAAACAACATAAATACAATTTAATAAAGCATAGGATAAAACAACATAAATACAATTTAATAAAGCATAGGTTAAAACAACATAAATACAATTTAATAAAGCATAGGTTAAAACAACATAAATACAATTTAATAAAGCATAGCTTAAAACAACATAAATGCAATTTAATAAAGCATAGGATAAAACAACATAAATACAATTTAATAAAGCATAGGATAAAACAACATAAATACAATTTAATAAAGCATAGATTAAAACAACATAAATGCAATTTAATAAAGCATAGGATAAAACAACATAAATACAATTTAATAAAGCATAGGTTAAAACAACATAAATACAATTTAATAAAGCATAGGATAAAACAACATAAATACAATTTAATAAAGCATAGGATAAAACAACATAAATCAAATTTAATAAAGCATAGGATAAAACAACATAAATACTTTTTAATAAAGCATAGGATAAAACAACATAAATAAAATTTAATAAAGCATAGGATAAAACAACATAAATAAAATTTAATAAAGCATAGGATAAAACAACATAAATACAATTTAATAAAGCATAGGTTAAAACAGCATAAATACAGTTTAATAAAGCATAGGATAAAACAACATAAATACAATTTAATAAAGCATAGGATAAAACAACATAAATACAATTTAATAAAGCATAGGATAAAACAACATAAATAAAATTTAATAAAGCATAGGATAAAACAACATAAATAAAATTTAATAAAGCATAGGATAAAACAACATAAATACAATTTAATAAAGCATAGGATAAAACAACATAAATACAATTTAATAAAGCATACGTTAAAACAACATAAATACAATTAAATAAAGCATAAGATAAAACAACATAAATACAATTTAATAAAGCATAGGTTAAAACAACATAAATACAATTTAATAAAGCATATGATAAAACAACATAAATACAATTTAATAAAGCATAAGTTAAAACAACATAAATACAATTTAAAAAGGAAAAGGATAAAACAACATAAATACAATTTAATAAAGCATAGGATAAAACAACATAAATACAATTTAATAAAGCATACGTTAAAACAACATAAATACAATTAAATAAAGCATAGGATAAATCAACATAAATACAATTTAATAAAGCATAGGTTAAAACAACATAAATACAATTTAATAAAGCGTAGGATAAAACAACATAAATTCAATTTAATAAAGCATAGGATAAAACAACATAAATACAATTTAATAAAGCAAAGGATAAAACAACATAAATACAATTTAATAAAGCATAGGTTAAAACAACATAAATACAATTTAATAAAGCCTACAATAAAACAACATAAATACAATTTAATAAAGCATAGGAAAAAACAACATAAATACAATTTAATAAAGCCTACAATAAAACAACATAAATACAATTTAATAAAGCTTAGGAAAAAACAACATAAATACAATTCAATAAAGCATAGGATAAAACAACATAAATACAATTTAATAAAGCATAGGAAAAAACAACATAAATACAATTTAATAAAGCATACGTTAAAACAACATAAATACAATTTAATAAAGCATAGGATAAAACAACATAAATACAATTTAATAAAGCATACGTTAAAACAACATAAATACAATTAAATAAAGCATAGGATAAATCAACATAAATACAATTTAATAAAGCATAGGTTAAAACAACATAAATACAATTTAATAAAGCATAGGATAAAACAACATAAATTCAATTTAATAAAGCATAGGATAAAACAACATAAATACAATTTAATAAAGCATAGGATAAAACAATATAAATACAATTTAATAAAGCAGAGGATAAAACAACATAAACACAATTTAATAAAGCATAGGATAAAACAACATAAATACAATTTAATAAAGCATAGGATAAAACAACATAAATTCAATTTAATAAAGCATAGGATAAAACAACATAAATACAATTTAATAAAGCATAGGATAAAACAATATAAATACAATTTAATAAAGCAGAGGATAAAACAACATAAATACAATTTAATAAAGCATAGGATAAAACAACATAAATACAATTTAATAAAGCATAGGTTAAAACAACATAAATACAATTTAATAAAGCATAGGTTAAAACAACATAAATACAATTTAATAAAGCATAGGATAAAACAACATAAATACAATTTAATAAAGCATACAATAAAACAACATAAATACAATTTAATAAAGCATAGGATAAAACAACATAAATACAATTTAATAAAGCATAGCTTAAAACAACATAAATGCAATTTAATAAAGCATAGGATAAAACAACATAAATACAATTTAATAAAGCATAGGATAAAACAACATAAATACAATTTAATAAAGCATAGGTTAAAACAACATAAATACAATTTAATAAAGCATAGGATAAAACAACATAAATACAATTTAATAAAGCATAGGATAAAACAACATAAATCAAATTTAATAAAGCATAGGATAAAACAACATAAATACTTTTTAATAAAGCATAGGATAAAACAACATAAATAAAATTTAATAAAGCATAGGATAAAACAACATAAATAAAATTTAATAAAGCATAGGATAAAACAACATAAATACAATTTAATAAAGCATAGGTTAAAACAGCATAAATACAGTTTAATAAAGCATAGGATAAAACAACATAAATACAATTTAATAAAGCATAGGATAAAACAACATAAATACAATTTAATAAAGCATAGGATAAAACAACATAAATAAAATTTAATAAAGCATAGGATAAAACAACATAAATAAAATTTAATAAAGCATAGGATAAAACAACATAAATACAATTTAATAAAGCATAGGATAAAACAACATAAATACAATTTAATAAAGCATACGTTAAAACAACATAAATACAATTAAATAAAGCATAAGATAAAACAACATAAATACAATTTAATAAAGCATAGGTTAAAACAACATAAATACAATTTAATAAAGCATATGATAAAACAACATAAATACAATTTAATAAAGCATAAGTTAAAACAACATAAATACAATTTAAAAAGGAAAAGGATAAAACAACATAAATACAATTTAATAAAGCATAGGATAAAACAACATAAATACAATTTAATAAAGCATACGTTAAAACAACATAAATACAATTAAATAAAGCATAGGATAAATCAACATAAATACAATTTAATAAAGCATAGGTTAAAACAACATAAATACAATTTAATAAAGCGTAGGATAAAACAACATAAATTCAATTTAATAAAGCATAGGATAAAACAACATAAATACAATTTAATAAAGCATAGGATAAAACAACATAAATACAATTTAATAAAGCATACGTTAAAACAACATAAATACAATTTAATAAAGCATAGGAAAAAACAACATAAATACAATTTAATAAAGCCTACAATAAAACAACATAAATACAATTTAATAAAGCTTAGGAAAAAACAACATAAATACAATTCAATAAAGCATAGGATAAAACAACATAAATACAATTTAATAAAGCATAGGAAAAAACAACATAAATACAATTTAATAAAGCATACGTTAAAACAACATAAATACAATTTAATAAAGCATAGGATAAAACAACATAAATACAATTTAATAAAGCATACGTTAAAACAACATAAATACAATTAAATAAAGCATAGGATAAATCAACATAAATACAATTTAATAAAGCAAAGGTTAAAACAACATAAATACAATTTAATAAAGCATAGGATAAAACAACATAAATTCAATTTAATAAAGCATAGGATAAAACAACATAAATACAATTTAATAAAGCATAGGATAAAACAATATAAATACAATTTAATAAAGCAGAGGATAAAACAACATAAACACAATTTAATAAAGCATAGGATAAAACAACATAAATACAATTTAATAAAGCATAGGTTAAAACAACATAAATACAATTTAATAAAGCATAGGTTAAAACAACATAAATACAATTTAATAAAGCATAGGATAAAACAACATAAATACAATTTCATAAAGCATACAATAAAACAACATAAATACAATTTAATAAAGCATAGGATAAAACAACATAAATACAATTTAATAAAGCATAGCTTAAAACAACATAAATGCAATTTAATAAAGCATAGGATAAAACAACATAAATACAATTTAATAAAGCATAGGATAAAACAACATAAATACAATTTAATAAAGCATAGCTTAAAACAACATAAATGCAATTTAATAAAGCATAGGATAAAACAACATAAATACAATTTAATAAAGCATAGGTTAAAACAACATAAATACAATTTAATAAAGCATAGGATAAAACAACATAAATACAATTTAATAAAGCATAGGATAAAACAACATAAATACAATTTAATAAAGCATAGGATAAAACAACATAAATACAATTTAATAAAGCATAGGATAAAACAACATAAATACAATTAAATAAAGCATAGGATAAAACAATGTAAATACAATTTAATAAAGCATAGGATAAAACAATGTAAATACAATTTAATAAAGCATAGGCTAAAACAACATAAATACAATTTAATAAAGCATAGGATGAAACAACATAAATACAATTTAATAAAGCATACGTTAAAACAACATAAATACAATTAAATAAAGCATAAGATAAAACAACATAAATACAATTTAATAAAGCCTACAATAAAACAACATAAATACATTTTAATAAAGCATAGGATGAAACAACATAAATACAATTTAATAAAGCATAGGTTAAAACAACATAAATACAATTTAATAAAGCATAGGATAAAACAACAAAAATTCAATTTAATAAAGCATAGGATAAAACAACATAAATACAATTTAATAAAGCATAGGATAAAACAATATAAATACAATTTAATAAAGCAGAGGATAAAACAACATAAATACAATTTAATAAAGCATAGGATAAAACAATATAAATACAATTTAATAAAGCAGAGGATAAAACAACATAAATACAATTTAATAAAGCATAGGATAAAACAACATAAATACAATTTAATAAAGCATAGGATAAAACAACATAAATACAATTTAATAAAGCATAGGTTAAAACAACATAAATACAATTTAATAAAGCATAGGTTAAAACAACATAAATACAATTTAATAAAGCATAGGATAAAACAACATAAATACAATTTAATAAAGCATACAATAAAACAACATAAATACAATTTAATAAAGCATAGGATAAAACAACATAAATAAAATTTAATAAAGCATAGGATAAAACAACATAAATAAAATTTAATATAGCATAGGATAAAACAACATAAATACAATATAATAAAGCATAGGATAAAACAACATAAATAAAATTTAATAAAGCATAGGTTAAAACAGCATAAATACAGTTTAATAAAGCATAGGATAAAACAACATAAATCAAATTTAATAAAGCATAGGATAAAACAACATAAATCAAATTTAATAAAGCATAGGATAAAACAAAATAAATACTATTTAATAAAGCATAGGATAAAACAACATAAATACAATTTAATAAAGCATAGGATAAAACAACATAAATACAATTTAATAAAGCATAGGATAAAACAACATAAATACAATTTAATAAAGCATAGGATAAAACAACATAAATACAATTTAATAAAGCACAGGATAAAACAACATAAATACAATTTAATAAAGCATAGGATAAAACAACATAAATACAATTTAATAAAGCATAGGATAAAACAACATAAATACAATTTAATAAAGCATAGGATAAAACAACATAAATACAATTTAATAAAGCATACATTAAAACAACATAAATACAATTAAATAAAGCATAGGATAAAACAATATAAATACAATTTAATAAAGCATAGGTTAAAACAACATAAATACAATTTAATAAAGCATAGGATAAAACAACATAAATACAATTTAAGAAAGCATAGGTTAAAACAACATAAATCAAATTTAATAAAGCATAGGATAAAACAACATAAATACTTTTTAATAAAGCATAGGATAAAACAACATAAATACAATTTAATAAAGCATAGGTTAAAACAACATAAATACAATTTAATAAAGCATAGGATAAAACAACATAAATTCAATTTAATAAAGCATAGGATAAAACAACATAAATACAATTTAATAAAGCATAGGATAAAACAATATAAATACAATTTAATAAAGCAGAGGATAAAACAACATAAATACAATTTAATAAAGCATAGGATAAAACAACATAAATACAATTTAATAAAGCATAGGTTAAAACAACATAAATACAATTTAATAAAGCATAGGTTAAAACAACATAAATACAATTTAATAAAGCATAGGATAAAACAACATAAATACAATTTAATAAAGCATACAATAAAACAACATAAATACAATTTAATAAAGCATAGGATAAAACAACATAAATACAATTTAATAAAGCATAGCTTAAAACAACATAAATGCAATTTAATAAAGCATAGGATAAAACAACATAAATACAATTTAATAAAGCATAGGATAAAACAACATAAATACAATTTAATAAAGCATAGATTAAAACAACATAAATGCAATTTAATAAAGCATAGGATAAAACAACATAAATACAATTTAATAAAGCATAGGTTAAAACAACATAAATACAATTTAATAAAGCATAGGATAAAACAACATAAATACAATTTAATAAAGCATAGGATAAAACAACATAAATCAAATTTAATAAAGCATAGGATAAAACAACATAAATACTTTTTAATAAAGCATAGGATAAAACAACATAAATAAAATTTAATAAAGCATAGGATAAAACAACATAAATAAAATTTAATAAAGCATAGGATAAAACAACATAAATACAATTTAATAAAGCATAGGTTAAAACAGCATAAATACAGTTTAATAAAGCATAGGATAAAACAACATAAATACAATTTAATAAAGCATAGGATAAAACAACATAAATACAATTTAATAAAGCATAGGATAAAACAACATAAATAAAATTTAATAAAGCATAGGATAAAACAACATAAATAAAATTTAATAAAGCATAGGATAAAACAACATAAATACAATTTAATAAAGCATAGGATAAAACAACATAAATACAATTTAATAAAGCATACGTTAAAACAACATAAATACAATTAAATAAAGCATAAGATAAAACAACATAAATACAATTTAATAAAGCATAGGTTAAAACAACATAAATACAATTTAATAAAGCATATGATAAAACAACATAAATACAATTTAATAAAGCATAAGTTAAAACAACATAAATACAATTTAAAAAGGAAAAGGATAAAACAACATAAATACAATTTAATAAAGCATAGGATAAAACAACATAAATACAATTTAATAAAGCATACGTTAAAACAACATAAATACAATTAAATAAAGCATAGGATAAATCAACATAAATACAATTTAATAAAGCATAGGTTAAAACAACATAAATACAAGTTAATAAAGCGTAGGATAAAACAACATAAATTCAATTTAATAAAGCATAGGATAAAACAACATAAATACAATTTAATAAAGCATAGGATAAAACAACATAAATACAATTTAATAAAGCATAGGTTAAAACAACATAAATACAATTTAATAAAGCCTACAATAAAACAACATAAATACAATTTAATAAAGCATAGGAAAAAACAACATAAATACAATTTAATAAAGCCTACAATAAAACAACATAAATACAATTTAATAAAGCTTAGGAAAAAACAACATAAATACAATTCAATAAAGCATAGGATAAAACAACATAAATACAATTTAATAAAGCATAGGAAAAAACAACATAAATACAATTTAATAAAGCATACGTTAAAACAACATAAATACAATTTAATAAAGCATAGGATAAAACAACATAAATACAATTTAATAAAGCATACGTTAAAACAACATAAATACAATTAAATAAAGCATAGGATAAATCAACATAAATACAATTTAATAAAGCATAGGTTAAAACAACATAAATACAATTTAATAAAGCATAGGATAAAACAACATAAATTCAATTTAATAAAGCATAGGATAAAACAACATAAATACAATTTAATAAAGCATAGGATAAAACAATATAAATACAATTTAATAAAGCAGAGGATAAAACAACATAAACACAATTTAATAAAGCATAGGATAAAACAACATAAATACAATTTAATAAAGCATAGGTTAAAACAACATAAATACAATTTAATAAAGCATAGGTTAAAACAACATAAATACAATTTAATAAAGCATAGGATAAAACAACATAAATACAATTTAAGAAAGCATAGGTTAAAACAACATAAATCAAATTTAATAAAGCATAGGATAAAACAACATAAATACTTTTTAATAAAGCATAGGATAAAACAACATAAATACAATTTAATAAAGCATAGGTTAAAACAACATAAATACAATTTAATAAAGCATAGGATAAAACAACATAAATTCAATTTAATAAAGCATAGGATAAAACAACATAAATACAATTTAATAAAGCATAGGATAAAACAATATAAATACAATTTAATAAAGCAGAGGATAAAACAACATAAATACAATTTAATAAAGCATAGGATAAAACAACATAAATACAATTTAATAAAGCATAGGTTAAAACAACATAAATACAATTTAATAAAGCATAGGTTAAAACAACATAAATACAATTTAATAAAGCATAGGATAAAACAACATAAATACAATTTAATAAAGCATACAATAAAACAACATAAATACAATTTAATAAAGCATAGGATAAAACAACATAAATACAATTTAATAAAGCATAGCTTAAAACAACATAAATGCAATTTAATAAAGCATAGGATAAAACAACATAAATACAATTTAATAAAGCATAGGATAAAACAACATAAATACAATTTAATAAAGCATAGGTTAAAACAACATAAATACAATTTAATAAAGCATAGGATAAAACAACATAAATACAATTTAATAAAGCATAGGATAAAACAACATAAATCAAATTTAATAAAGCATAGGATAAAACAACATAAATACTTTTTAATAAAGCATAGGATAAAACAACATAAATAAAATTTAATAAAGCATAGGATAAAACAACATAAATAAAATTTAATAAAGCATAGGATAAAACAACATAAATACAATTTAATAAAGCATAGGTTAAAACAGCATAAATACAGTTTAATAAAGCATAGGATAAAACAACATAAATACAATTTAATAAAGCATAGGATAAAACAACATAAATACAATTTAATAAAGCATAGGATAAAACAACATAAATAAAATTTAATAAAGCATAGGATAAAACAACATAAATAAAATTTAATAAAGCATAGGATAAAACAACATAAATACAATTTAATAAAGCATAGGATAAAACAACATAAATACAATTTAATAAAGCATACGTTAAAACAACATAAATACAATTAAATAAAGCATAAGATAAAACAACATAAATACAATTTAATAAAGCATAGGTTAAAACAACATAAATACAATTTAATAAAGCATATGATAAAACAACATAAATACAATTTAATAAAGCATAAGTTAAAACAACATAAATACAATTTAAAAAGGAAAAGGATAAAACAACATAAATACAATTTAATAAAGCATAGGATAAAACAACATAAATACAATTTAATAAAGCATACGTTAAAACAACATAAATACAATTAAATAAAGCATAGGATAAATCAACATAAATACAATTTAATAAAGCATAGGTTAAAACAACATAAATACAATTTAATAAAGCGTAGGATAAAACAACATAAATTCAATTTAATAAAGCATAGGATAAAACAACATAAATACAATTTAATAAAGCATAGGATAAAACAACATAAATACAATTTAATAAAGCATAGGTTAAAACAACATAAATACAATTTAATAAAGCCTACAATAAAACAACATAAATACAATTTAATAAAGCATAGGAAAAAACAACATAAATACAATTTAATAAAGCCTACAATAAAACAACATAAATACAATTTAATAAAGCTTAGGAAAAAACAACATAAATACAATTCAATAAAGCATAGGATAAAACAACATAAATACAATTTAATAAAGCATAGGAAAAAACAACATAAATACAATTTAATAAAGCATACGTTAAAACAACATAAATACAATTTAATAAAGCATAGGATAAAACAACATAAATACAATTTAATAAAGCATACGTTAAAACAACATAAATACAATTAAATAAAGCATAGGATAAATCAACATAAATACAATTTAATAAAGCATAGGTTAAAACAACATAAATACAATTTAATAAAGCATAGGATAAAACAACATAAATTCAATTTAATAAAGCATAGGATAAAACAACATAAATACAATTTAATAAAGCATAGGATAAAACAATATAAATACAATTTAATAAAGCAGAGGATAAAACAACATAAACACAATTTAATAAAGCATAGGATAAAACAACATAAATACAATTTAATAAAGCATAGGTTAAAACAACATAAATACAATTTAATAAAGCATAGGTTAAAACAACATAAATACAATTTAATAAAGCATAGGATAAAACAACATAAATACAATTTAATAAAGCATACAATAAAACAACATAAATACAATTTAATAAAGCATAGGATAAAACAACATAAATACAATTTAATAAAGCATAGCTTAAAACAACATAAATGCAATTTAATAAAGCATAGGATAAAACAACATAAATACAATTTAATAAAGCATAGGATAAAACAACATAAATACAATTTAATAAAGCATAGCTTAAAACAACATAAATGCAATTTAATAAAGCATAGGATAAAACAACATAAATACAATTTAATAAAGCATAGGTTAAAACAACATAAATACAATTTAATAAAGCATAGGATAAAACAACATAAATACAATTTAATAAAGCATAGGATAAAACAACATAAATACAATTTAATAAAGCATAGGATAAAACAACATAAATACAATTTAATAAAGCATAGGATAAAACAACATAAATACAATTAAATAAAGCATAGGATAAAACAATGTAAATACAATTTAATAAAGCATAGGATAAAACAATGTAAATACAATTTAATAAAGCATAGGCTAAAACAACATAAATACAATTTAATAAAGCATAGGATGAAACAACATAAATACAATTTAATAAAGCATACGTTAAAACAACATAAATACAATTAAATAAAGCATAAGATAAAACAACATAAATACAATTTAATAAAGCCTACAATAAAACAACATAAATACATTTTAATAAAGCATAGGATGAAACAACATAAATACAATTTAATAAAGCATAGGTTAAAACAACATAAATACAATTTAATAAAGCATAGGATAAAACAACAAAAAATCAATTTAATAAAGCATAGGATAAAACAACATAAATACAATTTAATAAAGCATAGGATAAAACAATATAAATACAATTTAATAAAGCAGAGGATAAAACAACATAAATACAATTTAATAAAGCATAGGATAAAACAATATAAATACAATTTAATAAAGCAGAGGATAAAACAACATAAATACAATTTAATAAAGCATAGGATAAAACAACATAAATACAATTTAATAAAGCATAGGTTAAAACAACATAAATACAATTTAATAAAGCATAGGTTAAAACAACATAAATACAATTTAATAAAGCATAGGATAAAACAACATAAATACAATTTAATAAAGCATACAATAAAACAACATAAATACAATTTAATAAAGCATAGGATAAAACAACATAAATAAAATTTAATAAAGCATAGGATAAAACAACATAAATAAAATTTAATATAGCATAGGATAAAACAACATAAATACAATATAATAAAGCATAGGATAAAACAACATAAATAAAATTTAATAAAGCATAGGTTAAAACAGCATAAATACAGTTTAATAAAGCATAGGATAAAACAACATAAATCAAATTTAATAAAGCATAGGATAAAACAACATAAATCAAATTTAATAAAGCATAGGATGAAACAAAATAAATACTATTTAATAAAGCATAGGATAAAACAACATAAATACAATTTAATAAAGCATAGGATAAAACAACATAAATACAATTTAATAAAGCATAGGATAAAACAACATAAATACAATTTAATAAAGCATAGGATAAAACCACATAAATACAATTTAATAAAGCACAGGATAAAACAACATAAATACAATTTAATAAAGCATAGGATAAAACAACATAAATACAATTTAATAAAGCATAGGATAAAACAACATAAATACAATTTAATAAAGCATAGGATAAAACAACATAAATACAATTTAATAAAGCATACATTAAAACAACATAAATACAATTAAATAAAGCATAGGATAAAACAATATAAATACAATTTAATAAAGCATAGGTTAAAACAACATAAATACAATTTAATAAAGCATAGGATAAAACAACATAAATACAATTTAAGAAAGCATAGGTTAAAACAACATAAATCAAATTTAATAAAGCATAGGATAAAATAACATAAATACTTTTTAATAAAGCATAGGATAAAACAACATAAATACAATTTAATAAAGCATAGGTTAAAACAACATAAATACAATTTAATAAAGCATAGGATAAAACAACATAAATTCAATTTAATAAAGCATAGGATAAAACAACATAAATTCAATTTAATAAAGCATAGGATAAAACAATATAAATACAATTTAATAAAGCAGAGGATAAAACAACATAAATACAATTTAATAAAGCATAGGATAAAACAACATAAATACAATTTAATAAAGCATAGGTTAAAACAACATAAATACAATTTAATAAAGCATAGGTTAAAACAACATAAATACAATTTAATAAAGCATAGGATAAAACAACATAAATACAATTTAATAAAGCATAGGATAAAACAACATAAATACAATTTAATAAAGCATAGGATAAAACAACATAAATACAATTTAATAAAGCATAGGATAAAACAACATAAATACAATTAAATAAAGCATAGGATAAAACAATGTAAATACAATTTAATAAAGCATAGGATAAAACAATGTAAATACAATTTAATAAAGCATAGGCTAAAACAACATAAATACAATTTAATAAAGCATAGGATGAAACAACATAAATACAATTTAATAAAGCATACGTTAAAACAACATAAATACAATTAAATAAAGCATAAGATAAAACAACATAAATACAATTTAATAAAGCCTACAATAAAACAACATAAATACATTTTAATAAAGCATAGGATGAAACAACATAAATACAATTTAATAAAGCATAGGTTAAAACAACATAAATACAATTTAATAAAGCATAGGATAAAACAACAAAAATTCAATTTAATAAAGCATAGGATAAAACAACATAAATACAATTTAATAAAGCATAGGATAAAACAATATAAATACAATTTAATAAAGCAGAGGATAAAACAACATAAATACAATTTAATAAAGCATAGGATAAAACAATATAAATACAATTTAATAAAGCAGAGGATAAAACAACATAAATACAATTTAATAAAGCATAGGATAAAACAACATAAATACAATTTAATAAAGCATAGGTTAAAACAACATAAATACAATTTAATAAAGCATAGGTTAAAACAACATAAATACAATTTAATAAAGCATAGGATAAAACAACATAAATACAATTTAATAAAGCATACAATAAAACAACATAAATACAATTTAATAAAGCATAGGATAAAACAACATAAATAAAATTTAATAAAGCATAGGATAAAACAACATAAATAAAATTTAATATAGCATAGGATAAAACAACATAAATACAATATAATAAAGCATAGGATAAAACAACATAAATAAAATTTAATAAAGCATAGGTTAAAACAGCATAAATACAGTTTAATAAAGCATAGGATAAAACAACATAAATCAAATTTAATAAAGCATAGGATAAAACAACATAAATCAAATTTAATAAAGCATAGGATAAAACAACATAAATCAAATTTAATAAAGCATAGGATGAAACAAAATAAATACTATTTAGTAAAGCATAGGATAAAACAACATAAATACAATTTAATAAAGCATAGGATAAAACAACATAAATACAATTTAATAAAGCATAGGATAAAACAACATAAATACAATTTAATAAAGCATAGGATAAAACCACATAAATACAATTTAATAAAGCACAGGATAAAACAACATAAATACAATTTAATAAAGCATAGGATAAAACAACATAAATACAATTTAATAAAGCATAGGATAAAACAACATAAATACAATTTAATAAAGCATAGGATAAAACAACATAAATACAATTTAATAAAGCATACATTAAAACAACATAAATACAATTAAATAAAGCATAGGATAAAACAATATAAATACAATTTAATAAAGCATAGGTTAAAACAACATAAATACAATTTAATAAAGCATAGGATAAAACAACATAAATACAATTTAAGAAAGCATAGGTTAAAACAACATAAATCAAATTTAATAAAGCATAGGATAAAATAACATAAATACTTTTTAATAAAGCATAGGATAAAACAACATAAATACAATTTAATAAAGCATAGGTTAAAACAACATAAATACAATTTAATAAAGCATAGGATAAAACAACATAAATTCAATTTAATAAAGCATAGGATAAAACAACATAAATTCAATTTAATAAAGCATAGGATAAAACAATATAAATACAATTTAATAAAGCAGAGGATAAAACAACATAAATACAATTTAATAAAGCATAGGATAAAACAACATAAATACAATTTAATAAAGCATAGGTTAAAACAACATAAATACAATTTAATAAAGCATAGGTTAAAACAACATAAATACAATTTAATAAAGCATAGGATAAAACAACATAAATACAATTTAATAAAGCATAGGATAAAACAACATAAATACAATTTAATAAA
This sequence comes from Phyllobates terribilis, assembly GCF_046119375.1. Lineage (NCBI taxonomy): Eukaryota > Metazoa > Chordata > Amphibia > Anura > Dendrobatidae > Phyllobates > Phyllobates terribilis. The sequence goes on along the minus strand of NW_027362939.1, from coordinate 524,122 downwards.
GCATAGGATAAAACAATGTAAATACAATTTAATAAAGCATAGGTTAAAACAACATAAATACAATTTAATAAAGCATACGTTAAAACAACATAAATACAATTAAATAAAGCATAAGATAAAACAACATAAATACAATTTAATAAAGCATAGGCTAAAACAACATAAATACAATTTAATAAAGCATAGGATGAAACAACATAAATACAATTTAATAAAGCATACGTTAAAACAACATAAATACAATTAAATAAAGCATAAGATAAAACAACATAAATACAATTTAATAAAGCCTACAATAAAACAACATAAATACAATTTAATAAAGCATAGGATGAAACAACATAAATACAATTTAATAAAGCATAGGTTAAAACAACATAAATACAATTTAATAAAGCATAGGATAAAACAACAAAAATTCAATTTAATAAAGCATAGGATAAAACAACATAAATACAATTTAATAAAGCATAGGATAAAACAATATAAATACAATTTAATAAAGCAGAGGATAAAACAACATAAATACAATTTAATAAAGCATAGGATAAAACAATATAAATACAATTTAATAAAGCAGAGGATAAAACAACATAAATACAATTTAATAAAGCATAGGATAAAACAACATAAATACAATTTAATAAAGCATAGGTTAAAACAACATAAATACAATTTAATAAAGAATAGGTTAAAACAACATAAATACAATTTAATAAAGCATAGGATAAAACAACATAAATACAATTTAATAAAGCATAGGATAAAACCACATAAATACAATTTAATAAAGCACAGGATAAAACAACATAAATACAATTTAATAAAGCATAGGATAAAACAACATAAATACAATTTAATAAAGCATATTATAAAACAACATAAATACAATTTAATAAAGCATAGGATAAAACAACATAAATACAATTTAATAAAGCATACATTAAAACAACATAAATACAATTAAATAAAGCATAGGATAAAACAATATAAATACAATTTAATAAAGCATAGGTTAAAACAACATAAATACAATTTAATAAAGCATAGGATAAAACAACATAAATACAATTTAAGAAAGCATAGGTTAAAACAACATAAATCAAATTTAATAAAGCATAGGATAAAACAACATAAATACTTTTTAATAAAGCATAGGATAAAACAACATAAATAAAATTTAATAAAGCATAGGATAAAACAACATAAATAAAATTTAATAAAGCATAGGATAAAACAACATAAATACAATTTAATAAAGCATAGGTTAAAACAGCATAAATACAGTTTAATAAAGCATAGGATAAAACAACATAAATACAATTTAATAAAGCATAGGATAAAACAACATAAATACAATTTAATAAAGCATAGGATAAAACAACATAAATAAAATTTAATAAAGCATAGGATAAAACAACATAAATAAAATTTAATAAAGCATAGGATAAAACAACATAAATACAATTTAATAAACATAGGTTAAAACAGCATAAATACAGTTTAATAAAGCATAGGATAAAACAAAATAAATTAAATTTAATAAAGCATAGGATAAAACAACATAAATAAAATTTAATAAAGCTTAGGTTAAAACAACATAAATACAATTTAATAAAGCATAGGATAAAACAACATAAATACAATTTAATAAAGCATATGTTAAAACAACATAAATGCAATTTAATAAAGCATAGGATAAAACAACATAAATACAATTTAATAAAGCATAGGTTAAAACAACATAAATACAATTTAATAAAGCATAGGTTAAAACAACATAAATACAATTTAATAAAGCATAGGATAAAACAACATAAATACAATTTAACAAAACATTGGACAAAACAACATAAATACAATTTAATAAAGCATAGGATAAAACAACGTAAATACAATTTAATGAAACATAGGATAAACAACATAAATACAATTTAATAAAGCCTACAATAAAACAACATAAATACAATTTAATAAAGCATAGGAAAAAACAACATAAATACAATTTAATAAAGCCTACAATAAAACAACATACATACAATTTAATAAAGCATAGGAAAAAACAACATAAATACAATTTAATAAAGCATAGGATAAAACAACATAAATACAATTTAATAAAGCATAGGATAAAACAACATAAATACAATTTAATAAAGCATAGGTTAAAACAACATAAATCCAATTTAATAAAGCATAGGATAAAACAACATAAATACAATTTAATAAAGCATACAATAAAACAACATAAATACAATTTAATAAAGCATAGGACAAAACAACATAAATACAATTTAATAAAGCATAGGATAAAACAACATAAATACAATTTAATAAAGCATATGTTAAAACAACATAAATACAATTAAATAAAGCATAAGATAAAACAACATAAATACAATTTAATAAAGCATAGGTTAAAACAACATAAATACAATTTAATAAAGCATATGATAAAACAACATAAATACAATTTAATAAAGCATAGGTTAAAACAACATAAATACAATTTAAAAAGGAAAAGGATAAAACAACATAAATACAATTTAATAAAGCATAGGATAAAACAACATAAATACAATTTAATAAAGCATACGTTAAAACAACATAAATACAATTAAATAAAGCATAGGATAAATCAACATAAATACAATTTAATAAAGCATAGGTTAAAACAACATAAATACAATTTAATAAAGCGTAGGATAAAACAACATAAATTCAATTTAATAAAGCATAGGATAAAACAACATAAATACAATTTAATAAAGCATAGGATAAAACAGCATAAATACAATTTAATAAAGCATAGGTTAAAACAACATAAATTCAATTTAATAAAGCATAGGATAAAACAACATAAATACAATTTAATAAAGCATAGGATAAAACAACATAAATACAATTTAATAAAGCATAGGTTAAAACAACATAAATACAATTTAATAAAGCCTACAATAAAACAACATACATACAATTTAATAAAGCATAGGAAAAAACAACATAAATACAATTTAATAAAGCCTACAATAAAACAACATAAATACAATTTAATAAAGCTTAGGAAAAAACAACATAAATACAATTCAATAAAGCATAGGATAAAACAACATAAATACAATTTAATAAAGCATAGGAAAAAACAACATAAATACAATTTAATAAAGCATACGTTAAAACAACATAAATACAATTTAATAAAGCATAGGATAAAACAACATAAATACAATTTAATAAAGCATACGTTAAAACAACATAAATACAATTAAATAAAGCATAGGATAAATCAACATAAATACAATTTAATAAAGCATAGGTTAAAAGAACATAAATACAATTTAATAAAGCATAGGATAAAACAACATAAATTCAATTTAATAAAGCATAGGATAAAACAACATAAATACAATTTAATAAAGCATAGGATAAAACAATATAAATACAATTTAATAAAGCAGAGGATAAAACAACATAAATACAATTTAATAAAGCATAGGATAAAACAACATAAATACAATTTAATAAAGCATAGGTTAAAACAACATAAATACAATTTAATAAAGCATACGTTAAAACAACATAAATACAATTGAATAAAGCATAGGATAAAACAACATAAATACAATTTAATAAAGCATACAATAAAACAACATAAATACAATTTAATAAAGCATAGGATAAAACAACATAAATACAATTTAATAAAGCATAGCTTAAAACAACATAAATGCAATTTAATAAAGCATAGGATAAAACAACATAAATACAATTTAATAAAGCATAGGATAAAACAACATAAATACAATTTAATAAAGCATAGCTTAAAACAACATAAATGCAATTTAATAAAGCATAGGATAAAACAACATAAATACAATTTAATAAAGCATAGGTTAAAACAACATAAATACAATTTAATAAAGCATAGGACAAAACAACATAAATACAATTTAATAAAGCATAGGTTAAAACAACATAAATCCAAATTAATAAAGCATAGGATAAAACAACATAAATACAATTTAATAAAGCATAGGATAAAACAACATAAATACAATTTAATAAAGCATAGGATAAAACAACATAAATACAATTTAATAAAGCATAGGATAAAACAACATAAATACAATTTAATAAAGCATAGGATAAAACAACATAAATACTTTTTTAATAAAGCATAGGATAAAACCACATAAATACAATTTAATAAAGCATAGGATAAAACAACATAAATACAATTTAATAAAGCATAGGATAAGACAACATAAATAAAATTTAATAAAGCATAGGATAAAACAACATAAATAAAATTTAATATAGCATAGGATAAAACAACATAAATACAATATAATAAAGCATAGGATAAAACAACATAAATAAAATTTAATAAAGCATAGGTTAAAACAGCATAAATACAGTTTAATAAAGCATAGGATAAAACAACATAAATCAAATTTAATAAAGCATAGGATAAAACAACATAAATAAAATTTAATAAAGCATAGGATAAAACAACATAAATAAAATTTAATAAAGCATAGGATAAAACAACATAAATACAATTTAATAAAGCATAGGTTAAAACAGCATAAATACAGTTTAATAAAGCATAGGATAAAACAACATAAATACAATTTAATAAAGCATAGGATAAAACAACATAAATACAATTTAATAAAGCATAGGATAAAACAACATAAATAAAATTTAATAAAGCATAGGATAAAACAACATAAATAAAATTTAATAAAGCATAGGATAAAACAACATAAATACAATTTAATAAAGCATAGGATAAAACAACATAAATACAATTTAATAAAGCATACGTTAAAACAACATAAATACAATTAAATAAAGCATAAGATAAAACAACATAAATACAATTTAATAAAGCATAGGTTAAAACAACATAAATACAATTTAATAAAGCATATGATAAAACAACATAAATACAATTTAATAAAGCATAAGTTAAAACAACATAAATACAATTTAAAAAGGAAAAGGATAAAACAACATAAATACAATTTAATAAAGCATAGGATAAAACAACATAAATACAATTTAATAAAGCATACGTTAAAACAACATAAATACAATTAAATAAAGCATAGGATAAATCAACATAAATACAATTTAATAAAGCATAGGTTAAAACAACATAAATACAAGTTAATAAAGCGTAGGATAAAACAACATAAATTCAATTTAATAAAGCATAGGATAAAACAACATAAATACAATTTAATAAAGCATAGGATAAAACAACATAAATACAATTTAATAAAGCATAGGTTAAAACAACATAAATACAATTTAATAAAGCCTACAATAAAACAACATAAATACAATTTAATAAAGCATAGGAAAAAACAACATAAATACAATTTAATAAAGCCTACAATAAAACAACATAAATACAATTTAATAAAGCTTAGGAAAAAACAACATAAATACAATTCAATAAAGCATAGGATAAAACAACATAAATACAATTTAATAAAGCATAGGAAAAAACAACATAAATACAATTTAATAAAGCATACGTTAAAACAACATAAATACAATTTAATAAAGCATAGGATAAAACAACATAAATACAATTTAATAAAGCATACGTTAAAACAACATAAATACAATTAAATAAAGCATAGGATAAATCAACATAAATACAATTTAATAAAGCATAGGTTAAAACAACATAAATACAATTTAATAAAGCATAGGATAAAACAACATAAATTCAATTTAATAAAGCATAGGATAAAACAACATAAATACAATTTAATAAAGCATAGGATAAAACAATATAAATACAATTTAATAAAGCAGAGGATAAAACAACATAAACACAATTTAATAAAGCATAGGATAAAACAACATAAATACAATTTAATAAAGCATAGGTTAAAACAACATAAATACAATTTAATAAAGCATAGGTTAAAACAACATAAATACAATTTAATAAAGCATAGGATAAAACAACATAAATACAATTTAAGAAAGCATAGGTTAAAACAACATAAATCAAATTTAATAAAGCATAGGATAAAACAACATAAATACTTTTTAATAAAGCATAGGATAAAACAACATAAATACAATTTAATAAAGCATAGGTTAAAACAACATAAATACAATTTAATAAAGCATAGGATAAAACAACATAAATTCAATTTAATAAAGCATAGGATAAAACAACATAAATACAATTTAATAAAGCATAGGATAAAACAATATAAATACAATTTAATAAAGCAGAGGATAAAACAACATAAATACAATTTAATAAAGCATAGGATAAAACAACATAAATACAATTTAATAAAGCATAGGTTAAAACAACATAAATACAATTTAATAAAGCATAGGTTAAAACAACATAAATACAATTTAATAAAGCATAGGATAAAACAACATAAATACAATTTAATAAAGCATACAATAAAACAACATAAATACAATTTAATAAAGCATAGGATAAAACAACATAAATACAATTTAATAAAGCATAGCTTAAAACAACATAAATGCAATTTAATAAAGCATAGGATAAAACAACATAAATACAATTTAATAAAGCATAGGATAAAACAACATAAATACAATTTAATAAAGCATAGGTTAAAACAACATAAATACAATTTAATAAAGCATAGGATAAAACAACATAAATACAATTTAATAAAGCATAGGATAAAACAACATAAATCAAATTTAATAAAGCATAGGATAAAACAACATAAATACTTTTTAATAAAGCATAGGATAAAACAACATAAATAAAATTTAATAAAGCATAGGATAAAACAACATAAATAAAATTTAATAAAGCATAGGATAAAACAACATAAATACAATTTAATAAAGCATAGGTTAAAACAGCATAAATACAGTTTAATAAAGCATAGGATAAAACAACATAAATACAATTTAATAAAGCATAGGATAAAACAACATAAATACAATTTAATAAAGCATAGGATAAAACAACATAAATAAAATTTAATAAAGCATAGGATAAAACAACATAAATAAAATTTAATAAAGCATAGGATAAAACAACATAAATACAATTTAATAAAGCATAGGATAAAACAACATAAATACAATTTAATAAAGCATACGTTAAAACAACATAAATACAATTAAATAAAGCATAAGATAAAACAACATAAATACAATTTAATAAAGCATAGGTTAAAACAACATAAATACAATTTAATAAAGCATATGATAAAACAACATAAATACAATTTAATAAAGCATAAGTTAAAACAACATAAATACAATTTAAAAAGGAAAAGGATAAAACAACATAAATACAATTTAATAAAGCATAGGATAAAACAACATAAATACAATTTAATAAAGCATACGTTAAAACAACATAAATACAATTAAATAAAGCATAGGATAAATCAACATAAATACAATTTAATAAAGCATAGGTTAAAACAACATAAATACAATTTAATAAAGCGTAGGATAAAACAACATAAATTCAATTTAATAAAGCATAGGATAAAACAACATAAATACAATTTAATAAAGCATAGGATAAAACAACATAAATACAATTTAATAAAGCATAGGTTAAAACAACATAAATACAATTTAATAAAGCCTACAATAAAACAACATAAATACAATTTAATAAAGCATAGGAAAAAACAACATAAATACAATTTAATAAAGCCTACAATAAAACAACATAAATACAATTTAATAAAGCTTAGGAAAAAACAACATAAATACAATTCAATAAAGCATAGGATAAAACAACATAAATACAATTTAATAAAGCATAGGAAAAAACAACATAAATACAATTTAATAAAGCATACGTTAAAACAACATAAATAAAATTTAATAAAGCATAGGATAAAACAACATAAATACAATTTAATAAAGCATACGTTAAAACAACATAAATACAATTAAATAAAGCATAGGATAAATCAACATAAATACAATTTAATAAAGCATAGGTTAAAACAACATAAATACAATTTAATAAAGCATAGGATAAAACAACATAAATTCAATTTAATAAAGCATAGGATAAAACAACATAAATACAATTTAATAAAGCATAGGATAAAACAATATAAATACAATTTAATAAAGCAGAGGATAAAACAACATAAACACAATTTAATAAAGCATAGGATAAAACAACATAAATACAATTTAATAAAGCATAGGTTAAAACAACATAAATACAATTTAATAAAGCATAGGTTAAAACAACATAAATACAATTTAATAAAGCATAGAATAAAACAACATAAATACAATTTAATAAAGCATACAATAAAACAACATAAATACAATTTAATAAAGCATAGGATAAAACAACATAAATACAATTTAATAAAGCATAGCTTAAAACAACATAAATGCAATTTAATAAAGCATAGGATAAAACAACATAAATACAATTTAATAAAGCATAGGATAAAACAACATAAATACAATTTAATAAAGCATAGCTTAAAACAACATAAATGCAATTTAATAAAGCATAGGATAAAACAACATAAATACAATTTAATAAAGCATAGGTTAAAACAACATAAATACAATTTAATAAAGCATAGGATAAAACAACATAAATACAATTTAATAAAGCATAGGATAAAACAACATAAATACAATTTAATAAAGCATAGGATAAAACAACATAAATACAATTTAATAAAGCATAGGATAAAACAACATAAATACAATTAAATAAAGCATAGGATAAAACAATGTAAATACAATTTAATAAAGCATAGGATAAAACAATGTAAATACAATTTAATAAAGCATAGGCTAAAACAACATAAATACAATTTAATAAAGCATAGGATGAAACAACATAAATACAATTTAATAAAGCATACGTTAAAACAACATAAATACAATTAAATAAAGCATAAGATAAAACAACATAAATACAATTTAATAAAGCCTACAATAAAACAACATAAATACATTTTAATAAAGCATAGGATGAAACAACATAAATACAATTTAATAAAGCATAGGTTAAAACAACATAAATACAATTTAATAAAGCATAGGATAAAACAACAAAAATTCAATTTAATAAAGCATAGGATAAAACAACATAAATACAATTTAATAAAGCATAGGATAAAACAATATAAATACAATTTAATAAAGCAGAGGATAAAACAACATAAATACAATTTAATAAAGCATAGGATAAAACAATATAAATACAATTTAATAAAGCAGAGGATAAAACAACATAAATACAATTTAATAAAGCATAGGATAAAACAACATAAATACAATTTAATAAAGCATAGGTTAAAACAACATAAATACAATTTAATAAAGCATAGGTTAAAACAACATAAATACAATTTAATAAAGCATAGGATAAAACAACATAAATACAATTTAATAAAGCATACAATAAAACAACATAAATACAATTTAATAAAGCATAGGATAAAACAACATAAATAAAATTTAATAAAGCATAGGATAAAACAACATAAATAAAATTTAATATAGCATAGGATAAAACAACATAAATACAATATAATAAAGCATAGGATAAAACAACATAAATAAAATTTAATAAAGCATAGGTTAAAACAGCATAAATACAGTTTAATAAAGCATAGGATAAAACAACATAAATCAAATTTAATAAAGCATAGGATAAAACAACATAAATCAAATTTAATAAAGCATAGGATGAAACAAAATAAATACTATTTAATAAAGCATAGGATAAAACAACATAAATACAATTTAATAAAGCATAGGATAAAACAACATAAATACAATTTAATAAAGCATAGGATAAAACAACATAAATACAATTTAATAAAGCATAGGATAAAACCACATAAATACAATTTAATAAAGCACAGGATAAAACAACATAAATACAATTTAATAAAGCATAGGATAAAACAACATAAATACAATTTAATAAAGCATAGGATAAAACAACATAAATACAATTTAATAAAGCATAGGATAAAACAACATAAATACAATTTAATAAAGCATACATTAAAACAACATAAATACAATTAAATAAAGCATAGGATAAAACAATATAAATACAATTTAATAAAGCATAGGTTAAAACAACATAAATACAATTTAATAAAGCATAGGATAAAACAACATAAATACAATTTAAGAAAGCATAGGTTAAAACAACATAAATCAAATTTAATAAAGCATAGGATAAAATAACATAAATACTTTTTAATAAAGCATAGGATAAAACAACATAAATACAATTTAATAAAGCATAGGTTAAAACAACATAAATACAATTTAATAAAGCATAGGATAAAACAACATAAATTCAATTTAATAAAGCATAGGATAAAACAACATAAATTCAATTTAATAAAGCATAGGATAAAACAATATAAATACAATTTAATAAAGCAGAGGATAAAACAACATAAATACAATTTAATAAAGCATAGGATAAAACAACATAAATACAATTTAATAAAGCATAGGTTAAAACAACATAAATACAATTTAATAAAGCATAGGTTAAAACAACATAAATACAATTTAATAAAGCATAGGATAAAACAACATAAATACAATTTAATAAAGCATAGGATAAAACAACATAAATACAATTTAATAAAGCATAGGATAAAACAACATAAATACAATTTAATAAAGCATAGGATAAAACAACATAAATACAATTAAATAAAGCATAGGATAAAACAATGTAAATACAATTTAATAAAGCATAGGATAAAACAATGTAAATACAATTTAATAAAGCATAGGCTAAAACAACATAAATACAATTTAATAAAGCATAGGATGAAACAACATAAATACAATTTAATAAAGCATACGTTAAAACAACATAAATACAATTAAATAAAGCATAAGATAAAACAACATAAATACAATTTAATAAAGCCTACAATAAAACAACATAAATACATTTTAATAAAGCATAGGATGAAACAACATAAATACAATTTAATAAAGCATAGGTTAAAACAACATAAATACAATTTAATAAAGCATAGGATAAAACAACAAAAATTCAATTTAATAAAGCATAGGATAAAACAACATAAATACAATTTAATAAAGCATAGGATAAAACAATATAAATACAATTTAATAAAGCAGAGGATAAAACAACATAAATACAATTTAATAAAGCATAGGATAAAACAATATAAATACAATTTAATAAAGCAGAGGATAAAACAACATAAATACAATTTAATAAAGCATAGGATAAAACAACATAAATACAATTTAATAAAGCATAGGTTAAAACAACATAAATACAATTTAATAAAGCATAGGTTAAAACAACATAAATACAATTTAATAAAGCATAGGATAAAACAACATAAATACAATTTAATAAAGCATACAATAAAACAACATAAATACAATTTAATAAAGCATAGGATAAAACAACATAAATAAAATTTAATAAAGCATAGGATAAAACAACATAAATAAAATTTAATATAGCATAGGATAAAACAACATAAATACAATATAATAAAGCATAGGATAAAACAACATAAATAAAATTTAATAAAGCATAGGTTAAAACAGCATAAATACAGTTTAATAAAGCATAGGATAAAACAACATAAATCAAATTTAATAAAGCATAGGATAAAACAACATAAATCAAATTTAATAAAGCATAGGATAAAACAACATAAATCAAATTTAATAAAGCATAGGATGAAACAAAATAAATACTATTTAATAAAGCATAGGATAAAACAACATAAATACAATTTAATAAAGCATAGGATAAAACAACATAAATACAATTTAATAAAGCATAGGATAAAACAACATAAATACAATTTAATAAAGCATAGGATAAAACCACATAAATACAATTTAATAAAGCACAGGATAAAACAACATAAATACAATTTAATAAAGCATAGGATAAAACAACATAAATACAATTTAATAAAGCATAGGATAAAACAACATAAATACAATTTAATAAAGCATAGGATAAAACAACATAAATACAATTTAATAAAGCATACATTAAAACAACATAAATACAATTAAATAAAGCATAGGATAAAACAATATAAATACAATTTAATAAAGCATAGGTTAAAACAACATAAATACAATTTAATAAAGCATAGGATAAAACAACATAAATACAATTTAAGAAAGCATAGGTTAAAACAACATAAATCAAATTTAATAAAGCATAGGATAAAATAACATAAATACTTTTTAATAAAGCATAGGATAAAACAACATAAATACAATTTAATAAAGCATAGGTTAAAACAACATAAATACAATTTAATAAAGCATAGGATAAAACAACATAAATTCAATTTAATAAAGCATAGGATAAAACAACATAAATTCAATTTAATAAAGCATAGGATAAAACAATATAAATACAATTTAATAAAGCAGAGGATAAAACAACATAAATACAATTTAATAAAGCATAGGATAAAACAACATAAATACAATTTAATAAAGCATAGGTTAAAACAACATAAATACAATTTAATAAAGCATAGGTTAAAACAACATAAATACAATTTAATAAAGCATAGGATAAAACAACATAAATACAATTTAATAAAGCATAGGATAAAACAACATAAATACAATTTAATAAAGCATAGGATAAAACAACATAAATACAATTAAATAAAGCATAGGATAAAACAATGTAAATACAATTTAATAAAGCATAGGTTAAAACAACATAAATACAATTTAATAAAGCATACGTTAAAACAACATAAATACAATTAAATAAAGCATAAGATAAAACAACATAAATACAATTTAATAAAGCATAGGCTAAAACAACATAAATACAATTTAATAAAGCATAGGATGAAACAACATAAATACAATTTAATAAAGCATACGTTAAAACAACATAAATACAATTAAATAAAGCATAAGATAAAACAACATAAATACAATTTAATAAAGCCTACAATAAAACAACATAAATACAATTTAATAAAGCATAGGATGAAACAACATAAATACAATTTAATAAAGCATAGGTTAAAACAACATAAATACAATTTAATAAAGCATAGGATAAAACAACAAAAATTCAATTTAATAAAGCATAGGATAAAACAACATAAATACAATTTAATAAAGCATAGGATAAAACAATATAAATACAATTTAATAAAGCAGAGGATAAAACAACATAAATACAATTTAATAAAGCATAGGATAAAACAATATAAATACAATTTAATAAAGCAGAGGATAAAACAACATAAATACAATTTAATAAAGCATAGGATAAAACAACATAAATACAATTTAATAAAGCATAGGTTAAAACAACATAAATACAATTTAATAAAGAATAGGTTAAAACAACATAAATACAATTTAATAAAGCATAGGATAAAACAACATAAATACAATTTAATAAAGCATAGGATAAAACCACATAAATACAATTTAATAAAGCACAGGATAAAACAACATAAATACAATTTAATAAAGCATAGGATAAAACAACATAAATACAATTTAATAAAGCATATTATAAAACAACATAAATACAATTTAATAAAGCATAGGATAAAACAACATAAATACAATTTAATAAAGCATACATTAAAACAACATAAATACAATTAAATAAAGCATAGGATAAAACAATATAAATACAATTTAATAAAGCATAGGTTAAAACAACATAAATACAATTTAATAAAGCATAGGATAAAACAACATAAATACAATTTAAGAAAGCATAGGTTAAAACAACATAAATCAAATTTAATAAAGCATAGGATAAAACAACATAAATACTTTTTAATAAAGCATAGGATAAAACAACATAAATAAAATTTAATAAAGCATAGGATAAAACAACATAAATAAAATTTAATAAAGCATAGGATAAAACAACATAAATACAATTTAATAAAGCATAGGTTAAAACAGCATAAATACAGTTTAATAAAGCATAGGATAAAACAACATAAATACAATTTAATAAAGCATAGGATAAAACAACATAAATACAATTTAATAAAGCATAGGATAAAACAACATAAATAAAATTTAATAAAGCATAGGATAAAACAACATAAATAAAATTTAATAAAGCATAGGATAAAACAACATAAATACAATTTAATAAACATAGGTTAAAACAGCATAAATACAGTTTAATAAAGCATAGGATAAAACAAAATAAATTAAATTTAATAAAGCATAGGATAAAACAACATAAATAAAATTTAATAAAGCTTAGGTTAAAACAACATAAATACAATTTAATAAAGCATAGGATAAAACAACATAAATACAATTTAATAAAGCATATGTTAAAACAACATAAATGCAATTTAATAAAGCATAGGATAAAACAACATAAATACAATTTAATAAAGCATAGGTTAAAACAACATAAATACAATTTAATAAAGCATAGGTTAAAACAACATAAATACAATTTAATAAAGCATAGGATAAAACAACATAAATACAATTTAACAAAACATTGGACAAAACAACATAAATACAATTTAATAAAGCATAGGATAAAACAACGTAAATACAATTTAATGAAACATAGGATAAACAACATAAATACAATTTAATAAAGCCTACAATAAAACAACATAAATACAATTTAATAAAGCATAGGAAAAAACAACATAAATACAATTTAATAAAGCCTACAATAAAACAACATACATACAATTTAATAAAGCATAGGAAAAAACAACATAAATACAATTTAATAAAGCATAGGATAAAACAACATAAATACAATTTAATAAAGCATAGGATAAAACAACATAAATACAATTTAATAAAGCATAGGTTAAAACAACATAAATCCAATTTAATAAAGCATAGGATAAAACAACATAAATACAATTTAATAAAGCATACAATAAAACAACATAAATACAATTTAATAAAGCATAGGACAAAACAACATAAATACAATTTAATAAAGCATAGGATAAAACAACATAAATACAATTTAATAAAGCATATGTTAAAACAACATAAATACAATTAAATAAAGCATAAGATAAAACAACATAAATACAATTTAATAAAGCATAGGTTAAAACAACATAAATACAATTTAATAAAGCATATGATAAAACAACATAAATACAATTTAATAAAGCATAGGTTAAAACAACATAAATACAATTTAAAAAGGAAAAGGATAAAACAACATAAATACAATTTAATAAAGCATAGGATAAAACAACATAAATACAATTTAATAAAGCATACGTTAAAACAACATAAATACAATTAAATAAAGCATAGGATAAATCAACATAAATACAATTTAATAAAGCATAGGTTAAAACAACATAAATACAATTTAATAAAGCGTAGGATAAAACAACATAAATTCAATTTAATAAAGCATAGGATAAAACAACATAAATACAATTTAATAAAGCATAGGATAAAACAACATAAATACAATTTAATAAAGCATAGGTTAAAACAACATAAATACAATTTAATAAAGCCTACAATAAAACAACATACATACAATTTAATAAAGCATAGGAAAAAACAACATAAATACAATTTAATAAAGCCTACAATAAAACAACATAAATACAATTTAATAAAGCTTAGGAAAAAACAACATAAATACAATTCAATAAAGCATAGGATAAAACAACATAAATACAATTTAATAAAGCATAGGAAAAAACAACATAAATACAATTTAATAAAGCATACGTTAAAACAACATAAATACAATTTAATAAAGCATAGGATAAAACAACATAAATACAATTTAATAAAGCATACGTTAAAACAACATAAATACAATTAAATAAAGCATAGGATAAATCAACATAAATACAATTTAATAAAGCATAGGTTAAAAGAACATAAATACAATTTAATAAAGCATAGGATAAAACAACATAAATTCAATTTAATAAAGCATAGGATAAAACAACATAAATACAATTTAATAAAGCATAGGATAAAACAATATAAATACAATTTAATAAAGCAGAGGATAAAACAACATAAATACAATTTAATAAAGCATAGGATAAAACAACATAAATACAATTTAATAAAGCATAGGTTAAAACAACATAAATACAATTTAATAAAGCATACGTTAAAACAACATAAATACAATTGAATAAAGCATAGGATAAAACAACATAAATACAATTTAATAAAGCATACAATAAAACAACATAAATACAATTTAATAAAGCATAGGATAAAACAACATAAATACAATTTAATAAAGCATAGCTTAAAACAACATAAATGCAATTTAATAAAGCATAGGATAAAACAACATAAATACAATTTAATAAAGCATAGGATAAAACAACATAAATACAATTTAATAAAGCATAGCTTAAAACAACATAAATGCAATTTAATAAAGCATAGGATAAAACAACATAAATACAATTTAATAAAGCATAGGTTAAAACAACATAAATACAATTTAATAAAGCATAGGACAAAACAACATAAATACAATTTAATAAAGCATAGGTTAAAACAACATAAATCCAAATTAATAAAGCATAGGATAAAACAACATAAATACAATTTAATAAAGCATAGGATAAAACAACATAAATACAATTTAATAAAGCATAGGATAAAACAACATAAATACAATTTAATAAAGCATAGGATAAAACAACATAAATACAATTTAATAAAGCATAGGATAAAACAACATAAATACTTTTTTAATAAAGCATAGGATAAAACCACATAAATACAATTTAATAAAGCATAGGATAAAACAACATAAATACAATTTAATAAAGCATAGGATAAGACAACATAAATAAAATTTAATAAAGCATAGGATAAAACAACATAAATAAAATTTAATATAGCATAGGATAAAACAACATAAATACAATATAATAAAGCATAGGATAAAACAACATAAATAAAATTTAATAAAGCATAGGTTAAAACAGCATAAATACAGTTTAATAAAGCATAGGATAAAACAACATAAATCAAATTTAATAAAGCATAGGATAAAACAACATAAATCAAATTTAATAAAGCATAGGATAAAACAACATAAATCAAATTTAATAAAGCATAGGATAAAACAAAATAAATACTATTTAATAAAGCATAGGATAAAACAACATAAATACAATTTAATAAAGCATAGGATAAAACAACATAAATACAATTTAATAAAGCATAGGATAAAACAACATAAATAAAATTTAATAAAGCATAGGATAAAACAACATAAATAAAATTTAATATAGCATAGGATAAAACAACATAAATACAATATAATAAAGCATAGGATAAAACAACATAAATAAAATTTAATAAAGCATAGGTTAAAACAGCATAAATACAGTTTAATAAAGCATAGGATAAAACAACATAAATCAAATTTAATAAAGCATAGGATAAAACAACATAAATCAAATTTAATAAAGCATAGGATAAAACAAAATAAATACTATTTAATAAAGCATAGGATAAAACAACATAAATACAATTTAATAAAGCATAGGATAAAACAACATAAATACAATTTAATAAAGCATAGGATAAAACAACATAAATACAATTTAATAAAGCATAGGATAAAACAACATAAATACAATTTAATAAAGCATAGGATAAAACAACATAAATTCAATTTAATAAAGCATAGGATAAAACAACATAAATAAAATTTAATAAAGCTTTGGTTAAAACAACATAAATGCAATTTAATAAAGCATAGGATAAAACAACATAAATACTTTTTAATAAAGCATAGGTTAAAACAACATAAATACAATTTAATAAAGCATAGGATAAAACAACATAAATACAATTTAATAAAGCATAGGATAAAACAACATAAATACAATTTAATAAAGCATAGGATAAAACAACATAAATACAATTTAATAAAGCATAGGATAAAACAACATAAATACAATTAAATAAAGCATAGGATAAAACAATGTAAATACAATTTAATAAAGCATAGGATAAAACAATGTAAATACAATTTAATAAAGCATAGGCTAAAACAACATAAATACAATTTAATAAAGCATAGGATGAAACAACATAAATACAATTTAATAAAGCATACGTTAAAACAACATAAATACAATTAAATAAAGCATAAGATAAAACAACATAAATACAATTTAATAAAGCCTACAATAAAACAACATAAATACATTTTAATAAAGCATAGGATGAAACAACATAAATACAATTTAATAAAGCATAGGTTAAAACAACATAAATACAATTTAATAAAGCATAGGATAAAACAACAAAAATTCAATTTAATAAAGCATAGGATAAAACAACATAAATACAATTTAATAAAGCATAGGATAAAACAATATAAATACAATTTAATAAAGCAGAGGATAAAACAACATAAATACAATTTAATAAAGCATAGGATAAAACAATATAAATACAATTTAATAAAGCAGAGGATAAAACAACATAAATACAATTTAATAAAGCATAGGATAAAACAACATAAATACAATTTAATAAAGCATAGGTTAAAACAACATAAATACAATTTAATAAAGCATAGGTTAAAACAACATAAATACAATTTAATAAAGCATAGGATAAAACAACATAAATACAATTTAATAAAGCATACAATAAAACAACATAAATACAATTTAATAAAGCATAGGATAAAACAACATAAATAAAATTTAATAAAGCATAGGATAAAACAACATAAATAAAATTTAATATAGCATAGGATAAAACAACATAAATACAATATAATAAAGCATAGGATAAAACAACATAAATAAAATTTAATAAAGCATAGGTTAAAACAGCATAAATACAGTTTAATAAAGCATAGGATAAAACAACATAAATCAAATTTAATAAAGCATAGGATAAAACAACATAAATCAAATTTAATAAAGCATAGGATGAAACAAAATAAATACTATTTAATAAAGCATAGGATAAAACAACATAAATACAATTTAATAAAGCATAGGATAAAACAACATAAATACAATTTAATAAAGCATAGGATAAAACAACATAAATACAATTTAATAAAGCATAGGATAAAACCACATAAATACAATTTAATAAAGCACAGGATAAAACAACATAAATACAATTTAATAAAGCATAGGATAAAACAACATAAATACAATTTAATAAAGCATAGGATAAAACAACATAAATACAATTTAATAAAGCATAGGATAAAACAACATAAATACAATTTAATAAAGCATACATTAAAACAACATAAATACAATTAAATAAAGCATAGGATAAAACAATATAAATACAATTTAATAAAGCATAGGTTAAAACAACATAAATACAATTTAATAAAGCATAGGATAAAACAACATAAATACAATTTAAGAAAGCATAGGTTAAAACAACATAAATCAAATTTAATAAAGCATAGGATAAAATAACATAAATACTTTTTAATAAAGCATAGGATAAAACAACATAAATACAATTTAATAAAGCATAGGTTAAAACAACATAAATACAATTTAATAAAGCATAGGATAAAACAACATAAATTCAATTTAATAAAGCATAGGATAAAACAACATAAATTCAATTTAATAAAGCATAGGATAAAACAATATAAATACAATTTAATAAAGCAGAGGATAAAACAACATAAATACAATTTAATAAAGCATAGGATAAAACAACATAAATACAATTTAATAAAGCATAGGTTAAAACAACATAAATACAATTTAATAAAGCATAGGTTAAAACAACATAAATACAATTTAATAAAGCATAGGATAAAACAACATAAATACAATTTAATAAAGCATAGGATAAAACAACATAAATACAATTTAATAAAGCATAGGATAAAACAACATAAATACAATTTAATAAAGCATAGGATAAAACAACATAAATACAATTAAATAAAGCATAGGATAAAACAATGTAAATACAATTTAATAAAGCATAGGATAAAACAATGTAAATACAATTTAATAAAGCATAGGCTAAAACAACATAAATACAATTTAATAAAGCATAGGATGAAACAACATAAATACAATTTAATAAAGCATACGTTAAAACAACATAAATACAATTAAATAAAGCATAAGATAAAACAACATAAATACAATTTAATAAAGCCTACAATAAAACAACATAAATACATTTTAATAAAGCATAGGATGAAACAACATAAATACAATTTAATAAAGCATAGGTTAAAACAACATAAATACAATTTAATAAAGCATAGGATAAAACAACAAAAATTCAATTTAATAAAGCATAGGATAAAACAACATAAATACAATTTAATAAAGCATAGGATAAAACAATATAAATACAATTTAATAAAGCAGAGGATAAAACAACATAAATACAATTTAATAAAGCATAGGATAAAACAATATAAATACAATTTAATAAAGCAGAGGATAAAACAACATAAATACAATTTAATAAAGCATAGGATAAAACAACATAAATACAATTTAATAAAGCATAGGTTAAAACAACATAAATACAATTTAATAAAGCATAGGTTAAAACAACATAAATACAATTTAATAAAGCATAGGATAAAACAACATAAATACAATTTAATAAAGCATACAATAAAACAACATAAATACAATTTAATAAAGCATAGGATAAAACAACATAAATAAAATTTAATAAAGCATAGGATAAAACAACATAAATAAAATTTAATATAGCATAGGATAAAACAACATAAATACAATATAATAAAGCATAGGATAAAACAACATAAATAAAATTTAATAAAGCATAGGTTAAAACAGCATAAATACAGTTTAATAAAGCATAGGATAAAACAACATAAATCAAATTTAATAAAGCATAGGATAAAACAACATAAATCAAATTTAATAAAGCATAGGATAAAACAACATAAATCAAATTTAATAAAGCATAGGATGAAACAAAATAAATACTATTTAATAAAGCATAGGATAAAACAACATAAATACAATTTAATAAAGCATAGGATAAAACAACATAAATACAATTTAATAAAGCATAGGATAAAACAACATAAATACAATTTAATAAAGCATAGGATAAAACCACATAAATACAATTTAATAAAGCACAGGATAAAACAACATAAATACAATTTAATAAAGCATAGGATAAAACAACATAAATACAATTTAATAAAGCATAGGATAAAACAACATAAATACAATTTAATAAAGCATAGGATAAAACAACATAAATACAATTTAATAAAGCATACATTAAAACAACATAAATACAATTAAATAAAGCATAGGATAAAACAATATAAATACAATTTAATAAAGCATAGGTTAAAACAACATAAATACAATTTAATAAAGCATAGGATAAAACAACATAAATACAATTTAAGAAAGCATAGGTTAAAACAACATAAATCAAATTTAATAAAGCATAGGATAAAATAACATAAATACTTTTTAATAAAGCATAGGATAAAACAACATAAATACAATTTAATAAAGCATAGGTTAAAACAACATAAATACAATTTAATAAAGCATAGGATAAAACAACATAAATTCAATTTAATAAAGCATAGGATAAAACAACATAAATTCAATTTAATAAAGCATAGGATAAAACAATATAAATACAATTTAATAAAGCAGAGGATAAAACAACATAAATACAATTTAATAAAGCATAGGATAAAACAACATAAATACAATTTAATAAAGCATAGGTTAAAACAACATAAATACAATTTAATAAAGCATAGGTTAAAACAACATAAATACAATTTAATAAAGCATAGGATAAAACAACATAAATACAATTTAATAAAGCATAGGATAAAACAACATAAATACAATTTAATAAAGCATAGGATAAAACAACATAAATACAATTAAATAAAGCATAGGATAAAACAATGTAAATACAATTTAATAAAGCATAGGTTAAAACAACATAAATACAATTTAATAAAGCATACGTTAAAACAACATAAATACAATTAAATAAAGCATAAGATAAAACAACATAAATACAATTTAATAAAGCATAGGCTAAAACAACATAAATACAATTTAATAAAGCATAGGATGAAACAACATAAATACAATTTAATAAAGCATACGTTAAAACAACATAAATACAATTAAATAAAGCATAAGATAAAACAACATAAATACAATTTAATAAAGCCTACAATAAAACAACATAAATACAATTTAATAAAGCATAGGATGAAACAACATAAATACAATTTAATAAAGCATAGGTTAAAACAACATAAATACAATTTAATAAAGCATAGGATAAAACAACAAAAATTCAATTTAATAAAGCATAGGATAAAACAACATAAATACAATTTAATAAAGCATAGGATAAAACAATATAAATACAATTTAATAAAGCAGAGGATAAAACAACATAAATACAATTTAATAAAGCATAGGATAAAACAATATAAATACAATTTAATAAAGCAGAGGATAAAACAACATAAATACAATTTAATAAAGCATAGGATAAAACAACATAAATACAATTTAATAAAGCATAGGTTAAAACAACATAAATACAATTTAATAAAGAATAGGTTAAAACAACATAAATACAATTTAATAAAGCATAGGATAAAACAACATAAATACAATTTAATAAAGCATAGGATAAAACCACATAAATACAATTTAATAAAGCACAGGATAAAACAACATAAATACAATTTAATAAAGCATAGGATAAAACAACATAAATACAATTTAATAAAGCATATTATAAAACAACATAAATACAATTTAATAAAGCATAGGATAAAACAACATAAATACAATTTAATAAAGCATACATTAAAACAACATAAATACAATTAAATAAAGCATAGGATAAAACAATATAAATACAATTTAATAAAGCATAGGTTAAAACAACATAAATACAATTTAATAAAGCATAGGATAAAACAACATAAATACAATTTAAGAAAGCATAGGTTAAAACAACATAAATCAAATTTAATAAAGCATAGGATAAAACAACATAAATACTTTTTAATAAAGCATAGGATAAAACAACATAAATAAAATTTAATAAAGCATAGGATAAAACAACATAAATAAAATTTAATAAAGCATAGGATAAAACAACATAAATACAATTTAATAAAGCATAGGTTAAAACAGCATAAATACAGTTTAATAAAGCATAGGATAAAACAACATAAATACAATTTAATAAAGCATAGGATAAAACAACATAAATACAATTTAATAAAGCATAGGATAAAACAACATAAATAAAATTTAATAAAGCATAGGATAAAACAACATAAATAAAATTTAATAAAGCATAGGATAAAACAACATAAATACAATTTAATAAACATAGGTTAAAACAGCATAAATACAGTTTAATAAAGCATAGGATAAAACAAAATAAATTAAATTTAATAAAGCATAGGATAAAACAACATAAATAAAATTTAATAAAGCTTAGGTTAAAACAACATAAATACAATTTAATAAAGCATAGGATAAAACAACATAAATACAATTTAATAAAGCATATGTTAAAACAACATAAATGCAATTTAATAAAGCATAGGATAAAACAACATAAATACAATTTAATAAAGCATAGGTTAAAACAACATAAATACAATTTAATAAAGCATAGGTTAAAACAACATAAATACAATTTAATAAAGCATAGGATAAAACAACATAAATACAATTTAACAAAACATTGGACAAAACAACATAAATACAATTTAATAAAGCATAGGATAAAACAACGTAAATACAATTTAATGAAACATAGGATAAACAACATAAATACAATTTAATAAAGCCTACAATAAAACAACATAAATACAATTTAATAAAGCATAGGAAAAAACAACATAAATACAATTTAATAAAGCCTACAATAAAACAACATACATACAATTTAATAAAGCATAGGAAAAAACAACATAAATACAATTTAATAAAGCATAGGATAAAACAACATAAATACAATTTAATAAAGCATAGGATAAAACAACATAAATACAATTTAATAAAGCATAGGTTAAAACAACATAAATCCAATTTAATAAAGCATAGGATAAAACAACATAAATACAATTTAATAAAGCATACAATAAAACAACATAAATACAATTTAATAAAGCATAGGACAAAACAACATAAATACAATTTAATAAAGCATAGGATAAAACAACATAAATACAATTTAATAAAGCATATGTTAAAACAACATAAATACAATTAAATAAAGCATAAGATAAAACAACATAAATACAATTTAATAAAGCATAGGTTAAAACAACATAAATACAATTTAATAAAGCATATGATAAAACAACATAAATACAATTTAATAAAGCATAGGTTAAAACAACATAAATACAATTTAAAAAGGAAAAGGATAAAACAACATAAATACAATTTAATAAAGCATAGGATAAAACAACATAAATACAATTTAATAAAGCATACGTTAAAACAACATAAATACAATTAAATAAAGCATAGGATAAATCAACATAAATACAATTTAATAAAGCATAGGTTAAAACAACATAAATACAATTTAATAAAGCGTAGGATAAAACAACATAAATTCAATTTAATAAAGCATAGGATAAAACAACATAAATACAATTTAATAAAGCATAGGATAAAACAACATAAATACAATTTAATAAAGCATAGGTTAAAACAACATAAATACAATTTAATAAAGCCTACAATAAAACAACATACATACAATTTAATAAAGCATAGGAAAAAACAACATAAATACAATTTAATAAAGCCTACAATAAAACAACATAAATACAATTTAATAAAGCTTAGGAAAAAACAACATAAATACAATTCAATAAAGCATAGGATAAAACAACATAAATACAATTTAATAAAGCATAGGAAAAAACAACATAAATACAATTTAATAAAGCATACGTTAAAACAACATAAATACAATTTAATAAAGCATAGGATAAAACAACATAAATACAATTTAATAAAGCATACGTTAAAACAACATAAATACAATTAAATAAAGCATAGGATAAATCAACATAAATACAATTTAATAAAGCATAGGTTAAAAGAACATAAATACAATTTAATAAAGCATAGGATAAAACAACATAAATTCAATTTAATAAAGCATAGGATAAAACAACATAAATACAATTTAATAAAGCATAGGATAAAACAATATAAATACAATTTAATAAAGCAGAGGATAAAACAACATAAATACAATTTAATAAAGCATAGGATAAAACAACATAAATACAATTTAATAAAGCATAGGTTAAAACAACATAAATACAATTTAATAAAGCATACGTTAAAACAACATAAATACAATTGAATAAAGCATAGGATAAAACAACATAAATACAATTTAATAAAGCATACAATAAAACAACATAAATACAATTTAATAAAGCATAGGATAAAACAACATAAATACAATTTAATAAAGCATAGCTTAAAACAACATAAATGCAATTTAATAAAGCATAGGATAAAACAACATAAATACAATTTAATAAAGCATAGGATAAAACAACATAAATACAATTTAATAAAGCATAGCTTAAAACAACATAAATGCAATTTAATAAAGCATAGGATAAAACAACATAAATACAATTTAATAAAGCATAGGTTAAAACAACATAAATACAATTTAATAAAGCATAGGACAAAACAACATAAATACAATTTAATAAAGCATAGGTTAAAACAACATAAATCCAAATTAATAAAGCATAGGATAAAACAACATAAATACAATTTAATAAAGCATAGGATAAAACAACATAAATACAATTTAATAAAGCATAGGATAAAACAACATAAATACAATTTAATAAAGCATAGGATAAAACAACATAAATACAATTTAATAAAGCATAGGATAAAACAACATAAATACTTTTTTAATAAAGCATAGGATAAAACCACATAAATACAATTTAATAAAGCATAGGATAAAACAACATAAATACAATTTAATAAAGCATAGGATAAGACAACATAAATAAAATTTAATAAAGCATAGGATAAAACAACATAAATAAAATTTAATATAGCATAGGATAAAACAACATAAATACAATATAATAAAGCATAGGATAAAACAACATAAATAAAATTTAATAAAGCATAGGTTAAAACAGCATAAATACAGTTTAATAAAGCATAGGATAAAACAACATAAATCAAATTTAATAAAGCATAGGATAAAACAACATAAATCAAATTTAATAAAGCATAGGATAAAACAACATAAATCAAATTTAATAAAGCATAGGATAAAACAAAATAAATACTATTTAATAAAGCATAGGATAAAACAACATAAATACAATTTAATAAAGCATAGGATAAAACAACATAAATACAATTTAATAAAGCATAGGATAAAACAACATAAATAAAATTTAATAAAGCATAGGATAAAACAACATAAATAAAATTTAATATAGCATAGGATAAAACAACATAAATACAATATAATAAAGCATAGGATAAAACAACATAAATAAAATTTAATAAAGCATAGGTTAAAACAGCATAAATACAGTTTAATAAAGCATAGGATAAAACAACATAAATCAAATTTAATAAAGCATAGGATAAAACAACATAAATCAAATTTAATAAAGCATAGGATAAAACAAAATAAATACTATTTAATAAAGCATAGGATAAAACAACATAAATACAATTTAATAAAGCATAGGATAAAACAACATAAATACAATTTAATAAAGCATAGGATAAAACAACATAAATACAATTTAATAAAGCATAGGATAAAACAACATAAATACAATTTAATAAAGCATAGGATAAAACAACATAAATTCAATTTAATAAAGCATAGGATAAAACAACATAAATAAAATTTAATAAAGCTTTGGTTAAAACAACATAAATGCAATTTAATAAAGCATAGGATAAAACAACATAAATACTTTTTAATAAAGCATAGGATAAAACCACATAAATACAATTTAATAAAGCACAGGATAAAACAACATAAATACAATTTAATAAAGCATAGGATAAAACAACATAAATACAATTTAATAAAGCATATGTTAAAACAACATAAATGCAATTTAATATAGCATAGGATAAAACAACATAAATACAATATAATAAAGCATAGGATAAAACAACATAAATAAAATTTAATAAAGCATAGGTTAAAACAGCATAAATACAGTTTAATAAAGCATAGGATAAAACAACATAAATCAAATTTAATAAAGCATAGGATAAAACAACATAAATCAAATTTAATAAAGCATAGGATAAAACAACATAAATCAAATTTAATAAAGCATAAGATAAAACAACATAAATACAATTTAATAAAGCATAGATTAAAACAGCATAAATACAATTTAATAAAGCATAGGATAAAACAACATAAATACAATTTAATAAAGCATAGGATAAAACAACATAAAAACAATTTAATAAAGCATAGGTTAAAACAACATAAATACAATTTAATAAAGCATAGGATAAAACAACATAAATACTTTTTAATAAAGCATAGGATAAAACCACATAAATACAATTTAATAAAGCACAGGATAAAACAACATAAATACAATTTAATAAAGCATAGGATAAAACAACATAAATACAATTTAATAAAGCATAGGATAAAACAACATAAATACAATTTAATAAAGCATACGTTAAAACAACATAAATACAATTAAATAAAGCATAGGATAAAACAATATAAATACAATTTAATAAAGCAAAGGTTAAAACAACATAAATACAATTTAATAAAGCATAGGATAAAACAATATAAATACAATTTAATAAAGCATAGGTTAAAACAACATAAATACAATTTAATAAAGCAAAGGATAAAATAACATAAATACAATTTAATAAAGCATAGGCTAAAACTACATAAATACAATTTAATAAAGCATAGGATAAAACAAATTAAATACAATTTAATAAAGCATAGGATAAAACAACATAAATTCAATTTAATAAAGCATAGGATGAAACAACATAAATACAATTTAATAAAGCATACGTTAAAACAACATAAATACAATTAAATAAAGCATAAGATAAAACAACATAAATACAATTTAATAAAGCATAGATTAAAACAGCATAAATACAATTTAATAAAGCATAGGATAAAACAACATAAATACAATTTAATAAAGCATAGGATAAAACAACATAAATACAATTTAATAAAGCATAGGATAAAACAACATAAATACAATTTAATAAAGCATAGGATAAAACAACATAAATACAATTTAATAAAGCATACGTTAAAACAACATAAATACAATTAAATAAAGCATAGGATAAAACAATATAAATACAATTTAATAAAGCAAAGGTTAAAACAACATAAATATAATTTAATAAAGCATAGGATAAAACAATATAAATACAATTTAATAAAGCATAGGTTAAAACAACATAAATACAATTTAATAAAGCATAGGATAAAACAACATAAATTCAATTTAATAAAGCATAGGATAAAACAACATAAATACAATTTAAGAAAGCATAGGTTAAAACAACATAAATACAATTTAATAAAGCATAGGATAAAACAACATAAATAAAATTTAATAAAGCATAGGATAAAACAACATATATACAATTTAATAAAGCATAGGATAAAACAACATAAATACAATTTAATAAAGCATAGGATAAAACAACATAAATACTTTTTAATAAAGCATAAGATAAAACCACATAAATACAATTTAATAAAGCACAGGATAAAACAACATAAATACAATTTAATAAAGCATAGGTTAAAACAACATAAATACAATTTAATAAAGCATAGGATAAAACAACATAAATACTTTTTAATAAAGCATAGGATAAAACCACATAAATACAATTTAATAAAGCACAGGATAAAACAACATAAATACAATTTAATAAAGCATAGGATGAAACAACATAAATACAATTTAATAAAGCATACGTTAAAACAACATAAATACAATTAAACAAAGCATAAGATAAAACAACATAAATACAATTTAATAAAGCATAGGTTAAAACAACATAAATACAATTTAATAAAGCATAGGATAAAACAACATAAATACAATTTAATAAAGCATAGGATGAAACAACATAAATACAATTTAATAAAGCATACGTTAAAACAACATAAATACAATTAAACAAAGCATAAGATAAAACAACATAAATACAATTTAATAAAGCATAGGTTAAAACAACATAAATACAATTAAACAAAGCATAAGATAAAACAACATAAATACAATTTAATAAAGCATAGGTTAAAACAACATAAATACAATTTAATAAAGCATAGGATAAAACAACATAAATACAATTTAATAAAGCAAAGGTTAAAACAACATAAATATAATTTAATAAAGCATAGGATAAAACAATATAAATACAATTTAATAAAGCATAGGTTAAAACAACATAAATACAATTTAATAAAGCATAGGATAAAACAACATAAATTCAATTTAATAAAGCATAGGATAAAACAACATAAATACAATTTAAGAAAGCATAGGTTAAAACAACATAAATACAATTTAATAAAGCATAGGATAAAACAACATAAATAAAATTTAATAAAGCATAGGATAAAACAACATATATACAATTTAATAAAGCATAGGATAAAACAACATAAATACAATTTAATAAAGCATAGGATAAAACAACATAAATACTTTTTAATAAAGCATAAGATAAAACCACATAAATACAATTTAATAAAGCACAGGATAAAACAACATAAATACAATTTAATAAAGCATAGGTTAAAACAACATAAATACAATTTAATAAAGCATAGGATAAAACAACATAAATACTTTTTAATAAAGCATAGGATAAAACCACATAAATACAATTTAATAAAGCACAGGATAAAACAACATAAATACAATTTAATAAAGCATAGGATGAAACAACATAAATACAATTTAATAAAGCATACGTTAAAACAACATAAATACAATTAAACAAAGCATAAGATAAAACAACATAAATACAATTTAATAAAGCATAGGTTAAAACAACATAAATACAATTTAATAAAGCATAGGATAAAACAACATAAATACAATTTAATAAAGCATAGGTTAAAACAACATAAATACAATTTAATAAAGCATAGGATAAAACAACATAAATACTTTTTAATAAAGCATAGGATAAAACCACATTAATACAATTTAATAAAGCACAGGATAAAACAACATAAATACAATTTAATAAAGCATAGGATAAAACAATATAAATACAATTTAATAAAACATAGGTTAAAACAACATAAATACAATTTAATAAAGCATAGGATAAAACAACATAAATTCAATTTAATAAAGCATAGGATAAAACAACATAACTAAAATTTAAGTAAGCATAGGTTAAAACAACATAAATACAATTTAATAAAGCAAAGGATAAAATAACATAAATACAATTTAATAAAGCATAGGCTAAAACTACATAAATACAATTTAATAAAGCATAGGATAAAACAAATTAAATACAATTTAATAAAGCATAGGATAAAACAACATAAATTCAATTTAATAAAGCATAGGATGAAACAACATAAATACAATTTAATAAAGCATACGTTAAAACAACATAAATACAATTAAATAAAGCATAAGATAAAACAACATAAATACAATTTAATAAAGCATAGATTAAAACAGCATAAATACAATTTAATAAAGCATAGGATAAAACAACATAAAAACAATTTAATAAAGCATAGGTTAAAACAACATAAATACAATTTAATAAAGGATAGGATAAAACAACATAAATACTTTTTAATAAAGCATAGGATAAAACCACATAAATACAATTTAATAAAGCACAGGATAAAACAACATAAATACAATTTAATAAAGCATAGGATAAAACAACATAAATACAATTTAATAAAGCATAGGATAAAACAACATAAATACAATTTAATAAAGCATACGTTAAAACAACATAAATACAATTAAATAAAGCATAGGATAAAACAATATAAATACAATTTAATAAAGCAAAGGTTAAAACAACATAAATACAATTTAATAAAGCATAGGATAAAACAATATAAATACAATTTAATAAAGCATAGGTTAAAACAACATAAATACAATTTAATAAAGCTTAGGATAAAACAACATAAATTCAATTTAATAAAGCATAGGATAAAACAACATAAATACAATTTAAGAAAGCATAGGTTAAAACAACATAAATACAATTTAATAAAGCAAAGGATAAAATAACATAAATACAATTTAATAAAGCATAGGCTAAAACTACATAAATACAATTTAATAAAGCATAGGATAAAACAAATTAAATACAATTTAATAAAGCATAGGATAAAACAACATAAATTCAATTTAATAAAGCATAGGATGAAACAACATAAATACAATTTAATAAAGCATACGTTAAAACAACATAAATACAATTAAATAAAGCATAAGATAAAACAACATAAATACAATTTAATAAAGCATAGATTAAAACAGCATAAATACAATTTAATAAAGCATAGGATAAAACAACATAAATACAATTTAATAAAGCATAGGATAAAACAACATAAAAACAATTTAATAAAGCATAGGTTAAAACAACATAAATACAATTTAATAAAGCATAGGATAAAACAACATAAATACAATTTAAAAAGGAAAAGGATAAAACAACATAAATAAAATTTAATAAAGCATAGGATAAAACAACATAATTAAAATTTAATAAAGCATAGGATAAAACAACATAAATACTTTTTAATAAAGCATAAGATAAAACCACATAAATACACGTTAATAAAGCACAGGATAAAACAACATAAATACAATTTAATAAAGCATAGGTTAAAACAACATAAATACAATTTAATAAAGTATAGGATAAAACAACATAAATACTTTTT
Source organism: Phyllobates terribilis (assembly GCF_046119375.1). Lineage (NCBI taxonomy): Eukaryota > Metazoa > Chordata > Amphibia > Anura > Dendrobatidae > Phyllobates > Phyllobates terribilis. The sequence goes on along the minus strand of NW_027362939.1, from coordinate 492,055 downwards.
AATAAAGCATAGGATAAAACCACATAAATACAATTTAATAAAGCACAGGATAAAACAACATAAATACAATTTAATAAAGCATAGGATAAAACAAATTAAATACAATTTAATAAAGCATAGGATAAAACAACATAAATTCAATTTAATAAAGCATAGGATGAAACAACATAAATACAATTTAATAAAGCATACGTTAAAACAACATAAATACAATTAAATAAAGCATAAGATAAAACAACATAAATACAATTTAATAAAGCATAGATTAAAACAGCATAAATACAATTTAATAAAGCATAGGATAAAACAACATAAATACAATTTAATAAAGCATAGGATAAAACAACATAAATACAATTTAATAAAGCATAGGATAAAACAACATAAATACAATTTAATAAAGCATAGGATAAAACAACATAAATACAATTTAATAAAGCATACGTTAAAACAACATAAATACAATTAAATAAAGCATAGGATAAAACAATATAAATACAATTTAATAAAGCAAAGGTTAAAACAACATAAATATAATTTAATAAAGCATAGGATAAAACAATATAAATACAATTTAATAAAGCATAGGTTAAAACAACATAAATACAATTTAATAAAGCATAGGATAAAACAACATAAATTCAATTTAATAAAGCATAGGATAAAACAACATAAATACAATTTAAGAAAGCATAGGTTAAAACAACATAAATACAATTTAATAAAGCATAGGATAAAACAACATAAATAAAATTTAATAAAGCATAGGATAAAACAACATATATACAATTTAATAAAGCATAGGATAAAACAACATAAATACAATTTAATAAAGCATAGGATAAAACAACATAAATACTTTTTAATAAAGCATAAGATAAAACCACATAAATACAATTTAATAAAGCACAGGATAAAACAACATAAATACAATTTAATAAAGCATAGGTTAAAACAACATAAATACAATTTAATAAAGCATAGGATAAAACAACATAAATACTTTTTAGAAAAGCATAGGATAAAACCACATAAATACAATTTAATAAAGCACAGGATAAAACAACATAAATACAATTTAATAAAGCATAGGATGAAACAACATAAATACAATTTAATAAAGCATACGTTAAAACAACATAAATACAATTAAACAAAGCATAAGATAAAACAACATAAATACAATTTAATAAAGCATAGGTTAAAACAACATAAATACAATTTAATAAAGCATAGGATAAAACAACATAAATACAATTTAATAAAGCATAGGATGAAACAACATAAATACAATTTAATAAAGCATACGTTAAAACAACATAAATACAATTAAACAAAGCATAAGATAAAACAACATAAATACAATTTAATAAAGCATAGGTTAAAACAACATAAATACAATTAAACAAAGCATAAGATAAAACAACATAAATACAATTTAATAAAGCAAAGGTTAAAACAACATAAATATAATTTAATAAAGCATAGGATAAAACAATATAAATACAATTTAATAAAGCATAGGTTAAAACAACATAAATACAATTTAATAAAGCATAGGATAAAACAACATAAATTCAATTTAATAAAGCATAGGATAAAACAACATAAATACAATTTAAGAAAGCATAGGTTAAAACAACATAAATACAATTTAATAAAGCATAGGATAAAACAACATAAATACAATTTAATAAAGCAAAGGATAAAATAACATAAATACAATTTAATAAAGCATAGGCTAAAACTACATAAATACAATTTAATAAAGCATAGGATAAAACAAATTAAATACAATTTAATAAAGCATAGGATAAAACAACATAAATTCAATTTAATAAAGCATAGGATGAAACAACATAAATACAATTTAATAAAGCATACGTTAAAACAACATAAATACAATTAAATAAAGCATAAGATAAAACAACATAAATACAATTTAATAAAGCATAGATTAAAACAGCATAAATACAATTTAATAAAGCATAGGATAAAACAACATAAATACAATTTAATAAAGCATAGGATAAAACAACATAAAAACAATTTAATAAAGCATAGGTTAAAACAACATAAATACAATTTAATAAAGCATAGGATAAAACAACATAAATACAATTTAAAAAGGAAAAGGATAAAACAACATAAATAAAATTTAATAAAGCATAGGATAAAACAACATAATTAAAATTTAATAAAGCATAGGATAAAACAACATAAATACTTTTTAATAAAGCATAAGATAAAACCACATAAATACACTTTAATAAAGCACAGGATAAAACAACATAAATACAATTTAATAAAGCATAGGTTAAAACAACATAAATACAATTTAATAAAGTATAGGATAAAACAACATAAATACTTTTTAATAAAGCATAGGATAAAACCACATAAATACAATTTAATAAAGCACAGGATAAAACAACATAAATACAATTTAATAAAGCATAGGATGAAACAACATAAATACAATTTAATAAAGCATACGTTAAAACAACATAAATACAATTAAACAAAGCATAAGATAAAACAACATAAATACAATTTAATAAAGCATAGGATAAAACAACATAAATTCAATTTAATAAAGCATAGGATAAAACAACATAAATACAATTTAAGAAAGCATAGGTTAAAACAACATAAATACAATTTAATAAAGCAAAGGATAAAATAACATAAATACAATTTAATAAAGCATAGGCTAAAACTACATAAATACAATTTAATAAAGCATAGGATAAAACAAATTAAATACAATTTAATAAAGCATAGGATAAAACAACATAAATTCAATTTAATAAAGCATAGGATGAAACAACATAAATACAATTTAATAAAGCATACGTTAAAACAACATAAATACAATTAAATAAAGCATAAGATAAAACAACATAAATACAATTTAATAAAGCATAGATTAAAACAGCATAAATACAATTTAATAAAGCATAGGATAAAACAACATAAATACAATTTAATAAAGCATAGGATAAAACAACATAAAAACAATTTAATAAAGCATAGGTTAAAACAACATAAATACAATTTAATAAAGCATAGGATAAAACAACATAAATACTTTTTAATAAAGCATAGGATAAAACCACATAAATACAATTTAATAAAGCACAGGATAAAACAACATAAATACAATTTAATAAAGCATAGGTTAAAACAACATAAATACAATTTAATAAAGCATAGGATGAAACAACATAAATACAATTTAATAAAGCATACGTTAAAACAACATAAATACAATTAAATAAAGCATAAGATAAAACAACATAAATACAATTTAATAAAGCATAGATTAAAACAGCATAAATACAATTTAATAAAGCATAGGATAAAACAACATAAATACAATTTAATAAAGCATAGGTTAAAACAACATAAATACAATTAAATAAAGCATAGGATAAAACAATATAAATACAATTTAATAAAGCATAGGTTAAAACAACATAAATACAATTTAATAAAGCATAGGATAAAACAACATAAATAAAATTTAATAAAGCATAGGATAAAACAACATATATACAATTTAATAAAGCATAGGATAAAACAACATAAATACAATTTAATAAAGCATAGGATAAAACAACATAAATACTTTTTAATAAAGCATAAGATAAAACCACATAAATACAATTTAATAAAGCACAGGATAAAACAACATAAATACAATTTAATAAAGCATAGGATAAAACAACATAAATACAATTTAATAAAGCATAGGATAAAACAACATAAATACAATTTAATAAAGCATACGTTAAAACAACATAAATACAATTAAATAAAGCATAGGATAAAACAATATAAATACAATTTAATAAAGCACAGGATAAAACAACATAAATACAATTTAATAAAGCATAGGATAAAACAACATAAATACAATTTAATAAAGCATAGGATAAAACAACATAAATACTATTTAATAAAGCATACGTTAAAACAACATAAATACAATTAAATAAAGCATAGAATAAAACAACATAAATACAATTTAATAAAGCATAGGTTAAAACAACATAAATACAATTTTATAAAGCATAGGATAAAACAACATAAATACAATTTAATAAAGCATAGGTTAAAACAACATAAATACAATTTAATAAAGCATAGGATAAAACAACATAAATTCAATTTAATAAAGCATAGGATAAAACAACATAAATACAATTTAATAAAGCACAGGATAAAACAACATAAATAAAATTTAATAAAGCATAGGATAAAACAACATAAATAAAATTTAATAAAGCATAGGATAAAACAACGTAAATACAATTTAATAAAGCATAGGATAAAACAACATAAATAAAATTTAATACAGCATAGGATAAAACAACATAAATACAATTTAATAAAGCATAGGATAAAACAACATAAATACAATTTAATAAAGCACAGGTTAAAACAACATAAATACAATTTAATAAAGCATAGGATAAAACAACATAAATACAATTTAATAAAGCATAGGATAAAACAACATAAATAAAATTTAATAAAGCATAGGGTAAAACAACATAAATACAATTTAATAAAGCATAGGATAAAACAACATAAATACAATTTAATAAAGCATAGGATAAAACAACATAAATACAATTTAATAAAGCATAGGATAAAACAACATAAATACAATTTAATAAAGCATAGGATAAAACAACATAAATACAATTTAATAAAGCATAGGATAAAACAACATAAATAAAATTTAATAAAGCATAGGTTAAAACAACATAAATACAATTTAATAAAGCATATGACAAAACAACATAAATACAATTTAATAAAGCATAGTTTAAAACAGCATGAATACTATTTAATAAAGCATAGGATAAAACCACAGAAATACAATTTAATAAAGCATAGGATAAAACAACATAAATACAATGTAATAAAGCATAGGACAAAACAACATAAATACAATTTAATAAAGCATAGGATAAAACAACATAAATACAATTTAATGAAACATAGGATAAACAACATAAATACAATTTAATAAAGCATAGGACAAAACAACATAAATACAATTTAATAAAGCATATGTTAAAACAACATAAATACAATTTAATAAAGGATAAGATAAAACAACATGAATATAATTTAGTAAAGCTTAAGATAAAACAACATGAATACAATTTAATAAAGCATAGGTTAAAACAACATAAATACAATCTAAGAAAGCATAGGATAAAACTACATTAATACATTTTAATAAAGCATAGGTTAAAACAACATAAATACAATTTAATAAAGCATAGGATAAAACAACATAAATACAATTTAATAAAGCATAGGATAAAACAACATAAATACTTTTTAATAAAGCATAGGATAAAACCACATAAATACAATTTAATAAAGCATAGGCTAAAACAACATAAATAAAATTTAATAAAGCATAGGTTAAAACAACATAAATACAATTTAATAAAGCGTAGGACAAAACAACATAAATACAATGTAATAAAGCATAGTTTAAAACAACATAAATACAATTTAATAAAGCATAGGATAAAATAACATAAATACAATTTAATAAAGCATAGGATAAAACCACAGAAATACAATTTAATAAAGCATAGGATAAAACAACATAAATACAATTTAATAAAGCATAGGACAAAACAACATAAATACAATTTAATAAAGCATAGGACAAAACAACATAAATACAATTTAATAAAGCATAAGATAAAACAACATGAATATAATTTAGTAAAGCATAAGATAAAACAACATGAATACAATTTAATAAAGCATAGGTTAAAACAACATAAATACAATTTAAGAAAGCATAGGATAAAACTACATAAATACATTTTAATAAAGCATAGGATAAAACAACAAATGCAATTTAATAAAGCATAGGTTAAAACAACATAAATACAATTTAATAAAGCTTCGGACAAAACAACATAAATACAATTTAATAAAGCATAGGATAAAACAACATAAATACAATTTATAAAGCATAGGATCAAACAACATAAATACAAATTAATAAAGCATAGGATAAAACAACATAAATACAATTTAATAAAGCATAGGATAAAATAACATAAAAACAATTTAATAAAGCATAGGCTAAAACTACATAAATACAATTTAATAAAGCATAGGATAAAACAAATTAAATACAATTTAATAAAGCATAGGTTAAAACAACATAAATACAATTTAATAAAGCATAGGATAAAACAACATAAATACAATTTAATAAAGCATAGGATAAAACAACATAAATAAAATTTAATAAAGCATAGGTTAAAACAACATAAATACAATTTAATAAAGCATCGGACAAAACAACATAAATACAATTTAATAAAGCATAGGATAAAACAACATAAATACAATTTATAAAGCATAGGATAAAACAACATAAATACAATTTAATAAAGCATAGGATAAAACAACATAAATACAATTTAATAAAGCATAGGATAAAACAACATAAATACAATTTAATAAAGCATAGGATAAAACAACATAAATACAATTTAATAAAGCATAGGATAAAACAACATAAATACAATTTAATTAAGCATAGGATAAAACAACATAAATACAATTTAATAAAGCATAGGATAAAACAACATAAATACAATTTAATAAAGCATATGACAAAACAACATAAATACAATTTAATAAAGCATAGTTTAAAACAGCATGAATACAATTTAATAAAGCATAGGATAAAACCACAGAAATACAATTTAATAAAGCATAGGATAAAACAACATAAATACAATGTAATTAAGCATAGGACAAAACAACATAAATACAATTTAATAAAGCATAGGATAAAACAACATAAATACAATTTAATGAAACATAGGATAAACAACATAAATACAATTTAATAAAGCATAGGACAAAACAACATAAATACAATTTAATAAAGCATAAGATAAAACAACATGAATATAATTTAGTAAAGCTTAAGATAAAACAACATGAATACAATTTAATAAAGCACAGGATAAAACAACATAAATACAATTTAATAAAGCATAGGATAAAACAACATAAATACAATTTAATAAAGCATAGGATAAAACAACATAAATACAATTTAATAAAGCATAGGATAAAACAACATAAATACTATTTAATAAAGCATACGTTAAAACAACATAAATACAATTAAATAAAGCATAGAATAAAACAACATAAATACAATTTAATAAAGCATAGGTTAAAACAACATAAATACAATTTATAAAGCATAGGATAAAACAACATAAATACAATTTAATAAAGCATAGGATAAAACAACATAAATACAATTTAATAAAGCATAGGATAAAACAACATAAATACAATTTAATGAAACATAGGATAAACAACATAAATACAATTTAATAAAGCATAGGACAAAACAACATAAATACAATTTAATAAAGCATAAGATAAAACAACATGAATATAATTTAGTAAAGCTTAAGATAAAACAACATGAATACAATTTAATAAAGCACAGGATAAAACAACATAAATACAATTTAATAAAGCATAGGATAAAACAACATAAATACAATTTAATAAAGCATAGTATAAAACAACATAAATACAATTTAATAAAGCATAGGATAAAACAACATAAATACTATTTAATAAAGCATACGTTAAAACAACATAAATACAATTAAATAAAGCATAGAATAAAACAACATAAATACAATTTAATAAAGCATAGGTTAAAACAACATAAATACAATTTATAAAGCATAGGATAAAACAACATAAATACAATTTAATAAAGCATAGGATAAAACAACATAAATACAATTTAATAAAGCATAGGATAAAACAACATAAGTACAATTTAATAAAGCATAGGCTAAAACTACATAAATACAATTTAATAAAGCATAGGATAAAACAACATAAATACAATTTAATAAAGCATAGGTTAAAACAACATAAATACAATTTAACAAAGCATAGGATAAAACAACATAAATACAATTTAATAAAGCATAGGATAAAACAACATAAATAAAATTTAATAAAGCATAGGTTAAAACAACATAAATACAATTTAATAAAGCATAGGATAAAACCACATAAATACAATTTAATAAAGCATAGGATAAAACAACATAAATACTTTTTAATAAAGCATAGGATAAAACCACATAAAAACAATTTAATAAAGCATAGGCTAAAACGACATAAATACAATTTAATAAAGCATAGGATAAAACAAATTAAATACAATTTAATAAAGCATAGGTTAAAACAACATAAATACAATTTAATAAAGCATAGGATAAAACAACATAAATACAATTTAATAAAGCATAGGTTAAAACAACATAAATACAATTTAATAAAGCATAGGTTAAAATAACATAAATACAATTTTATAAAGCATAGGATAAAACAACATAAATACAATTTAATAAAGCATAGGATAAAACAACATAAATACAATTTATAAAGCATAGGATAAAACAACATAAATACAATTTAATAAAGCATAGGATAAAACAACATAAATACAATTTAATAAAGCATAGGATAAAACAACATAATTACAATTTAATAAAGCATAGGCTAAAACTACATAAATACAATTTAATAAAGCATAGGATAAAACAACGTAAATACAATTTAATAAAGCATAGGTTAAAACAACATAAATACAATTTAATAAAGCATAGGATAAAACAACATAAATACAATTTAATAAAGCATAGGATAAAACAACATAAATAAAATTTAATAAAGCATAGGTTAAAACAACATAAATACAATTTAATAAAGCATAGGATAAAACCACATAAATACAATTTAATAAAGCATAGGATAAAACAACATAAATACTTTTTAATAAAGCATAGGATAAAACCACATAAATACAATTTAATAAAGCACAGGATAAAACAACATAAATACAATTTAATAAAACATAGGATAAAACAACATAAATACAATTTAATAAAGCATAGGATAAAACAACATAAATACAATTTAATAAAGCATAGGATAAAACAACATAAATACTATTTAATAAAGCATACATTAAAACAACATAAATACAATTAAATAAAGCATAGAATAAAACAACATAAATACAATTTAATAAAGCATAGGTTAAAACAACATAAATACAATTTTATAAAGCATAGGATAAAACAACATAAATACAATTTAATAAAGCATAGGTTAAAACAACATAAATACAATTTAATAAAGCATAGGATAAAACAACATAAATTCAATTTAATAAAGCATAGGATAAAACAACATAAATACAATTTAATAAAGCACAGGATAAAACAACATAAATAAAATTTAATAAAGCATAGGATAAAACAACATAAATAAAATTTAATAAAGCATAGGATAAAACAACATAAATACAATTTAATAAAGCATAGGATAAAACAACATAAATAAAATTTAATACAGCATAGGATAAAACAACATAAATACAATTTAATAAAGCATAGGATAAAACAACATAAATACAATTTAATAAAGCACAGGTTAAAACAACATAAATACAATTTAATAAAGCATAGGATAAAACAACATAAATACAATTTAATAAAGCATAGGATAAAACAACATAAATAAAATTTAATAAAGCATAGGGTAAAACAACATAAATACAATTTAATAAAGCATAGGATAAAACAACATAAATACAATTTAATAAAGCATAGGATAAAACAACATAAATACAATTTAATAAAGCATAGGATAAAACAACATAAATACAATTTAATAAAGCATAGGATAAAACAACATAAATACAATTTAATAAAGCATAGGATAAAACAACATAAATAAAATTTAATAAAGCATAGGTTAAAACAACATAAATACAATTTAATAAAGCATATGACAAAACAACATAAATACAATTTAATAAAGCATAGTTTAAAACAGCATGAATACAATTTAATAAAGCATAGGATAAAACCACAGAAATACAATTTAATAAAGCATAGGATAAAACAACATAAATACAATGTAATAAAGCATAGGACAAAACAACATAAATACAATTTAATAAATTTGATTTATGTTGTTTTATCCTATGCTTTATTAAACTGTATTTATGCTGTTTTAACCTATGCTTTATTAAATTTTATTTATGTTGTTTTATCCTATGCTTTATTATATTGTATTTATGTTGTTTTATCCTATGCTATATTAAATTTTATTTATGTTGTTTTATCCTATGCTTTATTAAATTTTATTTATGTTGTTTTATCCTATGCTTTATTAAATTGTATTTATGTTGTTTTATCCTATGCTTTATTAAATTGTATTTATGTTGTTTTATCCTATGCTTTATTAATTTGGATTTATGTTGTTTTAACCTATGCTTTATTAAATTGTATTTATGTTGTTTTAACCTATGCTTTATTAAATTGTATTTATGTTGTTTTATCCTATGCTTTATTAAATTGTATTTATGTTGTTTTATCCTCTGCTTTATTAAATTGTATTTATATTGTTTTATCCTATGCTTTATTAAATTGTATTTATGTTGTTTTATCCTATGCTTTATTAAATTGTATTTATGTTGTTTTATTGTATGCTTTATTAAATTGTATTTATGTTGTTTTATCCTATGCTTTATTAAATTGGATTTATGTTGTTTTAACCTATGCTTTATTAAATTGTATTTATGTTGTTTTATCCTATGCTTTATTAAATTGTATTTATGTTGTTTTTTCCTATGCTTTATTAAATTGTATTTATGTTGTTTTATTGTAGGCTTTATTAAATTGTATTTATGTTGTTTTTTCCTATGCTTTATTAAATTGTATTTATGTTGTTTTATTGTAGGCTTTATTAAATTGTATTTATGTTGTTTTAACCTATGCTTTATTAAATTGTATTTATGTTGTTTTAACCTATGCTTTATTAAATTGTATTTATGTTGTTTTATCCTATGCTTTATTAAATTGCATTTATGTTGTTTTAACATATGCTTTATTAAATTGTATTTATGTTGTTTTGTCCTATGCTTTATTAAATTGTATTTATGTTGTTTATCCTATGTTTCATTAAATTGTATTTATGTTGTTTTATCCTATGCTTTATTAAATTGTATTTATGTTGTTTTAACATATGCTTTATTAAATTGTATTTATGTTGTTTTGTCCTATGCTTTATTAAATTGTATTTATGTTGTTTATCCTATGTTTCATTAAATTGTATTTATGTTGTTTTATCCTATGCTTTATTAAATTGTATTTATGTTGTTTTGTCCAATGTTTTGTTAAATTGTATTTATGTTGTTTTATCCTATGCTTTATTAAATTGTATTTATGTTGTTTTATCCTGTGCTTTATTAAATTGTAATTATGTGGTTTTATACTATGCTTTATTAAAAAGTATTTATGTTGTTTTATCCTATGCTTTATTAAATTGTATTTATGTTGTTTTATCCTATGCTTTATTAAATTGTATTTATGTTGTTTTAACCTAAGCTTTATTAAATTTTATTTATGTTGTTTTATCCTATGCTTTATTAAATTTAATTTATTTTGTTTTATCCTATGCTTTATTAAATTGTATTTATGTTGTTTTATCCTATGCTTTATTAAATTTGATTTATGTTGTTTTATCCTATGCTTTATTAAATTTGATTTATGTTGTTTTATCCTATGCTTTATTAAACTGTATTTATGCTGTTTTAACCTATGTTTATTAAATTGTATTAATGTTGTTTTATCCTATGCTTTATTAAATTTTATTTATGTTGTTTTATCCTATGCTTTATTAAATTTTATTTATGTTGTTTTATCCTATGCTTCATTAAATTTTATTTATGTTGTTTTATCCTATGCTTTATTAAAAAGTATTTATGTTGTTTTATCCTATGCTTTATTAAATTGTATTTATGTTGTTTTATCCTATGCTTTATTAAATTGTATTTATGTTGTTTTATCCTATGCTTTATTAAACTGTATTTATGCTGTTTTAACCTATGCTTTATTAAATTGTATTTATGTTGTTTTATCCTATGCTTTATTAAATTTTATTTATGTTGTTTTATCCTATGCTTTATTAAATTTTATTTATGTTGTTTTATCCTATGCTTTATTAAAAAGTATTTATGTTGTTTTATCCAATGCTTTATTAAATTTGATTTATGTTGTTTTATCCTATGCTTTATTAAATTGTATTTATGTTGTTTTATCCTATGCTTTATTAAACTGTATTTATGCTGTTTTAACCTATGCTTTATTAAATTGTATTTATGTTGTTTTATCCTATGCTTTATTAAATTGTATTTATGTTGTTTTATCCTATGCTTTATTAAATTGTATTTATGTTGTTTTAACCTATGCTTTATTAAATTGTATTCATGTTGTTTTATCTTATGCTTTATTAAATTATATTTATGTTGTTTTATCCTATGCTTTATTAAATTGTATTTATGTTATTTTAACCTATGCTTTATTAAATTGAATTTATGTTGTTTTATCCTATGCTTTATTAAATTGTATTTAATTTGTTTTATCCTATGCTTTATTAAATTGTATTTATGTAGTTTTAGCCTATGCTTTATTAAATTGTATTTATGTTGTTTTATCCTATGCTTTATTAAATTGTATTTATGTTGTTTTAACCTAGGCTTTCTTAAATTGTATTTATGTTGTTTTATCCTATGCTTTATTAAATTGTATTTATGTTGTTTTAACCTATGCTTTATTAAATTGTATTTATATTGTTTTATCCTATGCTTTATTTAATTGTATTTATGTTGTTTTAATGTATGCTTTATTAAATTGTATTTATGTTGTTTTATCCTATGCTTTATTAAATTGTATTTATGTTGTTTTATCCTATGCTTTATTAAATTGTATTTATGTTGTTTTATCCTATGCTTTATTAAATTGTATTTATGTTGTTTTATCCTGTGCTTTATTAAATTGTATTTATGTGGTTTTATCCTATGCTTTATTAAAAAGTATTTATGTTGTTTTATCCTATGCTTTATTAAATTGCATTTATGTTGTTTTAACCAAAGCTTTATTAAATTTTATTTATGTTGTTTTATCCTATGCTTTATTAAATTGAATTTATGTTGTTTTATCCTATGCTTTATTAAATTGTATTTATGTTGTTTTATCCTATGCTTTATTAAATTGTATTTATGTTGTTTTATCCTATGCTTTATTAAATTGTATTTATGTTGTTTTATCCTATGCTTTATTAAATTGTATTTATGTTGTTTTATCCTATGCTTTATTAAATAGTATTTATTTTGTTTTATCCTATGCTTTATTAAATTTGATTTATGTTGTTTTATCCTATGCTTTATTAAATTTGATTTATGTTGTTTTATCCTATGCTTTATTAAACTGTATTTATGCTGTTTTAACCTATGCTTTATTAAATTTTATTTATGTTGTTTTATCCTATGCTTTATTATATTGTATTTATGTTGTTTTATCCTATGCTATATTAAATTTTATTTATGTTGTTTTATCCTATGCTTTATTAAATTTTATTTATGTTGTTTTATCCTATGCTTTATTAAATTGTATTTATGTTGTTTTATCCTATGCTTTATTAAATTGTATTTATGTTGTTTTATCCTATGCTTTATTAATTTGGATTTATGTTGTTTTAACCTATGCTTTATTAAATTGTATTTATGTTGTTTTGTCCTATGCTTTATTAAATTGTATTTATGTTGTTTTAACCTCTGCTTTATTAAATTGTATTTATGTTGTTTTATCCTATGCTTTATTAAATTGCATTTATGTTGTTTTAAGCTATGCTTTATTAAATTGTATTTATGTTGTTTTATCTTATGCTTTATTAAATTGTATTTATGTTGTTTTATCCTATGCTTTATTAAATTGCATTTATGTTGTTTTAAGCTATGCTTTATTAAATTGTATTTATGTTGTTTTATCCTATGCTTTATTAAATTGTATTTATGTTGTTTTATTGTATGCTTTATTAAATTGTATTTATGTTGTTTTATCCTATGCTTTATTAAATTGTATTTATGTTGTTTTAACCTATGCTTTATTAAATTGTATTTATGTTGTTTTAACCTATGCTTTATTAAATTGTATTTATGTTGTTTTATCCTATGCTTTATTAAATTGTATTTATGTTGTTTTATCCTCTGCTTTATTAAATTCTATTTATATTGTTTTATCCTATGCTTTATTAAATTGTATTTATGTTGTTTTATCCTATGCTTTATTAAATTGAATTTATGTTGTTTTATCCTATGCTTTATTAAATTGTATTTATGTTGTTTTAACCTATGCTTTATTAAATTGTATTTATGTTGTTTTAACCTATGCTTTATTAAATTGTATTTATGTTGTTTTATCCTATGCTTTATTAAATTGTATTTATGTTGTTTTATCCTCTGCTTTATTAAATTGTATTTATATTGTTTTATCCTATGCTTTATTAAATTGTATTTATGTTGTTTTAAGCTATGCTTTATTAAATTGTATTTATGTTGTTTTATCCTATGCTTTATTAAATTGTATTTATGTTGTTTTATCCTATGCTTTATTAAATTGCATTTATGTTGTTTTAAGCTATGCTTTATTAAATTGTATTTATGTTGTTTTATCCTATGCTTTATTAAATTGTATTTATGTTGTTTTATTGTATGCTTTATTAAATTGTATTTATGTTGTTTTATCCTATGCTTTATTAAATTGTATTTATGTTGTTTTAACCTATGCTTTATTAAATTGTATTTATGTTGTTTTAACCTATGCTTTATTAAATTGTATTTATGTTGTTTTAACCTATGCTTTATTAAATTGTATTTATGTTGTTTTAACCTATGCTTTATTAAATTGTATTTATGTTGTTTTATCCTATGCTTTATTAAATTGTATTTATGTTGTTTTATCCTCTGCTTTATTAAATTGTATTTATATTGTTTTATCCTATGCTTTATTAAATTGTATTTATGTTGTTTTAACCTATGCTTTATTAAATTGTATTTATGTTGATTTATCCTATGCTTTATTTAATTGTATTTATGTTGTTTTAACGTATGCTTTATTAAATTGTATTTATGTTGTTTTATCCTATGCTTTATTAAATTGTATTTATGTTGTTTTAACGTATGCTTTATTAAATTGTATTTATGTTGTTTTTTCCTATGCTTTATTAAATTGTATTTATGTTGTTTTATCCTATGCTTTATTGAATTGTATTTATGTTGTTTTTTCCTAAGCTTTATTAAATTGTATTTATGTTGTTTTATTGTAGGCTTTATTAAATTGTATTTATGTTGTTTTTTCCTATGCTTTATTAAATTGTATTTATGTTGTTTTAACCTATGCTTTATTAAATTGTATTTATGTTGTTTTATTGTATGATTTATTAATTTGTATTTATGTTGTTTTAACCTATGCTTTATTAAATTGTGTTTATGTTGTTTTATCCTATGCTTTATTAAATTGTATTTATGTTGTTTTAACATATGCTTTATTAAATTGTATTTATGTTGTTTTGTCCTATGCTTTATTAAATTGTATTTATGTTGTTTATCTTATGTTTCATTAAATTGTATTTATGTTGTTTTATCCTATGTTTCATTAAATTGTATTTATGTTGTTTTATCCTATGCTTTATTAAATTTTATTTATGTTGTTTTATCCTATGCTTTATTAAATTGTATTTATGTTGTTTTATCCTATGCTTTATTAAATTTTATTTATGTTGTTTTATCCTATGCTTTATTAAATTGTATTTATGTTGTTTTATCCTTTTCCTTTTTAAATTGTATTTATGTTGTTTTAACCTATGCTTTATTAAATTGTATTTATGTTGTTTTATCCTATGCTTTATTAAATTGTATTTATGTTGTTTTATCCTATGCTTTATTAAATTTTATTTATGTTGTTTTATCCTATGCTTTATTAAATTGTATTTATGTTGTTTTATCCTTTTCCTTTTTAAATTGTATTTATGTTGTTTTAACCTATGCTTTATTAAATTGTATTTATGTTGTTTTATCCTATGCTTTATTAAATTGTATTTATGTTGTTTTAACCTATGCTTTATTAAATTGTATTTATGTTGTTTTATCCCATGCTTTATTAAATTGTATTTATGTGGTTTTATCCTATGCTTTATTAAAAAGTATTTATGTTGTTTTATCCTATGCTTTATTAAATTGCATTTATGTTGTTTTAACCAAAGCTTTATTAAATTTTATTTATGTTGTTTTATCCTATGCTTTATTAAATTGAATTTATGTTGTTTTATCCTATGCTTTATTAAATTGTATTTATGTTGTTTTATCCTATGCTTTATTAAATTGTATTTATGTTGTTTTATCCTATGCTTTATTAAATTGTATTTATGTTGTTTTATCCTATGCTTTATTAAATTGTATTTATGTTGTTTTATCCTATGCTTTATTAAATAGTATTTATTTTGTTTTATCCTATGCTTTATTAAATTTGATTTATGTTGTTTTATCCTATGCTTTATTAAATTGTATTTATGTTGTTTTAAGCTATGCTTTATTAAATTGTATTTATGTTGTTTTAACCTATGCTTTATTAAATTGTATTTATGTTGTTTTATCCTATGCTTTATTAAATTGTATTTATGTTGTTTTATCCTCTGCTTTATTAAATTGTATTTATATTGTTTTATCCTATGCTTTATTAAATTGTATTTATGTTGTTTTAAGCTATGCTTTATTAAATTGTATTTATGTTGTTTTATCCTATGCTTTATTAAATTGTATTTATGTTGTTTTATCCTATGCTTTATTAAATTGCATTTATGTTGTTTTAAGCTATGCTTTATTAAATTGTATTTATGTTGTTTTATCCTATGCTTTATTAAATTGTATTTATGTTGTTTTATTGTATGCTTTATTAAATTGTATTTATGTTGTTTTATCCTATGCTTTATTAAATTGTATTTATGTTGTTTTAACCTATGCTTTATTAAATTGTATTTATGTTGTTTTAACCTATGCTTTATTAAATTGTATTTATGTTGTTTTATCCTATGCTTTATTAAATTGTATTTATGTTGTTTTAACCTCTGCTTTATTAAATTGTATTTATGTTGTTTTATCCTATGCTTTATTAAATTGCATTTATGTTGTTTTAAGCTATGCTTTATTAAATTGTATTTATGTTGTTTTATCCTATGCTTTATTAAATTGCATTTATGTTGTTTTAAGCTATGCTTTATTAAATTGTATTTATGTTGTTTTATCCTATGCTTTATTAAATTGTATTTATGTTGTTTTATTGTATGCTTTATTAAATTGTATTTATGTTGTTTTATCCTATGCTTTATTAAATTGTATTTATGTTGTTTTAACCTATGCTTTATTAAATTGTATTTATGTTGTTTTAACCTATGCTTTATTAAATTGTATTTATGTTGTTTTAACCTATGCTTTATTAAATTGTATTTATGTTGTTTTAACCTATGCTTTATTAAATTGTATTTATGTTGTTTTAACCTATGCTTTATTAAATTGTATTTATGTTGTTTTATCCTATGCTTTATTAAATTGTATTTATGTTGTTTTATCCTATGCTTTATTAAATTGGATTTATGTTGTTTTGTCCTATGCTTTATTAAATTGTATTTATGTTGTTTTATTGTATGCTTTATTAAATTGTATTTATGTTGTTTTATCCTATGCTTTATTAAATTGGATTTATGTTGTTTTAACCTATGCTTTATTAAATTTTATTTATGTTGTTTTATCCTATGCTTTATTAAATTGTATTTATGTTGTTTTAACTATGCTTTATTAAATTTTATTTATGTTGTTTTATCCTATGCTTTATTAAATTGTATTTATGTTGTTTTATCCTATGCTTTATTAAATTGTATTTATGTTGTTTTATCCTATGCTTTATTAAATTGTATTTATGTTGTTTTAACCTATGCTTTATTAAATTTTATTTATGTTGTTTTATCCTATGCTTTATTAAATTGTATTTATGTTGTTTTATCCTATGCTTTATTAAATTGGATTTATGTTGTTTTAACCTATGCTTTATTAAATTGTATTTATGTTGTTTTATCCTATGCTTTATTAAATTGTATTTATGTTGTTTTATCCTATGCTTTATTAAATTGTATTTATGTTGTTTTGTCCTATGATTTATTAAATTGTATTTATGTTGTTTTATTGTATGCTTTATTAAATTGTATTTATGTTGTTTCATCCTATGCTTTATTAAATTGGATTTATGTTGTTTTAACCTATGCTTTATTAAATTGTATTTATGTTGTTTTATCCTATGCTTTATTAAATTGTATTTATGTTGTTTTATCCTATGCTTTATTAAATTGTATTTATGTTGTTTTAACCTATGCTTTATTAAATTGTATTTATGTTGTTTTAACCTATGCTTTATTAAATTGTATTTATGTTGTTTTATCCTATGCTTTATTAAATTGTATTTATGTTGTTTTATCCTCTGCTTTATTAAATTGTATTTATATTGTTTTATCCTATGCTTTATTAAATTGTATTTATGTTGTTTTAAGCTATGCTTTATTAAATTGTATTTATGTTGTTTTATTGTAGGCTTTATTAAATTGTATTTATGTTGTTTTTTCCTATGCTTTATTAAATTGTATTTATGTTGTTTTAACCTATGCTTTATTAAATTGTATTTATGTTGTTTTATTGTATGATTTATTAATTTGTATTTATGTTGTTTTAACCTATGCTTTATTAAATTGTGTTTATGTTGTTTTATCCTATGCTTTATTAAATTGTATTTATGTTGTTTTAACATATGCTTTATTAAATTGTATTTATGTTGTTTTGTCCTATGCTTTATTAAATTGTATTTATGTTGTTTATCCTATGTTTCATTAAATTGTATTTATATTGTTTTATCCTATGTTTCATTAAATTGTATTTATGTTGTTTTATCCTATGCTTTATTAAATTTTATTTATGTTGTTTTATCCTATGCTTTATTAAATTGTATTTATGTTGTTTTATCCTATGCTTTATTAAATTGCATTTATGTTGTTTTAAGCTATGCTTTATTAAATTGTATTTATGTTGTTTTATCCTATGCTTTATTAAATTGTATTTATGTTGTTTTATTGTATGCTTTATTAAATTGTATTTATGTTGTTTTATCCTATGCTTTATTAAATTGTATTTATGTTGTTTTAACCTATGCTTTATTAAATTGTATTTATGTTGTTTTAACCTATGCTTTATTAAATTGTATTTATGTTGTTTTAACCTATGCTTTATTAAATTGTATTTATGTTGTTTTAACCTATGCTTTATTAAATTGTATTTATGTTGTTTTATCCTATGCTTTATTAAATTGTATTTATGTTGTTTTATCCTATGCTTTATTAAATTGGATTTATGTTGTTTTGTCCTATGCTTTATTAAATTGTATTTATGTTGTTTTATTGTATGCTTTATTAAATTGTATTTATGTTGTTTTATCCTATGCTTTATTAAATTGGATTTATGTTGTTTTAACCTATGCTTTATTAAATTTTATTTATGTTGTTTTATCCTATGCTTTATTAAATTGTATTTATGTTGTTTTAACTATGCTTTATTAAATTTTATTTATGTTGTTTTATCCTATGCTTTATTAAATTGTATTTATGTTGTTTTATCCTATGCTTTATTAAATTGTATTTATGTTGTTTTATCCTATGCTTTATTAAATTGTATTTATGTTGTTTTAACCTATGCTTTATTAAATTTTATTTATGTTGTTTTATCCTATGCTTTATTAAATTGTATTTATGTTGTTTTATCCTATGCTTTATTAAATTGGATTTATGTTGTTTTAACCTATGCTTTATTAAATTGTATTTATGTTGTTTTATCCTATGCTTTATTAAATTGTATTTATGTTGTTTTATCCTATGCTTTATTAAATTGTATTTATGTTGTTTTGTCCTATGATTTATTAAATTGTATTTATGTTGTTTTATTGTATGCTTTATTAAATTGTATTTATGTTGTTTCATCCTATGCTTTATTAAATTGGATTTATGTTGTTTTAACCTATGCTTTATTAAATTGTATTTATGTTGTTTTATCCTATGCTTTATTAAATTGTATTTATGTTGTTTTATCCTATGCTTTATTAAATTGTATTTATGTTGTTTTAACCTATGCTTTATTAAATTGTATTTATGTTGTTTTAACCTATGCTTTATTAAATTGTATTTATGTTGTTTTATCCTATGCTTTATTAAATTGTATTTATGTTGTTTTATCCTCTGCTTTATTAAATTGTATTTATATTGTTTTATCCTATGCTTTATTAAATTGTATTTATGTTGTTTTAAGCTATGCTTTATTAAATTGTATTTATGTTGTTTTATTGTAGGCTTTATTAAATTGTATTTATGTTGTTTTTTCCTATGCTTTATTAAATTGTATTTATGTTGTTTTAACCTATGCTTTATTAAATTGTATTTATGTTGTTTTATTGTATGATTTATTAATTTGTATTTATGTTGTTTTAACCTATGCTTTATTAAATTGTGTTTATGTTGTTTTATCCTATGCTTTATTAAATTGTATTTATGTTGTTTTAACATATGCTTTATTAAATTGTATTTATGTTGTTTTGTCCTATGCTTTATTAAATTGTATTTATGTTGTTTATCCTATGTTTCATTAAATTGTATTTATATTGTTTTATCCTATGTTTCATTAAATTGTATTTATGTTGTTTTATCCTATGCTTTATTAAATTTTATTTATGTTGTTTTATCCTATGCTTTATTAAATTGTATTTATGTTGTTTTATCCTATGCTTTATTAAATTTTATTTATGTTGTTTTATCCTATGCTTTATTAAATTGTATTTATGTTGTTTTATCCTTTTCCTTTTTAAATTGTATTTATGTTGTTTTAACCTATGCTTTATTAAATTGTATTTATGTTGTTTTATCCTATGCTTTATTAAATTGTATTTATGTTGTTTTATCCTATGCTTTATTAAATTTTATTTATGTTGTTTTATCCTATGCTTTATTAAATTGTATTTATGTTGTTTTATCCTTTTCCTTTTTAAATTGTATTTATGTTGTTTTAACCTATGCTTTATTAAATTGTATTTATGTTGTTTTATCCTATGCTTTATTAAATTGTATTTATGTTGTTTTAACCTATGCTTTATTAAATTGTATTTATGTTGTTTTATCCTGTGCTTTATTAAATTGTATTTATGTGGTTTTATCCTATGCTTTATTAAAAAGTGTTTATGTTGTTTTATCCTATGCTTTATTAAATTGCATTTATGTTGTTTTAACCAAAGCTTTATTAAATTTTATTTATGTTGTTTTATCCTATGCTTTATTAAATTGAATTTATGTTGTTTTATCCTATGCTTTATTAAATTGTATTTATGTTGTTTTATCCTATGCTTTATTAAATTGTATTTATGTTGTTTTATCCTATGCTTTATTAAATTGTATTTATGTTGTTTTATCCTATGCTTTATTAAATAGTATTTATTTTGTTTTATCCTATGCTTTATTAAATTTGATTTATGTTGTTTTATCCTATGCTTTATTAAATTTGATTTATGTTGTTTTATCCTATGCTTTATTAAACTGTATTTATGCTGTTTTAACCTATGCTTTATTAAATTTTATTTATGTTGTTTTATCCTATGCTTTATTATATTGTATTTATGTTGTTTTATCCTATGCTATATTAAATTTTATTTATGTTGTTTTATCCTATGCTTTATTAAATTTTATTTATGTTGTTTTATCCTATGCTTTATTAAATTGTATTTATGTTGTTTTATCCTATGCTTTATTAAATTGTATTTATGTTGTTTTATCCTATGCTTTATTAATTTGGATTTATGTTGTTTTAACCTATGCTTTATTAAATTGTATTTATGTTGTTTTGTCCTATGCTTTATTAAATTGTATTTATGTTGTTTTAACCTATGCTTTATTAAATTGTATTTATGTTGTTTTATCCTATGCTTTATTAAATTGCATTTATGTTGTTTTAAGCTATGCTTTATTAAATTGTATTTATGTTGTTTTATCCTATGCTTTATTAAATTGTATTTATGTTGTTTTATCCTATGCTTTATTAAATTGTATTTATGTTGTTTTAACCTATGCTTTATTAAATTGTATTTATGTTGTTTTAACCTATGCTTTATTAAATTGTATTTATGTTGTTTTAACCTATGCTTTATTAAATTGTATTTATGTTGTTTTAACCTATGCTTTATTAAATTGTATTTATGTTGTTTTATCCTATGCTTTATTAAATTGTATTTATGTTGTTTTATCCTATGCTTTATTAAATTGGATTTATGTTGTTTTGTCCTATGCTTTATTAAATTGTATTTATGTTGTTTTATTGTATGCTTTATTAAATTGTATTTATGTTGTTTTATCCTATGCTTTATTAAATTGGATTTATGTTGTTTTAACCTATGCTTTATTAAATTTTATTTATGTTGTTTTATCCTATGCTTTATTAAATTGTATTTATGTTGTTTTAACTATGCTTTATTAAATTTTATTTATGTTGTTTTATCCTATGCTTTATTAAATTGTATTTATGTTGTTTTATCCTATGCTTTATTAAATTGTATTTATGTTGTTTTATCCTATGCTTTATTAAATTGTATTTATGTTGTTTTAACCTATGCTTTATTAAATTTTATTTATGTTGTTTTATCCTATGCTTTATTAAATTGTATTTATGTTGTTTTATCCTATGCTTTATTAAATTGGATTTATGTTGTTTTAACCTATGCTTTATTAAATTGTATTTATGTTGTTTTATCCTATGCTTTATTAAATTGTATTTATGTTGTTTTATCCTATGCTTTATTAAATTGTATTTATGTTGTTTTGTCCTATGATTTATTAAATTGTATTTATGTTGTTTTATTGTATGCTTTATTAAATTGTATTTATGTTGTTTCATCCTATGCTTTATTAAATTGGATTTATGTTGTTTTAACCTATGCTTTATTAAATTGTATTTATGTTGTTTTATCCTATGCTTTATTAAATTGTATTTATGTTGTTTTATCCTATGCTTTATTAAATTGTATTTATGTTGTTTTAACCTATGCTTTATTAAATTGTATTTATGTTGTTTTAACCTATGCTTTATTAAATTGTATTTATGTTGTTTTATCCTATGCTTTATTAAATTGTATTTATGTTGTTTTATCCTCTGCTTTATTAAATTGTATTTATATTGTTTTATCCTATGCTTTATTAAATTGTATTTATGTTGTTTTAAGCTATGCTTTATTAAATTGTATTTATGTTGTTTTATTGTAGGCTTTATTAAATTGTATTTATGTTGTTTTTTCCTATGCTTTATTAAATTGTATTTATGTTGTTTTAACCTATGCTTTATTAAATTGTATTTATGTTGTTTTATTGTATGATTTATTAATTTGTATTTATGTTGTTTTAACCTATGCTTTATTAAATTGTGTTTATGTTGTTTTATCCTATGCTTTATTAAATTGTATTTATGTTGTTTTAACATATGCTTTATTAAATTGTATTTATGTTGTTTTGTCCTATGCTTTATTAAATTGTATTTATGTTGTTTATCCTATGTTTCATTAAATTGTATTTATATTGTTTTATCCTATGTTTCATTAAATTGTATTTATGTTGTTTTATCCTATGCTTTATTAAATTTTATTTATGTTGTTTTATCCTATGCTTTATTAAATTGTATTTATGTTGTTTTATCCTATGCTTTATTAAATTGCATTTATGTTGTTTTAAGCTATGCTTTATTAAATTGTATTTATGTTGTTTTATCCTATGCTTTATTAAATTGTATTTATGTTGTTTTATTGTATGCTTTATTAAATTGTATTTATGTTGTTTTATCCTATGCTTTATTAAATTGTATTTATGTTGTTTTAACCTATGCTTTATTAAATTGTATTTATGTTGTTTTAACCTATGCTTTATTAAATTGTATTTATGTTGTTTTAACCTATGCTTTATTAAATTGTATTTATGTTGTTTTAACCTATGCTTTATTAAATTGTATTTATGTTGTTTTATCCTATGCTTTATTAAATTGTATTTATGTTGTTTTATCCTATGCTTTATTAAATTGGATTTATGTTGTTTTGTCCTATGCTTTATTAAATTGTATTTATGTTGTTTTATTGTATGCTTTATTAAATTGTATTTATGTTGTTTTATCCTATGCTTTATTAAATTGGATTTATGTTGTTTTAACCTATGCTTTATTAAATTTTATTTATGTTGTTTTATCCTATGCTTTATTAAATTGTATTTATGTTGTTTTAACTATGCTTTATTAAATTTTATTTATGTTGTTTTATCCTATGCTTTATTAAATTGTATTTATGTTGTTTTATCCTATGCTTTATTAAATTGTATTTATGTTGTTTTATCCTATGCTTTATTAAATTGTATTTATGTTGTTTTAACCTATGCTTTATTAAATTTTATTTATGTTGTTTTATCCTATGCTTTATTAAATTGTATTTATGTTGTTTTATCCTATGCTTTATTAAATTGGATTTATGTTGTTTTAACCTATGCTTTATTAAATTGTATTTATGTTGTTTTATCCTATGCTTTATTAAATTGTATTTATGTTGTTTTATCCTATGCTTTATTAAATTGTATTTATGTTGTTTTGTCCTATGATTTATTAAATTGTATTTATGTTGTTTTATTGTATGCTTTATTAAATTGTATTTATGTTGTTTCATCCTATGCTTTATTAAATTGGATTTATGTTGTTTTAACCTATGCTTTATTAAATTGTATTTATGTTGTTTTATCCTATGCTTTATTAAATTGTATTTATGTTGTTTTATCCTATGCTTTATTAAATTGTATTTATGTTGTTTTAACCTATGCTTTATTAAATTGTATTTATGTTGTTTTAACCTATGCTTTATTAAATTGTATTTATGTTGTTTTATCCTATGCTTTATTAAATTGTATTTATGTTGTTTTATCCTCTGCTTTATTAAATTGTATTTATATTGTTTTATCCTATGCTTTATTAAATTGTATTTATGTTGTTTTAAGCTATGCTTTATTAAATTGTATTTATGTTGTTTTATTGTAGGCTTTATTAAATTGTATTTATGTTGTTTTTTCCTATGCTTTATTAAATTGTATTTATGTTGTTTTAACCTATGCTTTATTAAATTGTATTTATGTTGTTTTATTGTATGATTTATTAATTTGTATTTATGTTGTTTTAACCTATGCTTTATTAAATTGTGTTTATGTTGTTTTATCCTATGCTTTATTAAATTGTATTTATGTTGTTTTAACATATGCTTTATTAAATTGTATTTATGTTGTTTTGTCCTATGCTTTATTAAATTGTATTTATGTTGTTTATCCTATGTTTCATTAAATTGTATTTATATTGTTTTATCCTATGTTTCATTAAATTGTATTTATGTTGTTTTATCCTATGCTTTATTAAATTTTATTTATGTTGTTTTATCCTATGCTTTATTAAATTGTATTTATGTTGTTTTATCCTATGCTTTATTAAATTTTATTTATGTTGTTTTATCCTATGCTTTATTAAATTGTATTTATGTTGTTTTATCCTTTTCCTTTTTAAATTGTATTTATGTTGTTTTAACCTATGCTTTATTAAATTGTATTTATGTTGTTTTATCCTATGCTTTATTAAATTGTATTTATGTTGTTTTATCCTATGCTTTATTAAATTTTATTTATGTTGTTTTATCCTATGCTTTATTAAATTGTATTTATGTTGTTTTATCCTTTTCCTTTTTAAATTGTATTTATGTTGTTTTAACCTATGCTTTATTAAATTGTATTTATGTTGTTTTATCCTATGCTTTATTAAATTGTATTTATGTTGTTTTAACCTATGCTTTATTAAATTGTATTTATGTTGTTTTATCCTGTGCTTTATTAAATTGTATTTATGTGGTTTTATCCTATGCTTTATTAAAAAGTGTTTATGTTGTTTTATCCTATGCTTTATTAAATTGCATTTATGTTGTTTTAACCAAAGCTTTATTAAATTTTATTTATGTTGTTTTATCCTATGCTTTATTAAATTGAATTTATGTTGTTTTATCCTATGCTTTATTAAATTGTATTTATGTTGTTTTATCCTATGCTTTATTAAATTGTATTTATGTTGTTTTATCCTATGCTTTATTAAATTGTATTTATGTTGTTTTATCCTATGCTTTATTAAATAGTATTTATTTTGTTTTATCCTATGCTTTATTAAATTTGATTTATGTTGTTTTATCCTATGCTTTATTAAATTTGATTTATGTTGTTTTATCCTATGCTTTATTAAACTGTATTTATGCTGTTTTAACCTATGCTTTATTAAATTTTATTTATGTTGTTTTATCCTATGCTTTATTATATTGTATTTATGTTGTTTTATCCTATGCTATATTAAATTTTATTTATGTTGTTTTATCCTATGCTTTATTAAATTTTATTTATGTTGTTTTATCCTATGCTTTATTAAATTGTATTTATGTTGTTTTATCCTATGCTTTATTAAATTGTATTTATGTTGTTTTATCCTATGCTTTATTAATTTGGATTTATGTTGTTTTAACCTATGCTTTATTAAATTGTATTTATGTTGTTTTGTCCTATGCTTTATTAAATTGTATTTATGTTGTTTTAACCTATGCTTTATTAAATTGTATTTATGTTGTTTTATCCTATGCTTTATTAAATTGCATTTATGTTGTTTTAAGCTATGCTTTATTAAATTGTATTTATGTTGTTTTATCCTATGCTTTATTAAATTGTATTTATGTTGTTTTATCCTATGCTTTATTAAATTGCATTTATGTTGTTTTAAGCTATGCTTTATTAAATTGTATTTATGTTGTTTTATCCTATGCTTTATTAAATTGTATTTATGTTGTTTTATTGTATGCTTTATTAAATTGTATTTATGTTGTTTTATCCTATGCTTTATTAAATTGTATTTATGTTGTTTTAACCTATGCTTTATTAAATTGTATTTATGTTGTTTTAACCTATGCTTTATTAAATTGTATTTATGTTGTTTTATCCTATGCTTTATTAAATTGTATTTATGTTGTTTTATCCTCTGCTTTATTAAATTGTATTTATATTGTTTTATCCTATGCTTTATTAAATTGTATTTATGTTGTTTTATCCTATGCTTTATTAAATTGAATTTATGTTGTTTTATCCTATGCTTTATTAAATTGTATTTATGTTGTTTTAACCTATGCTTTATTAAATTGTATTTATGTTGTTTTAACCTATGCTTTATTAAATTGTATTTATGTTGTTTTATCCTATGCTTTATTAAATTGTATTTATGTTGTTTTATCCTCTGCTTTATTAAATTGTATTTATATTGTTTTATCCTATGCTTTATTAAATTGCATTTATGTTGTTTTAAGCTATGCTTTATTAAATTGTATTTATGTTGTTTTATCCTATGCTTTATTAAATTGTATTTATGTTGTTTTATCCTATGCTTTATTAAATTGTATTTATGTTGTTTTATCCTATGCTTTATTAAATTGCATTTATGTTGTTTTAAGCTATGCTTTATTAAATTGTATTTATGTTGTTTTATCCTATGCTTTATTAAATTGTATTTATGTTGTTTTATCCTATGCTTTATTAAATTGCATTTATGTTGTTTTAAGCTATGCTTTATTAAATTGTATTTATGTTGTTTTATCCTATGCTTTATTAAATTGTATTTATGTTGTTTTATTGTATGCTTTATTAAATTGTATTTATGTTGTTTTATCCTATGCTTTATTAAATTGTATTTATGTTGTTTTAACCTATGCTTTATTAAATTGTATTTATGTTGTTTTAACCTATGCTTTATTAAATTGTATTTATGTTGTTTTAACCTATGCTTTATTAAATTGTATTTATGTTGTTTTAACCTATGCTTTATTAAATTGTATTTATGTTGTTTTATCCTATGCTTTATTAAATTGTATTTATGTTGTTTTATCCTCTGCTTTATTAAATTGTATTTATATTGTTTTATCCTATGCTTTATTAAATTGTATTTATGTTGTTTTAACCTATGCTTTATTAAATTGTATTTATGTTGATTTATCCTATGCTTTATTTAATTGTATTTATGTTATTTTAACGTATGCTTTATTAAATTGTATTTATGTTGTTTTATCCTATGCTTTATTAAATTGTATTTATGTTGTTTTAACGTATGCTTTATTAAATTGTATTTATGTTGTTTTTTCCTATGCTTTATTAAATTGTATTTATGTTGTTTTATCCTATGCTTTATTGAATTGTATTTATGTTGTTTTTTCCTAAGCTTTATTAAATTGTATTTATGTTGTTTTATTGTAGGCTTTATTAAATTGTATTTATGTTGTTTTTTCCTATGCTTTATTAAATTGTATTTATGTTGTTTTAACCTATGCTTTATTAAATTGTATTTATGTTGTTTTATTGTATGATTTATTAATTTGTATTTATGTTGTTTTAACCTATGCTTTATTAAATTGTGTTTATGTTGTTTTATCCTATGCTTTATTAAATTGTTTTTATGTTGTTTTAACATATGCTTTATTAAATTGTATTTATGTTGTTTTGTCCTATGCTTTATTAAATTGTATTTATGTTGTTTATCCTATGTTTCATTAAATTGTATTTATGTTGTTTTATCCTATGTTTCATTAAATTGTATTTATGTTGTTTTATCCTATGCTTTATTAAATTTTATTTATGTTGTTTTATCCTATGCTTTATTAAATTGTATTTATGTTGTTTTATCCTATGCTTTATTAAATTTTATTTATGTTGTTTTATCCTATGCTTTATTAAATTGTATTTATGTTGTTTTATCCTTTTCCTTTTTAAATTGTATTTATGTTGTTTTAACCTATGCTTTATTAAATTGTATTTATGTTGTTTTATCCTATGCTTTATTAAATTGTATTTATGTTGTTTTAACCTATGCTTTATTAAATTGTATTTATGTTGTTTTATCTTATGCTTTATTTAATTGTATTTATGTTGTTTTAACGTATGCTTTATTAAATTGTATTTATGTTGTTTTATCCTATGCTTTATTAAATTGTATTTATGTTGTTTTGTCCTATGCTTTATTAAATTGTATTTATGTTGTTTTATTGTATGCTTTATTAAATTGTATTTATGTTGTTTTATCCTATGCTTTATTAAATTGTATTTATGTTGTTTTATCCTATGCTTTATTAAATTGTATTTATGTTGTTTTGTCCTATGCTTTATTAAATTGTATTTATGTTGTTTTATTGTATGATTTATTAATTTGTATTTATGTTGTTTTAACCTATGCTTTATTAAATTGTGTTTATGTTGTTTTATCCTATGCTTTATTAAATTGTATTTATGTTGTTTTAACATATGCTTTATTAAATTGTATTTATGTTGTTTTGTCCTATGCTTTATTAAATTGTATTTATGTTGTTTATCCTATGTTTCATTAAATTGTATTTATGTTGTTTTATCCTATGCTTTATTAAATTGTATTTATGTTGTTTCATCCTATGCTTTATTAAATTGGATTTATGCTGTTTTAACCTATGCTTTATTAAATTTTATTTATGTTGTTTTATCCTATGCTTTATTAAATTGTATTTATGTTGTTTTAACCTATGCTTTATTAAATTTTATTTATGTTGTTTTATCCTATGCTTTATTAAATTGTATTTATGTTGTTTTATCCTATGCTTTATTAAATTGTATTTATGTTGTTTTATCCTATGCTTTATTAATTTGTATTTATGTTGTTTTAACCTATGCTTTATTAAATTTTATTTATGTTGTTTTATCCTATGCTTTATTAAATTGTATTTATGTTGTTTTATCCTATGCTTTATTAAATTGTATTTATGTTGTTTTATCCTATGCTTTATTAAATTGTATTTATGTTGTTTTGTCCTATGCTTTATTAAATTGTATTTATGTTGTTTTATTGTATGCTTTATTAAATTGTATTTATGTTGTTTTATCCTATGCTTTATTAAATTGGATTTATGTTGTTTTAACCTATGCTTTATTAAATTTTATTTATGTTGTTTTATCCTATGCTTTATTAAATTGTATTTATGTTGTTTTAACCTATGCTTTATTAAATTTTATTTATGTTGTTTTATCCTATGCTTTATTAAATTGTATTTATGTTGTTTTATCCTCTGCTTTATTAAATTGTATTTATATTGTTTTATCCTATGCTTTATTAAATTGTATTTATGTTGTTTTAAGCTATGCTTTATTAAATTGTATTTATGTTGTTTTATCCTATGCTTTATTAAATTGTATTTATGTTGTTTTATCCTATGCTTTATTAAATTGCATTTATGTTGTTTTAAGCTATGCTTTATTAAATTGTATTTATGTTGTTTTATCCTATGCTTTATTAAATTGTATTTATGTTGTTTTATTGTATGCTTTATTAAATTGTATTTATGTTGTTTTATCCTATGCTTTATTAAATTGTATTTATGTTGTTTTAACCTATGCTTTATTAAATTGTATTTATGTTGTTTTAACCTATGCTTTATTAAATTGTATTTATGTTGTTTTAACCTATGCTTTATTAAATTGTATTTATGTTGTTTTAACCTATGCTTTATTAAATTGTATTTATGTTGTTTTATCCTATGCTTTATTAAATTGTATTTATGTTGTTTTATCCTCTGCTTTATTAAATTGTATTTATATTGTTTTATCCTATGCTTTATTAAATTGTATTTATGTTGTTTTAACCTATGCTTTATTAAATTGTATTTATGTTGATTTATCCTATGCTTTATTTAATTGTATTTATGTTGTTTTAACGTATGCTTTATTAAATTGTATTTATGTTGTTTTATCCTATGCTTTATTAAATTGTATTTATGTTGTTTTAACGTATGCTTTATTAAATTGTATTTATGTTGTTTTTTCCTATGCTTTATTAAATTGTATTTATGTTGTTTTATCCTATGCTTTATTGAATTGTATTTATGTTGTTTTTTCCTAAGCTTTATTAAATTGTATTTATGTTGTTTTATTGTAGGCTTTATTAAACTGTATTTATGTTGTTTTTTCCTATGCTTTATTAAATTGTATTTATGTTGTTTTAACCTATGCTTTATTAAATTGTATTTATGTTGTTTTATTGTATGATTTATTAATTTGTATTTATGTTGTTTTAACCTATGCTTTATTAAATTGTGTTTATGTTGTTTTATCCTATGCTTTATTAAATTGTATTTATGTTGTTTTAACATATGCTTTATTAAATTGTATTTATGTTGTTTTGTCCTATGCTTTATTAAATTGTATTTATGTTGTTTATCCTATGTTTCATTAAATTGTATTTATGTTGTTTTATCCTATGTTTCATTAAATTGTATTTTATGTTGTTTTATCCTATGCTTTATTAAATTTTATTTATGTTGTTTTATCCTATGCTTTATTAAATTGTATTTATGTTGTTTTATCCTATGCCTTATTAAATTTTATTTATGTTGTTTTATCCTATGCTTTATTAAATTGTATTTATGTTGTTTTATCCTTTTCCTTTTTAAATTGTATTTATGTTGTTTTAACCTATGCTTTATTAAATTGTATTTATGTTGTTTTATCCTATGCTTTATTAAATTGTATTTATGTTGTTTTATCCTATGCTTTATTAAATTTTATTTATGTTGTTTTATCCTATGCTTTATTAAATTGTATTTATGTTGTTTTATCCTTTTCCTTTTTAAATTGTATTTATGTTGTTTTAACCTATGCTTTATTAAATTGTATTTATGTTGTTTTATCCTATGCTTTATTAAATTGTATTTATGTTGTTTTAACCTATGCTTTATTAAATTGTATTTATGTTGTTTTATCCTGTGCTTTATTAAATTGTATTTATGTGGTTTTATCCTATGCTTTATTAAAAAGTATTTATGTTGTTTTATCCTATGCTTTATTAAATTGCATTTATGTTGTTTTAACCAAAGCTTTATTAAATTTTATTTATGTTGTTTTATCCTATGCTTTATTAAATAGTATTTATTTTGTTTTATCCTATGCTTTATTAAATTTGATTTATGTTGTTTTATCCTATGCTTTATTAAATTTGATTTATGTTGTTTTATCCTATGCTTTATTAAACTGTATTTATGCTGTTTTAACCTATGCTTTATTAAATTTTATTTATGTTGTTTTATCCTATGCTTTATTATATTGTATTTATGTTGTTTTATCCTATGCTATATTCAATTTTATTTATGTTGTTTTATCCTATGCTTTATTAAATTTTATTTATGTTGTTTTATCCTATGCTTTATTAAATTGTATTTATGTTGTTTTATCCTATGCTTTATTAAATTGTATTTATGTTGTTTTATCCTATGCTTTATTAATTTGGATTTATGTTGTTTTAACCTATGCTTTATTAAATTGTATTTATGTTGTTTTGTCCTATGCTTTATTAAATTGTATTTATGTTGTTTTAACCTATGCTTTATTAAATTGTATTTATGTTGTTTTATCCTATGCTTTATTAAATTGCATTTATGTTGTTTTAAGCTATGCTTTATTAAATTGTATTTATGTTGTTTTATCCTATGCTTTATTAAATTGTATTTATGTTGTTTTATCCTATGCTTTATTAAATTGCATTTATGTTGTTTTAAGCTATGCTTTATTAAATTGTATTTATGTTGTTTTATCCTATGCTTTATTAAATTGTATTTATGTTGTTTTATTGTATGCTTTATTAAATTGTATTTATGTTGTTTTATCCTATGCTTTATTAAATTGTATTTATGTTGTTTTAACCTATGCTTTATTAAATTGTATTTATGTTGTTTTAACCTATGCTTTATTAAATTGTATTTATGTTGTTTTATCCTATGCTTTATTAAATTGTATTTATGTTGTTTTATCCTCTGCTTTATTAAATTGTATTTATATTGTTTTATCCTATGCTTTATTAAATTGTATTTATGTTGTTTTATCCTATGCTTTATTAAATTGAATTTATGTTGTTTTATCCTATGCTTTATTAAATTGTATTTATGTTGTTTTAACCTATGCTTTATTAAATTGTATTTATGTTGTTTTAACCTATGCTTTATTAAATTGTATTTATGTTGTTTTATCCTATGCTTTATTAAATTGTATTTATGTTGTTTTATCCTCTGCTTTATTAAATTGTATTTATGTTGTTTTATCCTATGCTTTATTAAATTGCATTTATGTTGTTTTAAGCTATGCTTTATTAAATTGTATTTATGTTGTTTTATCCTATGCTTTATTAAATTGTATTTATGTTGTTTTATTGTATGCTTTATTAAATTGTATTTATGTTGTTTTATCCTATGCTTTATTAAATTGTATTTATGTTGTTTTAACCTATGCTTTATTAAATTGTATTTATGTTGTTTTAACCTATGCTTTATTAAATTGTATTTATGTTGTTTTAACCTATGCTTTATTAAATTGTATTTATGTTGTTTTAACCTATGCTTTATTAAATTGTATTTATGTTGTTTTATCCTATGCTTTATTAAATTGTATTTATGTTGTTTTATCCTCTGCTTTATTAAATTGTATTTATATTGTTTTATCCTATGCTTTATTAAATTGTATTTATGTTGTTTTAACCTATGCTTTATTAAATTGTATTTATGTTGATTTATCCTATGCTTTATTTAATTGTATTTATGTTATTTTAACGTATGCTTTATTAAATTGTATTTATGTTGTTTTATCCTATGCTTTATTAAATTGTATTTATGTTGTTTTAACGTATGCTTTATTAAATTGTATTTATGTTGTTTTTTCCTATGCTTTATTAAATTGTATTTATGTTGTTTTATCCTATGCTTTATTGAATTGTATTTATGTTGTTTTTTCCTAAGCTTTATTAAATTGTATTTATGTTGTTTTATTGTAGGCTTTATTAAATTGTATTTATGTTGTTTTTTCCTATGCTTTATTAAATTGTATTTATGTTGTTTTAACATATGCTTTATTAAATTGTATTTATGTTGTTTTATTGTATGATTTATTAATTTGTATTTATGTTGTTTTAACCTATGCTTTATTAAATTGTGTTTATGTTGTTTTATCCTATGCTTTATTAAATTGTTTTTATGTTGTTTTAACATATGCTTTATTAAATTGTATTTATGTTGTTTTGTCCTATGCTTTATTAAATTGTATTTATGTTGTTTATCCTATGTTTCATTAAATTGTATTTATGTTGTTTTATCCTATGTTTCATTAAATTGTATTTATGTTGTTTTATCCTATGCTTTATTAAATTTTATTTATGTTGTTTTATCCTATGCTTTATTAAATTGTATTTATGTTGTTTTATCCTATGCTTTATTAAATTTTATTTATGTTGTTTTATCCTATGCTTTATTAAATTGTATTTATGTTGTTTTATCCTTTTCCTTTTTAAATTGTATTTATGTTGTTTTAACCTATGCTTTATTAAATTGTATTTATGTTGTTTTATCCTATGCTTTATTAAATTGTATTTATGTTGTTTTATCCTATGCTTTATTAAATTTTATTTATGTTGTTTTATCCTATGCTTTATTAAATTGTATTTATGTTGTTTTATCCTTTTCCTTTTTAAATTGTATTTATGTTGTTTTAACCTATGCTTTATTAAATTGTATTTATGTTGTTTTATCCTATGCTTTATTAAATTGTATTTATGTTGTTTTAACCTATGCTTTATTAAATTGTATTTATGTTGTTTTATCTTATGCTTTATTTAATTGTATTTATGTTGTTTTAACGTATGCTTTATTAAATTGTATTTATGTTGTTTTATCCTATGCTTTATTAAATTGTATTTATGTTGTTTTGTCCTATGCTTTATTAAATTGTATTTATGTTGTTTTATTGTATGCTTTATTAAATTGTATTTATGTTGTTTTATCCTATGCTTTATTAAATTGTATTTATGTTGTTTTAACCTATGCTTTATTAAATTGTATTTATGTTGTTTTATCCTATGCTTTATTAAATTGTATTTATGTTGTTTTGTCCTATGCTTTATTAAATTGTATTTATGTTGTTTTATTGTATGATTTATTAATTTGTATTTATGTTGTTTTAACCTATGCTTTATTAAATTGTGTTTATGTTGTTTTATCCTATGCTTTATTAAATTGTATTTATGTTGTTTTAACATATGCTTTATTAAATTGTATTTATGTTGTTTTGTCCTATGCTTTATTAAATTGTATTTATGTTGTTTATCCTATGTTTCATTAAATTGTATTTATGTTGTTTTATCCTATGCTTTATTAAATTGTATTTATGTTGTTTCATCCTATGCTTTATTAAATTGGATTTATGTTGTTTTAACCTATGCTTTATTAAATTTTATTTATGTTGTTTTATCCTATGCTTTATTAAATTGTATTTATGTTGTTTTAACCTATGCTTTATTAAATTTTATTTATGTTGTTTTATCCTATGCTTTATTAAATTGTATTTATGTTGTTTTATCCTATGCTTTATTAAATTGTATTTATGTTGTTTTATCCTATGCTTTATTAAATTGTATTTATGTTGTTTTAACCTATGCTTTATTAAATTTTATTTATGTTGTTTTATCCTATGCTTTATTAAATTGTATTTATGTTGTTTTATCCTATGCTTTATTAAATTGTATTTATGTTGTTTTATCCTATGCTTTATTAAATTGTATTTATGTTGTTTTGTCCTATGCTTTATTAAATTGTATTTATGTTGTTTTATTGTATGCTTTATTAAATTGTATTTATGTTGTTTTATCCTATGCTTTATTAAATTGGATTTATGTTGTTTTAACCTATGCTTTATTAAATTTTATTTATGTTGTTTTATCCTATGCTTTATTAAATTGTATTTATGTTGTTTTAACCTATGCTTTATTAAATTTTATTTATGTTGTTTTATCCTATGCTTTATTAAATTGTATTTATGTTGTTTTATCCTATGCTTTATTAAATTGTATTTATGTTGTTTTATCCTATGCTTTATTAAATTGTATTTATGTTGTTTTAACCTATGCTTTATTAAATTTTATTTATGTTGTTTTATCCTATGCTTTATTAAATTGTATTTATGTTGTTTTATCCTATGCTTTATTAAATTGTATTTATGTTGTTTTATCCTATGCTTTATTAAATTGTATTTATGTTGTTTATCCTATGTTTCATTAAATTGTATTTATGTTGTTTTATCCTATGCTTTATTAAATTGTATTTATGTTGTTTCATCCTATGCTTTATTAAATTGGATTTATGTTGTTTTAACCTATGCTTTATTAAATTTTATTTATGTTGTTTTATCCTATGCTTTATTAAATTGTATTTATGTTGTTTTAACCTATGCTTTATTAAATTTTATTTATGTTGTTTTATCCTATGCTTTATTAAATTGTATTTATGTTGTTTTATCCTATGCTTTATTAAATTGTATTTATGTTGTTTTATCCTATGCTTTATTAAATTGTATTTATGTTGTTTTAACCTATGCTTTATTAAATTTTATTTATGTTGTTTTATCCTATGCTTTATTAAATTGTATTTATGTTGTTTTATCCTATGCTTTATTAAATTGTATTTATGTTGTTTTATCCTATGCTTTATTAAATTGTATTTATGTTGTTTTGTCCTATGCTTTATTAAATTGTATTTATGTTGTTTTATTGTATGCTTTATTAAATTGTATTTATGTTGTTTTATCCTATGCTTTATTAAATTGGATTTATGTTGTTTTAACCTATGCTTTATTAAATTTTATTTATGTTGTTTTATCCTATGCTTTATTAAATTGTATTTATGTTGTTTTAACCTATGCTTTATTAAATTTTATTTATGTTGTTTTATCCTATGCTTTATTAAATTGTATTTATGTTGTTTTATCCTATGCTTTATTAAATTGTATTTATGTTGTTTTATCCTATGCTTTATTAAATTGTATTTATGTTGTTTTAACCTATGCTTTATTAAATTTTATTTATGTTGTTTTATCCTATGCTTTATTAAATTGTATTTATGTTGTTTTATCCTATGCTTTATTAAATTGTATTTATGTTGTTTTATCCTATGCTTTATTAAATTGTATTTATGTTGTTTTGTCCTATGCTTTATTAAATTGTATTTATGTTGTTTTATTGTATGCTTTATTAAATTGTATTTATGTTGTTTTATCCTATGCTTTATTAAATTGGATTTATGTTGTTTTAACCTATGCTTTATTAAATTGTATTTATGTTGTTTTATCCTATGCTTTATTAAATTGTATTTATGTTGTTTTATCCTATGCTTTATTAAATTGTATTTATGTTGTTTTTTCCTATGCTTTATTAAATTGTATTTATGTTGTTTTATTGTAGGCTTTATTAAATTGTATTTATGTTGTTTTTTCCTATGCTTTATTAAATTGTATTTATGTTGTTTTATTGTAGGCTTTATTAAATTGTATTTATGTTGTTTATCCTATGTTTCATTAAATTGTATTTATGTTGTTTTATCCTATGCTTTATTAAATTGTATTTATGTTGTTTTGTCCAATGTTTTGTTAAATTGTATTTATGTTGTTTTATCCTATGCTTTATTAAATTGTATTTATGTTGTTTTGTCCTATGCTTTATTAAATTGTATTTATGTTGTTTTATCCTATGCTTTATTAAATTGTATTTATGTTGTTTTAACATATGCTTTATTAAATTGTATTTATGTTGTTTTGTCCTATGCTTTATTAAATTGTATTTATGTTGTTTATCCTATGTTTCATTAAATTGTATTTATGTTGTTTTATCCTATGCTTTATTAAATTGTATTTATGTTGTTTTGTCCTATGATTTATTAAATTGTATTTATGTTGTTTTATTGTATGCTTTATTAAATTGTATTTATGTTGTTTATCCTATGTTTCATTAAATTGTATTTATGTTGTTTTATCCTATGCTTTATTAAATTGTATTTATGTTGTTTTGTCCAATGTTTTGTTAAATTGTATTTATGTTGTTTTATCCTATGCTTTATTAAATTGTATTTATGTTGTTTTATCTTATGCTTTATTTAATTGTATTTATGTTGTTTTAACGTATGCTTTATTAAATTGTATTTATGCTGTTTCATCCTATGCTTTATTAAATTGTATTTATGTTGTTTTAACGTATGCTTTATTAAATTGTATTTATGTTGTTTTATCCTATGATTTATTAAATTGTATATATGTTGTTTTATCCTATGCTTTATTAAATTTTATTTATGTTGTTTTATTGTATGCTTTATTAAATTGTATTTATGTTGTTTTATCCTATGCTTTATTAAATTGGATTTATGTTGTTTTAACCTATGCTTTATTAAATTGTATTCATGTTGTTTTATCCTATGCTTTATTAAATTGTATTTATGTTGTTTTATCCTATGCTTTATTAAATTGTATTTATGTTGTTTTTTCCTATGCTTTATTAAATTGTATTTATGTTGTTTTATTGTAGGCTTTATTAAATTGTATTTATGTTGTTTTTTCCTATGCTTTATTAAATTGTATTTATGTTGTTTTATTGTAGGCTTTATTAAATTGTATTTATGTTGTTTTAACCTATGCTTTATTAAATTGTATTTATGTTGTTTTAACCTATGCTTTATTAAATTGTATTTATGTTGTTTTATCCTATGCTTTATTAAATTGTATTTATGTTGTTTTAACCTATGCTTTATTAAATTGTATTTATGTTGTTTTATCTTATGCTTTATTTAATTGTATTTATGTTATTTTAACGTATGCTTTATTAAATTGTATTTATGTTGTTTTATCCTATGCTTTATTAAATTGGATTTATGTTGTTTTAACCTATGCTTTATTAAATTTTATTTATGTTGTTTTATCCTATGCTTTATTAAATTGTATTTATGTTGTTTTAACCTATGCTTTATTAAATTTTATTTATGTTGTTTTATCCTATGCTTTATTAAATTGTATTTATGTTGTTTTATCCTATGCTTTATTAAATTGTATTTATGTTGTTTTATCCTATGCTTTATTAAATTGTATTTATGTTGTTTTAACCTATGCTTTATTAAATTTTATTTATGTTGTTTTATCCTATGCTTTATTAAATTGTATTTATGTTGTTTTATCCTATGCTTTATTAAATTGTATTTATGTTGTTTTATCCTATGCTTTATTAAATTGTATTTATGTTGTTTTGTCCTATGCTTTATTAAATTGTATTTATGTTGTTTTATTGTATGCTTTATTAAATTGTATTTATGTTGTTTTATCCTATGCTTTATTAAATTGGATTTATGTTGTTTTAACCTATGCTTTATTAAATTTTATTTATGTTGTTTTATCCTATGCTTTATTAAATTGTATTTATGTTGTTTTAACCTATGCTTTATTAAATTTTATTTATGTTGTTTTATCCTATGCTTTATTAAATTGTATTTATGTTGTTTTATCCTATGCTTTATTAAATTGTATTTATGTTGTTTTATCCTATGCTTTATTAAATTGTATTTATGTTGTTTTAACCTATGCTTTATTAAATTTTATTTATGTTGTTTTATCCTATGCTTTATTAAATTGTATTTATGTTGTTTTATCCTATGCTTTATTAAATTGTATTTATGTTGTTTTATCCTATGCTTTATTAAATTGTATTTATGTTGTTTATCCTATGTTTCATTAAATTGTATTTATGTTGTTTTATCCTATGCTTTATTAAATTGTATTTATGTTGTTTCATCCTATGCTTTATTAAATTGGATTTATGTTGTTTTAACCTATGCTTTATTAAATTTTATTTATGTTGTTTTATCCTATGCTTTATTAAATTGTATTTATGTTGTTTTAACCTATGCTTTATTAAATTTTATTTATGTTGTTTTATCCTATGCTTTATTAAATTGTATTTATGTTGTTTTATCCTATGCTTTATTAAATTGTATTTATGTTGTTTTATCCTATGCTTTATTAAATTGTATTTATGTTGTTTTAACCTATGCTTTATTAAATTTTATTTATGTTGTTTTATCCTATGCTTTATTAAATTGTATTTATGTTGTTTTATCCTATGCTTTATTAAATTGTATTTATGTTGTTTTATCCTATGCTTTATTAAATTGTATTTATGTTGTTTTGTCCTATGCTTTATTAAATTGTATTTATGTTGTTTTATTGTATGCTTTATTAAATTGTATTTATGTTGTTTTATCCTATGCTTTATTAAATTGGATTTATGTTGTTTTAACCTATGCTTTATTAAATTTTATTTATGTTGTTTTATCCTATGCTTTATTAAATTGTATTTATGTTGTTTTAACCTATGCTTTATTAAATTTTATTTATGTTGTTTTATCCTATGCTTTATTAAATTGTATTTATGTTGTTTTATCCTATGCTTTATTAAATTGTATTTATGTTGTTTTATCCTATGCTTTATTAAATTGTATTTATGTTGTTTTAACCTATGCTTTATTAAATTTTATTTATGTTGTTTTATCCTATGCTTTATTAAATTGTATTTATGTTGTTTTATCCTATGCTTTATTAAATTGTATTTATGTTGTTTTATCCTATGCTTTATTAAATTGTATTTATGTTGTTTTGTCCTATGCTTTATTAAATTGTATTTATGTTGTTTTATTGTATGCTTTATTAAATTGTATTTATGTTGTTTTATCCTATGCTTTATTAAATTGGATTTATGTTGTTTTAACCTATGCTTTATTAAATTGTATTTATGTTGTTTTATCCTATGCTTTATTAAATTGTATTTATGTTGTTTTATCCTATGCTTTATTAAATTGTATTTATGTTGTTTTTTCCTATGCTTTATTAAATTGTATTTATGTTGTTTTATTGTAGGCTTTATTAAATTGTATTTATGTTGTTTTTTCCTATGCTTTATTAAATTGTATTTATGTTGTTTTATTGTAGGCTTTATTAAATTGTATTTATGTTGTTTATCCTATGTTTCATTAAATTGTATTTATGTTGTTTTATCCTATGCTTTATTAAATTGTATTTATGTTGTTTTGTCCAATGTTTTGTTAAATTGTATTTATGTTGTTTTATCCTATGCTTTATTAAATTGTATTTATGTTGTTTTGTCCTATGCTTTATTAAATTGTATTTATGTTGTTTTATCCTATGCTTTATTAAATTGTATTTATGTTGTTTTAACATATGCTTTATTAAATTGTATTTATGTTGTTTTGTCCTATGCTTTATTAAATTGTATTTATGTTGTTTATCCTATGTTTCATTAAATTGTATTTATGTTGTTTTATCCTATGCTTTATTAAATTGTATTTATGTTGTTTTGTCCTATGATTTATTAAATTGTATTTATGTTGTTTTATTGTATGCTTTATTAAATTGTATTTATGTTGTTTATCCTATGTTTCATTAAATTGTATTTATGTTGTTTTATCCTATGCTTTATTAAATTGTATTTATGTTGTTTTGTCCAATGTTTTGTTAAATTGTATTTATGTTGTTTTATCCTATGCTTTATTAAATTGTATTTATGTTGTTTTATCTTATGCTTTATTTAATTGTATTTATGTTGTTTTAACGTATGCTTTATTAAATTGTATTTATGCTGTTTCATCCTATGCTTTATTAAATTGTATTTATGTTGTTTTAACGTATGCTTTATTAAATTGTATTTATGTTGTTTTATCCTATGATTTATTAAATTGTATATATGTTGTTTTATCCTATGCTTTATTAAATTTTATTTATGTTGTTTTATTGTATGCTTTATTAAATTGTATTTATGTTGTTTTATCCTATGCTTTATTAAATTGGATTTATGTTGTTTTAACCTATGCTTTATTAAATTGTATTCATGTTGTTTTATCCTATGCTTTATTAAATTGTATTTATGTTGTTTTATCCTATGCTTTATTAAATTGTATTTATGTTGTTTTTTCCTATGCTTTATTAAATTGTATTTATGTTGTTTTATTGTAGGCTTTATTAAATTGTATTTATGTTGTTTTTTCCTATGCTTTATTAAATTGTATTTATGTTGTTTTATTGTAGGCTTTATTAAATTGTATTTATGTTGTTTTAACCTATGCTTTATTAAATTGTATTTATGTTGTTTTAACCTATGCTTTATTAAATTGTATTTATGTTGTTTTATCCTATGCTTTATTAAATTGTATTTATGTTGTTTTAACCTATGCTTTATTAAATTGTATTTATGTTGTTTTATCTTATGCTTTATTTAATTGTATTTATGTTATTTTAACGTATGCTTTATTAAATTGTATTTATGTTGTTTTATCCTATGCTTTATTAAATTGTATTTATGTTGTTTTAACGTATGCTTTATTAAATTGTATTTATGTTGTTTTTTCCTATGCTTTATTAAATTGTATTTATGTTGTTTTATCCTATGCTTTATTGAATTGTATTTATGTTGTTTTTTCCTAAGCTTTATTAAATTGTATTTATGTTGTTTTATTGTAGGCTTTATTAAATTGTATTTATGTTGTTTTTTCCTATGCTTTATTAAATTGTATTTATGTTGTTTTAACCTATGCTTTATTAAATTGTATTTATGTTGTTTTATTGTATGATTTATTAATTTGTATTTATGTTGTTTTAACCTATGCTTTATTAAATTGTGTTTATGTTGTTTTATCCTATGCTTTATTAAATTGTTTTTATGTTGTTTTAACATATGCTTTATTAAATTGTATTTATGTTGTTTTGTCCTATGCTTTATTAAATTGTATTTATGTTGTTTATCCTATGTTTCATTAAATTGTATTTATGTTGTTTTATCCTATGTTTCATTAAATTGTATTTATGTTGTTTTATCCTTTTCCTTTTTAAATTGTATTTATGTTGTTTTAACCTATGCTTTATTAAATTGTATTTATGTTGTTTTATCCTATGCTTTATTAAATTGTATTTATGTTGTTTTAACCTATGCTTTATTAAATTGTATTTATGTTGTTTTATCTTATGCTTTATTTAATTGTATTTATGTTGTTTTAACGTATGCTTTATTAAATTGTATTTATGTTGTTTTATCCTATGCTTTATTAAATTGTATTTATGTTGTTTTGTCCTATGCTTTATTAAATTGTATTTATGTTGTTTTATTGTATGCTTTATTAAATTGTATTTATGTTGTTTTATCCTATGCTTTATTAAATTGTATTTATGTTGTTTTAACCTATGCTTTATTAAATTGTATTTATGTTGTTTTATCCTATGCTTTATTAAATTGTATTTATGTTGTTTTGTCCTATGCTTTATTAAATTGTATTTATGTTGTTTTATTGTATGATTTATTAATTTGTATTTATGTTGTTTTAACCTATGCTTTATTAAATTGTGTTTATGTTGTTTTATCCTATGCTTTATTAAATTGTATTTATGTTGTTTTAACATATGCTTTATTAAATTGTATTTATGTTGTTTTGTCCTATGCTTTATTAAATTGTATTTATGTTGTTTATCCTATGTTTCATTAAATTGTATTTATGTTGTTTTATCCTATGCTTTATTAAATTGTATTTATGTTGTTTTATCCTATGCTTTATTAAATTGGATTTATGTTGTTTTAACCTATGCTTTATTAAATTTTATTTATGTTGTTTTATCCTATGCTTTATTAAATTGTATTTATGTTGTTTTAACCTATGCTTTATTAAATTTTATTTATGTTGTTTTATCCTATGCTTTATTAAATTGTATTTATGTTGTTTTATCCTATGCTTTATTAAATTGTATTTATGTTGTTTTATCCTATGCTTTATTAAATTGTATTTATGTTGTTTTAACCTATGCTTTATTAAATTTTATTTATGTTGTTTTATCCTATGCTTTATTAAATTGTATTTATGTTGTTTTATCCTATGCTTTATTAAATTGTATTTATGTTGTTTTATCCTATGCTTTATTAAATTGTATTTATGTTGTTTTGTCCTATGCTTTATTAAATTGTATTTATGTTGTTTTATTGTATGCTTTATTAAATTGTATTTATGTTGTTTTATCCTATGCTTTATTAAATTGGATTTATGTTGTTTTAACCTATGCTTTATTAAATTGTATTTATGTTGTTTTATCCTATGCTTTATTAAATTGTATTTATGTTGTTTTATCCTATGCTTTATTAAATTGTATTTATGTTGTTTTTTCCTATGCTTTATTAAATTGTATTTATGTTGTTTTATTGTAGGCTTTATTAAATTGTATTTATGTTGTTTTTTCCTATGCTTTATTAAATTGTATTTATGTTGTTTTATTGTAGGCTTTATTAAATTGTATTTATGTTGTTTATCCTATGTTTCATTAAATTGTATTTATGTTGTTTTATCCTATGCTTTATTAAATTGTATTTATGTTGTTTTGTCCAATGTTTTGTTAAATTGTATTTATGTTGTTTTATCCTATGCTTTATTAAATTGTATTTATGTTGTTTTGTCCTATGCTTTATTAAATTGTATTTATGTTGTTTTATCCTATGCTTTATTAAATTGTATTTATGTTGTTTTAACATATGCTTTATTAAATTGTATTTATGTTGTTTTGTCCTATGCTTTATTAAATTGTATTTATGTTGTTTATCCTATGTTTCATTAAATTGTATTTATGTTGTTTTATCCTATGCTTTATTAAATTGTATTTATGTTGTTTTGTCCTATGATTTATTAAATTGTATTTATGTTGTTTTATTGTATGCTTTATTA
Organism: Phyllobates terribilis; assembly: GCF_046119375.1. Taxonomy (NCBI): domain Eukaryota; kingdom Metazoa; phylum Chordata; class Amphibia; order Anura; family Dendrobatidae; genus Phyllobates; species Phyllobates terribilis. The sequence continues at coordinate 447,269 of NW_027362939.1, read as the reverse complement.
AATTGTATTTATGTTGTTTCATCCTATGCTTTATTAAATTGGATTTATGTTGTTTTAACCTATGCTTTATTAAATTGTATTTATGTTGTTTTATCCTATGCTTTATTAAATTGTATTTATGTTGTTTTATCCTATGGTTTATTAAATTGTATTTATGTTGTTTTTTCCTATGCTTTATTAAATTGTATTTATGTTGTTTTATTGTAGGCTTTATTAAATTGTATTTATGTTGTTTTTTCCTATGCTTTATTAAATTGTATTTATGTTGTTTTATTGTAGGCTTTATTAAATTGTATTTATGTTGTTTTAACCTATGCTTTATTAAATTGTATTTATGTTGTTTTAACCTATGCTTTATTAAATTGTATTTATGTTGTTTTATCCTATGCTTTATTAAATTGCATTTATGTTGTTTTAACATATGCTTTATTAAATTGTATTTATGTTGTTTTGTCCTATGCTTTATTAAATTGTATTTATGTTGTTTATCCTATGTTTCATTAAATTGTATTTATGTTGTTTTATCCTATGCTTTATTAAATTGTATTTATGTTGTTTTAACATATGCTTTATTAAATTGTATTTATGTTGTTTTGTCCTATGCTTTATTAAATTGTATTTATGTTGTTTATCCTATGTTTCATTAAATTGTATTTATGTTGTTTTATCCTATGCTTTATTAAATTGTATTTATGTTGTTTTGTCCAATGTTTTGTTAAATTGTATTTATGTTGTTTTATCCTATGCTTTATTAAATTGTATTTATGTTGTTTTATCTTATGCTTTATTTAATTGTATTTATGTTGTTTTAACGTATGCTTTATTAAATTGTATTTATGCTGTTTCATCCTATGCTTTATTAAATTGTATTTATGTTGTTTTAACGTATGCTTTATTAAATTGTATTTATGTTGTTTTATCCTATGATTTATTAAATTGTATATATGTTGTTTTATCCTATGCTTTATTAAATTTTATTTATGTTGTTTTATTGTATGCTTTATTAAATTGTATTTATGTTGTTTTATCCTATGCTTTATTAAATTGGATTTATGTTGTTTTAACCTATGCTTTATTAAATTGTATTCATGTTGTTTTATCCTATGCTTTATTAAATTGTATTTATGTTGTTTTATCCTATGCTTTATTAAATTGTATTTATGTTGTTTTTTCCTATGCTTTATTAAATTGTATTTATGTTGTTTTATTGTAGGCTTTATTAAATTGTATTTATGTTGTTTTTTCCTATGCTTTATTAAATTGTATTTATGTTGTTTTATTGTAGGCTTTATTAAATTGTATTTATGTTGTTTTAACCTATGCTTTATTAAATTGTATTTATGTTGTTTTAACCTATGCTTTATTAAATTGTATTTATGTTGTTTTATCCTATGCTTTATTAAATTGCATTTATGTTGTTTTAACATATGCTTTATTAAATTGTATTTATGTTGTTTTATCCATTTCCTTTTTAAATTGTATTTATGTTGTTTTAACCTATGCTTTATTAAATTGTATTTATGTTGTTTTATCCTTTGCTTTATTAAATTGTATTTATGTTGTTTTAACCTATGCTTTATTAAATTGTATTTATGTTGTTTTATCTTATGCTTTATTTAATTGTATTTATGTTGTTTTAACGTATGCTTTATTAAATTGTATTTATGTTGTTTTATCCTATGCTTTATTAAATTGTATTTATGTTGTTTTGTCCTATGCTTTATTAAATTGTATTTATGTTGTTTTATTGTATGCTTTATTAAATTGTATTTATGTTGTTTTATCCTATGCTTTATTAAATTGGATTTATGTTGTTTTAACCTATGCTTTATTAAATTTTATTTATGTTGTTTTATCCTATGCTTTATTAAATTGTATTTATGTTGTTTTAACCTATGCTTTATTAAATTTTATTTATGTTGTTTTATCCTATGCTTTATTAAATTGTATTTATGTTGTTTTATCCTATGCTTTATTAAATTGTATTTATGTTGTTTTATCCTATGCTTTATTAAATTGTATTTATGTTGTTTTAACCTATGATTTATTAAATTTTATTTATGTTGTTTTATCCTATGCTTTATTAAATTGTATTTATGTTGTTTTATCCTATGCTTTATTAAATTGTATTTATGTTGTTTTATCCTATGCTTTATTAAATTGTATTTATGTTGTTTTGTCCTATGCTTTATTAAATTGTATTTATGTTGTTTTATTGTATGCTTTATTAAATTGTATTTATGTTGTTTTATCCTATGCTTTATTAAATTGGATTTATGTTGTTTTAACCTATGCTTTATTAAATTGTATTTATGTTGTTTTATCCTATGCTTTATTAAATTGTATTTATGTTGTTTTATCCTATGCTTTATTAAATTGAATTTATGATGTTTTATCCTATGCTTTATTAAATTGTATTTATGTTGTTTTAACCTATGCTTTATTAAATTGTATTTATGTTGTTTTAACCTATGCTTTATTAAATTGTATTTATGTTGTTTTATCCTATGCTTTATTAAATTGTATTTATGTTGTTTTATCCTCTGCTTTATTAAATTGTATTTATATTGTTTTATCCTATGCTTTATTAAATTGTATTTATGTTGTTTTAAGCTATGCTTTATTAAATTGTATTTATGTTGTTTTATCCTATGCTTTATTAAATTGTATTTATGTTGTTTTATCCTATGCTTTATTAAATTGCATTTATGTTGTTTTAAGCTATGCTTTATTAAATTGTATTTATGTTGTTTTATCCTATGCTTTATTAAATTGTATTTATGTTGTTTTATTGTATGCTTTATTAAATTGTATTTATGTTGTTTTATCCTATGCTTTATTAAATTGTATTTATGTTGTTTTAACCTATGCTTTATTAAATTGTATTTATGTTGTTTTAACCTATGCTTTATTAAATTGTATTTATGTTGTTTTATCCTATGCTTTATTAAATTGTATTTATGTTGTTTTAACCTATGCTTTATTAAATTGTATTTATGTTGTTTAATCCTATGCTTTATTAAATTGCATTTATGTTGTTTTAAGCTATGCTTTATTAAATTGTATTTATGTTGTTTTATCCTATGCTTTATTAAATTGTATTTATGTTGTTTTATCCTATGCTTTATTAAATTGCATTTATGTTGTTTTAAGCTATGCTTTATTAAATTGTATTTATGTTGTTTTATCCTATGCTTTATTAAATTGTATTTATGTTGTTTTATTGTATGCTTTATTAAATTGTATTTATGTTGTTTTATCCTATGCTTTATTAAATTGTATTTATGTTGTTTTAACCTATGCTTTATTAAATTGTATTTATGTTGTTTTAACCTATGCTTTATTAAATTGTATTTATGTTGTTTTAACCTATGCTTTATTAAATTGTATTTATGTTGTTTTAACCTATGCTTTATTAAATTGTATTTATGTTGTTTTATCCTATGCTTTATTAAATTGTATTTATGTTGTTTTATCCTCTGCTTTATTAAATTGTATTTATATTGTTTTATCCTATGCTTTATTAAATTGTATTTATGTTGTTTTAACCTATGCTTTATTAAATTGTATTTATGTTGATTTATCCTATGCTTTATTTAATTGTATTTATGTTGTTTTAACGTATGCTTTATTAAATTGTATTTATGTTGTTTTATCCTATGCTTTATTAAATTGTATTTATGTTGTTTTAACGTATGCTTTATTAAATTGTATTTATGTTGTTTTTTCCTATGCTTTATTAAATTGTATTTATGTTGTTTTATCCTATGCTTTATTGAATTGTATTTATGTTGTTTTTTCCTAAGCTTTATTAAATTGTATTTATGTTGTTTTATTGTATGATTTATTAATTTGTATTTATGTTGTTTTAACCTATGCTTTATTAAATTGTGTTTATGTTGTTTTATCCTATGCTTTATTAAATTGTATTTATGTTGTTTTAACATATGCTTTATTAAATTGTATTTATGTTGTTTTGTCCTATGCTTTATTAAATTGTATTTATGTTGTTTATCCTATGTTTCATTAAATTGTATTTATGTTGTTTTATCCTATGCTTTATTAAATTGTATTTATGTTGTTTCATCCTATGCTTTATTAAATTGGATTTATGTTGTTTTAACCTATGCTTTATTAAATTTTATTTATGTTGTTTTATCCTATGCTTTATTAAATTGTATTTATGTTGTTTTAACCTATGCTTTATTAAATTTTATTTATGTTGTTTTATCCTATGCTTTATTAAATTGTATTTATGTTGTTTTATCCTATGCTTTATTAAATTGTATTTATGTTGTTTTATCCTATGCTTTATTAAATTGTATTTATGTTGTTTTAACCTATGCTTTATTAAATTTTATTTATGTTGTTTTATCCTATGCTTTATTAAATTGTATTTATGTTGTTTTATCCTATGCTTTATTAAATTGTATTTATGTTGTTTTATCCTATGCTTTATTAAATTGTATTTATGTTGTTTTGTCCTATGCTTTATTAAATTGTATTTATGTTGTTTTATTGTATGCTTTATTAAATTGTATTTATGTTGTTTTATCCTATGCTTTATTAAATTGGATTTATGTTGTTTTAACCTATGCTTTATTAAATTTTATTTATGTTGTTTTATCCTATGCTTTATTAAATTGTATTTATGTTGTTTTAACCTATGCTTTATTAAATTTTATTTATGTTGTTTTATCCTATGCTTTATTAAATTGTATTTATGTTGTTTTATCCTATGCTTTATTAAATTGTATTTATGTTGTTTTATCCTATGCTTTATTAAATTGTATTTATGTTGTTTTAACCTATGCTTTATTAAATTTTATTTATGTTGTTTTATCCTATGCTTTATTAAATTGTATTTATGTTGTTTTATCCTATGCTTTATTAAATTGTATTTATGTTGTTTTATCCTATGCTTTATTAAATTGTATTTATGTTGTTTTGTCCTATGCTTTATTAAATTGTATTTATGTTGTTTTATTGTATGCTTTATTAAATTGTATTTATGTTGTTTTATCCTATGCTTTATTAAATTGGATTTATGTTGTTTTAACCTATGCTTTATTAAATTGTATTTATGTTGTTTTATCCTATGCTTTATTAAATTGTATTTATGTTGTTTTATCCTATGCTTTATTAAATTGTATTTATGTTGTTTTTTCCTATGCTTTATTAAATTGTATTTATGTTGTTTTATTGTAGGCTTTATTAAATTGTATTTATGTTGTTTTTTCCTATGCTTTATTAAATTGTTTTTATGTTGTTTTATTGTAGGCTTTATTAAATTGTATTTATGTTGTTTATCCTATGTTTCATTAAATTGTATTTATGTTGTTTAATCCTATGCTTTATTAAATTGTATTTATGTTGTTTTGTCCAATGTTTTGTTAAATTGTATTTATGTTGTTTTATCCTATGCTTTATTAAATTGTATTTATGTTGTTTTGTCCTATGCTTTATTAAATTGTATTTATGTTGTTTTATCCTATGCTTTATTAAATTGTATTTATGTTGTTTTAACATATGCTTTATTAAATTGTATTTATGTTGTTTTGTCCTATGCTTTATTAAATTGCATTTATGTTGTTTATCCTATGTTTCATTAAATTGTATTTATGTTGTTTTATCCTATGCTTTATTAAATTGTATTTATGTTGTTTTGTCCTATGATTTATTAAATTGTATTTATGTTGTTTTATTGTATGCTTTATTAAATTGTATTTATGTTGTTTCATCCTATGCTTTATTAAATTGGATTTATGTTGTTTTAACCTATGCTTTATTAAATTGTATTTATGTTGTTTTATCCTATGCTTTATTAAATTGTATTTATGTTGTTTTATCCTATGCTTTATTAAATTGTATTTATGTTGTTTTTTCCTATGCTTTATTAAATTGTATTTATGTTGTTTTATTGTAGGCTTTATTAAATTGTATTTATGTTGTTTTTTCCTATGCTTTATTAAATTGTATTTATGTTGTTTTATCCTATGCTTTATTAAATTGTATTTATGTTGTTTTTTCCTATGCTTTATTAAATTGTATTTATGTTGTTTTATTGTAGGCTTTATTAAATTGTATTTAATTTGTTTTATCCTATGCTTTATTAAATTGTATTTATGTAGTTTTAGCCTATGCTTTATTAAATTGTATTTATGTTGTTTTATTGTATGATTTATTAATTTGTATTTATGTTGTTTTAACCTATGCTTTATTAAATTGTGTTTATGTTGTTTTATCCTATGCTTTATTAAATTGTATTTATGTTGTTTTAACATATGCTTTATTAAATTGTATTTATGTTGTTTTGTCCTATGCTTTATTAAATTGTATTTATGTTGTTTATCCTATGTTTCATTAAATTGTATTTATGTTGTTTTATCCTATGCTTTATTAAATTGTATTTATGTTGTTTCATCCTATGCTTTATTAAATTGGATTTATGTTGTTTTAACCTATGCTTTATTAAATTTTATTTATGTTGTTTTATCCTATGCTTTATTAAATTGTATTTATGTTGTTTTAACCTATGCTTTATTAAATTTTATTTATGTTGTTTTATCCTATGCTTTATTAAATTGTATTTATGTTGTTTTATCCTATGCTTTATTAAATTGTATTTATGTTGTTTTATCCTATGCTTTATTAAATTGTATTTATGTTGTTTTAACCTATGCTTTATTAAATTTTATTTATGTTGTTTTATCCTATGCTTTATTAAATTGTATTTATGTTGTTTTATCCTATGCTTTATTAAATTGTATTTATGTTGTTTTATCCTATGCTTTATTAAATTGTATTTATGTTGTTTTGTCCTATGCTTTATTAAATTGTATTTATGTTGTTTTATTGTATGCTTTATTAAATTGTATTTATGTTGTTTTATCCTATGCTTTATTAAATTGTATTTATGTTGTTTTTTCCTATGCTTTATTAAATTGTATTTATGTTGTTTTATTGTAGGCTTTATTAAATTGTATTTATGTTGTTTTTTCCTATGCTTTATTAAATTGTATTTATGTTGTTTTATTGTAGGCTTTATTAAATTGTATTTATGTTGTTTTAACCTATGCTTTATTAAATTGTATTTATGTTGTTTTAACCTATGCTTTATTAAATTGTATTTATGTTGTTTTATCCTATGCTTTATTAAATTGCATTTATGTTGTTTTAACATATGCTTTATTAAATTGTATTTATGTTGTTTTATCCATTTCCTTTTTAAATTGTATTTATGTTGTTTTAACCTATGCTTTATTAAATTGTATTTATGTTGTTTTATCCTTTGCTTTATTAAATTGTATTTATGTTGTTTTAACCTATGCTTTATTAAATTGTATTTATGTTGTTTTATCTTATGCTTTATTTAATTGTATTTATGTTGTTTTAACGTATGCTTTATTAAATTGTATTTATGTTGTTTTATCCTATGCTTTATTAAATTGTATTTATGTTGTTTTGTCCTATGCTTTATTAAATTGTATTTATGTTGTTTTATTGTATGCTTTATTAAATTGTATTTATGTTGTTTTATCCTATGCTTTATTAAATTGGATTTATGTTGTTTTAACCTATGCTTTATTAAATTTTATTTATGTTGTTTTATCCTATGCTTTATTAAATTGTATTTATGTTGTTTTAACCTATGCTTTATTAAATTTTATTTATGTTGTTTTATCCTATGCTTTATTAAATTGTATTTATGTTGTTTTATCCTATGCTTTATTAAATTGTATTTATGTTGTTTTATCCTATGCTTTATTAAATTGTATTTATGTTGTTTTAACCTATGATTTATTAAATTTTATTTATGTTGTTTTATCCTATGCTTTATTAAATTGTATTTATGTTGTTTTAACCTATGCTTTATTAAATTGTATTTATGTTGTTTAATCCTATGCTTTATTAAATTGCATTTATGTTGTTTTAAGCTATGCTTTATTAAATTGTATTTATGTTGTTTTATCCTATGCTTTATTAAATTGTATTTATGTTGTTTTATCCTATGCTTTATTAAATTGCATTTATGTTGTTTTAAGCTATGCTTTATTAAATTGTATTTATGTTGTTTTATCCTATGCTTTATTAAATTGTATTTATGTTGTTTTATTGTATGCTTTATTAAATTGTATTTATGTTGTTTTATCCTATGCTTTATTAAATTGTATTTATGTTGTTTTAACCTATGCTTTATTAAATTGTATTTATGTTGTTTTAACCTATGCTTTATTAAATTGTATTTATGTTGTTTTAACCTATGCTTTATTAAATTGTATTTATGTTGTTTTAACCTATGCTTTATTAAATTGTATTTATGTTGTTTTATCCTATGCTTTATTAAATTGTATTTATGTTGTTTTATCCTCTGCTTTATTAAATTGTATTTATATTGTTTTATCCTATGCTTTATTAAATTGTATTTATGTTGTTTTAACCTATGCTTTATTAAATTGTATTTATGTTGATTTATCCTATGCTTTATTTAATTGTATTTATGTTGTTTTAACGTATGCTTTATTAAATTGTATTTATGTTGTTTTATCCTATGCTTTATTAAATTGTATTTATGTTGTTTTAACGTATGCTTTATTAAATTGTATTTATGTTGTTTTTTCCTATGCTTTATTAAATTGTATTTATGTTGTTTTATCCTATGCTTTATTGAATTGTATTTATGTTGTTTTTTCCTAAGCTTTATTAAATTGTATTTATGTTGTTTTATTGTATGATTTATTAATTTGTATTTATGTTGTTTTAACCTATGCTTTATTAAATTGTGTTTATGTTGTTTTATCCTATGCTTTATTAAATTGTATTTATGTTGTTTTAACATATGCTTTATTAAATTGTATTTATGTTGTTTTGTCCTATGCTTTATTAAATTGTATTTATGTTGTTTATCCTATGTTTCATTAAATTGTATTTATGTTGTTTTATCCTATGCTTTATTAAATTGTATTTATGTTGTTTCATCCTATGCTTTATTAAATTGGATTTATGTTGTTTTAACCTATGCTTTATTAAATTTTATTTATGTTGTTTTATCCTATGCTTTATTAAATTGTATTTATGTTGTTTTAACCTATGCTTTATTAAATTTTATTTATGTTGTTTTATCCTATGCTTTATTAAATTGTATTTATGTTGTTTTATCCTATGCTTTATTAAATTGTATTTATGTTGTTTTATCCTATGCTTTATTAAATTGTATTTATGTTGTTTTAACCTATGCTTTATTAAATTTTATTTATGTTGTTTTATCCTATGCTTTATTAAATTGTATTTATGTTGTTTTATCCTATGCTTTATTAAATTGTATTTATGTTGTTTTATCCTATGCTTTATTAAATTGTATTTATGTTGTTTTGTCCTATGCTTTATTAAATTGTATTTATGTTGTTTTATTGTATGCTTTATTAAATTGTATTTATGTTGTTTTATCCTATGCTTTATTAAATTGGATTTATGTTGTTTTAACCTATGCTTTATTAAATTTTATTTATGTTGTTTTATCCTATGCTTTATTAAATTGTATTTATGTTGTTTTAACCTATGCTTTATTAAATTTTATTTATGTTGTTTTATCCTATGCTTTATTAAATTGTATTTATGTTGTTTTATCCTATGCTTTATTAAATTGTATTTATGTTGTTTTATCCTATGCTTTATTAAATTGTATTTATGTTGTTTTAACCTATGCTTTATTAAATTTTATTTATGTTGTTTTATCCTATGCTTTATTAAATTGTATTTATGTTGTTTTATCCTATGCTTTATTAAATTGTATTTATGTTGTTTTATCCTATGCTTTATTAAATTGTATTTATGTTGTTTTGTCCTATGCTTTATTAAATTGTATTTATGTTGTTTTATTGTATGCTTTATTAAATTGTATTTATGTTGTTTTATCCTATGCTTTATTAAATTGGATTTATGTTGTTTTAACCTATGCTTTATTAAATTGTATTTATGTTGTTTTATCCTATGCTTTATTAAATTGTATTTATGTTGTTTTATCCTATGCTTTATTAAATTGTATTTATGTTGTTTTTTCCTATGCTTTATTAAATTGTATTTATGTTGTTTTATTGTAGGCTTTATTAAATTGTATTTATGTTGTTTTTTCCTATGCTTTATTAAATTGTTTTTATGTTGTTTTATTGTAGGCTTTATTAAATTGTATTTATGTTGTTTATCCTATGTTTCATTAAATTGTATTTATGTTGTTTAATCCTATGCTTTATTAAATTGTATTTATGTTGTTTTGTCCAATGTTTTGTTAAATTGTATTTATGTTGTTTTATCCTATGCTTTATTAAATTGTATTTATGTTGTTTTGTCCTATGCTTTATTAAATTGTATTTATGTTGTTTTATCCTATGCTTTATTAAATTGTATTTATGTTGTTTTAACATATGCTTTATTAAATTGTATTTATGTTGTTTTGTCCTATGCTTTATTAAATTGCATTTATGTTGTTTATCCTATGTTTCATTAAATTGTATTTATGTTGTTTTATCCTATGCTTTATTAAATTGTATTTATGTTGTTTTGTCCTATGATTTATTAAATTGTATTTATGTTGTTTTATTGTATGCTTTATTAAATTGTATTTATGTTGTTTCATCCTATGCTTTATTAAATTGGATTTATGTTGTTTTAACCTATGCTTTATTAAATTGTATTTATGTTGTTTTATCCTATGCTTTATTAAATTGTATTTATGTTGTTTTATCCTATGCTTTATTAAATTGTATTTATGTTGTTTTTTCCTATGCTTTATTAAATTGTATTTATGTTGTTTTATTGTAGGCTTTATTAAATTGTATTTATGTTGTTTTTTCCTATGCTTTATTAAATTGTATTTATGTTGTTTTATCCTATGCTTTATTAAATTGTATTTATGTTGTTTTTTCCTATGCTTTATTAAATTGTATTTATGTTGTTTTATTGTAGGCTTTATTAAATTGTATTTAATTTGTTTTATCCTATGCTTTATTAAATTGTATTTATGTAGTTTTAGCCTATGCTTTATTAAATTGTATTTATGTTGTTTTATTGTATGATTTATTAATTTGTATTTATGTTGTTTTAACCTATGCTTTATTAAATTGTGTTTATGTTGTTTTATCCTATGCTTTATTAAATTGTATTTATGTTGTTTTAACATATGCTTTATTAAATTGTATTTATGTTGTTTTGTCCTATGCTTTATTAAATTGTATTTATGTTGTTTATCCTATGTTTCATTAAATTGTATTTATGTTGTTTTATCCTATGCTTTATTAAATTGTATTTATGTTGTTTCATCCTATGCTTTATTAAATTGGATTTATGTTGTTTTAACCTATGCTTTATTAAATTTTATTTATGTTGTTTTATCCTATGCTTTATTAAATTGTATTTATGTTGTTTTAACCTATGCTTTATTAAATTTTATTTATGTTGTTTTATCCTATGCTTTATTAAATTGTATTTATGTTGTTTTATCCTATGCTTTATTAAATTGTATTTATGTTGTTTTATCCTATGCTTTATTAAATTGTATTTATGTTGTTTTAACCTATGCTTTATTAAATTTTATTTATGTTGTTTTATCCTATGCTTTATTAAATTGTATTTATGTTGTTTTATCCTATGCTTTATTAAATTGTATTTATGTTGTTTTATCCTATGCTTTATTAAATTGTATTTATGTTGTTTTGTCCTATGCTTTATTAAATTGTATTTATGTTGTTTTATTGTATGCTTTATTAAATTGTATTTATGTTGTTTTATCCTATGCTTTATTAAATTGTATTTATGTTGTTTTTTCCTATGCTTTATTAAATTGTATTTATGTTGTTTTATTGTAGGCTTTATTAAATTGTATTTATGTTGTTTTTTCCTATGCTTTATTAAATTGTATTTATGTTGTTTTATTGTAGGCTTTATTAAATTGTATTTATGTTGTTTTAACCTATGCTTTATTAAATTGTATTTATGTTGTTTTAACCTATGCTTTATTAAATTGTATTTATGTTGTTTTATCCTATGCTTTATTAAATTGCATTTATGTTGTTTTAACATATGCTTTATTAAATTGTATTTATGTTGTTTTATCCATTTCCTTTTTAAATTGTATTTATGTTGTTTTAACCTATGCTTTATTAAATTGTATTTATGTTGTTTTATCCTTTGCTTTATTAAATTGTATTTATGTTGTTTTAACCTATGCTTTATTAAATTGTATTTATGTTGTTTTATCTTATGCTTTATTTAATTGTATTTATGTTGTTTTAACGTATGCTTTATTAAATTGTATTTATGTTGTTTTATCCTATGCTTTATTAAATTGTATTTATGTTGTTTTGTCCTATGCTTTATTAAATTGTATTTATGTTGTTTTATTGTATGCTTTATTAAATTGTATTTATGTTGTTTTATCCTATGCTTTATTAAATTGGATTTATGTTGTTTTAACCTATGCTTTATTAAATTTTATTTATGTTGTTTTATCCTATGCTTTATTAAATTGTATTTATGTTGTTTTAACCTATGCTTTATTAAATTTTATTTATGTTGTTTTATCCTATGCTTTATTAAATTGTATTTATGTTGTTTTATCCTATGCTTTATTAAATTGTATTTATGTTGTTTTATCCTATGCTTTATTAAATTGTATTTATGTTGTTTTAACCTATGATTTATTAAATTTTATTTATGTTGTTTTATCCTATGCTTTATTAAATTGTATTTATGTTGTTTTATCCTATGCTTTATTAAATTGTATTTATGTTGTTTTATCCTATGCTTTATTAAATTGTATTTATGTTGTTTTGTCCTATGCTTTATTAAATTGTATTTATGTTGTTTTATTGTATGCTTTATTAAATTGTATTTATGTTGTTTTATCCTATGCTTTATTAAATTGGATTTATGTTGTTTTAACCTATGCTTTATTAAATTGTATTTATGTTGTTTTATCCTATGCTTTATTAAATTGTATTTATGTTGTTTTATCCTATGCTTTATTAAATTGAATTTATGATGTTTTATCCTATGCTTTATTAAATTGTATTTATGTTGTTTTAACCTATGCTTTATTAAATTGTATTTATGTTGTTTTAACCTATGCTTTATTAAATTGTATTTATGTTGTTTTATCCTATGCTTTATTAAATTGTATTTATGTTGTTTTATCCTCTGCTTTATTAAATTGTATTTATATTGTTTTATCCTATGCTTTATTAAATTGTATTTATGTTGTTTTAAGCTATGCTTTATTAAATTGTATTTATGTTGTTTTATCCTATGCTTTATTAAATTGTATTTATGTTGTTTTATCCTATGCTTTATTAAATTGCATTTATGTTGTTTTAAGCTATGCTTTATTAAATTGTATTTATGTTGTTTTATCCTATGCTTTATTAAATTGTATTTATGTTGTTTTATTGTATGCTTTATTAAATTGTATTTATGTTGTTTTATCCTATGCTTTATTAAATTGTATTTATGTTGTTTTAACCTATGCTTTATTAAATTGTATTTATGTTGTTTTAACCTATGCTTTATTAAATTGTATTTATGTTGTTTTATCCTATGCTTTATTAAATTGTATTTATGTTGTTTTAACCTATGCTTTATTAAATTGTATTTATGTTGTTTAATCCTATGCTTTATTAAATTGCATTTATGTTGTTTTAAGCTATGCTTTATTAAATTGTATTTATGTTGTTTTATCCTATGCTTTATTAAATTGTATTTATGTTGTTTTATCCTATGCTTTATTAAATTGCATTTATGTTGTTTTAAGCTATGCTTTATTAAATTGTATTTATGTTGTTTTATCCTATGCTTTATTAAATTGTATTTATGTTGTTTTATTGTATGCTTTATTAAATTGTATTTATGTTGTTTTATCCTATGCTTTATTAAATTGTATTTATGTTGTTTTAACCTATGCTTTATTAAATTGTATTTATGTTGTTTTAACCTATGCTTTATTAAATTGTATTTATGTTGTTTTAACCTATGCTTTATTAAATTGTATTTATGTTGTTTTAACCTATGCTTTATTAAATTGTATTTATGTTGTTTTATCCTATGCTTTATTAAATTGTATTTATGTTGTTTTATCCTCTGCTTTATTAAATTGTATTTATATTGTTTTATCCTATGCTTTATTAAATTGTATTTATGTTGTTTTAACCTATGCTTTATTAAATTGTATTTATGTTGATTTATCCTATGCTTTATTTAATTGTATTTATGTTGTTTTAACGTATGCTTTATTAAATTGTATTTATGTTGTTTTATCCTATGCTTTATTAAATTGTATTTATGTTGTTTTAACGTATGCTTTATTAAATTGTATTTATGTTGTTTTTTCCTATGCTTTATTAAATTGTATTTATGTTGTTTTATCCTATGCTTTATTGAATTGTATTTATGTTGTTTTTTCCTAAGCTTTATTAAATTGTATTTATGTTGTTTTATTGTATGATTTATTAATTTGTATTTATGTTGTTTTAACCTATGCTTTATTAAATTGTGTTTATGTTGTTTTATCCTATGCTTTATTAAATTGTATTTATGTTGTTTTAACATATGCTTTATTAAATTGTATTTATGTTGTTTTGTCCTATGCTTTATTAAATTGTATTTATGTTGTTTATCCTATGTTTCATTAAATTGTATTTATGTTGTTTTATCCTATGCTTTATTAAATTGTATTTATGTTGTTTCATCCTATGCTTTATTAAATTGGATTTATGTTGTTTTAACCTATGCTTTATTAAATTTTATTTATGTTGTTTTATCCTATGCTTTATTAAATTGTATTTATGTTGTTTTAACCTATGCTTTATTAAATTTTATTTATGTTGTTTTATCCTATGCTTTATTAAATTGTATTTATGTTGTTTTATCCTATGCTTTATTAAATTGTATTTATGTTGTTTTATCCTATGCTTTATTAAATTGTATTTATGTTGTTTTAACCTATGCTTTATTAAATTTTATTTATGTTGTTTTATCCTATGCTTTATTAAATTGTATTTATGTTGTTTTATCCTATGCTTTATTAAATTGTATTTATGTTGTTTTATCCTATGCTTTATTAAATTGTATTTATGTTGTTTTGTCCTATGCTTTATTAAATTGTATTTATGTTGTTTTATTGTATGCTTTATTAAATTGTATTTATGTTGTTTTATCCTATGCTTTATTAAATTGGATTTATGTTGTTTTAACCTATGCTTTATTAAATTTTATTTATGTTGTTTTATCCTATGCTTTATTAAATTGTATTTATGTTGTTTTAACCTATGCTTTATTAAATTTTATTTATGTTGTTTTATCCTATGCTTTATTAAATTGTATTTATGTTGTTTTATCCTATGCTTTATTAAATTGTATTTATGTTGTTTTATCCTATGCTTTATTAAATTGTATTTATGTTGTTTTAACCTATGCTTTATTAAATTTTATTTATGTTGTTTTATCCTATGCTTTATTAAATTGTATTTATGTTGTTTTATCCTATGCTTTATTAAATTGTATTTATGTTGTTTTATCCTATGCTTTATTAAATTGTATTTATGTTGTTTTGTCCTATGCTTTATTAAATTGTATTTATGTTGTTTTATTGTATGCTTTATTAAATTGTATTTATGTTGTTTTATCCTATGCTTTATTAAATTGGATTTATGTTGTTTTAACCTATGCTTTATTAAATTGTATTTATGTTGTTTTATCCTATGCTTTATTAAATTGTATTTATGTTGTTTTATCCTATGCTTTATTAAATTGTATTTATGTTGTTTTTTCCTATGCTTTATTAAATTGTATTTATGTTGTTTTATTGTAGGCTTTATTAAATTGTATTTATGTTGTTTTTTCCTATGCTTTATTAAATTGTTTTTATGTTGTTTTATTGTAGGCTTTATTAAATTGTATTTATGTTGTTTATCCTATGTTTCATTAAATTGTATTTATGTTGTTTAATCCTATGCTTTATTAAATTGTATTTATGTTGTTTTGTCCAATGTTTTGTTAAATTGTATTTATGTTGTTTTATCCTATGCTTTATTAAATTGTATTTATGTTGTTTTGTCCTATGCTTTATTAAATTGTATTTATGTTGTTTTATCCTATGCTTTATTAAATTGTATTTATGTTGTTTTAACATATGCTTTATTAAATTGTATTTATGTTGTTTTGTCCTATGCTTTATTAAATTGCATTTATGTTGTTTATCCTATGTTTCATTAAATTGTATTTATGTTGTTTTATCCTATGCTTTATTAAATTGTATTTATGTTGTTTTGTCCTATGATTTATTAAATTGTATTTATGTTGTTTTATTGTATGCTTTATTAAATTGTATTTATGTTGTTTCATCCTATGCTTTATTAAATTGGATTTATGTTGTTTTAACCTATGCTTTATTAAATTGTATTTATGTTGTTTTATCCTATGCTTTATTAAATTGTATTTATGTTGTTTTATCCTATGCTTTATTAAATTGTATTTATGTTGTTTTTTCCTATGCTTTATTAAATTGTATTTATGTTGTTTTATTGTAGGCTTTATTAAATTGTATTTATGTTGTTTTTTCCTATGCTTTATTAAATTGTATTTATGTTGTTTTATCCTATGCTTTATTAAATTGTATTTATGTTGTTTTTTCCTATGCTTTATTAAATTGTATTTATGTTGTTTTATTGTAGGCTTTATTAAATTGTATTTAATTTGTTTTATCCTATGCTTTATTAAATTGTATTTATGTAGTTTTAGCCTATGCTTTATTAAATTGTATTTATGTTGTTTTATTGTATGATTTATTAATTTGTATTTATGTTGTTTTAACCTATGCTTTATTAAATTGTGTTTATGTTGTTTTATCCTATGCTTTATTAAATTGTATTTATGTTGTTTTAACATATGCTTTATTAAATTGTATTTATGTTGTTTTGTCCTATGCTTTATTAAATTGTATTTATGTTGTTTATCCTATGTTTCATTAAATTGTATTTATGTTGTTTTATCCTATGCTTTATTAAATTGTATTTATGTTGTTTCATCCTATGCTTTATTAAATTGGATTTATGTTGTTTTAACCTATGCTTTATTAAATTTTATTTATGTTGTTTTATCCTATGCTTTATTAAATTGTATTTATGTTGTTTTAACCTATGCTTTATTAAATTTTATTTATGTTGTTTTATCCTATGCTTTATTAAATTGTATTTATGTTGTTTTATCCTATGCTTTATTAAATTGTATTTATGTTGTTTTATCCTATGCTTTATTAAATTGTATTTATGTTGTTTTAACCTATGCTTTATTAAATTTTATTTATGTTGTTTTATCCTATGCTTTATTAAATTGTATTTATGTTGTTTTATCCTATGCTTTATTAAATTGTATTTATGTTGTTTTATCCTATGCTTTATTAAATTGTATTTATGTTGTTTTGTCCTATGCTTTATTAAATTGTATTTATGTTGTTTTATTGTATGCTTTATTAAATTGTATTTATGTTGTTTTATCCTATGCTTTATTAAATTGGATTTATGTTGTTTTAACCTATGCTTTATTAAATTTTATTTATGTTGTTTTATCCTATGCTTTATTAAATTGTATTTATGTTGTTTTAACCTATGCTTTATTAAATTTTATTTATGTTGTTTTATCCTATGCTTTATTAAATTGTATTTATGTTGTTTTATCCTATGCTTTATTAAATTGTATTTATGTTGTTTTATCCTATGCTTTATTAAATTGTATTTATGTTGTTTTAACCTATGCTTTATTAAATTTTATTTATGTTGTTTTATCCTATGCTTTATTAAATTGTATTTATGTTGTTTTATCCTATGCTTTATTAAATTGTATTTATGTTGTTTTATCCTATGCTTTATTAAATTGTATTTATGTTGTTTTGTCCTATGCTTTATTAAATTGTATTTATGTTGTTTTATTGTATGCTTTATTAAATTGTATTTATGTTGTTTTATCCTATGCTTTATTAAATTGGATTTATGTTGTTTTAACCTATGCTTTATTAAATTGTATTTATGTTGTTTTATCCTATGCTTTATTAAATTGTATTTATGTTGTTTTATCCTATGCTTTATTAAATTGTATTTATGTTGTTTTTTCCTATGCTTTATTAAATTGTATTTATGTTGTTTTATTGTAGGCTTTATTAAATTGTATTTATGTTGTTTTTTCCTATGCTTTATTAAATTGTTTTTATGTTGTTTTATTGTAGGCTTTATTAAATTGTATTTATGTTGTTTATCCTATGTTTCATTAAATTGTATTTATGTTGTTTAATCCTATGCTTTATTAAATTGTATTTATGTTGTTTTGTCCAATGTTTTGTTAAATTGTATTTATGTTGTTTTATCCTATGCTTTATTAAATTGTATTTATGTTGTTTTGTCCTATGCTTTATTAAATTGTATTTATGTTGTTTTATCCTATGCTTTATTAAATTGTATTTATGTTGTTTTAACATATGCTTTATTAAATTGTATTTATGTTGTTTTGTCCTATGCTTTATTAAATTGCATTTATGTTGTTTATCCTATGTTTCATTAAATTGTATTTATGTTGTTTTATCCTATGCTTTATTAAATTGTATTTATGTTGTTTTGTCCTATGATTTATTAAATTGTATTTATGTTGTTTTATTGTATGCTTTATTAAATTGTATTTATGTTGTTTCATCCTATGCTTTATTAAATTGGATTTATGTTGTTTTAACCTATGCTTTATTAAATTGTATTTATGTTGTTTTATCCTATGCTTTATTAAATTGTATTTATGTTGTTTTATCCTATGCTTTATTAAATTGTATTTATGTTGTTTTTTCCTATGCTTTATTAAATTGTATTTATGTTGTTTTATTGTAGGCTTTATTAAATTGTATTTATGTTGTTTTTTCCTATGCTTTATTAAATTGTATTTATGTTGTTTTATCCTATGCTTTATTAAATTGTATTTATGTTGTTTTTTCCTATGCTTTATTAAATTGTATTTATGTTGTTTTATTGTAGGCTTTATTAAATTGTATTTATGTTGTTTTTTCCTATGCTTTATTAAATTGTATTTATGTTGTTTTATTGTAGGCTTTATTAAATTGTATTTATGTTGTTTATCCTATGTTTCATTAAATTGTATCTATGTTGTTTTATCCTATGCTTTATTAAATTGTATTTATGTTGTTTTGTCCAATGTTTTGTTAAATTGTATTTATGTTGTTTTATCCTATGCTTTATTAAATTGTATTTATGTTGTTTTGTCCTATGCTTTATTAAATTGTATTTATGTTGTTTTATCCTATGCTTTATTAAATTGTATTTATGTTGTTTTAACATATGCTTTATTAAATTGTATTTATGTTGTTTTGTCCTATGCTTTATTAAATTGTATTTATGTTGTTTATCCTATGTTTCATTAAATTGTATTTATGTTGTTTTATCCTATGCTTTATTAAATTGTATTTATGTTGTTTTGTCCTATGATTTATTAAATTGTATTTATGTTGTTTTATTGTATGCTTTATTAAATTGTATTTATGTTGTTTCATCCTATGCTTTATTAAATTGGATTTATGTTGTTTTAACCTATGCTTTATTAAATTGTATTTATGTTGTTTTATCCTATGCTTTATTAAATTGTATTTATGTTGTTTTATCCTATGGTTTATTAAATTGTATTTATGTTGTTTTTTCCTATGCTTTATTAAATTGTATTTATGTTGTTTTATTGTAGGCTTTATTAAATTGTATTTATGTTGTTTTTTCCTATGCTTTATTAAATTGTATTTATGTTGTTTTATTGTAGGCTTTATTAAATTGTATTTATGTTGTTTTAACCTATGCTTTATTAAATTGTATTTATGTTGTTTTAACCTATGCTTTATTAAATTGTATTTATGTTGTTTTATCCTATGCTTTATTAAATTGCATTTATGTTGTTTTAACATATGCTTTATTAAATTGTATTTATGTTGTTTTGTCCTATGCTTTATTAAATTGTATTTATGTTGTTTATCCTATGTTTCATTAAATTGTATTTATGTTGTTTTATCCTATGCTTTATTAAATTGTATTTATGTTGTTTTAACATATGCTTTATTAAATTGTATTTATGTTGTTTTGTCCTATGCTTTATTAAATTGTATTTATGTTGTTTATCCTATGTTTCATTAAATTGTATTTATGTTGTTTTATCCTATGCTTTATTAAATTGTATTTATGTTGTTTTGTCCAATGTTTTGTTAAATTGTATTTATGTTGTTTTATCCTATGCTTTATTAAATTGTATTTATGTTGTTTTATCTTATGCTTTATTTAATTGTATTTATGTTGTTTTAACGTATGCTTTATTAAATTGTATTTATGCTGTTTCATCCTATGCTTTATTAAATTGTATTTATGTTGTTTTAACGTATGCTTTATTAAATTGTATTTATGTTGTTTTATCCTATGATTTATTAAATTGTATATATGTTGTTTTATCCTATGCTTTATTAAATTTTATTTATGTTGTTTTATTGTATGCTTTATTAAATTGTATTTATGTTGTTTTATCCTATGCTTTATTAAATTGGATTTATGTTGTTTTAACCTATGCTTTATTAAATTGTATTCATGTTGTTTTATCCTATGCTTTATTAAATTGTATTTATGTTGTTTTATCCTATGCTTTATTAAATTGTATTTATGTTGTTTTTTCCTATGCTTTATTAAATTGTATTTATGTTGTTTTATTGTAGGCTTTATTAAATTGTATTTATGTTGTTTTTTCCTATGCTTTATTAAATTGTATTTATGTTGTTTTATTGTAGGCTTTATTAAATTGTATTTATGTTGTTTTAACCTATGCTTTATTAAATTGTATTTATGTTGTTTTAACCTATGCTTTATTAAATTGTATTTATGTTGTTTTATCCTATGCTTTATTAAATTGCATTTATGTTGTTTTAACATATGCTTTATTAAATTGTATTTATGTTGTTTTATCCATTTCCTTTTTAAATTGTATTTATGTTGTTTTAACCTATGCTTTATTAAATTGTATTTATGTTGTTTTATCCTTTGCTTTATTAAATTGTATTTATGTTGTTTTAACCTATGCTTTATTAAATTGTATTTATGTTGTTTTATCTTATGCTTTATTTAATTGTATTTATGTTGTTTTAACGTATGCTTTATTAAATTGTATTTATGTTGTTTTATCCTATGCTTTATTAAATTGTATTTATGTTGTTTTGTCCTATGCTTTATTAAATTGTATTTATGTTGTTTTATTGTATGCTTTATTAAATTGTATTTATGTTGTTTTATCCTATGCTTTATTAAATTGGATTTATGTTGTTTTAACCTATGCTTTATTAAATTTTATTTATGTTGTTTTATCCTATGCTTTATTAAATTGTATTTATGTTGTTTTAACCTATGCTTTATTAAATTTTATTTATGTTGTTTTGTCCTATGCTTTATTAAATTGTATTTATGTTGTTTTATTGTATGCTTTATTAAATTGTATTTATGTTGTTTTATCCTATGCTTTATTAAATTGGATTTATGTTGTTTTAACCTATGCTTTATTAAATTTTATTTATGTTGTTTTATCCTATGCTTTATTAAATTGTATTTATGTTGTTTTAACCTATGCTTTATTAAATTTTATTTATGTTGTTTTATCCTATGCTTTATTAAATTGTATTTATGTTGTTTTATCCTATGCTTTATTAAATTGTATTTATGTTGTTTTATCCTATGCTTTATTAAATTGTATTTATGTTGTTTTAACCTATGCTTTATTAAATTTTATTTATGTTGTTTTATCCTATGCTTTATTAAATTGTATTTATGTTGTTTTATCCTATGCTTTATTAAATTGTATTTATGTTGTTTTATCCTATGCTTTATTAAATTGTATTTATGTTGTTTTGTCCTATGCTTTATTAAATTGTATTTATGTTGTTTTATTGTATGCTTTATTAAATTGTATTTATGTTGTTTTATCCTATGCTTTATTAAATTGGATTTATGTTGTTTTAACCTATGCTTTATTAAATTGTATTTATGTTGTTTTATCCTATGCTTTATTAAATTGTATTTATGTTGTTTTATCCTATGCTTTATTAAATTGTATTTATGTTGTTTTTTCCTATGCTTTATTAAATTGTATTTATGTTGTTTTATTGTAGGCTTTATTAAATTGTATTTATGTTGTTTTTTCCTATGCTTTATTAAATTGTTTTTATGTTGTTTTATTGTAGGCTTTATTAAATTGTATTTATGTTGTTTATCCTATGTTTCATTAAATTGTATTTATGTTGTTTAATCCTATGCTTTATTAAATTGTATTTATGTTGTTTTGTCCAATGTTTTGTTAAATTGTATTTATGTTGTTTTATCCTATGCTTTATTAAATTGTATTTATGTTGTTTTGTCCTATGCTTTATTAAATTGTATTTATGTTGTTTTATCCTATGCTTTATTAAATTGTATTTATGTTGTTTTAACATATGCTTTATTAAATTGTATTTATGTTGTTTTGTCCTATGCTTTATTAAATTGCATTTATGTTGTTTATCCTATGTTTCATTAAATTGTATTTATGTTGTTTTATCCTATGCTTTATTAAATTGTATTTATGTTGTTTTGTCCTATGATTTATTAAATTGTATTTATGTTGTTTTATTGTATGCTTTATTAAATTGTATTTATGTTGTTTCATCCTATGCTTTATTAAATTGGATTTATGTTGTTTTAACCTATGCTTTATTAAATTGTATTTATGTTGTTTTATCCTATGCTTTATTAAATTGTATTTATGTTGTTTTATCCTATGCTTTATTAAATTGTATTTATGTTGTTTTTTCCTATGCTTTATTAAATTGTATTTATGTTGTTTTATTGTAGGCTTTATTAAATTGTATTTATGTTGTTTTTTCCTATGCTTTATTAAATTGTATTTATGTTGTTTTATCCTATGCTTTATTAAATTGTATTTATGTTGTTTTTTCCTATGCTTTATTAAATTGTATTTATGTTGTTTTATTGTAGGCTTTATTAAATTGTATTTATGTTGTTTTTTCCTATGCTTTATTAAATTGTATTTATGTTGTTTTATTGTAGGCTTTATTAAATTGTATTTATGTTGTTTATCCTAT
Organism: Phyllobates terribilis; assembly: GCF_046119375.1. NCBI lineage: Eukaryota > Metazoa > Chordata > Amphibia > Anura > Dendrobatidae > Phyllobates > Phyllobates terribilis. Next base: position 424,081 of record NW_027362939.1, on the reverse strand, counting down.
GTTTCATTAAATTGTATCTATGTTGTTTTATCCTATGCTTTATTAAATTGTATTTATGTTGTTTTGTCCAATGTTTTGTTAAATTGTATTTATGTTGTTTTATCCTATGCTTTATTAAATTGTATTTATGTTGTTTTGTCCTATGCTTTATTAAATTGTATTTATGTTGTTTTATCCTATGCTTTATTAAATTGTATTTATGTTGTTTTAACATATGCTTTATTAAATTGTATTTATGTTGTTTTGTCCTATGCTTTATTAAATTGTATTTATGTTGTTTATCCTATGTTTCATTAAATTGTATTTATGTTGTTTTATCCTATGCTTTATTAAATTGTATTTATGTTGTTTTGTCCTATGATTTATTAAATTGTATTTATGTTGTTTTATTGTATGCTTTATTAAATTGTATTTATGTTGTTTCATCCTATGCTTTATTAAATTGGATTTATGTTGTTTTAACCTATGCTTTATTAAATTGTATTTATGTTGTTTTATCCTATGCTTTATTAAATTGTATTTATGTTGTTTTATCCTATGGTTTATTAAATTGTATTTATGTTGTTTTTTCCTATGCTTTATTAAATTGTATTTATGTTGTTTTATTGTAGGCTTTATTAAATTGTATTTATGTTGTTTTTTCCTATGCTTTATTAAATTGTATTTATGTTGTTTTATTGTAGGCTTTATTAAATTGTATTTATGTTGTTTTAACCTATGCTTTATTAAATTGTATTTATGTTGTTTTAACCTATGCTTTATTAAATTGTATTTATGTTGTTTTATCCTATGCTTTATTAAATTGCATTTATGTTGTTTTAACATATGCTTTATTAAATTGTATTTATGTTGTTTTGTCCTATGCTTTATTAAATTGTATTTATGTTGTTTATCCTATGTTTCATTAAATTGTATTTATGTTGTTTTATCCTATGCTTTATTAAATTGTATTTATGTTGTTTTAACATATGCTTTATTAAATTGTATTTATGTTGTTTTGTCCTATGCTTTATTAAATTGTATTTATGTTGTTTATCCTATGTTTCATTAAATTGTATTTATGTTGTTTTATCCTATGCTTTATTAAATTGTATTTATGTTGTTTTGTCCAATGTTTTGTTAAATTGTATTTATGTTGTTTTATCCTATGCTTTATTAAATTGTATTTATGTTGTTTTATCTTATGCTTTATTTAATTGTATTTATGTTGTTTTAACGTATGCTTTATTAAATTGTATTTATGCTGTTTCATCCTATGCTTTATTAAATTGTATTTATGTTGTTTTAACGTATGCTTTATTAAATTGTATTTATGTTGTTTTATCCTATGATTTATTAAATTGTATATATGTTGTTTTATCCTATGCTTTATTAAATTTTATTTATGTTGTTTTATTGTATGCTTTATTAAATTGTATTTATGTTGTTTTATCCTATGCTTTATTAAATTGGATTTATGTTGTTTTAACCTATGCTTTATTAAATTGTATTCATGTTGTTTTATCCTATGCTTTATTAAATTGTATTTATGTTGTTTTATCCTATGCTTTATTAAATTGTATTTATGTTGTTTTTTCCTATGCTTTATTAAATTGTATTTATGTTGTTTTATTGTAGGCTTTATTAAATTGTATTTATGTTGTTTTTTCCTATGCTTTATTAAATTGTATTTATGTTGTTTTATTGTAGGCTTTATTAAATTGTATTTATGTTGTTTTAACCTATGCTTTATTAAATTGTATTTATGTTGTTTTAACCTATGCTTTATTAAATTGTATTTATGTTGTTTTATCCTATGCTTTATTAAATTGCATTTATGTTGTTTTAACATATGCTTTATTAAATTGTATTTATGTTGTTTTATCCATTTCCTTTTTAAATTGTATTTATGTTGTTTTAACCTATGCTTTATTAAATTGTATTTATGTTGTTTTATCCTTTGCTTTATTAAATTGTATTTATGTTGTTTTAACCTATGCTTTATTAAATTGTATTTATGTTGTTTTATCTTATGCTTTATTTAATTGTATTTATGTTGTTTTAACGTATGCTTTATTAAATTGTATTTATGTTGTTTTATCCTATGCTTTATTAAATTGTATTTATGTTGTTTTGTCCTATGCTTTATTAAATTGTATTTATGTTGTTTTATTGTAGGCTTTATTAAATTGTATTTATGTTGTTTTTTCCTATGCTTTATTAAATTGTATTTATGTTGTTTTATCCTATGCTTTATTAAATTGTATTTATGTTGTTTTTTCCTATGCTTTATTAAATTGTATTTATGTTGTTTTATTGTAGGCTTTATTAAATTGTATTTATGTTGTTTTTTCCTATGCTTTATTAAATTGTATTTATGTTGTTTTATTGTAGGCTTTATTAAATTGTATTTATGTTGTTTATCCTATGTTTCATTAAATTGTATCTATGTTGTTTTATCCTATGCTTTATTAAATTGTATTTATGTTGTTTTGTCCAATGTTTTGTTAAATTGTATTTATGTTGTTTTATCCTATGCTTTATTAAATTGTATTTATGTTGTTTTGTCCTATGCTTTATTAAATTGTATTTATGTTGTTTTATCCTATGCTTTATTAAATTGTATTTATGTTGTTTTAACATATGCTTTATTAAATTGTATTTATGTTGTTTTATTGTAGGCTTTATTAAATTGTATTTATGTTGTTTTAACCTATGCTTTATTAAATTGTATTTATGTTGTTTTAACCTATGCTTTATTAAATTGTATTTATGTTGTTTTATCCTATGCTTTATTAAATTGCATTTATGTTGTTTTAACATATGCTTTATTAAATTGTATTTATGTTGTTTTATCCATTTCCTTTTTAAATTGTATTTATGTTGTTTTAACCTATGCTTTATTAAATTGTATTTATGTTGTTTTATCCTTTGCTTTATTAAATTGTATTTATGTTGTTTTAACCTATGCTTTATTAAATTGTATTTATGTTGTTTTATCTTATGCTTTATTTAATTGTATTTATGTTGTTTTAACGTATGCTTTATTAAATTGTATTTATGTTGTTTTATCCTATGCTTTATTAAATTGTATTTATGTTGTTTTGTCCTATGCTTTATTAAATTGTATTTATGTTGTTTTATTGTAGGCTTTATTAAATTGTATTTATGTTGTTTTTTCCTATGCTTTATTAAATTGTATTTATGTTGTTTTATCCTATGCTTTATTAAATTGTATTTATGTTGTTTTTTCCTATGCTTTATTAAATTGTATTTATGTTGTTTTATTGTAGGCTTTATTAAATTGTATTTATGTTGTTTTTTCCTATGCTTTATTAAATTGTATTTATGTTGTTTTATTGTAGGCTTTATTAAATTGTATTTATGTTGTTTATCCTATGTTTCATTAAATTGTATCTATGTTGTTTTATCCTATGCTTTATTAAATTGTATTTATGTTGTTTTGTCCAATGTTTTGTTAAATTGTATTTATGTTGTTTTATCCTATGCTTTATTAAATTGTATTTATGTTGTTTTGTCCTATGCTTTATTAAATTGTATTTATGTTGTTTTATCCTATGCTTTATTAAATTGTATTTATGTTGTTTTTTCCTATGCTTTATTAAATTGTATTTATGTTGTTTTATTGTAGGCTTTATTAAATTGTATTTATGTTGTTTTTTCCTATGCTTTATTAAATTGTATTTATGTTGTTTTATTGTAGGCTTTATTAAATTGTATTTATGTTGTTTATCCTATGTTTCATTAAATTGTATCTATGTTGTTTTATCCTATGCTTTATTAAATTGTATTTATGTTGTTTTGTCCAATGTTTTGTTAAATTGTATTTATGTTGTTTTATCCTATGCTTTATTAAATTGTATTTATGTTGTTTTGTCCTATGCTTTATTAAATTGTATTTATGTTGTTTTATCCTATGCTTTATTAAATTGTATTTATGTTGTTTTAACATATGCTTTATTAAATTGTATTTATGTTGTTTTGTCCTATGCTTTATTAAATTGTATTTATGTTGTTTATCCTATGTTTCATTAAATTGTATTTATGTTGTTTTATCCTATGCTTTATTAAATTGTATTTATGTTGTTTTGTCCTATGATTTATTAAATTGTATTTATGTTGTTTTATTGTATGCTTTATTAAATTGTATTTATGTTGTTTCATCCTATGCTTTATTAAATTGGATTTATGTTGTTTTAACCTATGCTTTATTAAATTGTATTTATGTTGTTTTATCCTATGCTTTATTAAATTGTATTTATGTTGTTTTATCCTATGGTTTATTAAATTGTATTTATGTTGTTTTTTCCTATGCTTTATTAAATTGTATTTATGTTGTTTTATTGTAGGCTTTATTAAATTGTATTTATGTTGTTTTTTCCTATGCTTTATTAAATTGTATTTATGTTGTTTTATTGTAGGCTTTATTAAATTGTATTTATGTTGTTTTAACCTATGCTTTATTAAATTGTATTTATGTTGTTTTAACCTATGCTTTATTAAATTGTATTTATGTTGTTTTATCCTATGCTTTATTAAATTGCATTTATGTTGTTTTAACATATGCTTTATTAAATTGTATTTATGTTGTTTTGTCCTATGCTTTATTAAATTGTATTTATGTTGTTTATCCTATGTTTCATTAAATTGTATTTATGTTGTTTTATCCTATGCTTTATTAAATTGTATTTATGTTGTTTTAACATATGCTTTATTAAATTGTATTTATGTTGTTTTGTCCTATGCTTTATTAAATTGTATTTATGTTGTTTATCCTATGTTTCATTAAATTGTATTTATGTTGTTTTATCCTATGCTTTATTAAATTGTATTTATGTTGTTTTGTCCAATGTTTTGTTAAATTGTATTTATGTTGTTTTATCCTATGCTTTATTAAATTGTATTTATGTTGTTTTATCTTATGCTTTATTTAATTGTATTTATGTTGTTTTAACGTATGCTTTATTAAATTGTATTTATGCTGTTTCATCCTATGCTTTATTAAATTGTATTTATGTTGTTTTAACGTATGCTTTATTAAATTGTATTTATGTTGTTTTATCCTATGATTTATTAAATTGTATATATGTTGTTTTATCCTATGCTTTATTAAATTTTATTTATGTTGTTTTATTGTATGCTTTATTAAATTGTATTTATGTTGTTTTATCCTATGCTTTATTAAATTGGATTTATGTTGTTTTAACCTATGCTTTATTAAATTGTATTCATGTTGTTTTATCCTATGCTTTATTAAATTGTATTTATGTTGTTTTATCCTATGCTTTATTAAATTGTATTTATGTTGTTTTTTCCTATGCTTTATTAAATTGTATTTATGTTGTTTTATTGTAGGCTTTATTAAATTGTATTTATGTTGTTTTTTCCTATGCTTTATTAAATTGTATTTATGTTGTTTTATTGTAGGCTTTATTAAATTGTATTTATGTTGTTTTAACCTATGCTTTATTAAATTGTATTTATGTTGTTTTAACCTATGCTTTATTAAATTGTATTTATGTTGTTTTATCCTATGCTTTATTAAATTGCATTTATGTTGTTTTAACATATGCTTTATTAAATTGTATTTATGTTGTTTTATCCATTTCCTTTTTAAATTGTATTTATGTTGTTTTAACCTATGCTTTATTAAATTGTATTTATGTTGTTTTATCCTTTGCTTTATTAAATTGTATTTATGTTGTTTTAACCTATGCTTTATTAAATTGTATTTATGTTGTTTTATCTTATGCTTTATTTAATTGTATTTATGTTGTTTTAACGTATGCTTTATTAAATTGTATTTATGTTGTTTTATCCTATGCTTTATTAAATTGTATTTATGTTGTTTTGTCCTATGCTTTATTAAATTGTATTTATGTTGTTTTATTGTATGCTTTATTAAATTGTATTTATGTTGTTTTATCCTATGCTTTATTAAATTGGATTTATGTTGTTTTAACCTATGCTTTATTAAATTTTATTTATGTTGTTTTATCCTATGCTTTATTAAATTGTATTTATGTTGTTTTAACCTATGCTTTATTAAATTTTATTTATGTTGTTTTATCCTATGCTTTATTAAATTGTATTTATGTTGTTTTATCCTATGCTTTATTAAATTGTATTTATGTTGTTTTATCCTATGCTTTATTAAATTGTATTTATGTTGTTTTAACCTATGCTTTATTAAATTTTATTTATGTTGTTTTATCCTATGCTTTATTAAATTGTATTTATGTTGTTTTATCCTATGCTTTATTAAATTGTATTTATGTTGTTTTATCCTATGCTTTATTAAATTGTATTTATGTTGTTTTGTCCCATGCTTTATTAAATTGTATTTATGTTGTTTTATTGTATGCTTTATTAAATTGTATTTATGTTGTTTTATCCTATGCTTTATTAAATTGGATTTATGTTGTTTTAACCTATGCTTTATTAAATTGTATTTATGTTGTTTTATCCTATGCTTTATTAAATTGTATTTATGTTGTTTTATCCTATGCTTTATTAAATTGAATTTATGATGTTTTATCCTATGCTTTATTAAATTGTATTTATGTTGTTTTAACCTATGCTTTATTAAATTGTATTTATGTTGTTTTAACCTATGCTTTATTAAATTGTATTTATGTTGTTTTATCCTATGCTTTATTAAATTGTATTTATGTTGTTTTATCCTCTGCTTTATTAAATTGTATTTATATTGTTTTATCCTATGCTTTATTAAATTGTATTTATGTTGTTTTAAGCTATGCTTTATTAAATTGTATTTATGTTGTTTTATCCTATGCTTTATTAAATTGTATTTATGTTGTTTTATCCTATGCTTTATTAAATTGCATTTATGTTGTTTTAAGCTATGCTTTATTAAATTGTATTTATGTTGTTTTATCCTATGCTTTATTAAATTGTATTTATGTTGTTTTATTGTATGCTTTATTAAATTGTATTTATGTTGTTTTATCCTATGCTTTATTAAATTGTATTTATGTTGTTTTAACCTATGCTTTATTAAATTGTATTTATGTTGTTTTAACCTATGCTTTATTAAATTGTATTTATGTTGTTTTATCCTATGCTTTATTAAATTGTATTTATGTTGTTTTAACCTATGCTTTATTAAATTGTATTTATGTTGTTTAATCCTATGCTTTATTAAATTGCATTTATGTTGTTTTAAGCTATGCTTTATTAAATTGTATTTATGTTGTTTTATCCTATGCTTTATTAAATTGTATTTATGTTGTTTTATCCTATGCTTTATTAAATTGCATTTATGTTGTTTTAAGCTATGCTTTATTAAATTGTATTTATGTTGTTTTATCCTATGCTTTATTAAATTGTATTTATGTTGTTTTATTGTATGCTTTATTAAATTGTATTTATGTTGTTTTATCCTATGCTTTATTAAATTGTATTTATGTTGTTTTAACCTATGCTTTATTAAATTGTATTTATGTTGTTTTAACCTATGCTTTATTAAATTGTATTTATGTTGTTTTAACCTATGCTTTATTAAATTGTATTTATGTTGTTTTAACCTATGCTTTATTAAATTGTATTTATGTTGTTTTATCCTATGCTTTATTAAATTGTATTTATGTTGTTTTATCCTCTGCTTTATTAAATTGTATTTATATTGTTTTATCCTATGCTTTATTAAATTGTATTTATGTTGTTTTAACCTATGCTTTATTAAATTGTATTTATGTTGATTTATCCTATGCTTTATTTAATTGTATTTATGTTGTTTTAACGTATGCTTTATTAAATTGTATTTATGTTGTTTTATCCTATGCTTTATTAAATTGTATTTATGTTGTTTTAACGTATGCTTTATTAAATTGTATTTATGTTGTTTTTTCCTATGCTTTATTAAATTGTATTTATGTTGTTTTATCCTATGCTTTATTGAATTGTATTTATGTTGTTTTTTCCTAAGCTTTATTAAATTGTATTTATGTTGTTTTATTGTAGGCTTTATTAAATTGTATTTATGTTGTTTTTTCCTATGCTTTATTAAATTGTATTTATGTTGTTTTAACCTATGCTTTATTAAATTGTATTTATGTTGTTTTATTGTATGATTTATTAATTTGTATTTATGTTGTTTTAACCTATGCTTTATTAAATTGTGTTTATGTTGTTTTATCCTATGCTTTATTAAATTGTATTTATGTTGTTTTAACATATGCTTTATTAAATTGTATTTATGTTGTTTTGTCCTATGCTTTATTAAATTGTATTTATGTTGTTTATCCTATGTTTCATTAAATTGTATTTATGTTGTTTTATCCTATGTTTCATTAAATTGTATTTATGTTGTTTTATCCTATGCTTTATTAAATTTTATTTATGTTGTTTTATCCTATGCTTTATTAAATTCTATTTATGTTGTTTTATCCTATGCTTTATTAAATTTTATTTATGTTGTTTTATCCTATGCTTTATTAAATTGTATTTATGTTGTTTTATCCTTTTCCTTTTTAAATTGTATTTATGTTGTTTTAACCTATGCTTTATTAAATTGTATTTATGTTGTTTTATCCTATGCTTTATTAAATTGTATTTATGTTGTTTTATCCTATGCTTTATTAAATTTTATTTATGTTGTTTTATCCTATGCTTTATTAAATTGTATTTATGTTGTTTTATCCTTTTCCTTTTTAAATTGTATTTATGTTGTTTTAACGTATCCTTTATTAAATTGTATTTATGTTGTTTTATCCTATGCTTTATTAAATTGTATTTATGTTGTTTTGTCCTATGCTTTATTAAATTGTATTTATGTTGTTTTATTGTATGCTTTATTAAATTGTATTTATGTTGTTTTATCCTATGCTTTATTAAATTGTATTTATGTTGTTTTAACCTATGCTTTATTAAATTGTATTTATGTTGTTTTATCCTATGCTTTATTAAATTGTATTTATGTTGTTTTGTCCTATGCTTTATTAAATTGTATTTATGTTGTTTTATTGTATGATTTATTAATTTGTATTTATGTTGTTTTAACCTATGCTTTATTAAATTGTGTTTATGTTGTTTTATCCTATGCTTTATTAAATTGTATTTATGTTGTTTTAACATATGCTTTATTAAATTGTATTTATGTTGTTTTGTCCTATGCTTTATTAAATTGTATTTATGTTGTTTATCCTATGTTTCATTAAATTGTATTTATGTTGTTTTATCCTATGCTTTATTAAATTGTATTTATGTTGTTTCATCCTATGCTTTATTAAATTGGATTTATGTTGTTTTAACCTATGCTTTATTAAATTTTATTTATGTTGTTTTATCCTATGCTTTATTAAATTGTATTTATGTTGTTTTAACCTATGCTTTATTAAATTTTATTTATGTTGTTTTATCCTATGCTTTATTAAATTGTATTTATGTTGTTTTATCCTATGCTTTATTAAATTGTATTTATGTTGTTTTATCCTATGCTTTATTAAATTGTATTTATGTTGTTTTAACCTATGCTTTATTAAATTTTATTTATGTTGTTTTATTCTATGCTTTATTAAATTGTATTTATGTTGTTTTATCCTATGCTTTATTAAATTGTATTTATGTTGTTTTATCCTATGCTTTATTAAATTGTATTTATGTTGTTTTGTCCTATGCTTTATTAAATTGTATTTATGTTGTTTTATTGTAGGCTTTATTAAATTGTATTTATGTTGTTTTTTCCTATGCTTTATTAAATTGTATTTATGTTGTTTTATCCTATGCTTTATTAAATTGTATTTATGTTGTTTTTTCCTATGCTTTATTAAATTGTATTTATGTTGTTTTATTGTAGGCTTTATTAAATTGTATTTATGTTGTTTTTTCCTATGCTTTATTAAATTGTATTTATGTTGTTTTATTGTAGGCTTTATTAAATTGTATTTATGTTGTTTATCCTATGTTTCATTAAATTGTATCTATGTTGTTTTATCCTATGCTTTATTAAATTGTATTTATGTTGTTTTGTCCAATGTTTTGTTAAATTGTATTTATGTTGTTTTATCCTATGCTTTATTAAATTGTATTTATGTTGTTTTGTCCTATGCTTTATTAAATTGTATTTATGTTGTTTTATCCTATGCTTTATTAAATTGTATTTATGTTGTTTTAACATATGCTTTATTAAATTGTATTTATGTTGTTTTATTGTAGGCTTTATTAAATTGTATTTATGTTGTTTTAACCTATGCTTTATTAAATTGTATTTATGTTGTTTTAACCTATGCTTTATTAAATTGTATTTATGTTGTTTTATCCTATGCTTTATTAAATTGCATTTATGTTGTTTTAACATATGCTTTATTAAATTGTATTTATGTTGTTTTATCCATTTCCTTTTTAAATTGTATTTATGTTGTTTTAACCTATGCTTTATTAAATTGTATTTATGTTGTTTTATCCTTTGCTTTATTAAATTGTATTTATGTTGTTTTAACCTATGCTTTATTAAATTGTATTTATGTTGTTTTATCTTATGCTTTATTTAATTGTATTTATGTTGTTTTAACGTATGCTTTATTAAATTGTATTTATGTTGTTTTATCCTATGCTTTATTAAATTGTATTTATGTTGTTTTGTCCTATGCTTTATTAAATTGTATTTATGTTGTTTTATTGTAGGCTTTATTAAATTGTATTTATGTTGTTTTTTCCTATGCTTTATTAAATTGTATTTATGTTGTTTTATCCTATGCTTTATTAAATTGTATTTATGTTGTTTTTTCCTATGCTTTATTAAATTGTATTTATGTTGTTTTATTGTAGGCTTTATTAAATTGTATTTATGTTGTTTTTTCCTATGCTTTATTAAATTGTATTTATGTTGTTTTATTGTAGGCTTTATTAAATTGTATTTATGTTGTTTATCCTATGTTTCATTAAATTGTATCTATGTTGTTTTATCCTATGCTTTATTAAATTGTATTTATGTTGTTTTGTCCAATGTTTTGTTAAATTGTATTTATGTTGTTTTATCCTATGCTTTATTAAATTGTATTTATGTTGTTTTGTCCTATGCTTTATTAAATTGTATTTATGTTGTTTTATCCTATGCTTTATTAAATTGTATTTATGTTGTTTTTTCCTATGCTTTATTAAATTGTATTTATGTTGTTTTATTGTAGGCTTTATTAAATTGTATTTATGTTGTTTTTTCCTATGCTTTATTAAATTGTATTTATGTTGTTTTATTGTAGGCTTTATTAAATTGTATTTATGTTGTTTATCCTATGTTTCATTAAATTGTATCTATGTTGTTTTATCCTATGCTTTATTAAATTGTATTTATGTTGTTTTGTCCAATGTTTTGTTAAATTGTATTTATGTTGTTTTATCCTATGCTTTATTAAATTGTATTTATGTTGTTTTGTCCTATGCTTTATTAAATTGTATTTATGTTGTTTTATCCTATGCTTTATTAAATTGTATTTATGTTGTTTTAACATATGCTTTATTAAATTGTATTTATGTTGTTTTGTCCTATGCTTTATTAAATTGTATTTATGTTGTTTATCCTATGTTTCATTAAATTGTATTTATGTTGTTTTATCCTATGCTTTATTAAATTGTATTTATGTTGTTTTGTCCTATGATTTATTAAATTGTATTTATGTTGTTTTATTGTATGCTTTATTAAATTGTATTTATGTTGTTTCATCCTATGCTTTATTAAATTGGATTTATGTTGTTTTAACCTATGCTTTATTAAATTGTATTTATGTTGTTTTATCCTATGCTTTATTAAATTGTATTTATGTTGTTTTATCCTATGGTTTATTAAATTGTATTTATGTTGTTTTTTCCTATGCTTTATTAAATTGTATTTATGTTGTTTTATTGTAGGCTTTATTAAATTGTATTTATGTTGTTTTTTCCTATGCTTTATTAAATTGTATTTATGTTGTTTTATTGTAGGCTTTATTAAATTGTATTTATGTTGTTTTAACCTATGCTTTATTAAATTGTATTTATGTTGTTTTAACCTATGCTTTATTAAATTGTATTTATGTTGTTTTATCCTATGCTTTATTAAATTGCATTTATGTTGTTTTAACATATGCTTTATTAAATTGTATTTATGTTGTTTTGTCCTATGCTTTATTAAATTGTATTTATGTTGTTTATCCTATGTTTCATTAAATTGTATTTATGTTGTTTTATCCTATGCTTTATTAAATTGTATTTATGTTGTTTTAACATATGCTTTATTAAATTGTATTTATGTTGTTTTGTCCTATGCTTTATTAAATTGTATTTATGTTGTTTATCCTATGTTTCATTAAATTGTATTTATGTTGTTTTATCCTATGCTTTATTAAATTGTATTTATGTTGTTTTGTCCAATGTTTTGTTAAATTGTATTTATGTTGTTTTATCCTATGCTTTATTAAATTGTATTTATGTTGTTTTATCTTATGCTTTATTTAATTGTATTTATGTTGTTTTAACGTATGCTTTATTAAATTGTATTTATGCTGTTTCATCCTATGCTTTATTAAATTGTATTTATGTTGTTTTAACGTATGCTTTATTAAATTGTATTTATGTTGTTTTATCCTATGATTTATTAAATTGTATATATGTTGTTTTATCCTATGCTTTATTAAATTTTATTTATGTTGTTTTATTGTATGCTTTATTAAATTGTATTTATGTTGTTTTATCCTATGCTTTATTAAATTGGATTTATGTTGTTTTAACCTATGCTTTATTAAATTGTATTCATGTTGTTTTATCCTATGCTTTATTAAATTGTATTTATGTTGTTTTATCCTATGCTTTATTAAATTGTATTTATGTTGTTTTTTCCTATGCTTTATTAAATTGTATTTATGTTGTTTTATTGTAGGCTTTATTAAATTGTATTTATGTTGTTTTTTCCTATGCTTTATTAAATTGTATTTATGTTGTTTTATTGTAGGCTTTATTAAATTGTATTTATGTTGTTTTAACCTATGCTTTATTAAATTGTATTTATGTTGTTTTAACCTATGCTTTATTAAATTGTATTTATGTTGTTTTATCCTATGCTTTATTAAATTGCATTTATGTTGTTTTAACATATGCTTTATTAAATTGTATTTATGTTGTTTTATCCATTTCCTTTTTAAATTGTATTTATGTTGTTTTAACCTATGCTTTATTAAATTGTATTTATGTTGTTTTATCCTTTGCTTTATTAAATTGTATTTATGTTGTTTTAACCTATGCTTTATTAAATTGTATTTATGTTGTTTTATCTTATGCTTTATTTAATTGTATTTATGTTGTTTTAACGTATGCTTTATTAAATTGTATTTATGTTGTTTTATCCTATGCTTTATTAAATTGTATTTATGTTGTTTTGTCCTATGCTTTATTAAATTGTATTTATGTTGTTTTATTGTATGCTTTATTAAATTGTATTTATGTTGTTTTATCCTATGCTTTATTAAATTGGATTTATGTTGTTTTAACCTATGCTTTATTAAATTTTATTTATGTTGTTTTATCCTATGCTTTATTAAATTGTATTTATGTTGTTTTAACCTATGCTTTATTAAATTTTATTTATGTTGTTTTATCCTATGCTTTATTAAATTGTATTTATGTTGTTTTATCCTATGCTTTATTAAATTGTATTTATGTTGTTTTATCCTATGCTTTATTAAATTGTATTTATGTTGTTTTAACCTATGCTTTATTAAATTTTATTTATGTTGTTTTATCCTATGCTTTATTAAATTGTATTTATGTTGTTTTATCCTATGCTTTATTAAATTGTATTTATGTTGTTTTATCCTATGCTTTATTAAATTGTATTTATGTTGTTTTGTCCCATGCTTTATTAAATTGTATTTATGTTGTTTTATTGTATGCTTTATTAAATTGTATTTATGTTGTTTTATCCTATGCTTTATTAAATTGGATTTATGTTGTTTTAACCTATGCTTTATTAAATTGTATTTATGTTGTTTTATCCTATGCTTTATTAAATTGTATTTATGTTGTTTTATCCTATGCTTTATTAAATTGAATTTATGATGTTTTATCCTATGCTTTATTAAATTGTATTTATGTTGTTTTAACCTATGCTTTATTAAATTGTATTTATGTTGTTTTAACCTATGCTTTATTAAATTGTATTTATGTTGTTTTATCCTATGCTTTATTAAATTGTATTTATGTTGTTTTATCCTCTGCTTTATTAAATTGTATTTATATTGTTTTATCCTATGCTTTATTAAATTGTATTTATGTTGTTTTAAGCTATGCTTTATTAAATTGTATTTATGTTGTTTTATCCTATGCTTTATTAAATTGTATTTATGTTGTTTTATCCTATGCTTTATTAAATTGCATTTATGTTGTTTTAAGCTATGCTTTATTAAATTGTATTTATGTTGTTTTATCCTATGCTTTATTAAATTGTATTTATGTTGTTTTATTGTATGCTTTATTAAATTGTATTTATGTTGTTTTATCCTATGCTTTATTAAATTGTATTTATGTTGTTTTAACCTATGCTTTATTAAATTGTATTTATGTTGTTTTAACCTATGCTTTATTAAATTGTATTTATGTTGTTTTATCCTATGCTTTATTAAATTGTATTTATGTTGTTTTAACCTATGCTTTATTAAATTGTATTTATGTTGTTTAATCCTATGCTTTATTAAATTGCATTTATGTTGTTTTAAGCTATGCTTTATTAAATTGTATTTATGTTGTTTTATCCTATGCTTTATTAAATTGTATTTATGTTGTTTTATCCTATGCTTTATTAAATTGCATTTATGTTGTTTTAAGCTATGCTTTATTAAATTGTATTTATGTTGTTTTATCCTATGCTTTATTAAATTGTATTTATGTTGTTTTATTGTATGCTTTATTAAATTGTATTTATGTTGTTTTATCCTATGCTTTATTAAATTGTATTTATGTTGTTTTAACCTATGCTTTATTAAATTGTATTTATGTTGTTTTAACCTATGCTTTATTAAATTGTATTTATGTTGTTTTAACCTATGCTTTATTAAATTGTATTTATGTTGTTTTAACCTATGCTTTATTAAATTGTATTTATGTTGTTTTATCCTATGCTTTATTAAATTGTATTTATGTTGTTTTATCCTCTGCTTTATTAAATTGTATTTATATTGTTTTATCCTATGCTTTATTAAATTGTATTTATGTTGTTTTAACCTATGCTTTATTAAATTGTATTTATGTTGATTTATCCTATGCTTTATTTAATTGTATTTATGTTGTTTTAACGTATGCTTTATTAAATTGTATTTATGTTGTTTTATCCTATGCTTTATTAAATTGTATTTATGTTGTTTTAACGTATGCTTTATTAAATTGTATTTATGTTGTTTTTTCCTATGCTTTATTAAATTGTATTTATGTTGTTTTATCCTATGCTTTATTGAATTGTATTTATGTTGTTTTTTCCTAAGCTTTATTAAATTGTATTTATGTTGTTTTATTGTAGGCTTTATTAAATTGTATTTATGTTGTTTTTTCCTATGCTTTATTAAATTGTATTTATGTTGTTTTAACCTATGCTTTATTAAATTGTATTTATGTTGTTTTATTGTATGATTTATTAATTTGTATTTATGTTGTTTTAACCTATGCTTTATTAAATTGTGTTTATGTTGTTTTATCCTATGCTTTATTAAATTGTATTTATGTTGTTTTAACATATGCTTTATTAAATTGTATTTATGTTGTTTTGTCCTATGCTTTATTAAATTGTATTTATGTTGTTTATCCTATGTTTCATTAAATTGTATTTATGTTGTTTTATCCTATGTTTCATTAAATTGTATTTATGTTGTTTTATCCTATGCTTTATTAAATTTTATTTATGTTGTTTTATCCTATGCTTTATTAAATTCTATTTATGTTGTTTTATCCTATGCTTTATTAAATTTTATTTATGTTGTTTTATCCTATGCTTTATTAAATTGTATTTATGTTGTTTTATCCTTTTCCTTTTTAAATTGTATTTATGTTGTTTTAACCTATGCTTTATTAAATTGTATTTATGTTGTTTTATCCTATGCTTTATTAAATTGTATTTATGTTGTTTTATCCTATGCTTTATTAAATTTTATTTATGTTGTTTTATCCTATGCTTTATTAAATTGTATTTATGTTGTTTTATCCTTTTCCTTTTTAAATTGTATTTATGTTGTTTTAACGTATCCTTTATTAAATTGTATTTATGTTGTTTTATCCTATGCTTTATTAAATTGTATTTATGTTGTTTTGTCCTATGCTTTATTAAATTGTATTTATGTTGTTTTATTGTATGCTTTATTAAATTGTATTTATGTTGTTTTATCCTATGCTTTATTAAATTGTATTTATGTTGTTTTAACCTATGCTTTATTAAATTGTATTTATGTTGTTTTATCCTATGCTTTATTAAATTGTATTTATGTTGTTTTGTCCTATGCTTTATTAAATTGTATTTATGTTGTTTTATTGTATGATTTATTAATTTGTATTTATGTTGTTTTAACCTATGCTTTATTAAATTGTGTTTATGTTGTTTTATCCTATGCTTTATTAAATTGTATTTATGTTGTTTTAACATATGCTTTATTAAATTGTATTTATGTTGTTTTGTCCTATGCTTTATTAAATTGTATTTATGTTGTTTATCCTATGTTTCATTAAATTGTATTTATGTTGTTTTATCCTATGCTTTATTAAATTGTATTTATGTTGTTTCATCCTATGCTTTATTAAATTGGATTTATGTTGTTTTAACCTATGCTTTATTAAATTTTATTTATGTTGTTTTATCCTATGCTTTATTAAATTGTATTTATGTTGTTTTAACCTATGCTTTATTAAATTTTATTTATGTTGTTTTATCCTATGCTTTATTAAATTGTATTTATGTTGTTTTATCCTATGCTTTATTAAATTGTATTTATGTTGTTTTATCCTATGCTTTATTAAATTGTATTTATGTTGTTTTAACCTATGCTTTATTAAATTTTATTTATGTTGTTTTATTCTATGCTTTATTAAATTGTATTTATGTTGTTTTATCCTATGCTTTATTAAATTGTATTTATGTTGTTTTATCCTATGCTTTATTAAATTGTATTTATGTTGTTTTGTCCTATGCTTTATTAAATTGTATTTATGTTGTTTTATTGTATGCTTTATTAAATTGTATGTATGTTGTTTTATCCTATGCTTTATTAAATTGGATTTATGTTGTTTTAACCTATGCTTTATTAAATTTTATTTATGTTGTTTTATCCTATGCTTTATTAAATTGTATTTATGTTGTTTTAACCTATGCTTTATTAAATTTTATTTATGTTGTTTTATCCTATGCTTTATTAAATTGTATTTATGTTGTTTTATCCTATGCTTTATTAAATTGTATTTATGTTGTTTTATCCTATGCTTTATTAAATTGTATTTATGTTGTTTTAACCTATGCTTTATTAAATTTTATTTATGTTGTTTTATCCTATGCTTTATTAAATTGTATTTATGTTGTTTTATCCTATGCTTTATTAAATTGTATTTATGTTGTTTTATCCTATGCTTTATTAAATTGTATTTATGTTGTTTTGTCCTATGCTTTATTAAATTGTATTTATGTTGTTTTATTGTATGCTTTATTAAATTGTATTTATGTTGTTTTATCCTATGCTTTATTAAATTGGATTTATGTTGTTTTAACCTATGCTTTATTAAATTGTATTTATGTTGTTTTATCCTATGCTTTATTAAATTGTATTTATGTTGTTTTATCCTATGCTTTATTAAATTGTATTTATGTTGTTTTTTCCTATGCTTTATTAAATTGTATTTATGTTGTTTTATTGTAGGCTTTATTAAATTGTATTTATGTTGTTTTTTCCTATGCTTTATTAAATTGTATTTATGTTGTTTTATTGTAGGCTTTATTAAATTGTATTTATGTTGTTTATCCTATGTTTCATTAAATTGTATTTATGTTGTTTAATCCTATGCTTTATTAAATTGTATTTATGTTGTTTTGTCCAATGTTTTGTTAAATTGTATTTATGTTGTTTTATCCTATGCTTTATTAAATTGTATTTATGTTGTTTTGTCCTATGCTTTATTAAATTGTATTTATGTTGTTTTATCCTATGCTTTATTAAATTGTATTTATGTTGTTTTAACATATGCTTTATTAAATTGTATTTATGTTGTTTTGTCCTATGCTTTATTAAATTGCATTTATGTTGTTTATCCTATGTTTCATTAAATTGTATTTATGTTGTTTTATCCTATGCTTTATTAAATTGTATTTATGTTGTTTTGTCCTATGATTTATTAAATTGTATTTATGTTGTTTTATTGTATGCTTTATTAAATTGTATTTATGTTGTTTCATCCTATGCTTTATTAAATTGGATTTATGTTGTTTTAACCTATGCTTTATTAAATTGTATTTATGTTGTTTTATCCTATGCTTTATTAAATTGTATTTATGTTGTTTTATCCTATGCTTTATTAAATTGTATTTATGTTGTTTTTTCCTATGCTTTATTAAATTGTATTTATGTTGTTTTATTGTAGGCTTTATTAAATTGTATTTATGTTGTTTTTTCCTATGCTTTATTAAATTGTATTTATGTTGTTTTATTGTAGGCTTTATTAAATTGTATTTATGTTGTTTTAACCTATGCTTTATTAAATTGTATTTATGTTGTTTTAACCTATGCTTTATTAAATTGTATTTATGTTGTTTTATCCTATGCTTTATTAAATTGCATTTATGTTGTTTTAACATATGCTTTATTAAATTGTATTTATGTTGTTTTGTCCTATGCTTTATTAAATTGTATTTATGTTGTTTATCCTATGTTTCATTAAATTGTATTTATGTTGTTTTATCCTATGCTTTATTAAATTGTATTTATGTTGTTTTAACATATGCTTTATTAAATTGTATTTATGTTGTTTTGTCCTATGCTTTATTAAATTGTATTTATGTTGTTTATCCTATGTTTCATTAAATTGTATTTATGTTGTTTTATCCTATGCTTTATTAAATTGTATTTATGTTGTTTTGTCCAATGTTTTGTTAAATTGTATTTATGTTGTTTTATCCTATGCTTTATTAAATTGTATTTATGTTGTTTTATCTTATGCTTTATTTAATTGTATTTATGTTGTTTTAACGTATGCTTTATTAAATTGTATTTATGCTGTTTCATCCTATGCTTTATTAAATTGTATTTATGTTGTTTTAACGTATGCTTTATTAAATTGTATTTATGTTGTTTTATCCTATGATTTATTAAATTGTATATATGTTGTTTTATCCTATGCTTTATTAAATTTTATTTATGTTGTTTTATTGTATGCTTTATTAAATTGTATTTATGTTGTTTTATCCTATGCTTTATTAAATTGGATTTATGTTGTTTTAACCTATGCTTTATTAAATTGTATTTATGTTGTTTTATCCTATGCTTTATTAAATTGTATTTATGTTGTTTTATCCTATGCTTTATTAAATTGTATTTATGTTGTTTTTTCCTATGCTTTATTAAATTGTATTTATGTTGTTTTATTGTAGGCTTTATTAAATTGTATTTATGTTGTTTTTTCCTATGCTTTATTAAATTGTATTTATGTTGTTTTATTGTAGGCTTTATTAAATTGTATTTATGTTGTTTTAACCTATGCTTTATTAAATTGTATTTATGTTGTTTTAACCTATGCTTTATTAAATTGTATTTATGTTGTTTTATCCTATGCTTTATTAAATTGCATTTATGTTGTTTTAACATATGCTTTATTAAATTGTATTTATGTTGTTTTATCCATTTCCTTTTTAAATTGTATTTATGTTGTTTTAACCTATGCTTTATTAAATTGTATTTATGTTGTTTTATCCTATGCTTTATTAAATTGTATTTATGTTGTTTTAACCTATGCTTTATTAAATTGTATTTATGTTGTTTTATCTTATGCTTTATTTAATTGTATTTATGTTGTTTTAACGTATGCTTTATTAAATTGTATTTATGTTGTTTTATCCTATGCTTTATTAAATTGTATTTATGTTGTTTTGTCCTATGCTTTATTAAATTGTATTTATGTTGTTTTATTGTATGCTTTATTAAATTGTATTTATGTTGTTTTATCCTATGCTTTATTAAATTGTATTTATGTTGTTTTAACCTATGCTTTATTAAATTTTATTTATGTTGTTTTATCCTATGCTTTATTAAATTGTATTTATGTTGTTTTAACCTATGCTTTATTAAATTTTATTTATGTTGTTTTATCCTATGCTTTATTAAATTGTATTTATGTTGTTTTATCCTATGCTTTATTAAATTGTATTTATGTTGTTTTATCCTATGCTTTATTAAATTGTATTTATGTTGTTTTAACCTATGCTTTATTAAATTTTATTTATGTTGTTTTATCCTATGCTTTATTAAATTGTATTTATGTTGTTTTATCCTATGCTTTATTAAATTGTATTTATGTTGTTTTATCCTATGCTTTATTAAATTGTATTTATGTTGTTTTGTCCTATGCTTTATTAAATTGTATTTATGTTGTTTTATTGTATGCTTTATTAAATTGTATTTATGTTGTTTTATCCTATGCTTTATTAAATTGGATTTATGTTGTTTTAACCTATGCTTTATTAAATTGTATTTATGTTGTTTTATCCTATGCTTTATTAAATTGTATTTATGTTGTTTTATCCTATGCTTTATTAAATTGTATTTATGTTGTTTTTTCCTATGCTTTATTAAATTGTATTTATGTTGTTTTATTGTAGGCTTTATTAAATTGTATTTATGTTGTTTTTCCTATGCTTTATTAAATTGTATTTATGTTGTTTTATTGTAGGCTTTATTAAATTGTATTTATGTTGTTTATCCTATGTTTCATTAAATTGTATTTATGTTGTTTTATCCTATGCTTTATTAAATTGTATTTATGTTGTTTTGTCCAATGTTTTGTTAAATTGTATTTATGTTGTTTTATCCTATGCTTTATTAAATTGTATTTATGTTGTTTTGTCCTATGCTTTATTAAATTGTATTTATGTTGTTTTATCCTATGCTTTATTAAATTGTATTTATGTTGTTTTAACATATGCTTTATTAAATTGTATTTATGTTGTTTTGTCCTATGCTTTATTAAATTGTATTTATGTTGTTTATCCTATGTTTCATTAAATTGTATTTATGTTGTTTTATCCTATGCTTTATTAAATTGTATTTATGTTGTTTTGTCCTATGATTTATTAAATTGTATTTATGTTGTTTTATTGTATGCTTTATTAAATTGTATTTATGTTGTTTCATCCTATGCTTTATTAAATTGGATTTATGTTGTTTTAACCTATGCTTTATTAAATTGTATTTATGTTGTTTTATCCTATGCTTTATTAAATTGTATTTATGTTGTTTTATCCTATGCTTTATTAAATTGTATTTATGTTGTTTTTTCCTATGCTTTATTAAATTGTATTTATGTTGTTTTATTGTAGGCTTTATTAAATTGTATTTATGTTGTTTTTTCCTATGCTTTATTAAATTGTATTTATGTTGTTTTATTGTAGGCTTTATTAAATTGTATTTATTTTGTTTTAACCTATGCTTTATTAAATTGTATTTATGTTGTTTTAACCTATGCTTTATTAAATTGTATTTATGTTGTTTTGTCCTATGCTTTATTAAATTGTATTTATGTTGTTTATCCTATGTTTCATTAAATTGTATTTATGTTGTTTTATCCTATGCTTTATTAAATTGTATTTATGTTGTTTTGTCCAATGTTTTGTTAAATTGTATTTATGTTGTTTTATCCTATGCTTTATTAAATTGTATTTATGTTGTTTTATCTTATGCTTTATTTAATTGTATTTATGTTGTTTTAACGTATGCTTTATTAAATTGTATTTATGCTGTTTCATCCTATGCTTTATTAAATTGCATTTATGTTGTTTTAACATATGCTTTATTAAATTGTATTTATGTTGTTTTATCCATTTCCTTTTTAAATTGTATTTATGTTGTTTTAACCTATGCTTTATTAAATTGTATTTATGTTGTTTTATCCTATGCTTTATTAAATTGTATTTATGTTGTTTTAACCTATGCTTTATTAAATTGTATTTATGTTGTTTTATCTTATGCTTTATTTAATTGTATTTATGTTGTTTTAACGTATGCTTTATTAAATTGTATTTATGTTGTTTTATCCTATGCTTTATTAAATTGTATTTATGTTGTTTTGTCCTATGCTTTATTAAATTGTATTTATGTTGTTTTATTGTATGCTTTATTAAATTGTATTTATGTTGTTTTATCCTATGCTTTATTAAATTGGATTTATGTTGTTTTAACCTATGCTTTATTAAATTGTATTTATGTTGTTTTATCCTATGCTTTATTAAATTGTATTTATGTTGTTTTATCCTATGCTTTATTAAATTGTATTTATGTTGTTTTTTCCTATGCTTTATTAAATTGTATTTATGTTGTTTTATTGTAGGCTTTATTAAATTGTATTTATGTTGTTTTTTCCTATGCTTTATTAAATTGTATTTATGTTGTTTTATTGTAGGCTTTATTAAATTGTATTTATGTTGTTTATCCTATGTTTCATTAAATTGTATTTATGTTGTTTTATCCTATGCTTTATTAAATTGTATTTATGTTGTTTTGTCCAATGTTTTGTTAAATTGTATTTATGTTGTTTTATCCTATGCTTTATTAAATTGTATTTATGTTGTTTTGTCCTATGCTTTATTAAATTGTATTTATGTTGTTTTATCGTATGCTTTATTAAATTGTATTTATGTTGTTTTATTGTAGGCTTTATTAAATTGTATTTATGTTGTTTTTTCCTATGCTTTATTAAATTGTATTTATGTTGTTTTATTGTAGGCTTTATTAAATTGTATTTATGTTGTTTTAACCTATGCTTTATTAAATTGTATTTATGTTGTTTTAACCTATGCTTTATTAAATTGTATTTATGTTGTTTTATCCTATGCTTTATTAAATTGCATTTATGTTGTTTTAACATATGCTTTATTAAATTGTATTTATGTTGTTTTGTCCTATGCTTTATTAAATTGTATTTATGTTGTTTATCCTATGTTTCATTAAATTGTATTTATGTTGTTTTATCCTATGCTTTATTAAATTGTATTTATGTTGTTTTAACATATGCTTTATTAAATTGTATTTATGTTGTTTTGTCCTATGCTTTATTAAATTGTATTTATGTTGTTTATCCTATGTTTCATTAAATTGTATTTATGTTGTTTTATCCTATGCTTTATTAAATTGTATTTATGTTGTTTTGTCCAATGTTTTGTTAAATTGTATTTATGTTGTTTTATCCTATGCTTTATTAAATTGTATTTATGTTGTTTTATCTTATGCTTTATTTAATTGTATTTATGTTGTTTTAACGTATGCTTTATTAAATTGTATTTATGCTGTTTCATCCTATGCTTTATTAAATTGTATTTATGTTGTTTTAACGTATGCTTTATTAAATTGTATTTATGTTGTTTTTTCCTATGCTTTATTAAATTGTATTTATGTTGTTTTATTGTAGGCTTTATTAAATTGTATTTATGTCGTTTTATCTTATGCTTTATTTAATTGTATTTATGTTGTTTTAACGTATGCTTTATTAAATTGTATTTATGTTGTTTTATCCTATGCTTTATTAAATTGTATTTATGTTGTTTTGTCCTATGCTTTATTAAATTGTATTTATGTTGTTTTATTGTATGCTTTATTAAATTGTATTTATGTTGTTTTATCCTATGCTTTATTAAATTGGATTTATGTTGTTTTAACCTATGCTTTATTAAATTGCATTTATGTTGTTTTATCCTATGCTTTATTAAATTGTATTTATGTTGTTTTATCCTATGCTTTATTAAATTGTATTTATGTTGTTTTTTCCTATGCTTTATTAAATTGTATTTATGTTGTTTTATTGTAGTCTTTATTAAATTGTATTTATGTTGTTTTTTCCTATGCTTTATTAAATTGTATTTATGTTGTTTTATTGTAGGCTTTATTAAATTGTATTTATGTTGTTTATCCTATGTTTCATTAAATTGTATTTATGTTGTTTTATCCTATGCTTTATTAAATTGTATTTATGTTGTTTTGTCCAATGTTTTGTTAAATTGTATTTATGTTGTTTTATCCTATGCTTTATTAAATTGTATTTATGTTGTTTTGTCCTATGCTTTATTAAATTGTATTTATGTTGTTTTATCCTATGCTTTATTAAATTGTATTTATGTTGTTTTAACATATGCTTTATTAAATTGTATTTATGTTGTTTTGTCCTATGCTTTATTAAATTGTATTTATGTTGTTTATCCTATGTTTCATTAAATTGTATTTATGTTGTTTTATCCTATGCTTTATTAAATTGTATTTATGTTGTTTTGTCCAATGTTTTGTTAAATTGTATTTATGTTGTTTTATCCTATGCTTTATTAAATTGTATTTATGTTGTTTTATCTTATGCTTTATTTAATTGTATTTATGTTGTTTTAACGTATGCTTTATTAAATTGTATTTATGCTGTTTCATCCTATGCTTTATTAAATTGTATTTATGTTGTTTTAACGTATGCTTTATTAAATTGTATTTATGTTGTTTTATCCTATGATTTATTAAATTGTATATATGTTGTTTTATCCTATGCTTTATTAAATTTTATTTATGTTGTTTTAACCTATGCTTTATTAAATTGTATTTATGTTGTTTTATCCTATGCTTTATTAAATTGGATTTATGTTGTTTTAACCTATGCTTTATTAAATTGTATTTATGTTGTTTTATCCTATGCTTTATTAAATTGTATTTATTTTGTTTTATCCTATGCTTTATTAAATTGTATTTATGTTGTTTTTTCCTATGCTTTATTAAATTGTATTTATGTTGTTTTAACCTATGCTTTATTAAATTGTATTTATGTTGTTTTATCCTATGCTTTATTAAATTGCATTTATGTTGTTTTAACATATGCTTTATTAAATTGTATTTATGTTGTTTTATCCTATGCTTTATTAAATTGTATTTATGTTGTTTTATCCTATGCTTTATTAAATTGTATTTATGTTGTTTTTTCCTATGCTTTATTAAATTGTATTTATGTTGTTTTATTGTAGGCTTTATTAAATTGTATTTATGTTGTTTTTTCCTATGCTTTATTAAATTGTATTTATGTTGTTTTATTGTAGGCTTTATTAAATTGTATTTATGTTGTTTTATCTTATGCTTTATTTAATTGTATTTATGTTGTTTTAACGTATGCTTTATTAAATTGTATTTATGTTGTTTTATCCTATGCTTTATTAAATTGTATTTATGTTGTTTTGTCCTATGCTTTATTAAATTGTATTTATGTTGTTTTATTGTATGCTTTATTAAATTGTATTTATGTTGTTTTATCCTATGCTTTATTAAATTGTATTTATGTTGTTTTGTCCTATGCTTTATTAAATTGTATTTATGTTGTTTTATTGTATGCTTTATTAAATTGTATTTATGTTGTTTTATCCTATGCTTTATTAAATTGGATTTATGTTGTTTTAACCTATGCTTTATTAAATTGTATTTATGTTGTTTTATCCTATGCTTTATTAAATTGTATTTATGTTGTTTTATCCTATGCTTTATTAAATTGTATTTATGTTGTTTTTTCCTATGCTTTATTAAATTGTATTTATGTTGTTTTATTGTAGTCTTTATTAAATTGTATTTATGTTGTTTTTTCCTATGCTTTATTAAATTGTATTTATGTTGTTTTATTGTAGGCTTTATTAAATTGTATTTATGTTGTTTATCCTATGTTTCATTAAATTGTATTTATGTTGTTTTATCCTATGCTTTATTAAATTGTATTTATGTTGTTTTGTCCAATGTCTTGTTAAATTGTATTTATGTTGTTTTATCCTATGCTTTATTAAATTGTATTTATGTTGTTTTGTCCTATGCTTTATTAAATTGTATTTATGTTGTTTTATCCTATGCTTTATTAAATTGTATTTATGTTGTTTTAACATATGCTTTATTAAATTGTATTTATGTTGTTTTGTCCTATGCTTTATTAAATTGTATTTATGTTGTTTATCCTATGTTTCATTAAATTGTATTTATGTTGTTTTATTGTATGCTTTATTAAATTGTATTTATGTTGTTTCATCCTATGCTTTATTAAATTGGATTTATGTTGTTTTAACCTATGCTTTATTAAATTGTATTTATGTTGTTTTATCCTATGCTTTATTAAATTGTATTTATGTTGTTTTATCCTATGCTTTATTAAATTGTATTTATGTTGTTTTTTCCTATGCTTTATTAAATTGTATTTATGTTGTTTTATTGTAGGCTTTATTAAATTGTATTTATGTTGTTTTTTCCTATGCTTTATTAAATTGTATTTATGTTGTTTTATTGTAGGCTTTATTAAATTGTATTTATGTTGTTTTAACCTATGCTTTATTAAATTGTATTTATGTTGTTTTAACCTATGCTTTATTAAATTGTATTTATGTTGTTTTATCCTATGCTTTATTAAATTGCATTTATGTTGTTTTAACATATGCTTTATTAAATTGTATTTATGTTGTTTTGTCCTATGCTTTATTAAATTGTATTTATGTTGTTTATCCTATGTTTCATTAAATTGTATTTATGTTGTTTTATCCTATGCTTTATTAAATTGTATTTATGTTGTTTTAACATATGCTTTATTAAATTGTATTTATGTTGTTTTGTCCTATGCTTTGTTTAATTGTATTTATGTTGTTTTATCCTATGCTTTATTAAATTGTATTTATGTTGTTTTATCTTATGCTTTATTTAATTGTATTTATGTTGTTTTAACGTATGCTTTATTAAATTGTATTTATGCTGTTTCATCCTATGCTTTATTAAATTGTATTTATGTTGTTTTAACGTATGCTTTATTAAATTGTATTTATGTTGTTTTATCCTATGATTTATTAAATTGTATATATGTTGTTTTATCCTATGCTTTATTAAATTTTATTTATGTTGTTTTATCCTATGCTTTATTAAATTGCATTTATGTTGTTTTAACATATGCTTTATTAAATTGTATTTATTTTGTTTTATCCTATGCTTTATTAAATTGTATTTATGTTGTTTTTTCCTATGCTTTATTAATTGTATTTATGTTGTTTTAACCTATGCTTTATTAAATTGTATTTATGTTGTTTTATCCTATGCTTTATTAAATTGCATTTATGTTGTTTTAACATATGCTTTATTAAATTGTATTTATGTTGTTTTGTCCTATGCTTTATTAAATTGTATTTATGTTGTTTTAACCTATGCTTTATTAAATTGTATTTATGTTGTTTTATCCTATGCTTTATTAAATTGCATTTATGTTGTTTTAACATATGCTTTATTAAATTGTATTTATGTTGTTTTGTCCTATGCTTTATTAAATTGTATTTATGTTGTTTATCCTGTTTCATTAAATTGTATTTATGTTGTTTTATCCTATGCTTTATTAAATTGTATTTATGTTGTTTTAACATATGCTTTATTAAATTGTATTTATGTTGTTTTGTCCTATGCTTTATTAAATTGTATTTATGTTGTTTATCCTATGTTTCATTAAATTGTATTTATGTTGTTTTATCCTATGCTTTATTAAATTGTATTTATGTTGTTTTGTCCAATGTTTTGTTAAATTGTATTTATGTTGTTTTATCCTATGCTTTATTAAATTGTATTTATGTTGTTTTGTCCTATGCTTTATTAAATTGTATTTATGTTGTTTTAACCTATGCTTTATTAAATTTTATTTATGTTGTTTTAGCCTATGCTTTATTAAATTGTATTTATGTTGTTTTAACCTATGCTTTATTAAATTTTATTTATGTTGTTTTATCCTATGCTTTATTAAATTGTATTTATGTTGTTTTATCCTATGCTTTATTAAATTGTATTTATGTTGTTTTATCCTATGCTTTATTAAATTATATTTATGTTGTCTTAACCTATGCTTTATTAAATTGTATTTATGTTGTTTTATCCTATGCTTTATTAAATTGTATTTATGTTGTTTTATCTTATGCTTTATTTAATTGTATTTATGTTGTTTTAACGTATGCTTTATTAAATTGTATTTATGCTGTTTCATCCTATGCTTTATTAAATTGTATTTATGTTGTTTTAACGTATGCTTTATTAAATTGTATTTATGTTGTTTTATCCTATGCTTTATTAAATTTTATTTATGTTGTTTTATCCTATGCTTTATTAAATTGTATTTATGTTGTTTTATCTTATGCTTTATTAAATTGTATTTATGTTGTTTTATCCTATGCTTTATTAAATTGTATTTATGTTGTTTTAACCTATGCTTTATTAAATTGTATTTATGTTGTTTTATCTTATGCTTTATTAAATTGTATTTATGTTGTTTTATCCTATGCTTTATTAAATTGTATTTATGTTGTTTTAACCTATGCTTTCTTAAATTGTATTTATGTTTTTTTATCCTATGCTTTATTAAATTGAATTTATGTTGTTTTATCCTATGCTTTATTAAATTGTATTTATGTTGTTTTAACCTATGCTTTATTAAATTGTATTTATATTGTTTTATCCTATGCTTTATTAAAAAGTATTTATGTTGTTTTATCCTATGCTTTATTAAATTGTATTTATGTTGTTTTAACCTATGCTTTATTAAATTGTATTTATGTTGTTTTATCTTATGCTTTATTAAATTGTATATATGTTGTTTTATCATATGCTTTATTAAATTTTATTTATGTTGTTTTATCCTATGCTTTATTAAATTGTATATATGTTGTTTTATCCTATGCTTTATTAAATTGTATTTATGTTGTTTTAACCTATGCTTTATTAAATTGGATTTATGTTGTTTTAACCTATGCTTTATTAAATTGTATTTATGTTGTTTTATCCTATGCTTTATTAAATTGTATTTATGTTGTTTTATCCTATGCTTTATTAAATTGTATTTATGTTGTTTTTTCCTATGCTTTATTAAATTGCATTTATGTTGTTTTAACATATGCTTTATTAAATTGTATTTATGTTGTTTTGTCCTATGCTTTATTAAATTGTATTTATGTTGTTTATCCTATGTTTCATTAAATTGTATTTATGTTGTTTTATCCTATGCTTTATTAAATTGTATTTATGTTGTTTTAACATATGCTTTATTAAATTGTATTTATGTTGTTTTGTCCTATGCTTTATTAAATTGTATTTATGTTGTTTATCCTATGTTTCATTAAATTGTATTTATGTTGTTTTATCCTATGCTTTATTAAATTGTATTTATGTTGTTTTGTCCAATGTTTTGTTAAATTGTATTTATGTTGTTTTATCCTATGCTTTATTAAATTGTATTTATGTTGTTTTGTCCTATGCTTTATTAAATTGTATTTATGTTGTTTATCCTATGTTTCATTAAATTGTATTTATGTTGTTTTATCCTATGCTTTATTAAATTGTATTTATGTTGTTTTGTCCTATGCTTTATTAAATTGTATTTATGTTGTTTTATTGTATGCTTTATTAAATTGTATTTATGTTGTTTCATCCTATGCTTTATTAAATTGGATTTATGTTGTTTTAACCTATGCTTTATTAAATTGTATTTATGTTGTTTTATCCTATGCTTTATTAAATTGTATTTATGTTGTTTTATCCTATGCTTTATTAAATTGTATTTATGTTGTTTTTTCCTATGCTTTATTAAATTGTATTTATGTTGTTTTATTGTAGGCTTTATTAAATTGTATTTATGTTGTTTTTTCCTATGCTTTATTAAATTGTATTTATGTTGTTTTATTGTAGGCTTTATTAAATTGTATTTATGTTGTTTTAACCTATGCTTTATTAAATTGTATTTATGTTGTTTTAACCTATGCTTTATTAAATTGTATTTATGTTGTTTTATCCTATGCTTTATTAAATTGCATTTATGTTGTTTTAACATATGCTTTATTAAATTGTATTTATGTTGTTTTGTCCTATGCTTTATTAAATTGTATTTATGTTGTTTATCCTATGTTTCATGAAATTGTATTTATGTTGTTTTATCCTATGCTTTATTAAATTGTATTTATGTTGTTTTGTCCAATGTTTTGTTAAATTGTATTTATGTTGTTTTATCCTATGCTTTATTAAATTGTATTTATGTTGTTTTATCTTATGCTTTATTTAATTGTATTTATGTTGTTTTAACGTATGCTTTATTAAATTGTATTTATGCTGTTTCATCCTATGCTTTATTAAATTGTATTTATGTTGTTTTAACGTATGCTTTATTAAATTGTATTTATGTTGTTTTATCCTATGATTTATTAAATTGTATATATGTTGTTTTATCCTATGCTTTATTAAATTTTATTTATGTTGTTTTATTGTATGCTTTATTAAATTGTATTTATGTTGTTTTATCCTATGCTTTATTAAATTGGATTTATGTTGTTTTAACCTATGCTTTATTAAATTGTATTTATGTTGTTTTATCCTATGCTTTATTAAATTGTATTTATGTTGTTTTATCCTATGCTTTATTAAATTGTATTTATGTTGTTTTTTCCTATGCTTTATTAAATTGTATTTATGTTGTTTTATTGTAGGCTTTATTAAATTGTATTTATGTTGTTTTTTCCTATGCTTTATTAAATTGTATTTATGTTGTTTTATTGTAGGCTTTATTAAATTGTATTTATGTTGTTTTAACCTATGCTTTATTAAATTGTATTTATGTTGTTTTAACCTATGCTTTATTAAATTGTATTTATGTTGTTTTATCCTATGCTTTATTAAATTTCATTTATGTTGTTTTAACATATGCTTTATTAAATTGTATTTATGTTGTTTTGTCCTATGCTTTATTAAATTGTACTTATGTTGTTTATCCTATGTTTCATTAAATTGTATTTATGTTGTTTTATCCTATGCTTTATTAAATTGTATTTATGTTGTTTTAACATATGCTTTATTAAATTGTATTTATGTTGTTTTGTCCTATGCTTTATTAAATTGTATTTATGTTGTTTATCCTATGTTTCATTAAATTGTATTTATGTTGTTTTATCCTATGCTTTATTAAATTGTATTTATGTTGTTTTATCCTATGCTTTATTAAATTGTATTTATGTTGTTTTATCCTATGCTTTATTAAATTGTATTTATGTTGTTTTAACATATGCTTTATTAAATTGTATTTATGTTGTTTTATCCTATGCTTTATTAAATTGTATTTATGTTGTTTTATCCTATGCTTTATTAAATTGTATTTATGTTGTTTTAACCTATGCTTTATTAAATTTTATTTATGTTGTTTTATCCTATGCTTTATTAAATTGTATTTATGTTGTTTTATCCTATGCTTTATTAAATTGTATTTATGTTGTTTTATCCTATGCTTTATTAAATTGTATTTATGTTGTCTTAACCTATGCTTTATTAAATTGTATTTATGTTGTTTTATCCTATGCTTTATTAAATTGTATTTATGTTGTTTTATCTTATGCTTTATTTAATTGTATTTATGTTGTTTTAACGTATGCTTTATTAAATTGTATTTATGCTGTTTCATCCTATGCTTTATTAAATTGTATTTATGTTGTTTTAACGTATGCTTTATTAAATTGTATTTATGTTGTTTTATCCTATGATTTATTAAATTGTATATATGTTGTTTTATCCTATGCTTTATTAAATTTTATTTATGTTGTTTTATCCTATGCTTTATTAAATTGTATATATGTTGTTTTATCCTATGCTTTATTAAATTGTATTTATGTTGTTTTATCTTATGCTTTATTAAATTGTATTTATGTTGTTTTATCCTATGCTTTATTAAATTGTCTTTATGTTGTTTTATCCTATGCTTTATTAAATTGTATTTATGTTGTTTTAACCTATGCTTTATTAAATTGTATTTATGTTGTTTTATCTTATGCTTTATTAAATTGTATATATGTTGTTTTATCCTATGCTTTATTAAATTTTATTTATGTTGTTTTATCCTATGCTTTATTAAATTGTATATATGTTGTTTTATCCTATGCTTTATTAAATTGTATTTATGTTGTTTTGACCTATGCTTTATTAAATTGGATTTATGTTGTTTTAACCTATGCTTTATTAAATTGTATTTATGTTGTTTTATCCTATGCTTTATTAAATTGTATTTATGTTGTTTTATCCTATGCTTTATTAAATTGTATTTATGTTGTTTTAACATATGCTTTATTAAATTGTATTTATGTTGTTTTGTCCTATGCTTTATTAAATTGTATTTATGTTGTTTATCCTATGTTTCATTAAATTGTATTTATGTTGTTTTATCCTATGCTTTATTAAATTGTATTTATGTTGTTTTGTCCAATGTTTTGTTAAATTGTATTTATGTTGTTTTATCCTATGCTTTATTAAATTGTATTTATGTTGTTTTATCTTATGCTTTATTTAATTGTATTTATGTTGTTTTAACGTATGCTTTATTAAATTGTATTTATGCTGTTTCATCCTATGCTTTATTAAATTGTATTTATGTTGTTTTAACGTATGCTTTATTAAATTGTATTTATGTTGTTTTATCCTATGATTTATTAAATTGTATATATGTTGTTTTATCCTATGCTTTATTAAATTTTACTTATGTTGTTTTATTGTATGCTTTATTAAATTGTATTTATGTTGTTTTATCCTATGCTTTATTAAATTGGATTTATGTTGTTTTAACCTATGCTTTATTAAATTGTATTTATGTTGTTTTATCCTATGCTTTATTAAATTGTATTTATGTTGTTTTATCCTATGCTTTATTAAATTGTATTTATGTTGTTTTTTCCTATGCTTTATTAAATTGTATTTATGTTGTTTTATTGTAGGCTTTATTAAATTGTATTTATGTTGTTTTATCCTATGCTTTATTAAATTGTATTTATGTTGTTTTTTCCTATGCTTTATTAAATTGCATTTATGTTGTTTTAACATATGCTTTATTAAATTGTATTTATGTTGTTTTGTCCTATGCTTTATTAAATTGTATTTATGTTGTTTATCCTATGTTTCATTAAATTGTATTTATGTTGTTTTATCCTATGCTTTATTAAATTGTATTTATGTTGTTTTAACATATGCTTTATTAAATTGTATTTATGTTGTTTTGTCCTATGCTTTATTAAATTGTATTTATGTTGTTTATCCTATGTTTCATTAAATTGTATTTATGTTGTTTTATCCTATGCTTTATTAAATTGTATTTATGTTGTTTTGTCCAATGCTTTGTTAAATTGTATTTATGTTGTTTTATCCTATGCTTTATTAAATTGTATTTATGTTGTTTTGTCCTATGCTTTATTAAATTGTATTTATGTTGTTTATCCTATGTTTCATTAAATTGTATTTATGTTGTTTTATCCTATGCTTTATTAAATTGTATTTATATTGTTTTGTCCTATGCTTTATTAAATTGTTTTTATGTTGTTTTATTGTATGCTTTATTAAATTGTATTTATGTTGTTTCATCCTATGCTTTATTAAATTGGATTTATGTTGTTTTAACCTATGCTTTATTAAATTGTATTTATGTTGTTTTATCCTATGCTTTATTAAATTGTATTTATGTTGTTTTATCCTATGCTTTATTAAATTGTATTTATGTTGTTTTTTCCTATGCTTTATTAAATTGTATTTATGTTGTTTTATTGTAGGCTTTATTAAATTGTATTTATGTTGTTTTTTCCTATGCTTTATTAAATTGTATTTATGTTGTTTTATTGTAGGCTTTATTAAATTGTATTTATGTTGTTTTAACCTATGCTTTATTAAATTGTATTTATGTTGTTTTAACCTATGCTTTATTAAATTGTATTTATGTTGTTTTATCCTATGCTTTATTAAATTGCATTTATGTTGTTTTAACATATGCTTTATTAAATTGTATTTATGTTGTTTTGTCCTATGCTTTATTAAATTGTATTTATGTTGTTTATCCTATGTTTCATTAAATTGTATTTATGTTGTTTTATCCTATGCTTTATTAAATTGTATTTATGTTGTTTTGTCCAATGTTTTGTTAAATTGTATTTATGTTGTTTTATCCTATGCTTTATTAAATTGTATTTATGTTGTTTTATCTTATGCTTTATTTAATTGTATTTATGTTGTTTTAACGTATGCTTTATTAAATTGTATTTATGCTGTTTCATCCTATGCTTTATTAAATTGTATTTATGTTGTTTTAACGTATGCTTTATTAAATTGTATTTATGTTGTTTTATCCTATGATTTATTAAATTGTATATATGTTGTTTTATCCTATGCTTTATTAAATTTTATTTATGTTGTTTTATTGTATGCTTTATTAAATTGTATTTATGTTGTTTTATCCTATGCTTTATTAAATTGGATTTATGTTGTTTTAACCTATGCTTTATTAAATTGTATTTATGTTGTTTTATCCTATGCTTTATTAAATTGTATTTATGTTGTTTTATCCTATGCTTTATTAAGTTGTATTTATGTTGTTTTTTCCTATGCTTTATTAAATTGTATTTATGTTGTTTTATTGTAGGCTTTATTAAATTGTATTTATGTTGTTTTTTCCTATGCTTTATTAAATTGTATTTATGTTGTTTTATTGTAGGCTTTATTAAATTGTATTTATGTTGTTTTAACCTATGCTTTATTAAATTGTATTTATGTTGTTTTAACCTATGCTTTATTAAATTGTATTTATGTTGTTTTATCCTATGCTTTATTAAATTGCATTTATGTTGTTTTAACATATGCTTTATTAAATTGTATTTATGTTGTTTTGTCCTATGCTTTATTAAATTGTATTTATGTTGTTTATCCTATGTTTCATTAAATTGTATTTATGTTGTTTTATCCTATGCTTTATTAAATTGTATTTATGTTGTTTTAACATATGCTTTATTAAATTGTATTTATGTTGTTTTGTCCTATGCTTTATTAAATTGTATTTATGTTGTTTATCCTATGTTTCATTAAATTGTATTTATGTTGTTTTATCCTATGCTTTATTAAATTGTATTTATGTTGTTTTATCCTATGCTTTATTAAATTGTATTTATGTTGTTTTAACCTATGCTTTATTAAATTTTATTTATGTTGTTTTATCCTATGCTTTATTAAATTGTATTTATGTTGTTTTATCCTATGCTTTATTAAATTGTATTTATGTTGTTTTATCCTATGCTTTATTAAATTGTATTTATGTTGTTTTGTCCAATGTTTTGTTAAATTGTATTTATGTTGTTTTATCCTATGCTTTATTAAATTGTATTTATGTTGTTTTGTCCTATGCTTTATTAAATTGTATTTATGTTGTTTATCCTATGTTTCATTAAATTGTATTTATGTTGTTTTATCCTATGCTTTATTAAATTGTATTTATGTTGTTTTGTCCTATGCTTTATTAAATTGTATTTATGTTGTTTTATTGTATGCTTTATTAAATTGTATTTATGTTGTTTCATCCTATGCTTTATTAAATTGGATTTATGTTGTTTTAACCTATGCTTTATTAAATTGTATTTATGTTGTTTTATCCTATGCTTTATTAAATTGTATTTATGTTGTTTTATCCTATGCTTTATTAAATTGTATTTATGTTGTTTTTTCCTATGCTTTATTAAATTGTATTTATGTTGTTTTATTGTAGGCTTTATTAAATTGTATTTATGTTGTTTTTTCCTATGCTTTATTAAATTGTATTTATGTTGTTTTATTGTAGGCTTTATTAAATTGTATTTATGTTGTTTTAACCTATGCTTTATTAAATTGTATTTATGTTGTTTTAACCTATGCTTTATTAAATTGTATTTATGTTGTTTTATCCTATGCTTTATTAAATTGCATTTATGTTGTTTTAACATATGCTTTATTAAATTGTATTTATGTTGTTTTGTCCTATGCTTTATTAAATTGTATTTATGTTGTTTATCCTATGTTTCATTAAATTGTATTTATGTTGTTTTATCCTATGCTTTATTAAATTGTATTTATGTTGTTTTGTCCAATGTTTTGTTAAATTGTATTTATGTTGTTTTATCCTATGCTTTATTAAATTGTATTTATGTTGTTTTATCTTATGCTTTATTTAATTGTATTTATG
Organism: Phyllobates terribilis; assembly: GCF_046119375.1. Classification (NCBI taxonomy): domain Eukaryota; kingdom Metazoa; phylum Chordata; class Amphibia; order Anura; family Dendrobatidae; genus Phyllobates; species Phyllobates terribilis. The sequence goes on along the minus strand of NW_027362939.1, from coordinate 387,862 downwards.
TTGTTTTAACGTATGCTTTATTAAATTTTATTTATGCTGTTTCATCCTATGCTTTATTAAATTGTATTTATGTTGTTTTAACGTATGCTTTATTAAATTGTATTCATGTTGTTTTATCCTATGATTTATTAAATTGTATATATGTTGTTTTATCCTATGCTTTATTAAATTTTATTTATGTTGTTTTATTGTATGCTTTATTAAATTGTATTTATGTTGTTTTATCCTATGCTTTATTAAATTGGATTTATGTTGTTTTAACCTATGCTTTATTAAATTGTATTTATGTTGTTTTATCCTATGCTTTATTAAATTGTATTTATGTTGTTTTATCCTATGCTTTATTAAATTGGATTTATGTTGTTTTTTCCTATGCTTTATTAAATTGTATTTATGTTGTTTTATTGTAGGCTTTATTAAATTGTATTTATGTTGTTTTTTCCTATGCTTTATTAAATTGTATTTATGTTGTTTTATTGTAGGCTTTATTAAATTGTATTTATGTTGTTTTAACCTATGCTTTATTAAATTGTATTTATGTTGTTTTAACCTATGCTTTATTAAATTGTATTTATGTTGTTTTATCCTATGCTTTATTAAATTGCATTTATGTTGTTTTAACATATGCTTTATTAAATTGTATTTATGTTGTTTTGTCCTATGCTTTATTAAATTGTATTTATGTTGTTTATCCTATGTTTCATTAAATTGTATTTATGTTGTTTTATCCTATGCTTTATTAAATTGTATTTATGTTGTTTTAACATATGCTTTATTAAATTGTATTTATGTTGTTTTGTCCTATGCTTTATTAAATTGTATTTATGTTGTTTATCCTATGTTTCATTAAATTGTATTTATGTTGTTTTATCCTATGCTTTATTAAATTGTATTTATGTTGTTTTATCCTATGCTTTATTAAATTGTATTTATGTTGTTTTAACCTATGCTTTATTAAATTTTATTTATGTTGTTTTATCCTATGCTTTATTAAATTGTATTTATGTTGTTTTATCCTATGCTTTATTAAATTGTATTTATGTTGTTTTATCCTATGCTTTATTAAATTGTATTTATGTTGTCTTAACCTATGCTTTATTAAATTGTATTTATGTTGTTTTATCCTATGCTTTATTAAATTGTATTTATGTTGTTTTATCTTATGCTTTATTTAATTGTATTTATGTTGTTTTAACGTATGCTTTATTAAATTGTATTTATGCTGTTTCATCCTATGCTTTATTAAATTGTATTTATGTTGTTTTAACGTATGCTTTATTAAATTGTATTTATGTTGTTTTATCCTATGATTTATTAAATTGTATATATGTTGTTTTATCCTATGCTTTATTAAATTTTACTTATGTTGTTTTATTGTATGCTTTATTAAATTGTATTTATGTTGTTTTATCCTATGCTTTATTAAATTGGATTTATGTTGTTTTAACCTATGCTTTATTAAATTGTATTTATGTTGTTTTATCCTATGCTTTATTAAATTGTATTTATGTTGTTTTATCCTATGCTTTATTAAATTGTATTTATGTTGTTTTTTCCTATGCTTTATTAAATTGTATTTATGTTGTTTTATTGTAGGCTTTATTAAATTGTATTTATGTTGTTTTATCCTATGCTTTATTAAATTGTATTTATGTTGTTTTTTCCTATGCTTTATTAAATTGCATTTATGTTGTTTTAACATATGCTTTATTAAATTGTATTTATGTTGTTTTGTCCTATGCTTTATTAAATTGTATTTATGTTGTTTATCCTATGTTTCATTAAATTGTATTTATGTTGTTTTATCCTATGCTTTATTAAATTGTATTTATGTTGTTTTAACATATGCTTTATTAAATTGTATTTATGTTGTTTTGTCCTATGCTTTATTAAATTGTATTTATGTTGTTTATCCTATGTTTCATTAAATTGTATTTATGTTGTTTTATCCTATGCTTTATTAAATTGTATTTATGTTGTTTTGTCCAATGTTTTGTTAAATTGTATTTATGTTGTTTTATCCTATGCTTTATTAAATTGTATTTATGTTGTTTTGTCCTATGCTTTATTAAATTGTATTTATGTTGTTTATCCTATGTTTCATTAAATTGTATTTATGTTGTTTTATCCTATGCTTTATTAAATTGTATTTATGTTGTTTTGTCCTATGCTTTATTAAATTGTATTTATGTTGTTTTATTGTATGCTTTATTAAATTGTATTTATGTTGTTTCATCCTATACTTTATTAAATTGGATTTATGTTGTTTTAACCTATGCTTTATTAAATTGTATTTATGTTGTTTTATCCTATGCTTTATTAAATTGTATTTATGTTGTTTTATCCTATGCTTTATTAAATTGTATTTATGTTGTTTTTTCCTATGCTTTATTAAATTGTATTTATGTTGTTTTATTGTAGGCTTTATTAAATTGTATTTATGTTGTTTTTTCCTATGCTTTATTAAATTGTATTTATGTTGTTTTATTGTAGGCTTTATTAAATTGTATTTATGTTGTTTTAACCTATGCTTTATTAAATTGTATTTATGTTGTTTTAACCTATGCTTTATTAAATTGTATTTATGTTGTTTTATCCTATGCTTTATTAAATTGCATTTATGTTGTTTTAACATATGCTTTATTAAATTGTATTTATGTTGTTTTGTCCTATGCTTTATTAAATTGTATTTATGTTGTTTATCCTATGTTTCATTAAATTGTATTTATGTTGTTTTATCCTATGCTTTATTAAATTGTATTTATGTTGTTTTATCCTATGCTTTATTAAATTGCATTTATGTTGTTTTAACATATGCTTTATTAAATTGTATTTATGTTGTTTTGTCCTATGCTTTATTAAATTGTATTTATGTTGTTTTATCCTATGCTTTATTAAATTGGATTTATGTTGTTTTAACCTATGCTTTATTAAATTGTATTTATGTTGTTTTATCCTATGCTTTATTAAATTGTATTTATGTTGTTTTATCCTATGCTTTATTAAATTGTATTTATGTTGTTTTTTCCTATGCTTTATTAAATTGTATTTATGTTGTTTTATTGTAGGCTTTATTAAATTGTATTTATCTTGTTTTTTCCTATGCTTTATTAAATTGTATTTATGTTGTTTTATTGTAGGCTTTATTAAATTGTATTTATGTTGTTTTAACCTATGCTTTATTAAATTGTATTTATGTTGTTTTAACCTATGCTTTATTAAATTGTATTTATGTTGTTTTATCCTATGCTTTATTAAATTGCATTTATGTTGTTTTAACATATGCTTTATTAAATTGTATTTATGTTGTTTTGTCCTATGCTTTATTAAATTGTATTTATGTTGTTTATCCTATGTTTCATTAAATTGTATTTATGTTGTTTTATCCTATGCTTTATTAAATTGTATTTATGTTGTTTTAACATATGCTTTATTAAATTGTATTTATGTTGTTTTGTCCTATGCTTTATTAAATTGTATTTATGTTGTTTATCCTATGTTTCATTAATTTGTATTTATGTTGTTTTATCCTATGCTTTATTAAATTGTATTTATGTTGTTTTATCCTATGCTTTATTAAATTGTATTTATGTTGTTTTAACCTATGCTTTATTAAATTTTATTTATGTTGTTTTATCCTATGCTTTATTAAATTGTATTTATGTTGTTTTATCCTATGCTTTATTAAATTGTATTTATGTTGTTTTATCCTATGCTTTATTAAATTGTATTTATGTTGTCTTAACCTATGCTTTATTAAATTGTATTTATGTTGTTTTATCCTATGCTTTATTAAATTGTATTTATGTTGTTTTATCTTATGCTTTATTTAATTGTATTTATGTTGTTTTAACGTATGCTTTATTAAATTGTATTTATGCTGTTTCATCCTATGCTTTATTAAATTGTATTTATGTTGTTTTAACGTATGCTTTATTAAATTGTATTTATGTTGTTTTATCCTATGCTTTATTAAATTGTATTTATGTTGTTTTATCCTATGCTTTATTAAATTGTATTTATGTTGTTTTGTCCAATGTTTTGTTAAATTGTATTTATGTTGTTTTATCCTATGCTTTATTAAATTGTATTTATGTTGTTTTATCTTATGCTTTATTTAATTGTATTTATGTTGTTTTAACGTATGCTTTATTAAATTGTATTTATGCTGTTTCATCCTATGCTTTATTAAATTGTATTTATGTTGTTTTAACGTATGCTTTATTAAATTGTATTTATGTTGTTTTATCCTATGATTTATTAAATTGTATATATGTTGTTTTATCCTATGCTTTATTAAATTTTATTTATGTTGTTTTATTGTATGCTTTATTAAATTGTATTTATGTTGTTTTATCCTATGCTTTATTAAATTGGATTTATGTTGTTTTAACCTATGCTTTATTAAATTGTATTTATGTTGTTTTATCCTATGCTTTATTAAATTGTATTTATGTTGTTTTATCCTATGCTTTATTAAATTGTATTTATGTTGTTTTTTCCTATGCTTTATTAAATTGTATTTATGTTGTTTTATTGTAGGCTTTATTAAATTGTATTTATGTTGTTTTATCCTATGCTTTATTAAATTGTATTTATGTTGTTTTTTCCTATGCTTTATTAAATTGCATTTATGTTGTTTTAACATATGCTTTATTAAATTGTATTTATGTTGTTTTGTCCTATGCTTTATTAAATTGTATTTATGTTGTTTATCCTATGTTTCATTAAATTGTATTTATGTTGTTTTATCCTATGCTTTATTAAATTGTATTTATGTTGTTTTAACATATGCTTTATTAAATTGTATTTATGTTGTTTTGTCCTATGCTTTATTAAATTGTATTTATGTTGTTTATCCTATGTTTCATTAAATTGTATTTATGTTGTTTTATCCTATGCTTTATTAAATTGTATTTATGTTGTTTTGTCCAATGTTTTGTTAAATTGTATTTATGTTGTTTTATCCTATGCTTTATTAAATTGTATTTATGTTGTTTTGTCCTATGCTTTATTAAATTGTATTTATGTTGTTTATCCTATGTTTCATTAAATTGTATTTATGTTGTTTTATCCTATGCTTTATTAAATTGTATTTATGTTGTTTTGTCCTATGCTTTATTAAATTGTATTTATGTTGTTTTATTGTATGCTTTATTAAATTGTATTTATGTTGTTTCATCCTATGCTTTATTAAATTGGATTTATGTTGTTTTAACCTATGCTTTATTAAATTGTATTTATGTTGTTTTATCCTATGCTTTATTAAATTGTATTTATGTTGTTTTATCCTATGCTTTATTAAATTGTATTTATGTTGTTTTTTCCTATGCTTTATTAAATTGTATTTATGTTGTTTTATTGTAGGCTTTATTAAATTGTATTTATGTTGTTTTTTCCTATGCTTTATTAAATTGTATTTATGTTGTTTTATTGTAGGCTTTATTAAATTGTATTTATGTTGTTTTAACCTATGCTTTATTAAATTGTATTTATGTTGTTTTAACCTATGCTTTATTAAATTGTATTTATGTTGTTTTATCCTATGCTTTATTAAATTGCATTTATGTTGTTTTAACATATGCTTTATTAAATTGTATTTATGTTGTTTTGTCCTATGCTTTATTAAATTGTATTTATGTTGTTTATCCTATGTTTCATTAAATTGTATTTATGTTGTTTTATCCTATGCTTTATTAAATTGTATTTATGTTGTTTTATCCTATGCTTTATTAAATTGCATTTATGTTGTTTTAACATATGCTTTATTAAATTGTATTTATGTTGTTTTGTCCTATGCTTTATTAAATTGTATTTATGTTGTTTTATCCTATGCTTTATTAAATTGGATTTATGTTGTTTTAACCTATGCTTTATTAAATTGTATTTATGTTGTTTTATCCTATGCTTTATTAAATTGTATTTATGTTGTTTTATCCTATGCTTTATTAAATTGTATTTATGTTGTTTTTTCCTATGCTTTATTAAATTGTATTTATGTTGTTTTATTGTAGGCTTTATTAAATTGTATTTATCTTGTTTTTTCCTATGCTTTATTAAATTGTATTTATGTTGTTTTATTGTAGGCTTTATTAAATTGTATTTATGTTGTTTTAACCTATGCTTTATTAAATTGTATTTATGTTGTTTTAACCTATGCTTTATTAAATTGTATTTATGTTGTTTTATCCTATGCTTTATTAAATTGCATTTATGTTGTTTTAACATATGCTTTATTAAATTGTATTTATGTTGTTTTGTCCTATGCTTTATTAAATTGTATTTATGTTGTTTATCCTATGTTTCATTAAATTGTATTTATGTTGTTTTATCCTATGCTTTATTAAATTGTATTTATGTTGTTTTAACATATGCTTTATTAAATTGTATTTATGTTGTTTTGTCCTATGCTTTATTAAATTGTATTTATGTTGTTTATCCTATGTTTCATTAATTTGTATTTATGTTGTTTTATCCTATGCTTTATTAAATTGTATTTATGTTGTTTTATCCTATGCTTTATTAAATTGTATTTATGTTGTTTTAACCTATGCTTTATTAAATTTTATTTATGTTGTTTTATCCTATGCTTTATTAAATTGTATTTATGTTGTTTTATCCTATGCTTTATTAAATTGTATTTATGTTGTTTTATCCTATGCTTTATTAAATTGTATTTATGTTGTCTTAACCTATGCTTTATTAAATTGTATTTATGTTGTTTTATCCTATGCTTTATTAAATTGTATTTATGTTGTTTTATCTTATGCTTTATTTAATTGTATTTATGTTGTTTTAACGTATGCTTTATTAAATTGTATTTATGCTGTTTCATCCTATGCTTTATTAAATTGTATTTATGTTGTTTTAACGTATGCTTTATTAAATTGTATTTATGTTGTTTTATCCTATGCTTTATTAAATTGTATTTATGTTGTTTTATCCTATGCTTTATTAAATTGTATTTATGTTGTTTTGTCCAATGTTTTGTTAAATTGTATTTATGTTGTTTTATCCTATGCTTTATTAAATTGTATTTATGTTGTTTTATCTTATGCTTTATTTAATTGTATTTATGTTGTTTTAACGTATGCTTTATTAAATTGTATTTATGCTGTTTCATCCTATGCTTTATTAAATTGTATTTATGTTGTTTTAACGTATGCTTTATTAAATTGTATTTATGTTGTTTTATCCTATGATTTATTAAATTGTATATATGTTGTTTTATCCTATGCTTTATTAAATTTTATTTATGTTGTTTTATTGTATGCTTTATTAAATTGTATTTATGTTGTTTTATCCTATGCTTTATTAAATTGGATTTATGTTGTTTTAACCTATGCTTTATTAAATTGTATTTATGTTGTTTTATCCTATGCTTTATTAAATTGTATTTATGTTGTTTTATCCTATGCTTTATTAAATTGTATTTATGTTGTTTTTTCCTATGCTTTATTAAATTGTATTTATGTTGTTTTATTGTAGGCTTTATTAAATTGTATTTATGTTGTTTTATCCTATGCTTTATTAAATTGTATTTATGTTGTTTTTTCCTATGCTTTATTAAATTGCATTTATGTTGTTTTAACATATGCTTTATTAAATTGTATTTATGTTGTTTTGTCCTATGCTTTATTAAATTGTATTTATGTTGTTTATCCTATGTTTCATTAAATTGTATTTATGTTGTTTTATCCTATGCTTTATTAAATTGTATTTATGTTGTTTTAACATATGCTTTATTAAATTGTATTTATGTTGTTTTGTCCTATGCTTTATTAAATTGTATTTATGTTGTTTATCCTATGTTTCATTAAATTGTATTTATGTTGTTTTATCCTATGCTTTATTAAATTGTATTTATGTTGTTTTGTCCAATGTTTTGTTAAATTGTATTTATGTTGTTTTATCCTATGCTTTATTAAATTGTATTTATGTTGTTTTGTCCTATGCTTTATTAAATTGTATTTATGTTGTTTATCCTATGTTTCATTAAATTGTATTTATGTTGTTTTATCCTATGCTTTATTAAATTGTATTTATGTTGTTTTGTCCTATGCTTTATTAAATTGTATTTATGTTGTTTTATTGTATGCTTTATTAAATTGTATTTATGTTGTTTCATCCTATGCTTTATTAAATTGGATTTATGTTGTTTTAACCTATGCTTTATTAAATTGTATTTATGTTGTTTTATCCTATGCTTTATTAAATTGTATTTATGTTGTTTTATCCTATGCTTTATTAAATTGTATTTATGTTGTTTTTTCCTATGCTTTATTAAATTGTATTTATGTTGTTTTATTGTAGGCTTTATTAAATTGTATTTATGTTGTTTTTTCCTATGCTTTATTAAATTGTATTTATGTTGTTTTATTGTAGGCTTTATTAAATTGTATTTATGTTGTTTTAACCTATGCTTTATTAAATTGTATTTATGTTGTTTTAACCTATGCTTTATTAAATTGTATTTATGTTGTTTTATCCTATGCTTTATTAAATTGCATTTATGTTGTTTTAACATATGCTTTATTAAATTGTATTTATGTTGTTTTGTCCTATGCTTTATTAAATTGTATTTATGTTGTTTATCCTATGTTTCATTAAATTGTATTTATGTTGTTTTATCCTATGCTTTATTAAATTGTATTTATGTTGTTTTGTCCAATGTTTTGTTAAATTGTATTTATGTTGTTTTATCCTATGCTTTATTAAATTGTATTTATGTTGTTTTATCTTATGCTTTATTTAATTGTATTTATGTTGTTTTAACGTATGCTTTATTAAATTGTATTTATGCTGTTTCATCCTATGCTTTATTAAATTGTATTTATGTTGTTTTAACGTATGCTTTATTAAATTGTATTTATGTTGTTTTATCCTATGATTTATTAAATTGTATATATGTTGTTTTATCCTATGCTTTATTAAATTTTATTTATGTTGTTTTATTGTATGCTTTATTAAATTGTATTTATGTTGTTTTATCCTATGCTTTATTAAATTGGATTTATGTTGTTTTAACCTGTGCTTTATTAAATTGTATTTATGTTGTTTTATCCTATGCTTTATTAAATTGTATTTATGTTGTTTTATCCTATGCTTTATTAAATTGTATTTATGTTGTTTTTTCCTATGCTTTATTAAATTGTATTTATGTTGTTTTATTGTAGGCTTTATTAAATTGTATTTATGTTGTTTTATCCTATGCTTTATTAAATTGCATTTATGTTGTTTTAACATATGCTTTATTAAATTGTATTTATGTTGTTTTGTCCTATGCTTTATTAAATTGTATTTATGTTGTTTATCCTATGTTTCATTAAATTGTATTTATGTTGTTTTATCCTATGCTTTATTAAATTGTATTTATGTTGTTTTAACATATGCTTTATTAAATTGTATTTATGTTGTTTTGTCCTATGCTTTATTAAATTGTATTTATGTTGTTTATCCTATGTTTCATTAAATTGTATTTATGTTGTTTTATCCTATGCTTTATTAAATTGTATTTATGTTGTTTTATCCTATGCTTTATTAAATTGTATTTATGTTGTTTTATCCTATGCTTTATTAAATTGTATTTATGTTGTTTTAACATATGCTTTATTAAATTGTATTTATGTTGTTTTATCCTATGCTTTATTAAATTGTATTTATGTTGTTTTATCCTATGCTTTATTAAATTGTATTTATGTTGTTTTACCCTATGCTTTATTAAATTTTATTTATGTTGTTTTATCCTATGCTTTATTAAATTGTATTTATGTTGTTTTATCCTATGCTTTATTAAATTGTATTTATGTTGTTTTATCCTATGCTTTATTAAATTGTATTTATGTTGTCTTAACCTATGCTTTATTAAATTGTATTTATGTTGTTTTATCCTATGCTTTATTAAATTGTATTTATGTTGTTTTATCTTATGCTTTATTTAATTGTATTTATGTTGTTTTAACGTATGCTTTATTAAATTGTATTTATGCTGTTTCATCCTATGCTTTATTAAATTGTATTTATGTTGTTTTAACGTATGCTTTATTAAATTGTATTTATGTTGTTTTATCCTATGCTTTATTAAATTGTATTTATGTTGTTTTATCCTATGCTTTATTAAATTGTATTTATGTTGTTTTGTCCAATGTTTTGTTAAATTGTATTTATGTTGTTTTATCCTATGCTTTATTAAATTGTATTTATGTTGTTTTATCTTATGCTTTATTTAATTGTATTTATGTTGTTTTAACGTATGCTTTATTAAATTGTATTTATGCTGTTTCATCCTATGCTTTATTAAATTGTATTTATGTTGTTTTAACGTATGCTTTATTAAATTGTATTTATGTTGTTTTATCCTATGATTTATTAAATTGTATATATGTTGTTTTATCCTATGCTTTATTAAATTTTATTTATGTTGTTTTATTGTATGCTTTATTAAATTGTATTTATGTTGTTTTATCCTATGCTTTATTAAATTGGATTTATGTTGTTTTAACCTATGCTTTATTAAATTGTATTTATGTTGTTTTATCCTATGCTTTATTAAATTGTATTTATGTTGTTTTATCCTATGCTTTATTAAATTGTATTTATGTTGTTTTTTCCTATGCTTTATTAAATTGGATTTATGTTGTTTTATTGTAGGCTTTATTAAATTGTATTTATGTTGTTTTTTCCTATGCTTTATTAAATTGTATTTATGTTGTTTTATTGTAGGCTTTATTAAATTGTATTTATGTTGTTTTAACCTATGCTTTATTAAATTGTATTTATGTTGTTTTAACCTATGCTTTATTAAATTGTATTTATGTTGTTTTATCCTATGCTTTATTAAATTGCATTTATGTTGTTTTAACATATGCTTTATTAAATTGTATTTATGTTGTTTTGTCCTATGCTTTATTAAATTGTATTTATGTTGTTTATCCTATGTTTCATTAAATTGTATTTATGTTGTTTTATCCTATGCTTTATTAAATTGTATTTATGTTGTTTTAACATATGCTTTATTAAATTGTATTTATGTTGTTTTGTCCTATGCTTTATTAAATTGTATTTATGTTGTTTATCCTATGTTTCATTAAATTGTATTTATGTTGTTTTATCCTATGCTTTATTAAATTGTATTTATGTTGTTTTATCCTATGCTTTATTAAATTGTATTTATGTTGTTTTATCCTATGCTTTATTAAATTGTATTTATGTTGTTTTAACCTATGCTTTATTAAATTTTATTTATGTTGTTTTATCCTATGCTTTATTAAATTGTATTTATGTTGTTTTATCCTATGCTTTATTAAATTGTATTTATGTTGTTTTATCCTATGCTTTATTAAATTGTATTTATGTTGTCTTAACCTATGCTTTATTAAATTGTATTTATGTTGTTTTATCTTATGCTTTATTAAATTGTATTTATGTTGTTTTATCCTATGCTTTATTAAATTGTATTTATGTTGTTTTTTTCCTATGCTTTATTAAATTGTATTTATGTTGTTTTATCCTATGCTTTATTAAATTGTATTTATGTTGTTTTAACATATGCTTTATTAAATTGTATTTATGTTGTTTTATCCTATGCTTTATTAAATTGTATTTATGTTGTTTTATCCTATGCTTTATTAAATTGTATTTATGTTGTTTTAACCTATGCTTTATTAAATTTTATTTATGTTGTTTTATCCTATGCTTTATTAAATTGCATTTATGTTGTTTTATCCTATGCTTTATTAAATTGTATTTATGTTGTTTTATCCTATGCTTTATTAAATTGTATTTATGTTGTCTTAACCTATGCTTTATTAAATTGTATTTATGTTGTTTTATCTTATGCTTTATTAAATTGTATTTATGTTGTTTTATCCTATGCTTTATTAAATTGTATTTATGTTGTTTTTTTCCTATGCTTTATTAAATTGTATTTATGTTGTTTTATTGTAGACTTTATTAAATTGTATTTATGTTGTTTTTTCCTATGCTTTATTAAATTGTATTTATGTTGTTTTATTGTAGGCTTTATTAAATTGTATTTATGTTGTTTTAACCTATGCTTTATTAAATTGTATTTATGTTGTTTTATCCTATGCTTTATTAAATTGTATTTATGTTGTTTTATCCTGTGCTTTATTAAATTGTATTTATGTGGTTTTATCCTATGCTTTATTAAAAAGTATTTATGTTGTTTTATCCTTTTCCTTTTTAAATTGTATTTATGTTGTTTTAACCTATGCTTTATTAAATTGTATTTATATTGTTTTATCCTATGCTTTATTTAATTGTATTTATGTTGTTTTAACGTATGCTTTATTAAATTGTATTTATGTTGTTTATCCTATGTTTCATTAAATTGTATTTATGTTGTTTTTTCCTATGCTTTATTAAATTGTATTTATGTTGTTTTATTGTAGGCTTTATTAAATTGTATTTATGTTGTTTATCCTATGTTTCATTAAATTGTATTTATGTTGTTTTATCCTATGCTTTATTAAATTGTATTTATGTTGTTTTGTCCAATGTTTTGTTAAATTGTATTTATGTTGTTTTATCCTATGCTTTATTAAATTGTATTTATGTTGTTTTGTCCTATGCTTTATTAAATTGTATTTATGTTGTTTTATCCTATGCTTTATTAAATTGTATTTATGTTGTTTTAACATATGCTTTATTAAATTGTATTTATGTTGTTTTGTCCTATGCTTTATTAAATTGTATTTATGTTGTTTATCCTATGTTTCATTAAATTGTATTTATGTTGTTTTATCCTATGCTTTATTAAATTGTATTTATGTTGTTTTATCCTATGCTTTATTAAATTGTATTTATGTTGTTTTGTCCAATGTTTTGTTAAATTGTATTTATGTTGTTTTATCCTATGCTTTATTAAATTGTATTTATGATGTTTTATCTTATGCTTTATTTAATTGTATTTATGTTGTTTTAACGTATGCTTTATTAAATTGTATTTATGCTGTTTCATCCTATGCTTTATTAAATTGTATTTATGTTGTTTTAACGTATGCTTTATTAAATTGTATTTATGTTGTTTTATCCTATGATTTATTAAATTGTATATATGTTGTTTTATCCTATGCTTTATTAAATTTTATTTATGTTGTTTTATTGTATGCTTTATTAAATTGTATTTATGTTGTTTTATCCTATGCTTTATTAAATTGGATTTATGTTGTTTTAACCTATGCTTTATTAAATTGTATTTATGTTGTTTTATCCTATGCTTTATTAAATTGTATTTATGTTGTTTTATCCTATGCTTTATTAAATTGTATTTATGTTGTTTTTTCCTATGCTTTATTAAATTGGATTTATGTTGTTTTATTGTAGGCTTTATTAAATTGTATTTATGTTGTTTTTTCCTATGCTTTATTAAATTGTATTTATGTTGTTTTATTGTAGGCTTTATTAAATTGTATTTATGTTGTTTTAACCTATGCTTTATTAAATTGTATTTATGTTGTTTTAACCTATGCTTTATTAAATTGTATTTATGTTGTTTTATCCTATGCTTTATTAAATTGCATTTATGTTGTTTTAACATATGCTTTATTAAATTGTATTTATGTTGTTTTGTCCTATGCTTTATTAAATTGTATTTATGTTGTTTATCCTATGTTTCATTAAATTGTATTTATGTTGTTTTATCCTATGCTTTATTAAATTGTATTTATGTTGTTTTAACATATGCTTTATTAAATTGTATTTATGTTGTTTTGTCCTATGCTTTATTAAATTGTATTTATGTTGTTTATCCTATGTTTCATTAAATTGTATTTATGTTGTTTTATCCTATGCTTTATTAAATTGTATTTATGTTGTTTTAACATATGCTTTATTAAATTGTATTTATGTTGTTTTGTCCTATGCTTTATTAAATTGTATTTATGTTGTTTATCCTATGTTTCATTAAATTGTATTTATGTTGTTTTATCCTATGCTTTATTAAATTGTATTTATGTTGTTTTATCCTATGCTTTATTAAATTGTATTTATGTTGTTTTATCCTATGCTTTATTAAATTGTATTTATGTTGTTTTAACATATGCTTTATTAAATTGTATTTATGTTGTTTTATCCTATGCTTTATTAAATTGTATTTATGTTGTTTTATCCTATGCTTTATTAAATTGTATTTATGTTGTTTTACCCTATGCTTTATTAAATTTTATTTATGTTGTTTTATCCTATGCTTTATTAAATTGTATTTATGTTGTTTTATCCTATGCTTTATTAAATTGTATTTATGTTGTTTTATCCTATGCTTTATTAAATTGTATTTATGTTGTCTTAACCTATGCTTTATTAAATTGTATTTATGTTGTTTTATCCTATGCTTTATTAAATTGTATTTATGTTGTTTTATCTTATGCTTTATTTAATTGTATTTATGTTGTTTTAACGTATGCTTTATTAAATTGTATTTATGCTGTTTCATCCTATGCTTTATTAAATTGTATTTATGTTGTTTTAACGTATGCTTTATTAAATTGTATTTATGTTGTTTTATCCTATGCTTTATTAAATTGTATTTATGTTGTTTTATCCTATGCTTTATTAAATTGTATTTATGTTGTTTTGTCCAATGTTTTGTTAAATTGTATTTATGTTGTTTTATCCTATGCTTTATTAAATTGTATTTATGTTGTTTTATCTTATGCTTTATTTAATTGTATTTATGTTGTTTTAACGTATGCTTTATTAAATTGTATTTATGCTGTTTCATCCTATGCTTTATTAAATTGTATTTATGTTGTTTTAACGTATGCTTTATTAAATTGTATTTATGTTGTTTTATCCTATGATTTATTAAATTGTATATATGTTGTTTTATCCTATGCTTTATTAAATTTTATTTATGTTGTTTTATTGTATGCTTTATTAAATTGTATTTATGTTGTTTTATCCTATGCTTTATTAAATTGGATTTATGTTGTTTTAACCTATGCTTTATTAAATTGTATTTATGTTGTTTTATCCTATGCTTTATTAAATTGTATTTATGTTGTTTTATCCTATGCTTTATTAAATTGTATTTATGTTGTTTTTTCCTATGCTTTATTAAATTGGATTTATGTTGTTTTATTGTAGGCTTTATTAAATTGTATTTATGTTGTTTTTTCCTATGCTTTATTAAATTGTATTTATGTTGTTTTATTGTAGGCTTTATTAAATTGTATTTATGTTGTTTTAACCTATGCTTTATTAAATTGTATTTATGTTGTTTTAACCTATGCTTTATTAAATTGTATTTATGTTGTTTTATCCTATGCTTTATTAAATTGCATTTATGTTGTTTTAACATATGCTTTATTAAATTGTATTTATGTTGTTTTGTCCTATGCTTTATTAAATTGTATTTATGTTGTTTATCCTATGTTTCATTAAATTGTATTTATGTTGTTTTATCCTATGCTTTATTAAATTGTATTTATGTTGTTTTAACATATGCTTTATTAAATTGTATTTATGTTGTTTTGTCCTATGCTTTATTAAATTGTATTTATGTTGTTTATCCTATGTTTCATTAAATTGTATTTATGTTGTTTTATCCTATGCTTTATTAAATTGTATTTATGTTGTTTTATCCTATGCTTTATTAAATTGTATTTATGTTGTTTTATCCTATGCTTTATTAAATTGTATTTATGTTGTTTTAACCTATGCTTTATTAAATTTTATTTATGTTGTTTTATCCTATGCTTTATTAAATTGTATTTATGTTGTTTTATCCTATGCTTTATTAAATTGTATTTATGTTGTTTTATCCTATGCTTTATTAAATTGTATTTATGTTGTCTTAACCTATGCTTTATTAAATTGTATTTATGTTGTTTTATCTTATGCTTTATTAAATTGTATTTATGTTGTTTTATCCTATGCTTTATTAAATTGTATTTATGTTGTTTTTTTCCTATGCTTTATTAAATTGTATTTATGTTGTTTTATCCTATGCTTTATTAAATTGTATTTATGTTGTTTTAACATATGCTTTATTAAATTGTATTTATGTTGTTTTATCCTATGCTTTATTAAATTGTATTTATGTTGTTTTATCCTATGCTTTATTAAATTGTATTTATGTTGTTTTAACCTATGCTTTATTAAATTTTATTTATGTTGTTTTATCCTATGCTTTATTAAATTGCATTTATGTTGTTTTATCCTATGCTTTATTAAATTGTATTTATGTTGTTTTATCCTATGCTTTATTAAATTGTATTTATGTTGTCTTAACCTATGCTTTATTAAATTGTATTTATGTTGTTTTATCTTATGCTTTATTAAATTGTATTTATGTTGTTTTATCCTATGCTTTATTAAATTGTATTTATGTTGTTTTTTTCCTATGCTTTATTAAATTGTATTTATGTTGTTTTATTGTAGACTTTATTAAATTGTATTTATGTTGTTTTTTCCTATGCTTTATTAAATTGTATTTATGTTGTTTTATTGTAGGCTTTATTAAATTGTATTTATGTTGTTTTAACCTATGCTTTATTAAATTGTATTTATGTTGTTTTATCCTATGCTTTATTAAATTGTATTTATGTTGTTTTATCCTGTGCTTTATTAAATTGTATTTATGTGGTTTTATCCTATGCTTTATTAAAAAGTATTTATGTTGTTTTATCCTTTTCCTTTTTAAATTGTATTTATGTTGTTTTAACCTATGCTTTATTAAATTGTATTTATATTGTTTTATCCTATGCTTTATTTAATTGTATTTATGTTGTTTTAACGTATGCTTTATTAAATTGTATTTATGTTGTTTATCCTATGTTTCATTAAATTGTATTTATGTTGTTTTTTCCTATGCTTTATTAAATTGTATTTATGTTGTTTTATTGTAGGCTTTATTAAATTGTATTTATGTTGTTTATCCTATGTTTCATTAAATTGTATTTATGTTGTTTTATCCTATGCTTTATTAAATTGTATTTATGTTGTTTTGTCCAATGTTTTGTTAAATTGTATTTATGTTGTTTTATCCTATGCTTTATTAAATTGTATTTATGTTGTTTTGTCCTATGCTTTATTAAATTGTATTTATGTTGTTTTATCCTATGCTTTATTAAATTGTATTTATGTTGTTTTAACATATGCTTTATTAAATTGTATTTATGTTGTTTTGTCCTATGCTTTATTAAATTGTATTTATGTTGTTTATCCTATGTTTCATTAAATTGTATTTATGTTGTTTTATCCTATGCTTTATTAAATTGTATTTATGTTGTTTTATCCTATGCTTTATTAAATTGTATTTATGTTGTTTTGTCCAATGTTTTGTTAAATTGTATTTATGTTGTTTTATCCTATGCTTTATTAAATTGTATTTATGATGTTTTATCTTATGCTTTATTTAATTGTATTTATGTTGTTTTAACGTATGCTTTATTAAATTGTATTTATGCTGTTTCATCCTATGCTTTATTAAATTGTATTTATGTTGTTTTAACGTATGCTTTATTAAATTGTATTTATGTTGTTTTATCCTATGATTTATTAAATTGTATATATGTTGTTTTATCCTATGCTTTATTAAATTTTATTTATGTTGTTTTATTGTATGCTTTATTAAATTGTATTTATGTTGTTTTATCCTATGCTTTATTAAATTGGATTTATGTTGTTTTAACCTATGCTTTATTAAATTGTATTTATGTTGTTTTATCCTATGCTTTATTAAATTGTATTTATGTTGTTTTATCCTATGCTTTATTAAATTGTATTTATGTTGTTTTTTCCTATGCTTTATTAAATTGGATTTATGTTGTTTTATTGTAGGCTTTATTAAATTGTATTTATGTTGTTTTTTCCTATGCTTTATTAAATTGTATTTATGTTGTTTTATTGTAGGCTTTATTAAATTGTATTTATGTTGTTTTAACCTATGCTTTATTAAATTGTATTTATGTTGTTTTAACCTATGCTTTATTAAATTGTATTTATGTTGTTTTATCCTATGCTTTATTAAATTGCATTTATGTTGTTTTAACATATGCTTTATTAAATTGTATTTATGTTGTTTTGTCCTATGCTTTATTAAATTGTATTTATGTTGTTTATCCTATGTTTCATTAAATTGTATTTATGTTGTTTTATCCTATGCTTTATTAAATTGTATTTATGTTGTTTTAACATATGCTTTATTAAATTGTATTTATGTTGTTTTGTCCTATGCTTTATTAAATTGTATTTATGTTGTTTATCCTATGTTTCATTAAATTGTATTTATGTTGTTTTATCCTATGCTTTATTAAATTGTATTTATGTTGTTTTATCCTATGCTTTATTAAATTGTATTTATGTTGTTTTATCCTATGCTTTATTAAATTATATTTATGTTGTTTTAACATATGCTTTATTAAATTGTATTTATGTTGTTTTATCCTATGCTTTATTAAATTGTATTTATGTTGTTTTATCCTATGCTTTATTAAATTGTATTTATGTTGTTTTAACCTATGCTTTATTAAATTTTATTTATGTTGTTTTATCCTATGCTTTATTAAATTGTATTTATGTTGTTTTATCCTATGCTTTATTAAATTGTATTTATGTTGTTTTATCCTATGCTTTATTAAATTGTATTTATGTTGTCTTAACCTATGCTTTATTAAATTGTATTTATGTTGTTTTATCTTATGCTTTATTAAATTGTATTTATGTTGTTTTATCCTATGCTTTATTAAATTGTATTTATGTTGTTTTTTTCCTATGCTTTATTAAATTGTATTTATGTTGTTTTATCCTATGCTTTATTAAATTGTATTTATGTTGTTTTATCCTATGCTTTATTAAATTGTATTTATGTTGTTTTATCCTATGCTTTATTAAATTGTATTTATGTTGTTTTAACCTATGCTTTATTAAATTTTATTTATGTTGTTTTATCCTATGCTTTATTAAATTGTATTTATGTTGTTTTATCCTATGCTTTATTAAATTGTATTTATGTTGTTTTATCCTATGCTTTATTAAATTGTATTTATGTTGTCTTAACCTATGCTTTATTAAATTGTATTTATGTTGTTTTATCTTATGCTTTATTAAATTGTATTTATGTTGTTTTATCCTATGCTTTATTAAATTGTATTTATGTTGTTTTTTTCCTATGCTTTATTAAATTGTATTTATGTTGTTTTATTGTAGACTTTATTAAATTGTATTTATGTTGTTTTTTCCTATGCTTTATTAAATTGTATTTATGTTGTTTTATTGTAGGCTTTATTAAATTGTATTTATGTTGTTTTAACCTATGCTTTATTAAATTGTATTTATGTTGTTTTATCCTATGCTTTATTAAATTGTATTTATGTTGTTTTATCCTGTGCTTTATTAAATTGTATTTATGTGGTTTTATCCAATGCTTTATTAAAAAGTATTTATGTTGTTTTATCCTTTTCCTTTTTAAATTGTATTTATGTTGTTTTAACCTATGCTTTATTAAATTGTATTTATATTGTTTTATCCTATGCTTTATTTAATTGTATTTATGTTGTTTTAACGTATGCTTTATTAAATTGTATTTATGTTGTTTATCCTATGTTTCATTAAATTGTATTTATGTTGTTTTTTCCTATGCTTTATTAAATTGTATTTATGTTGTTTTATTGTAGGCTTTATTAAATTGTATTTATGTTGTTTATCCTATGTTTCATTAAATTGTATTTATGTTGTTTTATCCTATGCTTTATTAAATTGTATTTATGTTGTTTTGTCCAATGTTTTGTTAAATTGTATTTATGTTGTTTTATCCTATGCTTTATTAAATTGTATTTATGTTGTTTTGTCCTATGCTTTATTAAATTGTATTTATGTTGTTTTATCCTATGCTTTATTAAATTGTATTTATGTTGTTTTAACATATGCTTTATTAAATTGTATTTATGTTGTTTTGTCCTATGCTTTATTAAATTGTATTTATGTTGTTTATCCTATGTTTCATTAAATTGTATTTATGTTGTTTTATCCTATGCTTTATTAAATTGTATTTATGTTGTTTTTTCCTATGTTTCATTAAATTGTATTTATGTTGTTTTTTCCTATGCTTTATTAAATTGTATTTATGTTGTTTTATTGTAGGCTTTATTAAATTTTATTTATGTTGTTTTATCCTATGCTTTATTAAATTGTATTTATGTTGTTTTATCCTATGCTTTATTAAATTTTATTTATGTTGTTTTATCCTATACTTTATTAAATTGTATTTATGTTGTTTTATCCTTTTCCTTTTTAAATTGTATTTATGTTGTTTTAACCTATGCTTTATTAAATTGTATTTATGTTGTTTTATCCTATGCTTTATTAAATTGTATTTATGTTGTTTTAACCTATGCTTTATTAAATTGTATTTATGTTGTTTTATCTTATGCTTTATTTAATTGTATTTATGTTGTTTTAACGTATGCTTTATTAAATTGTATTTATGTTGTTTTATCCTATGCTTTATTAAATTGTATTTATGTTGTTTTGTCCTATGCTTTATTAAATTGTATTTATGTTGTTTTATTGTATGCTTTATTAAATTGTATTTATGTTGTTTTATCCTATGCTTTATTAAATTGGATTTATGTTGTTTTAACCTATGCTTTATTAAATTGTATTTATGTTGTTTTATCCTATGCTTTATTAAATTGTATTTATGTTGTTTTATCCTATGCTTTATTAAATTGTATTTATGTTGTTTTTTCCTATGCTTTATTAAATTGTATTTATGTTGATTTATTGTAGGCTTTATTAAATTGTATTTATGTTGTTTTTTCCTATGCTTTATTAAATTGTATTTATGTTGTTTTATTGTAGGCTTTATTAAATTGTATTTATGTTGTTTATCCTATTTTTCATTAAATTGTATTTATGTTGTTTTATCCTATGCTTTATTAAATTGTATTTATGTTGTTTTGTCCAATGTTTTGTTAAATTGTATTTATGTTGTTTTAACATATGCTTTATTAAATTGTATTTATGTTGTTTTGTCCTATGCTTTATTAAATTGTATTTATGTTGTTTATCCTATGTTTCATTAAATTGTATTTATGTTGTTTTATCCTATGCTTTATTAAATTGTATTTATGTTGTTTTGTCCTATGCTTTATTAAATTGTATTTATGTTGTTTTATTGTATGCTTTATTAAATTGTATTTATGTTGTTTTATCCTATGCTTTATTAAATTGGATTTATGTTGTTTTAACCTATGCTTTATTAAATTGTATTTATGTTGTTTTATCCTATGCTTTATTAAATTGTATTTATGTTGTTTTATCCTATGCTTTATTAAATTGTATTTATGTTATTTTTTCCTATGCTTTATTAAATTGTATTTATGTTGTTTTATTGTAGGCTTTATTAAATTGTATTTATGTTGTTTTTTCCTATGCTTTATTAAATTGTATTTATGTTGTTTTATTGTAGGCTTTATTAAATTGTATTTATGTTGTTTTAACCTATGCTTTATTAAATTGTATTTATGTTGTTTTAACCTATGCTTTATTAAATTGTATTTATGTTGTTTTATCCTATGCTTTATTAAATTGCATTTATGTTGTTTTAACATATGCTTTATTAAATTGTATTTATGTTGTTTTGTCCTATGCTTTATTAAATTGTATTTATGTTGTTTTATCCTGTGCTTTATTAAATTGTATTTATGTGGTTTTATCCTATGCTTTATTAAAAAGTATTTATGTTGTTTTATCCTTTTCCTTTTTAAATTGTATTTATGTTGTTTTAACCTATGCTTTATTAAATTGTATTTATATTGTTTTATCCTATGCTTTATTTAATTGTATTTATGTTGTTTTAACGTATGCTTTATTAAATTGTATTTATGTTGTTTATCCTATGTTTCATTAAATTGTATTTATGTTGTTTTTTCCTATGCTTTATTAAATTGTATTTATGTTGTTTTATTGTAGGCTTTATTAAATTGTATTTATGTTGTTTATCCTATGTTTCATTAAATTGTATTTATGTTGTTTTATCCTATGCTTTATTAAATTGTATTTATGTTGTTTTGTCCAATGTTTTGTTAAATTGTATTTATGTTGTTTTATCCTATGCTTTATTAAATTGTATTTATGTTGTTTTGTCCTATGCTTTATTAAATTGTATTTATGTTGTTTTATCCTATGCTTTATTAAATTGTATTTATGTTGTTTTAACATATGCTTTATTAAATTGTATTTATGTTGTTTTGTCCTATGCTTTATTAAATTGTATTTATGTTGTTTATCCTATGTTTCATTAAATTGTATTTATGTTGTTTTATCCTATGCTTTATTAAATTGTATTTATGTTGTTTTTTCCTATGTTTCATTAAATTGTATTTATGTTGTTTTTTCCTATGCTTTATTAAATTGTATTTATGTTGTTTTATTGTAGGCTTTATTAAATTTTATTTATGTTGTTTTATCCTATGCTTTATTAAATTGTATTTATGTTGTTTTATCCTATGCTTTATTAAATTTTATTTATGTTGTTTTATCCTATACTTTATTAAATTGTATTTATGTTGTTTTATCCTTTTCCTTTTTAAATTGTATTTATGTTGTTTTAACCTATGCTTTATTAAATTGTATTTATGTTGTTTTATCCTATGCTTTATTAAATTGTATTTATGTTGTTTTAACCTATGCTTTATTAAATTGTATTTATGTTGTTTTATCTTATGCTTTATTTAATTGTATTTATGTTGTTTTAACGTATGCTTTATTAAATTGTATTTATGTTGTTTTATCCTATGCTTTATTAAATTGTATTTATGTTGTTTTGTCCTATGCTTTATTAAATTGTATTTATGTTGTTTTATTGTATGCTTTATTAAATTGTATTTATGTTGTTTTATCCTATGCTTTATTAAATTGGATTTATGTTGTTTTAACCTATGCTTTATTAAATTGTATTTATGTTGTTTTATCCTATGCTTTATTAAATTGTATTTATGTTGTTTTATCCTATGCTTTATTAAATTGTATTTATGTTGTTTTTTCCTATGCTTTATTAAATTGTATTTATGTTGATTTATTGTAGGCTTTATTAAATTGTATTTATGTTGTTTTTTCCTATGCTTTATTAAATTGTATTTATGTTGTTTTATTGTAGGCTTTATTAAATTGTATTTATGTTGTTTATCCTATTTTTCATTAAATTGTATTTATGTTGTTTTATCCTATGCTTTATTAAATTGTATTTATGTTGTTTTGTCCAATGTTTTGTTAAATTGTATTTATGTTGTTTTAACATATGCTTTATTAAATTGTATTTATGTTGTTTTGTCCTATGCTTTATTAAATTGTATTTATGTTGTTTATCCTATGTTTCATTAAATTGTATTTATGTTGTTTTATCCTATGCTTTATTAAATTGTATTTATGTTGTTTTGTCCTATGCTTTATTAAATTGTATTTATGTTGTTTTATTGTATGCTTTATTAAATTGTATTTATGTTGTTTTATCCTATGCTTTATTAAATTGG
This sequence comes from Phyllobates terribilis, assembly GCF_046119375.1. NCBI lineage: Eukaryota > Metazoa > Chordata > Amphibia > Anura > Dendrobatidae > Phyllobates > Phyllobates terribilis. Next base: position 364,364 of record NW_027362939.1, on the reverse strand, counting down.
ATTTATGTTGTTTTAACCTATGCTTTATTAAATTGTATTTATGTTGTTTTATCCTATGCTTTATTAAATTGTATTTATGTTGTTTTATCCTATGCTTTATTAAATTGTATTTATGTTGTTTTTTCCTATGCTTTATTAAATTGTATTTATGTTGTTTTATTGTAGGCTTTATTAAATTGTATTTATGTTGTTTTTTCCTATGCTTTATTAAATTGTATTTATGTTGTTTTATTGTAGGCTTTATTAAATTGTATTTATGTTGTTTTAACCTATGCTTTATTAAATTGTATTTATGTTGTTTTAACCTATGCTTTATTAAATTGTATTTATGTTGTTTTATCCTATGCTTTATTAAATTGCATTTATGTTGTTTTAACATATGCTTTATTAAATTGTATTTATGTTGTTTTGTCCTATGCTTTATTAAATTGTATTTATGTTGTTTATCCTATGTTTCATTAAATTGTATTTATGTTGTTTTATCCTATGCTTTATTAAATTGTATTTATGTTGTTTTAACATATGCTTTATTAAATTGTATTTATGTTGTTTTGTCCTATGCTTTATTAAATTGTATTTATGTTGTTTATCCTATGTTTCATTAAATTGTATTTATGTTGTTTTATCCTATGCTTTATTAAATTGTATTTATGTTGTTTTGTCCAATGTTTTGTTAAATTGTATTTATGTTGTTTTATCCTATGCTTTATTAAATTGTATTTATGTTGTTTTGTCCTATGCTTTATTAAATTGTATTTATGTTGTTTTAACCTATGCTTTATTAAATTTTATTTATGTTGTTTTATCCTATGCTTTATTAAATTGTATTTATGTTGTTTTAACCTATGCTTTATTAAATTGTATATATGTTGTTTTATCCTATGCTTTATTATATTGTATTTATGTTGTTTTAACCTATGCTTTATTAAATTGTATTTATGTTGTTTTAACCTATGCTTTATTAAATTGTATTTATATTGTTTTATCCTATGCTTTATTAAATTGTATTTATGTTGTTTTAACCTATGCTTTATTAAATTGTATTTATATTGTTTTATCCTATGCTTTATTTAATTGTATTTATGTTGTTTTATCCTGTGCTTTATTAAATTGTATTTATGTGGTTTTATCCTATCCTTTATTAAAAAGTATTTATGTTGTTTTATCCTATGCTTTATTAAATTGTATTTATGTTGTTTTAACCTATACTTTATTAAATTGTATTTATGTTGTTTTATCTTATGCTTTATTAAATTGTATATATGTTGTTTTATCCTATGCTTTATTAAATTGTATATATGTTGTTTTATCCTATGCTTTATTAAATTGTATTTATGGTGTTTTAACCTATGCTTTATAAAATTGTATTTATTTTTTTTATCTTATGCTTTATTAAATTGTATTTATGTTGTTTTATCCTATGCTTTATTAAATTGTATTTATGTTGTTTTATCCTATGCTTTATTAAATTGTATTTATGTTGTTTTATCCTATGCTTTATTAAATTTTATTTATGTTGTTTTAACCTATGCTTTATTAAATTGTATTTATATTGTTTTATCCTATGCTTTATTTAATTGTATTTATGTTGTTTTAACGTATGCTTTATTAAATTGTATTTATGTTGTTTATCCTATGTTTCATTAAATTGTATTTATGTTGTTTTATCCTATGCTTTATTAAATTGTATTTATGTTGTTTTGTCCAATGTTTTGTTAAATTGTATTTATGTTGTTTTATCCTATGCTTTATTAAATTGTATTTATGTTGTTTTGTCCTATGCTTTATTAAATTGTATTTATGTTGTTTTATCCTATGCTTTATTAAATTGTATTTATGTTGTTTTAACATATGCTTTATTAAATTGTATTTATGTTGTTTTGTCCTATGCTTTATTAAATTGTATTTATGTTGTTTATCCTATGTTTCATTAAATTGTATTTATGTTGTTTTATCCTATGCTTTATTAAATTGTATTTATGTTGTTTTGTCCTATGCTTTATTAAATTGTATTTATGTTGTTTTATTGTATGCTTTATTAAATTGTATTTATGGTGTTTTATCCTATGCTTTATTAAATTGGATTTATGTTGTTTTAACCTATGCTTTATTAAATTGTATTTATGTTGTTTTATCCTATGCTTTATTAAATTGTATTTATGTTGTTTTATCCTATGCTTTATTAAATTGTATTTATGTTGTTTTTTCCTATGCTTTATTAAATTGTATGTATGTTGTTTTATTGTAGGCTTTATTAAATTGTATTTATGTTGTTTTTTCCTATGCTTTATTAAATTGTATTTATGTTGTTTTATTGTAGGCTTTATTAAATTGTATTTATGTTGTTTTTTCCTATGCTTTATTAAATTGTATTTATGTTGTTTTATTGTAGGCTTTATTAAATTGTATTTATGTTGTTTTAACCTATGCTTTATTAAATTGTATTTATGTTGTTTTATCCTATGCTTTATTAAATTGTATTTATGTTGTTTTATCCTATGCTTTATTAAATTGTATTTATGTTGTTTTATCCTATGCTTTATTAAATTGTATTTATGTTGTTTTATCCTATGCTTTATTAAATTGTATTTATGTTGTTTTATCCTTTTCCTTTTTAAATTGTATTTATGTTGTTTTAACCTATGCTTTATTAAATTGTATTTATGTTGTTTTATCCTATGCTTTATTAAATTGTATTTATGTTGTTTTAACCTATGCTTTATTAAATTGTATTTATGTTGTTTTATCTTATGCTTTATTTAATTGTATTTATGTTGTTTTAACGTATGCTTTATTAAATTGTATTTATGTTGTTTTGTCCTATGCTTTATTAAATTGTATTTATGTTGTTTATCCTATGTTTCATTAAATTGTATTTATGTTGTTTTATCCTATGCTTTATTAAATTGTATTTATGTTGTTTTATTGTAGGCTTTATTAAATTGTATTTATGTTGTTTTAACCTATGCTTTATTAAATTGTATTTATGTTGTTTTATCCTATGCTTTATTAAATTGCATTTATGTTGTTTTAACATATGCTTTATTGAATTGTATTTATGTTGTTTTGTCCTATGCTTTATTAAATTGTATTTATGTTGTTTATCCTATGTTTCATTAAATTGTATTTATGTTGTTTTATCCTATGCTTTATTAAATTGTATTTATGTTGTTTTATCCTGTGCTTTATTAAATTGTATTTATGTTGTTTTATCCTATGCTTTATTAAAAAGTATTTATGTTGTTTTATCCTATGCTTTATTAAATTGTATTTATGTTGTTTTAACCTATGCTTTATTAAATTGTATTTATGTTGTTTTATCTTATGCTTTATTAAATTGTATATATGTTGTTTTATCCTATGCTTTATTAAATTTTATTTATGTTGTTTTATCCTATGCTTTATTAAATTGTATTTATGTTGTTTTATCCTATGCTTTATTAAATTGTATTTATGTTGTTTTGTCCAATGTTTTGTTAAATTGTATTTATGTTGTTTTATCCTATGCTTTATTAAATTGTATTTATGTTGTTTTGTCCTATGCTTTATTAAATTGTATTTATGTTGTTTTATCCTATGCTTTATTAAATTGTATTTATGTTGTTTTAACATATGCTTTATTAAATTGTATTTATGTTGTTTTGTCCTATGCTTTATTAAATTGTATTTATGTTGTTTATCCTATGTTTCATTAAATTGTATTTATGTTGTTTTATCCTATGCTTTATTAAATTGTATTTATGTTGTTTTTTCCTATGCTTTATTAAATTGTATTTATGTTGTTTTATCGTAGGCTTTATTAAATTGTATTTATGTTGTTTTTTCCTATGCTTTATTAAATTGTATTTATGTTGTTTTATTGTAGGCTTTATTAAATTGTATTTATGTTGTTTTAACCTATGCTTTATTAAATTGTATTTATGTTGTTTTATCCTATGCTTTATTAAATTTTATTTATGTTGTTTTATCCTATGCTTTATTAAATTGTATTTATGTTGTTTTATCCTATGCTTTATTAAATTTTATTTATGTTGTTTTATCCTATACTTTATTAAATTGTATTTATGTTGTTTTATCCTTTTCCTTTTTAAATTGTATTTATGTTGTTTTAACCTATGCTTTATTAAATTGTATTTATGTTGTTTTATCCTATGCTTTATTAAATTGTATTTATGTTGTTTTAACCTATGCTTTATTAAATTGTATTTATGTTGTTTTATCTTATGCTTTATTTAATTGTATTTATGTTGTTTTAACGTATGCTTTATTAAATTGTATTTATGTTGTTTTATCCTATGCTTTATTAAATTGTATTTATGTTGTTTTGTCCTATGCTTTATTAAATTGTATTTATGTTGTTTTATTGTATGCTTTATTAAATTGGATTTATGTTGTTTTATCCTATGCTTTATTAAATTGGATTTATGTTGTTTTAACCTATGCTTTATTAAATTGTATTTATGTTGTTTTATCCTATGCTTTATTAAATTGTATTTATCTTGTTTTATCCTATGCTTTATTAAATTGTATTTATGTTGTTTTTTCCTATGCTTTATTAAATTGTATTTATGTTGTTTTATTGTAGGCTTTATTAAATTGTATTTATGTTGTTTTTTCCTATGCTTTATTAAATTGTATTTATGTTGTTTTATTGTAGGCTTTATTAAATTGTATTTATGTTGTTTATCCTATTTTTCATTAAATTGTATTTATGTTGTTTTATCCTATGCTTTATTAAATTGTATTTATGTTGTTTTGTCCAATGTTTTGTTAAATTGTATTTATGTTGTTTTAACATATGCTTTATTAAATTGTATTTATGTTGTTTTGTCCTATGCTTTATTAAATTGTATTTATGTTGTTTATCCTATGTTTCATTAAATTGTATTTATGTTGTTTTATCCTATGCTTTATTAAATTGTATTTATGTTGTTTTGTCCTATGCTTTATTAAATTGTATTTATGTTGTTTTATTGAATGCTTTATTAAATTGTATTTATGTTGTTTTATTCTATGCTTTATTAAATTGGATTTATGTTGTTTTAACCTATGCTTTATTAAATTGTATTTATGTTGTTTTATCCTATGCTTTATTAAATTGTATTTATGTTGTTTTATTGTAGGCTTTATTAAATTGTATTTATGTTGTTTTTTCCTATGCTTTATTAAATTGTATTTATGTTGTTTTATTGTAGGCTTTATTAAATTGTATTTATGTTGTTTTTTCCTATGCTTTATTAAATTGTATTTATGTTGTTTTATTGTAGGCTTTATTAAATTGTATTTATGTTGTTTTAACCTATGCTTTATTAAATTGTATTTATGTTGTTTTATCCTATGCTTTATTAAATTGTATTTATGTTGTTTTATCCTATGCTTTATTAAATTGTATTTATGTTGTTTTATCCTATGCTTTATTAAATTGTATTTATGTTGTTTTATCCTATGCTTTATTAAATTGTATTTATGTTGTTTTATCCTTTTCCTTTTTAAATTGTATTTATGTTGTTTTAACCTATGCTTTATTAAATTGTATTTATGTTGTTTTATCCTATGCTTTATTAAATTGTATTTATGTTGTTTTAACCTATGCTTTATTAAATTGTATTTATGTTGTTTTATCTTATGCTTTATTTAATTGTATTTATGTTGTTTTAACGTATGCTTTATTAAATTGTATTTATGTTGTTTTGTCCTATGCTTTATTAAATTGTATTTATGTTGTTTATCCTATGTTTCATTAAATTGTATTTATGTTGTTTTATCCTATGCTTTATTAAATTGTATTTATGTTGTTTTATTGTAGGCTTTATTAAATTGTATTTATGTTGTTTTAACCTATGCTTTATTAAATTGTATTTATGTTGTTTTATCCTATGCTTTATTAAATTGCATTTATGTTGTTTTAACATATGCTTTATTGAATTGTATTTATGTTTTTTTTGTCCTATGCTTTATTAAATTGTATTTATGTTGTTTATCCTATGTTTCATTAAATTGTATTTATGTTGTTTTATCCTATGCTTTATTAAATTGTATTTATGTTGTTTTATCCTGTGCTTTATTAAATTGTATTTATGTTGTTTTATCCTATGCTTTATTAAAAAGTATTTATGTTGTTTTATCCTATGCTTTATTAAATTGTATTTATGTTGTTTTAACCTATGCTTTATTAAATTGTATTTATGTTGTTTTATCTTATGCTTTATTAAATTGTATATATGTTGTTTTATCCTATGCTTTATTAAATTTTATTTATGTTGTTTTATCCTATGCTTTATTAAATTGTATATATGTTGTTTTATCCTATGCTTTATTAAATTGTATTTATGTTGTTTTAACCTATGCTTTATTAAATTGTATTTATGTTGTTTTATCTTATGCTTTATTAAATTGTATTTATGTTGTTTTATCCTATGCTTTATTAAATTGTATTTATGTTGTTTTATCCTATGCTTTATTAAATTGTATTTATGTTGTTTTATCCTATGCTTTATTAAATTTTATTTATGTTGTTTTATCCTATGCTTTATTAAATTGTATTTATGTTGTTTTATCCTATGCTTTATTAAATTTTATTTATGTTGTTTTATCCTATGCTTTATTAAATTTTATTTATGTTGTTTTATCCTTTTCCTTTTTAAATTGTATTTATGTTGTTTTAACCTATGCTTTATTAAATTGTATTTATATTGTTTTATCCTATGCTTTATTTAATTGTATTTATGTTGTTTTAACGTATGCTTTATTAAATTGTATTTATGTTGTTTATCCTATGTTTCATTAAATTGTATTTATGTTGTTTTTTCCTATGCTTTATTAAATTGTATTTATATTGTTTTATTGTAGGCTTTATTAAATTGTATTTATGTTGTTTATCCTATGTTTCATTAAATTGTATTTATGTTGTTTTATCCTATGCTTTATTAAATTGTATTTATGTTGTTTTGTCCAATGTTTTGTTAAATTGTATTTATGTTGTTTTATCCTATGCTTTATTAAATTGTATTTATGTTGTTTTGTCCTATGCTTTATTAAATTGTATTTATGTTGTTTTATCCTATGCTTTATTAAATTGTATTTATGTTGTTTTAACATATGCTTTATTAAATTGTATTTATGTTGTTTTGTCCTATGCTTTATTAAATTGTATTTATGTTGTTTATCCTATGTTTCATTAAATTGTATTTATGTTGTTTTATCCTATGCTTTATTAAATTGTATTTATGTTGTTTTTTCCTATGCTTTATTAAATTGTATTTATGTTGTTTTATCGTAGGCTTTATTAAATTGTATTTATGTTGTTTTTTCCTATGCTTTATTAAATTGTATTTATGTTGTTTTATTGTAGGCTTTATTAAATTGTATTTATGTTGTTTTAACCTATGCTTTATTAAATTGTATTTATGTTGTTTTATCCTATGCTTTATTAAATTTTATTTATGTTGTTTTATCCTATGCTTTATTAAATTGTATTTATGTTGTTTTATCCTATGCTTTATTAAATTTTATTTATGTTGTTTTATCCTATACTTTATTAAATTGTATTTATGTTGTTTTATCCTTTTCCTTTTTAAATTGTATTTATGTTGTTTTAACCTATGCTTTATTAAATTGTATTTATGTTGTTTTATCCTATGCTTTATTAAATTGTATTTATGTTGTTTTAACCTATGCTTTATTAAATTGTATTTATGTTGTTTTATTGTATGCTTTATTTAATTGTATTTATGTTGTTTTAACGTATGCTTTATTAAATTGTATTTATGTTGTTTTATCCTATGCTTTATTAAATTGTATTTATGTTGTTTTGTCCTATGCTTTATTAAATTGTATTTATGTTGTTTTATTGTATGCTTTATTAAATTGTATTTATGTTGTTTTATCCTATGCTTTATTAAATTGGATTTATGTTGTTTTAACCTATGCTTTATTAAATTGTATTTATGTTGTTTTATCCTATGCTTTATTAAATTGTATTTATGTTGTTTTATCCTATGCTTTATTAAATTGTATTTATGTTGTTTTTTCCTATGCTTTATTAAATTGTATTTATGTTGTTTTATTGTAGGCTTTATTAAATTGTATTTATGTTGTTTTTTCCTATGCTTTATTAAATTGTATTTATGTTGTTTTATTGTAGGCTTTATTAAATTGTATTTATGTTGTTTATCCTATTTTTCATTAAATTGTATTTATGTTGTTTTATCCTATGCTTTATTAAATTGTATTTATGTTGTTTTGTCCAATGTTTTGTTAAATTGTATTTATGTTGTTTTAACATATGCTTTATTAAATTGTATTTATGTTGTTTTGTCCTATGCTTTATTAAATTGTATTTATGTTGTTTATCCTATGTTTCATTAAATTGTATTTATGTTGTTTTATCCTATGCTTTATTAAATTGTATTTATGTTGTTTTGTCCTATGCTTTATTAAATTGTATTTATGTTGTTTTATTGAATGCTTTATTAAATTGTATTTATGTTGTTTTATCCTATGCTTTATTAAATTGGATTTATGTTGTTTTAACCTATGCTTTATTAAATTGTATTTATGTTGTTTTATCCTATGCTTTATTAAATTGTATTTATGTTGTTTTATCCTATGCTTTATTAAATTGTATTTATGTTGTTTTTTCCTATGCTTTATTAAATTGTATTTATGTTGTTTTATTGTAGGCTTTATTAAATTGTATTTATGTTGTTTTTTCCTATGCTTTATTAAATTGTATTTATGTTGTTTTATTGTAGGCTTTATTAAATTGTATTTATGTTGTTTTTTCCTATGCTTTATTAAATTGTATTTATGTTGTTTTATTGTAGGCTTTATTAAATTGTATTTATGTTGTTTTAACCTATGCTTTATTAAATTGTATTTATGTTGTTTTATCCTATGCTTTATTAAATTGTATTTATGTTGTTTTATCCTATGCTTTATTAAATTGTATTTATGTTGTTTTATCCTATGCTTTATTAAATTGTATTTATGTTGTTTTATCCTATGCTTTATTAAATTTTATTTATGTTGTTTTATCCTATGCTTTATTAAATTGTATTTATGTTGTTTTATCCTTTTCCTTTTTAAATTGTATTTATGTTGTTTTAACCTATGCTTTATTAAATTGTATTTATGTTGTTTTATCCTATGCTTTATTAAATTGTATTTATGTTGTTTTAACCTATGCTTTATTAAATTGTATTTATGTTGTTTTATCTTATGCTTTATTTAATTGTATTTATGTTGTTTTAACGTATGCTTTATTAAATTGTATTTATGTTGTTTTGTCCTATGCTTTATTAAATTGTATTTATGTTGCTTTATCCTATGCTTTATTAAATTGTATTTATGTTGTTTTATCCTATGCTTTATTAAATTGTATTTATGTTGTTTTATCCTATGCTTTATTAAATTTTATTTATGTTGTTTTATCCTATGCTTTATTAAATTGTATTTATGTTGTTTTATCCTATGCTTTATTAAATTTTATTTATGTTGTTTTATCCTATGCTTTATTAAATTTTATTTATGTTGTTTTATCCTTTTCCTTTTTAAATTGTATTTATGTTGTTTTAACCTATGCTTTATTAAATTGTATTTATATTGTTTTATCCTATGCTTTATTTAATTGTATTTATGTTGTTTTAACGTATGCTTTATTAAATTGTATTTATGTTGTTTATCCTATGTTTCATTAAATTGTATTTATGTTGTTTTTTCCTATGCTTTATTAAATTGTATTTATATTGTTTTATTGTAGGCTTTATTAAATTGTATTTATGTTGTTTATCCTATGTTTCATTAAATTGTATTTATGTTGTTTTATCCTATGCTTTATTAAATTGTATTTATGTTGTTTTGTCCAATGTTTTGTTAAATTGTATTTATGTTGTTTTATCCTATGCTTTATTAAATTGTATTTATGTTGTTTTGTCCTATGCTTTATTAAATTGTATTTATGTTGTTTATCCTATGTTTCATTAAATTGTATTTATGTTGTTTTATCCTATGCTTTATTAAATTGTATTTATGTTGTTTTTTCCTATGCTTTATTAAATTGTATTTATGTTGTTTTATTGTAGGCTTTATTAAATTGTATTTATGTTGTTTTTTCCTATGCTTTATTAAATTGTATTTATGTTGTTTTATTGTAGGCTTTATTAAATTGTATTTATGTTGTTTTAACCTATGCTTTATTAAATTGTATTTATGTTGTTTTATCCTATGCTTTATTAAATTTTATTTATGTTGTTTTATCCTATGCTTTATTAAATTGTATTTATGTTGTTTTATCCTATGCTTTATTAAATTTTATTTATGTTGTTTTATCCTATACTTTATTAAATTGTATTTATGTTGTTTTATCCTTTTCCTTTTTAAATTGTATTTATGTTGTTTTAACCTATGCTTTATTAAATTGTATTTATGTTGTTTTATCCTATGCTTTATTAAATTGTATTTATGTTGTTTTAACCTATGCTTTATTAAATTGTATTTATGTTGTTTTATCTTATGCTTTATTTAATTGTATTTATGTTGTTTTAACGTATGCTTTATTAAATTGTATTTATGTTGTTTTATCCTATGCTTTATTAAATTGTATTTATGTTGTTTTGTCCTATGCTTTATTAAATTGTATTTATGTTGTTTTATTGTATGCTTTATTAAATTGTATTTATGTTGTTTTATCCTATGCTTTATTAAATTGTATTTATGTTGTTTTGTCCAATGTTTTGTTAAATTGTATTTATGTTGTTTTATCCTATGCTTTATTAAATTGTATTTATGTTGTTTTGTCCTATGCTTTATTAAATTGTATTTATGTTGTTTATCCTATGTTTCATTAAATTGTATTTATGTTGTTTTATCCTATGCTTTATTAAATTGTATTTATGTTGTTTTTTCCTATGCTTTATTAAATTGTATTTATGTTGTTTTATTGTAGGCTTTATTAAATTGTATTTATGTTGTTTTTTCCTATGCTTTATTAAATTGTATTTATGTTGTTTTATTGTAGGCTTTATTAAATTGTATTTATGTTGTTTTAACCTATGCTTTATTAAATTGTATTTATGTTGTTTTATCCTATGCTTTATTAAATTTTATTTATGTTGTTTTATCCTATGCTTTATTAAATTGTATTTATGTTGTTTTATCCTATGCTTTATTAAATTTTATTTATGTTGTTTTATCCTATACTTTATTAAATTGTATTTATGTTGTTTTATCCTTTTCCTTTTTAAATTGTATTTATGTTGTTTTAACCTATGCTTTATTAAATTGTATTTATGTTGTTTTATCCTATGCTTTATTAAATTGTATTTATGTTGTTTTAACCTATGCTTTATTAAATTGTATTTATGTTGTTTTATCTTATGCTTTATTTAATTGTATTTATGTTGTTTTAACGTATGCTTTATTAAATTGTATTTATGTTGTTTTATCCTATGCTTTATTAAATTGTATTTATGTTGTTTTGTCCTATGCTTTATTAAATTGTATTTATGTTGTTTTATTGTATGCTTTATTAAATTGTATTTATGTTGTTTTATCCTATGCTTTATTAAATTGGATTTATGTTGTTTTAACCTATGCTTTATTAAATTGTATTTATGTTGTTTTAAATTAATGCTTTATTAAATTGTATTTATGTTGTTTTATCCTATGCTTTATTAAATTGTATTTATGTTGTTTTTTCCTATGCTTTATTAAATTGTATTTATGTTGTTTTATTGTAGGCTTTATTAAATTGTATTTATGTTGTTTTTTCCTATGCTTTATTAAATTGTATTTATGTTGTTTTATTGTAGGCTTTATTAAATTGTATTTATGTTGTTTATCCTATTTTTCATTAAATTGTATTTATGTTGTTTTATCCTATGCTTTATTAAATTGTATTTATGTTGTTTTGTCCAATGTTTTGTTAAATTGTATTTATGTTGTTTTAACCTATGCTTTATTAAATTTTATTTATGTTGTTTTATCCTATGCTTTATTAAATTGTATTTATGTTGTTTTAACCTATGCTTTATTAAATTTTATTTATGTTGTTTTATCCTATGCTTTATTAAATTGTATATATGTTGTTTTATCCTATGCTTTATTATATTGTATTTATGTTGTTTTAACCTATGCTTTATTAAATTGTATTTATGTTGTTTTAACCTATGCTTTATTAAATTGTATTTATATTGTTTTATCCTATGCTTTATTAAATTGTATTTATGTTGTTTTAACCTATGCTTTATTAAATTGTATTTATATTGTTTTATCCTATGCTTTATTTAATTGTATTTATGTTGTTTTAACGTATGCTTTATTAAATTGTATTTATGTTGTTTTATCCTATGCTTTATTAAATTGTATTTATGTTGTTTTAACCTATGCTTTATTAAATTGTATTTATGTTGTTTTATCTTATGCTTTATTAAATTGTATATATGTTGTTTTATCCTATGCTTTATTAAATTGTATATATGTTGTTTTATCCTATGCTTTATTAAATTGTATTTATGTTGTTTTAACCTATGCTTTATAAAATTGTATTTATGTTGTTTTATCTTATGCTTTATTAAATTGTATTTATGTTGTTTTATCCTATGCTTTATTAAATTGTATTTATGTTGTTTTATCCTATGCTTTATTAAATTGTATTTATGTTGTTTTATCCTATGCTTTATTAAATTTTATTTATGTTGTTTTATCCTATGCTTTATTAAATTGTATTTATGTTGTTTTATCCTATGCTTTATTAAATTTTATTTATGTTGTTTTATCCTATGCTTTATTAAATTTTATTTATGTTGTTTTATCCTTTTCCTTTTTAAATTGTATTTATGTTGTTTTAACCTATGCTTTATTAAATTGTATTTATATTGTTTTATCCTATGCTTTATTTAATTGTATTTATGTTGTTTTAACGTATGCTTTATTAAATTGTATTTATGTTGTTTATCCTATGTTTCATTAAATTGTATTTATGTTGTTTTATCCTATGCTTTATTAAATTGTATTTATGTTGTTTTGTCCTATGCTTTATTAAATTGTATTTATGTTGTTTTATTGTATGCTTTATTAAATTGTATTTATGGTGTTTTATCCTATGCTATATTAAATTGGATTTATGTTGTTTTAACCTATGCTTTATTAAATTGTATTTATGTTGTTTTATCCTATGCTTTATTAAATTGTATTTATGTTGTTTTATCCTATGCTTTATTAAATTGTATTTATGTTGTTTTTTCCTATGCTTTATTAAATTGTATTTATGTTGTTTTATTGTAGGCTTTATTAAATTGTATTTATGTTGTTTTTTCCTATGCTTTATTAAATTGTATTTATGTTGTTTTATTGTAGGCTTTATTAAATTGTATTTATGTTGTTTTTTCCTATGCTTTATTAAATTGTATTTATGTTGTTTTATTGTAGGCTTTATTAAATTGTATTTATGTTGTTTTAACCTATGCTTTATTAAATTGTATTTATGTTGTTTTATCCTATGCTTTATTAAATTTTATTTATGTTGTTTTATCCTATGCTTTATTAAATTGTATTTATGTTGTTTTATCCTATGCTTTATTAAATTTTATTTATGTTGTTTTATCCTATGCTTTATTAAATTGTATTTATGTTGTTTTATCCTTTTCCTTTTTAAATTGTATTTATGTTGTTTTAACCTATGCTTTATTAAATTGTATTTATGTTGTTTTATCCTATGCTTTATTAAATTGTATTTATGTTGTTTTAACCTATGCTTTATTAAATTGTATTTATGTTGTTTTATCCTTTTCCTTTTTAAATTGTATTTATGTTGTTTTAACCTATGCTTTATTAAATTGTATTTATGTTGTTTTATCCTATGCTTTATTAAATTGTATTTATGTTGTTTTAACCTATGCTTTATTAAATTGTATTTATGTTGTTTTATCTTATGCTTTATTTAATTGTATTTATGTTGTTTTAACGTATGCTTTATTAAATTGTATTTATGTTGTTTTATCCTATGCTTTATTAAATTGTATTTATGTTGTTTTGTCCTATGCTTTATTAAATTGTATTTATGTTGTTTTATTGTATGCTTTATTAAATTGTATTTATGTTGTTTTATCCTATGCTTTATTAAATTGGATTTATGTTGTTTTAACCTATGCTTTATTAAATTGTATTTATGTTGTTTTATCCTATGCTTTATTAAATTGTATTTATGTTGTTTTATCCTATGCTTTATTAAATTGTATTTATGTTGTTTTTTCCTATGCTTTATTAAATTGTATTTATGTTGTTTTATTGTAGGCTTTATTAAATTGTATTTATGTTGTTTTTTCCTATGCTTTATTAAATTGTATTTATGTTGTTTTATTGTAGGCTTTATTAAATTGTATTTATGTTGTTTATCCTATGTTTCATTAAATTGTATTTATGTTGTTTTATCCTATGCTTTATTAAATTGTATTTATGTTGTTTTAACCTATGCTTTATTAAATTGTATTTATGTTGTTTTATCTTATGCTTTATTTAATTGTATTTATGTTGTTTTAACGTATGCTTTATTAAATTGTATTTATGTTGTTTTATCCTATGCTTTATTAAATTGTATTTATGTTGTTTTGTCCTATGCTTTATTAAATTGTATTTATGTTGTTTTATTGTATGCTTTATTAAATTGTATTTATGTTGTTTTATCCTATGCTTTATTAAATTGTATTTATGTTGTTTTAACCTATGCTTTATTAAATTGTATTTATATTGTTTTATCCTATGCTTTATTAAATTGTATTTATGTTGTTTTAACCTATGCTTTATTAAATTGTATTTATATTGTTTTATCCTATGCTTTATTTAATTGTATTTATGTTGTTTTAACCTATGCTTTATTAAATTGTATTTATGTTGTTTTATCTTATGCTTTATTAAATTGTATATATGTTGTTTTATCCTATGCTTTATTAAATTGTATATATGTTGTTTTATCCTATGCTTTATTAAATTGTATTTATGTTGTTTTAACCTATGCTTTATAAAATTGTATTTATGTTGTTTTATCTTATGCTTTATTAAATTGTATTTATGTTGTTTTATCCTATGCTTTATTAAATTGTATTTATGTTGTTTTATCCTATGCTTTATTAAATTGTATTTATGTTGTTTTATCCTATGCTTTATTAAATTTTATTTATGTTGTTTTATCCTATGCTTTATTAAATTGTATTTATGTTGTTTTATCCTATGCTTTATTAAATTTTATTTATGTTGTTTTATCCTATGCTTTATTAAATTTTATTTATGTTGTTTTATCCTTTTCCTTTTTAAATTGTATTTATGTTGTTTTAACCTATGCTTTATTAAATTGTATTTATATTGTTTTATCCTATGCTTTATTTAATTGTATTTATGTTGTTTTAACGTATGCTTTATTAAATTGTATTTATGTTGTTTATCCTATGTTTCATTAAATTGTATTTATGTTGTTTTATCCTATGCTTTATTAAATTGTATTTATGTTGTTTTGTCCTATGCTTTATTAAATTGTATTTATGTTGTTTTATTGTATGCTTTATTAAATTGTATTTATGGTGTTTTATCCTATGCTATATTAAATTGGATTTATGTTGTTTTAACCTATGCTTTATTAAATTGTATTTATGTTGTTTTATCCTATGCTTTATTAAATTGTATTTATGTTGTTTTATCCTATGCTTTATTAAATTGTATTTATGTTGTTTTTTCCTATGCTTTATTAAATTGTATTTATGTTGTTTTATTGTAGGCTTTATTAAATTGTATTTATGTTGTTTTTTCCTATGCTTTATTAAATTGTATTTATGTTGTTTTATTGTAGGCTTTATTAAATTGTATTTATGTTGTTTTTTCCTATGCTTTATTAAATTGTATTTATGTTGTTTTATTGTAGGCTTTATTAAATTGTATTTATGTTGTTTTAACCTATGCTTTATTAAATTGTATTTATGTTGTTTTATCCTATGCTTTATTAAATTTTATTTATGTTGTTTTATCCTATGCTTTATTAAATTGTATTTATGTTGTTTTATCCTATGCTTTATTAAATTTTATTTATGTTGTTTTATCCTATGCTTTATTAAATTGTATTTATGTTGTTTTATCCTTTTCCTTTTTAAATTGTATTTATGTTGTTTTAACCTATGCTTTATTAAATTGTATTTATGTTGTTTTATCCTATGCTTTATTAAATTGTATTTATGTTGTTTTAACCTATGCTTTATTAAATTGTATTTATGTTGTTTTATCCTTTTCCTTTTTAAATTGTATTTATGTTGTTTTAACCTATGCTTTATTAAATTGTATTTATGTTGTTTTATCCTATGCTTTATTAAATTGTATTTATGTTGTTTTAACCTATGCTTTATTAAATTGTATTTATGTTGTTTTATCTTATGCTTTATTTAATTGTATTTATGTTGTTTTAACGTATGCTTTATTAAATTGTATTTATGTTGTTTTATCCTATGCTTTATTAAATTGTATTTATGTTGTTTTGTCCTATGCTTTATTAAATTGTATTTATGTTGTTTTATTGTATGCTTTATTAAATTGTATTTATGTTGTTTTATCCTATGCTTTATTAAATTGGATTTATGTTGTTTTAACCTATGCTTTATTAAATTGTATTTATGTTGTTTTATCCTATGCTTTATTAAATTGTATTTATGTTGTTTTATCCTATGCTTTATTAAATTGTATTTATGTTGTTTTTTCCTATGCTTTATTAAATTGTATTTATGTTGTTTTATTGTAGGCTTTATTAAATTGTATTTATGTTGTTTTTTCCTATGCTTTATTAAATTGTATTTATGTTGTTTTATTGTAGGCTTTATTAAATTGTATTTATGTTGTTTATCCTATGTTTCATTAAATTGTATTTATGTTGTTTTATCCTATGCTTTATTAAATTGTATTTATGTTGTTTTAACCTATGCTTTATTAAATTGTATTTATGTTGTTTTATCTTATGCTTTATTTAATTGTATTTATGTTGTTTTAACGTATGCTTTATTAAATTGTATTTATGTTGTTTTATCCTATGCTTTATTAAATTGTATTTATGTTGTTTTGTCCTATGCTTTATTAAATTGTATTTATGTTGTTTTATTGTATGCTTTATTAAATTGTATTTATGTTGTTTTATCCTATGCTTTATTAAATTGGATTTATGTTGTTTTAACCTATGCTTTATTAAATTGTATTTATGTTGTTTTATCCTATGCTTTATTAAATTGTATTTATCTTGTTTTATCCTATGCTTTATTAAATTGTATTTATGTTGTTTTTTCCTATGCTTTATTAAATTGTATTTATGTTGTTTTATTGTAGGCTTTATTAAATTGTATTTATGTTGTTTTTTCCTATGCTTTATTAAATTGTATTTATGTTGTTTTATTGTAGGCTTTATTAAATTGTATTTATGTTGTTTATCCTATTTTTCATTAAATTGTATTTATGTTGTTTTATCCTATGCTTTATTAAATTGTATTTATGTTGTTTTGTCCAATGTTTTGTTAAATTGTATTTATGTTGTTTTAACATATGCTTTATTAAATTGTATTTATGTTGTTTTGTCCTATGCTTTATTAAATTGTATTTATGTTGTTTATCCTATGTTTCATTAAATTGTATTTATGTTGTTTTATCCTATGCTTTATTAAATTGTATTTATGTTGTTTTGTCCTATGCTTTATTAAATTGTATTTATGTTGTTTTATTGAATGCTTTATTAAATTGTATTTATGTTGTTTTATCCTATGCTTTATTAAATTGGATTTATGTTGTTTTAACCTATGCTTTATTAAATTGTATTTATGTTGTTTTATCCTATGCTTTATTAAATTGTATTTATGTTGTTTTATTGTAGGCTTTATTAAATTGTATTTATGTTGTTTTTTCCTATGCTTTATTAAATTGTATTTATGTTGTTTTATTGTAGGCTTTATTAAATTGTATTTATGTTGTTTTTTCCTATGCTTTATTAAATTGTATTTATGTTGTTTTATTGTAGGCTTTATTAAATTGTATTTATGTTGTTTTAACCTATGCTTTATTAAATTGTATTTATGTTGTTTTATCCTATGCTTTATTAAATTGTATTTATGTTGTTTTATCCTATGCTTTATTAAATTGTATTTATGTTGTTTTATCCTATGCTTTATTAAATTGTATTTATGTTGTTTTATCCTATGCTTTATTAAATTGTATTTATGTTGTTTTATCCTTTTCCTTTTTAAATTGTATTTATGTTGTTTTAACCTATGCTTTATTAAATTGTATTTATGTTGTTTTATCCTATGCTTTATTAAATTGTATTTATGTTGTTTTAACCTATGCTTTATTAAATTGTATTTATGTTGTTTTATCTTATGCTTTATTTAATTGTATTTATGTTGTTTTAACGTATGCTTTATTAAATTGTATTTATGTTGTTTTGTCCTATGCTTTATTAAATTGTATTTATGTTGTTTATCCTATGTTTCATTAAATTGTATTTATGTTGTTTTATCCTATGCTTTATTAAATTGTATTTATGTTGTTTTATTGTAGGCTTTATTAAATTGTATTTATGTTGTTTTAACCTATGCTTTATTAAATTGTATTTATGTTGTTTTATCCTATGCTTTATTAAATTGCATTTATGTTGTTTTAACATATGCTTTATTGAATTGTATTTATGTTGTTTTGTCCTATGCTTTATTAAATTGTATTTATGTTGTTTATCCTATGTTTCATTAAATTGTATTTATGTTGTTTTATCCTATGCTTTATTAAATTGTATTTATGTTGTTTTATCCTGTGCTTTATTAAATTGTATTTATGTTGTTTTATCCTATGCTTTATTAAAAAGTATTTATGTTGTTTTATCCTATGCTTTATTAAATTGTATTTATGTTGTTTTAACCTATGCTTTATTAAATTGTATTTATGTTGTTTTATCTTATGCTTTATTAAATTGTATATATGTTGTTTTATCCTATGCTTTATTAAATTTTATTTATGTTGTTTTATCCTATGCTTTATTAAATTGTATATATGTTGTTTTATCCTATGCTTTATTAAATTGTATTTATGTTGTTTTAACCTATGCTTTATTAAATTGTATTTATGTTGTTTTATCTTATGCTTTATTAAATTGTATTTATGTTGTTTTATCCTATGCTTTATTAAATTGTATTTATGTTGTTTTATCCTATGCTTTATTAAATTGTATTTATGTTGTTTTATCCTATGCTTTATTAAATTTTATTTATGTTGTTTTATCCTATGCTTTATTAAATTGTATTTATGTTGTTTTATCCTATGCTTTATTAAATTTTATTTATGTTGTTTTATCCTATGCTTTATTAAATTTTATTTATGTTGTTTTATCCTTTTCCTTTTTAAATTGTATTTATGTTGTTTTAACCTATGCTTTATTAAATTGTATTTATATTGTTTTATCCTATGCTTTATTTAATTGTATTTATGTTGTTTTAACGTATGCTTTATTAAATTGTATTTATGTTGTTTATCCTATGTTTCATTAAATTGTATTTATGTTGTTTTTTCCTATGCTTTATTAAATTGTATTTATATTGTTTTATTGTAGGCTTTATTAAATTGTATTTATGTTGTTTATCCTATGTTTCATTAAATTGTATTTATGTTGTTTTATCCTATGCTTTATTAAATTGTATTTATGTTGTTTTGTCCAATGTTTTGTTAAATTGTATTTATGTTGTTTTATCCTATGCTTTATTAAATTGTATTTATGTTGTTTTGTCCTATGCTTTATTAAATTGTATTTATGTTGTTTTATCCTATGCTTTATTAAATTGTATTTATGTTGTTTTAACATATGCTTTATTAAATTGTATTTATGTTGTTTTGTCCTATGCTTTATTAAATTGTATTTATGTTGTTTATCCTATGTTTCATTAAATTGTATTTATGTTGTTTTATCCTATGCTTTATTAAATTGTATTTATGTTGTTTTTTCCTATGCTTTATTAAATTGTATTTATGTTGTTTTATCGTAGGCTTTATTAAATTGTATTTATGTTGTTTTTTCCTATGCTTTATTAAATTGTATTTATGTTGTTTTATTGTAGGCTTTATTAAATTGTATTTATGTTGTTTTAACCTATGCTTTATTAAATTGTATTTATGTTGTTTTATCCTATGCTTTATTAAATTTTATTTATGTTGTTTTATCCTATGCTTTATTAAATTGTATTTATGTTGTTTTATCCTATGCTTTATTAAATTTTATTTATGTTGTTTTATCCTATACTTTATTAAATTGTATTTATGTTGTTTTATCCTTTTCCTTTTTAAATTGTATTTATGTTGTTTTAACCTATGCTTTATTAAATTGTATTTATGTTGTTTTATCCTATGCTTTATTAAATTGTATTTATGTTGTTTTAACCTATGCTTTATTAAATTGTATTTATGTTGTTTTATTGTATGCTTTATTTAATTGTATTTATGTTGTTTTAACGTATGCTTTATTAAATTGTATTTATGTTGTTTTATCCTATGCTTTATTAAATTGTATTTATGTTGTTTTGTCCTATGCTTTATTAAATTGTATTTATGTTGTTTTATTGTATGCTTTATTAAATTGTATTTATGTTGTTTTATCCTATGCTTTATTAAATTGGATTTATGTTGTTTTAACCTATGCTTTATTAAATTGTATTTATGTTGTTTTATCCTATGCTTTATTAAATTGTATTTATGTTGTTTTATCCTATGCTTTATTAAATTGTATTTATGTTGTTTTTTCCTATGCTTTATTAAATTGTATTTATGTTGTTTTATTGTAGGCTTTATTAAATTGTATTTATGTTGTTTTTTCCTATGCTTTATTAAATTGTATTTATGTTGTTTTATTGTAGGCTTTATTAAATTGTATTTATGTTGTTTATCCTATTTTTCATTAAATTGTATTTATGTTGTTTTATCCTATGCTTTATTAAATTGTATTTATGTTGTTTTGTCCAATGTTTTGTTAAATTGTATTTATGTTGTTTTAACATATGCTTTATTAAATTGTATTTATGTTGTTTTGTCCTATGCTTTATTAAATTGTATTTATGTTGTTTATCCTATGTTTCATTAAATTGTATTTATGTTGTTTTATCCTATGCTTTATTAAATTGTATTTATGTTGTTTTGTCCTATGCTTTATTAAATTGTATTTATGTTGTTTTATTGAATGCTTTATTAAATTGTATTTATGTTGTTTTATCCTATGCTTTATTAAATTGGATTTATGTTGTTTTAACCTATGCTTTATTAAATTGTATTTATGTTGTTTTATCCTATGCTTTATTAAATTGTATTTATGTTGTTTTATCCTATGCTTTATTAAATTGTATTTATGTTGTTTTTTCCTATGCTTTATTAAATTGTATTTATGTTGTTTTATTGTAGGCTTTATTAAATTGTATTTATGTTGTTTTTTCCTATGCTTTATTAAATTGTATTTATGTTGTTTTATTGTAGGCTTTATTAAATTGTATTTATGTTGTTTTTTCCTATGCTTTATTAAATTGTATTTATGTTGTTTTATTGTAGGCTTTATTAAATTGTATTTATGTTGTTTTAACCTATGCTTTATTAAATTGTATTTATGTTGTTTTATCCTATGCTTTATTAAATTGTATTTATGTTGTTTTATCCTATGCTTTATTAAATTGTATTTATGTTGTTTTATCCTATGCTTTATTAAATTGTATTTATGTTGTTTTATCCTATGCTTTATTAAATTTTATTTATGTTGTTTTATCCTATGCTTTATTAAATTGTATTTATGTTGTTTTATCCTTTTCCTTTTTAAATTGTATTTATGTTGTTTTAACCTATGCTTTATTAAATTGTATTTATGTTGTTTTATCCTATGCTTTATTAAATTGTATTTATGTTGTTTTAACCTATGCTTTATTAAATTGTATTTATGTTGTTTTATCTTATGCTTTATTTAATTGTATTTATGTTGTTTTAACGTATGCTTTATTAAATTGTATTTATGTTGTTTTGTCCTATGCTTTATTAAATTGTATTTATGTTGCTTTATCCTATGCTTTATTAAATTGTATTTATGTTGTTTTATCCTATGCTTTATTAAATTGTATTTATGTTGTTTTATCCTATGCTTTATTAAATTTTATTTATGTTGTTTTATCCTATGCTTTATTAAATTGTATTTATGTTGTTTTATCCTATGCTTTATTAAATTTTATTTATGTTGTTTTATCCTATGCTTTATTAAATTTTATTTATGTTGTTTTATCCTTTTCCTTTTTAAATTGTATTTATGTTGTTTTAACCTATGCTTTATTAAATTGTATTTATATTGTTTTATCCTATGCTTTATTTAATTGTATTTATGTTGTTTTAACGTATGCTTTATTAAATTGTATTTATGTTGTTTATCCTATGTTTCATTAAATTGTATTTATGTTGTTTTTTCCTATGCTTTATTAAATTGTATTTATATTGTTTTATTGTAGGCTTTATTAAATTGTATTTATGTTGTTTATCCTATGTTTCATTAAATTGTATTTATGTTGTTTTATCCTATGCTTTATTAAATTGTATTTATGTTGTTTTGTCCAATGTTTTGTTAAATTGTATTTATGTTGTTTTATCCTATGCTTTATTAA
Source organism: Phyllobates terribilis (assembly GCF_046119375.1). Classification (NCBI taxonomy): domain Eukaryota; kingdom Metazoa; phylum Chordata; class Amphibia; order Anura; family Dendrobatidae; genus Phyllobates; species Phyllobates terribilis. Next base: position 341,688 of record NW_027362939.1, on the reverse strand, counting down.
ATTGTATTTATGTTGTTTTGTCCTATGCTTTATTAAATTGTATTTATGTTGTTTTATCCTATGCTTTATTAAATTGTATTTATGTTGTTTTAACATATGCTTTATTAAATTGTATTTATGTTGTTTTGTCCTATGCTTTATTAAATTGTATTTATGTTGTTTATCCTATGTTTCATTAAATTGTATTTATGTTGTTTTATCCTATGCTTTATTAAATTGTATTTATGTTGTTTTTTCCTATGCTTTATTAAATTGTATTTATGTTGTTTTATTGTAGGCTTTATTAAATTGTATTTATGTTGTTTTTTCCTATGCTTTATTAAATTGTATTTATGTTGTTTTATTGTAGGCTTTATTAAATTGTATTTATGTTGTTTTAACCTATGCTTTATTAAATTGTATTTATGTTGTTTTATCCTATGCTTTATTAAATTTTATTTATGTTGTTTTATCCTATGCTTTATTAAATTGTATTTATGTTGTTTTATCCTATGCTTTATTAAATTTTATTTATGTTGTTTTATCCTATACTTTATTAAATTGTATTTATGTTGTTTTATCCTTTTCCTTTTTAAATTGTATTTATGTTGTTTTAACCTATGCTTTATTAAATTGTATTTATGTTGTTTTATCCTATGCTTTATTAAATTGTATTTATGTTGTTTTAACCTATGCTTTATTAAATTGTATTTATGTTGTTTTATCTTATGCTTTATTTAATTGTATTTATGTTGTTTTAACGTATGCTTTATTAAATTGTATTTATGTTGTTTTATCCTATGCTTTATTAAATTGTATTTATGTTGTTTTGTCCTATGCTTTATTAAATTGTATTTATGTTGTTTTATTGTATGCTTTATTAAATTGTATTTATGTTGTTTTATCCTATGCTTTATTAAATTGGATTTATGTTGTTTTAACCTATGCTTTATTAAATTGTATTTATGTTGTTTTAAATTAATTTGTTTATTAAATTGTATTTATGTTGTTTTATCCTATGCTTTATTAAATTGTATTTATGTTGTTTTTTCCTATGCTTTATTAAATTGTATTTATGTTGTTTTATTGTAGGCTTTATTAAATTGTATTTATGTTGTTTTTTCCTATGCTTTATTAAATTGTATTTATGTTGTTTTATTGTAGGCTTTATTAAATTGTATTTATGTTGTTTATCCTATTTTTCATTAAATTGTATTTATGTTGTTTTATCCTATGCTTTATTAAATTGTATTTATGTTGTTTTGTCCAATGTTTTGTTAAATTGTATTTATGTTGTTTTAACCTATGCTTTATTAAATTTTATTTATGTTGTTTTATCCTATGCTTTATTAAATTGTATTTATGTTGTTTTAACCTATGCTTTATTAAATTTTATTTATGTTGTTTTATCCTATGCTTTATTAAATTGTATATATGTTGTTTTATCCTATGCTTTATTATATTGTATTTATGTTGTTTTAACCTATGCTTTATTAAATTGTATTTATGTTGTTTTAACCTATGCTTTATTAAATTGTATTTATATTGTTTTATCCTATGCTTTATTAAATTGTATTTATGTTGTTTTAACCTATGCTTTATTAAATTGTATTTATATTGTTTTATCCTATGCTTTATTTAATTGTATTTATGTTGTTTTAACGTATGCTTTATTAAATTGTATTTATGTTGTTTTATCCTATGCTTTATTAAATTGTATTTATGTTGTTTTAACCTATGCTTTATTAAATTGTATTTATGTTGTTTTATCTTATGCTTTATTAAATTGTATATATGTTGTTTTATCCTATGCTTTATTAAATTGTATATATGTTGTTTTATCCTATGCTTTATTAAATTGTATTTATGTTGTTTTAACCTATGCTTTATAAAATTGTATTTATGTTGTTTTATCTTATGCTTTATTAAATTGTATTTATGTTGTTTTATCCTATGCTTTATTAAATTGTATTTATGTTGTTTTATCCTATGCTTTATTAAATTGTATTTATGTTGTTTTATCCTATGCTTTATTAAATTTTATTTATGTTGTTTTATCCTATGCTTTATTAAATTGTATTTATGTTGTTTTATCCTATGCTTTATTCAATTTTATTTATGTTGTTTTATCCTATGCTTTATTAAATTTTATTTATGTTGTTTTATCCTTTTCCTTTTTAAATTGTATTTATGTTGTTTTAACCTATGCTTTATTAAATTGTATTTATATTGTTTTATCCTATGCTTTATTTAATTGTATTTATGTTGTTTTAACGTATGCTTTATTAAATTGTATTTATGTTGTTTATCCTATGTTTCATTAAATTGTATTTATGTTGTTTTATCCTATGCTTTATTAAATTGTATTTATGTTGTTTTGTCCTATGCTTTATTAAATTGTATTTATGTTGTTTTATTGTATGCTTTATTAAATTGTATTTATGGTGTTTTATCCTATGCTATATTAAATTGGATTTATGTTGTTTTAACCTATGCTTTATTAAATTGTATTTATGTTGTTTTATCCTATGCTTTATTAAATTGTATTTATGTTGTTTTATCCTATGCTTTATTAAATTGTATTTATGTTGTTTTTTCCTATGCTTTATTAAATTGTATTTATGTTGTTTTATTGTAGGCTTTATTAAATTGTATTTATGTTGTTTTTTCCTATGCTTTATTAAATTGTATTTATGTTGTTTTATTGTAGGCTTTATTAAATTGTATTTATGTTGTTTTTTCCTATGCTTTATTAAATTGTATTTATGTTGTTTTATTGTAGGCTTTATTAAATTGTATTTATGTTGTTTTAACCTATGCTTTATTAAATTGTATTTATGTTGTTTTATCCTATGCTTTATTAAATTTTATTTATGTTGTTTTATCCTATGCTTTATTAAATTGTATTTATGTTGTTTTATCCTATGCTTTATTAAATTTTATTTATGTTGTTTTATCCTATGCTTTATTAAATTGTATTTATGTTGTTTTATCCTTTTCCTTTTTAAATTGTATTTATGTTGTTTTAACCTATGCTTTATTAAATTGTATTTATGTTGTTTTATCCTATGCTTTATTAAATTGTATTTATGTTGTTTTAACCTATGCTTTATTAAATTGTATTTATGTTGTTTTATCCTTTTCCTTTTTAAATTGTATTTATGTTGTTTTAACCTATGCTTTATTAAATTGTATTTATGTTGTTTTATCCTATGCTTTATTAAATTGTATTTATGTTGTTTTAACCTATGCTTTATTAAATTGTATTTATGTTGTTTTATCTTATGCTTTATTTAATTGTATTTATGTTGTTTTAACGTATGCTTTATTAAATTGTATTTATGTTGTTTTATCCTATGCTTTATTAAATTGTATTTATGTTGTTTTGTCCTATGCTTTATTAAATTGTATTTATGTTGTTTTATTGTATGCTTTATTAAATTGTATTTATGTTGTTTTATCCTATGCTTTATTAAATTGGATTTATGTTGTTTTAACCTATGCTTTATTAAATTGTATTTATGTTGTTTTATCCTATGCTTTATTAAATTGTATTTATGTTGTTTTATCCTATGCTTTATTAAATTGTATTTATGTTGTTTTTTCCTATGCTTTATTAAATTGTATTTATGTTGTTTTATTGTAGGCTTTATTAAATTGTATTTATGTTGTTTTTTCCTATGCTTTATTAAATTGTATTTATGTTGTTTTATTGTAGGCTTTATTAAATTGTATTTATGTTGTTTATCCTATGTTTCATTAAATTGTATTTATGTTGTTTTATCCTATGCTTTATTAAATTGTATTTATGTTGTTTTGTCCAATGTTTTGTTAAATTGTATTTATGTTGTTTTATCCTATGCTTTATTAAATTGTATTTATGTTGTTTTGTCCTATGCTTTATTAAATTGTATTTATGTTGTTTTATCCTATGCTTTATTAAATTGTATTTATGTTGTTTTAACATATGCTTTATTAAATTGTATTTATGTTGTTTTGTCCTATGCTTTATTAAATTGTATTTATGTTGTTTTATCCTATGCTTTATTAAATTGTATTTATGTTGTTTTAACATATGCTTTATTAAATTGTATTTATGTTGTTTTGTCCTATGCTTTATTAAATTGTATTTATGTTTTTTATCCTATGTTTCATTAAATTGTATTTATGTTGTTTTATCCTATGCTTTATTAAATTGTATTTATGTTGTTTTGTCCTATGCTTAATTAAATTGTATTTATGTTGTTTTATTGTATGCTTTATTAAATTGTATTTATGTTGTTTTATCCTATGCTTTATTAAATTGGATTTATGTTGTTTTAACCTATGCTTTATTAAATTGTATTTATGTTGTTTTATCCTATGCTTTATTAAATTTTATTTATGTTGTTTTATCCTATGCTTTATTAAATTGTATTTATGTTGTTTTTTCCTATGCTTTATTAAATTGTATTTATGTTGTTTTATTGTAGGCTTTATTAAATTGTATTTATGTTGTTTTAACCTATGCTTTATTAAATTGTATTTATGTTGTTTTAACCTATGCTTTATTAAATTGTATTTATGTTGTTTTATCCTATGCTTTATTAAATTGCATTTATGTTGTTTTAACATATGCTTTATTAAATTGTATTTATGTTGTTTTGTCCTATGCTTTATTAAATTGTATTTATGTTGTTTATCCTATGTTTCATTAAATTGTATTTATGTTGTTTTATCCTATGCTTTATTAAATTGTATTTATGTTGTGTTAACATATGCTTTATTAAATTGTATTTATGTTGTTTTGTCCTATGCTTTATTAAATTGTATTTATGTTGTTTATCCTATGTTTCATTAAATTGTATTTATGTTGTTTTATCCTATGCTTTATTAAATTGTATTTATGTTGTTTTGTCCAATGTTTTGTTAAATTGTATTTATGTTGTTTTATCCTATGCTTTATTAAATTGTATTTATGTTGTTTTGTCCTATGCTTTATTAAATTGTATTTATGTTGTTTTATCCTATGCTTTATTAAATTGTATTTATGTTGTTTTAACATATGCTTTATTAAATTGTATTTATGTTGTTTTGTCCTATGCTTTATTAAATTGTATTTATGTTGTTTATCCTATGTTTCATTAAATTGTATTTATGTTGTTTTATCCTATGCTTTATTAAATTGTATTTATGTTGTTTTTTCCTATGCTTTATTAAATTGTATTTATGTTGTTTTATCGTAGGCTTTATTAAATTGTATTTATGTTGTTTTTTCCTATGCTTTATTAAATTGTATTTATGTTGTTTTATTGTAGGCTTTATTAAATTGTATTTATGTTGTTTTAACCTATGCTTTATTAAATTGTATTTATGTTGTTTTATCCTATGCTTTATTAAATTTTATTTATGTTGTTTTATCCTATGCTTTATTAAATTGTATTTATGTTGTTTTATCCTATGCTTTATTAAATTTTATTTATGTTGTTTTATCCTATACTTTATTAAATTGTATTTATGTTGTTTTATCCTTTTCCTTTTTAAATTGTATTTATGTTGTTTTAACCTATGCTTTATTAAATTGTATTTATGTTGTTTTATCCTATGCTTTATTAAATTGTATTTATGTTGTTTTAACCTATGCTTTATTAAATTGTATTTATGTTGTTTTATTGTATGCTTTATTTAATTGTATTTATGTTGTTTTAACGTATGCTTTATTAAATTGTATTTATGTTGTTTTATCCTATGCTTTATTAAATTGTATTTATGTTGTTTTGTCCTATGCTTTATTAAATTGTATTTATGTTGTTTTATTGTATGCTTTATTAAATTGTATTTATGTTGTTTTATCCTATGCTTTATTAAATTGGATTTATGTTGTTTTAACCTATGCTTTATTAAATTGTATTTATGTTGTTTTATCCTATGCTTTATTAAATTGTATTTATGTTGTTTTATCCTATGCTTTATTAAATTGTATTTATGTTGTTTTTTCCTATGCTTTATTAAATTGTATTTATGTTGTTTTATTGTAGGCTTTATTAAATTGTATTTATGTTGTTTTTTCCTATGCTTTATTAAATTGTATTTATGTTGTTTTATTGTAGGCTTTATTAAATTGTATTTATGTTGTTTATCCTATTTTTCATTAAATTGTATTTATGTTGTTTTATCCTATGCTTTATTAAATTGTATTTATGTTGTTTTGTCCAATGTTTTGTTAAATTGTATTTATGTTGTTTTAACATATGCTTTATTAAATTGTATTTATGTTGTTTTGTCCTATGCTTTATTAAATTGTATTTATGTTGTTTATCCTATGTTTCATTAAATTGTATTTATGTTGTTTTATCCTATGCTTTATTAAATTGTATTTATGTTGTTTTGTCCTATGCTTTATTAAATTGTATTTATGTTGTTTTATTGAATGCTTTATTAAATTGTATTTATGTTGTTTTATCCTATGCTTTATTAAATTGGATTTATGTTGTTTTAACCTATGCTTTATTAAATTGTATTTATGTTGTTTTATCCTATGCTTTATTAAATTGTATTTATGTTGTTTTATCCTATGCTTTATTAAATTGTATTTATGTTGTTTTTTCCTATGCTTTATTAAATTGTATTTATGTTGTTTTATTGTAGGCTTTATTAAATTGTATTTATGTTGTTTTTTCCTATGCTTTATTAAATTGTATTTATGTTGTTTTATTGTAGGCTTTATTAAATTGTATTTATGTTGTTTTTTCCTATGCTTTATTAAATTGTATTTATGTTGTTTTATTGTAGGCTTTATTAAATTGTATTTATGTTGTTTTAACCTATGCTTTATTAAATTGTATTTATGTTGTTTTATCCTATGCTTTATTAAATTGTATTTATGTTGTTTTATCCTATGCTTTATTAAATTGTATTTATGTTGTTTTATCCTATGCTTTATTAAATTGTATTTATGTTGTTTTATCCTATGCTTTATTAAATTTTATTTATGTTGTTTTATCCTATGCTTTATTAAATTGTATTTATGTTGTTTTATCCTTTTCCTTTTTAAATTGTATTTATGTTGTTTTAACCTATGCTTTATTAAATTGTATTTATGTTGTTTTATCCTATGCTTTATTAAATTGTATTTATGTTGTTTTAACCTATGCTTTATTAAATTGTATTTATGTTGTTTTATCTTATGCTTTATTTAATTGTATTTATGTTGTTTTAACGTATGCTTTATTAAATTGTATTTATGTTGTTTTGTCCTATGCTTTATTAAATTGTATTTATGTTGCTTTATCCTATGCTTTATTAAATTGTATTTATGTTGTTTTATCCTATGCTTTATTAAATTGTATTTATGTTGTTTTATCCTATGCTTTATTAAATTTTATTTATGTTGTTTTATCCTATGCTTTATTAAATTGTATTTATGTTGTTTTATCCTATGCTTTATTAAATTTTATTTATGTTGTTTTATCCTATGCTTTATTAAATTTTATTTATGTTGTTTTATCCTTTTCCTTTTTAAATTGTATTTATGTTGTTTTAACCTATGCTTTATTAAATTGTATTTATATTGTTTTATCCTATGCTTTATTTAATTGTATTTATGTTGTTTTAACGTATGCTTTATTAAATTGTATTTATGTTGTTTATCCTATGTTTCATTAAATTGTATTTATGTTGTTTTTTCCTATGCTTTATTAAATTGTATTTATATTGTTTTATTGTAGGCTTTATTAAATTGTATTTATGTTGTTTATCCTATGTTTCATTAAATTGTATTTATGTTGTTTTATCCTATGCTTTATTAAATTGTATTTATGTTGTTTTGTCCAATGTTTTGTTAAATTGTATTTATGTTGTTTTATCCTATGCTTTATTAAATTGTATTTATGTTGTTTTGTCCTATGCTTTATTAAATTGTATTTATGTTGTTTTATCCTATGCTTTATTAAATTGTATTTATGTTGTTTTAACATATGCTTTATTAAATTGTATTTATGTTGTTTTGTCCTATGCTTTATTAAATTTTATTTATGTTGTTTATCCTATGTTTCATTAAATTGTATTTATGTTGTTTTATCCTATGCTTTATTAAATTGTATTTATGTTGTTTTTTCCTATGCTTTATTAAATTGTATTTATGTTGTTTTATTGTAGGCTTTATTAAATTGTATTTATGTTGTTTTTTCCTATGCTTTATTAAATTGTATTTATGTTGTTTTATTGTAGGCTTTATTAAATTGTATTTATGTTGTTTTAACCTATGCTTTATTAAATTGTATTTATGTTGTTTTATCCTATGCTTTATTAAATTTTATTTATGTTGTTTTATCCTATGCTTTATTAAATTGTATATATGTTGTTTTATCCTATGCTTTATTAAATTGTATTTATGTTGTTTTAACCTATGCTTTATTAAATTGTATTTATGTTGTTTTATCTTATGCTTTATTAAATTGTATTTATGTTGTTTTATCCTATGCTTTATTAAATTGTATTTATGTTGTTTTATCCTATGCTTTATTAAATTGTATTTATGTTGTTTTATCCTATGCTTTATTAAATTTTATTTATGTTGTTTTATCCTATGCTTTATTAAATTTTATTTATGTTGTTTTATCCTTTTCCTTTTTAAATTGTATTTATGTTGTTTTATCCTATGCTTTATTAAATTGAATTTATGTTGTTTTATCCTATGCTTTATTAAATTGTATTTATGTTGTTTTAACCTATGCTTTATTAAATTGTATTTATATTGTTTTATCCTATGCTTTATTAAATTGTATTTATGTTGTTTTAACCTATGCTTTATTAAATTGTATTTATATTGTTTTATCCTAGGCTTTATTTAATTGTATTTATGTTGTTTTAATGTATGCTTTATTAAATTGTATTTATGTTGTTGTATCCTATGCTTTATTAAATTGTATTTATGTTGTTTTATCCTATGCTTTATTAAATTGTATTTAAGTTGTTTTATCCTGTGCTTTATTAAATTGTATTTATGTGGTTTTATCCTATGCTTTATTAAAAAGTATTTATGTTGTTTTATCCTATGCTTTATTAAATTGTATTTATGTTGTTTTAACCTATGCTTTATTAAATTGTATTTATGTTGTTTTATCTTATGCTTTATTAAATTGTATATATGTTGTTTTATCCTATGCTTTATTAAATTTTATTTATGTTGTTTTATCCTATGCTTTATTAAATTGTATATATGTTGTTTTATCCTATGCTTTATTAAATTGTATTTATGTTGTTTTAACCTATGCTTTATTAAATTGTATTTATGTTGTTTTATCTTATGCTTTATTAAATTGTATTTATGTTGTTTTATCCTATGCTTTATTAAATTGTATTTATGTTGTTTTATCCTATGCTTTATTAAATTGTATTTATGTTGTTTTATCCTATGCTTTATTAAATTGTATTTATGTTGTTTTATCCTATGCTTTATTAAATTGTATTTATGTTGTTTTGTCCTATGCTTTATTAAATTGTATTTATGTTGTTTTATTGTATGCTTTATTAAATTGTATTTATGTTGTTTTATCCTATGCTTTATTAAATTGGATTTATGTTGTTTTAACCTATGCTTTATTAAATTGTATTTATGTTGTTTTATCCTATGCTTTATTAAATTGTATTTATGTTGTTTTAACCTATGCTTTATTAAATTTTATTTATGTTGTTTTATCCTATGCTTTATTAAATTGTATATATGTTGTTTTATCCTATGCTTTATTAAATTGTATTTATGTTGTTTTAACCTATGCTTTATTAAATTGTATTTATGTTGTTTTAACCTATGCTTTATTAAATTGTATTTATATTGTTTTATCCTATGCTTTATTAAATTGTATTTATGTTGTTTTAACCTATGCTTTATTAAATTGTATTTATATTGTTTTATCCTATGCTTTATTTAATTGTATTTATGTTGTTTTAACGTATGCTTTATTAAATTGTATTTATGTTGTTTTATCCTATGCTTTATTAAATTGTATTTATGTTGTTTTATCCTATGCTTTATTAAATTGTATTTATGTTGTTTTATCCTGTGCTTTATTAAATTGTATTTATGTGGTTTTATCCTATGCTTTATTAAAAAGTATTTATGTTGTTTTATCCTATGCTTTATTAAATTGTATTTATGTTGTTTTAACCTATGCTTTATTAAATTGTATTTATGTTGTTTTATCTTATGCTTTATTAAATTGTATATATGTTGTTTTATCCTATGCTTTATTAAATTGTATATATGTTGTTTTATCCTATGCTTTATTAAATTGTATTTATGTTGTTTTAACCTATGCTTTATTAAATTGTATTTATGTTGTTTTATCTTATGCTTTATTAAATTGTATTTATGTTGTTTTATCCTATGCTTTATTAAATTGTATTTATGTTGTTTTATCCTATGCTTTATTAAATTTTATTTATGTTGTTTTATCCTATGCTTTATTAAATTGTATTTATGTTGTTTTATCCTATGCTTTATTAAATTTTATTTATGTTGTTTTATCCTATGCTTTATTAAATTTTATTTATGTTGTTTTATCCTTTTCCTTTTTAAATTGTATTTATGTTGTTTTAACCTATGCTTTATTAAATTGTATTTATATTGTTTTATCCTATGCTTTATTTAATTGTATTTATGTTGTTTTAACGTATGCTTTATTAAATTGTATTTATGTTGTTTATCCTATGTTTCATTAAATTGTATTTATGTTGTTTTTTCCTATGCTTTATTAAATTGTATTTATGTTGTTTTATTGTAGGCTTTATTAAATTGTATTTATGTTGTTTATCCTATGTTTCATTAAATTGTATTTATGTTGTTTTATCCTATGCTTTATTAAATTGTATTTATGTTGTTTTGTCCAATGTTTTGTTAAATTGTATTTATGTTGTTTTATCCTATGCTTTATTAAATTGTATTTATGTTGTTTTGTCCTATGCTTTATTAAATTGTATTTATGTTGTTTTATCCTATGCTTTATTAAGTTGTATTTATGTTGTTTTAACATATGCTTTATTAAATTGTATTTATGTTGTTTTGTCCTATGCTTTATTAAATTGTATTTATGTTGTTTATCCTATGTTTCATTAAATTGTATTTATGTTGTTTTATCCTATGCTTTATTAAATTGTATTTATGTTGTTTTGTCCTATGCTTTATTAAATTGTATTTATGTTGTTTTATTGTATGCTTTATTAAATTGTATTTATGTTGTTTTATCCTATGCTTTATTAAATTGGATTTATGTTGTTTTAACCTATGCTTTATTAAATTGTATTTATGTTGTTTTATCCTATGCTTTATTAAATTGTATTTATGTTGTTTTATCCTATGCTTTATTAAATTGTATTTATGTTGTTTTATCCTTTTCCTTTTTAAATTGTATTTATGTTGTTTTAACCTATGCTTTATTAAATTGTATTTATGTTGTTTTATCCTATGCTTTATTAAATTGTATTTATGTTGTTTTAACCTATGCTTTATTAAATTGTATTTATGTTGTTTTATCTTATGCTTTATTTAATTGTATTTATGTTGTTTTAACGTATGCTTTATTAAATTGTATTTATGTTGTTTTGTCCTATGCTTTATTAAATTGTATTTATGTTGCTTTATCCTATACTTTATTAAATTGTATTTATGTTGTTTTATCCTATGCTTTATTAAATTGTATTTATGTTGTTTTATCCTATGCTTTATTAAATTTTATTTATGTTGTTTTATCCTATGCTTTATTAAATTGTATTTATGTTGTTTTATCCTATGCTTTATTAAATTTTATTTATGTTGTTTTATCCTATGCTTTATTAAATTTTATTTATGTTGTTTTATCCTTTTCCTTTTTAAATTGTATTTATGTTGTTTTAACCTATGCTTTATTAAATTGTATTTATATTGTTTTATCCTATGCTTTATTTAATTGTATTTATGTTGTTTTAACGTATGCTTTATTAAATTGTATTTATGTTGTTTATCCTATGTTTCATTAAATTGTATTTATGTTGTTTTTTCCTATGCTTTATTAAATTGTATTTATATTGTTTTATTGTAGGCTTTATTAAATTGTATTTATGTTGTTTATCCTATGTTTCATTAAATTGTATTTATGTTGTTTTATCCTATGCTTTATTAAATTGTATTTATGTTGTTTTGTCCAATGTTTTGTTAAATTGTATTTATGTTGTTTTATCCTATGCTTTATTAAATTGTATTTATGTTGTTTTGTCCTATGCTTTATTAAATTGTATTTATGTTGTTTTATCCTATGCTTTATTAAATTGTATTTATGTTGTTTTAACATATGCTTTATTAAATTGTATTTATGTTGTTTTGTCCTATGCTTTATTAAATTGTATTTATGTTGTTTATCCTATGTTTCATTAAATTGTATTTATGTTGTTTTATCCTATGCTTTTTTAAATTGTATTTATGTTGTTTTTTCCTATGCTTTATTAAATTGTATTTATGTTGTTTTATTGTAGGCTTTATTAAATTGTATTTATGTTGTTTTTTCCTATGCTTTATTAAATTGTATTTATGTTGTTTTATTGTAGGCTTTATTAAATTGTATTTATGTTGTTTTAACCTATGCTTTATTAAATTGTATTTATGTTGTTTTATCCTATGCTTTATTAAATTTTATTTATGTTGTTTTATCCTATGCTTTATTAAATTGTATTTATGTTGTTTTATCCTATGCTTTATTAAATTTTATTTATGTTGTTTTATCCTATACTTTATTAAATTGTATTTATGTTGTTTTATCCTTTTCCTTTTTAAATTGTATTTATGTTGTTTTAACCTATGCTTTATTAAATTGTATTTATGTTGTTTTATCCTATGCTTTATTAAATTGTATTTATGTTGTTTTAACCTATGCTTTATTAAATTGTATTTATGTTGTTTTATCTTATGCTTTATTTAATTGTATTTATGTTGTTTTAACGTATGCTTTATTAAATTGTATTTATGTTGTTTTATCCTATGCTTTATTAAATTGTATTTATGTTGTTTTGTCCTATGCTTTATTAAATTGTATTTATGTTGTTTTATTGTATGCTTTATTAAATTGTATTTATGTTGTTTTATCCTATGCTTTATTAAATTGGATTTATGTTGTTTTAACCTATGCTTTATTAAATTGTATTTATGTTGTTTTAAATTAATGCTTTATTAAATTGTATTTATGTTGTTTTATCCTATGCTTTATTAAATTGTATTTATGTTGTTTTTTCCTATGCTTTATTAAATTGTATTTATGTTGTTTTATTGTAGGCTTTATTAAATTGTATTTATGTTGTTTTTTCCTATGCTTTATTAAATTGTATTTATGTTGTTTTATTGTAGGCTTTATTAAATTGTATTTATGTTGTTTATCCTATTTTTCATTAAATTGTATTTATGTTGTTTTATCCTATGCTTTATTAAATTGTATTTATGTTGTTTTGTCCAATGTTTTGTTAAATTGTATTTATGTTGTTTTAACCTATGCTTTATTAAATTTTATTTATGTTGTTTTATCCTATGCTTTATTAAATTGTATTTATGTTGTTTTAACCTATGCTTTATTAAATTTTATTTATGTTGTTTTATCCTATGCTTTATTAAATTGTATATATGTTGTTTTATCCTATGCTTTATTATATTGTATTTATGTTGTTTTAACCTATGCTTTATTAAATTGTATTTATGTTGTTTTAACCTATGCTTTATTAAATTGTATTTATATTGTTTTATCCTATGCTTTATTAAATTGTATTTATGTTGTTTTAACCTATGCTTTATTAAATTGTATTTATATTGTTTTATCCTATGCTTTATTTAATTGTATTTATGTTGTTTTAACGTATGCTTTATTAAATTGTATTTATGTTGTTTTATCCTATGCTTTATTAAATTGTATTTATGTTGTTTTAACCTATGCTTTATTAAATTGTATTTATGTTGTTTTATCTTATGCTTTATTAAATTGTATATATGTTGTTTTATCCTATGCTTTATTAAATTGTATATATGTTGTTTTATCCTATGCTTTATTAAATTGTATTTATGTTGTTTTAACCTATGCTTTATAAAATTGTATTTATGTTGTTTTATCTTATGCTTTATTAAATTGTATTTATGTTGTTTTATCCTATGCTTTATTAAATTGTATTTATGTTGTTTTATCCTATGCTTTATTAAATTGTATTTATGTTGTTTTATCCTATGCTTTATTAAATTTTATTTATGTTGTTTTATCCTATGCTTTATTAAATTGTATTTATGTTGTTTTATCCTATGCTTTATTAAATTTTATTTATGTTGTTTTATCCTATGCTTTATTAAATTTTATTTATGTTGTTTTATCCTTTTCCTTTTTAAATTGTATTTATGTTGTTTTAACCTATGCTTTATTAAATTGTATTTATATTGTTTTATCCTATGCTTTATTTAATTGTATTTATGTTGTTTTAACGTATGCTTTATTAAATTGTATTTATGTTGTTTATCCTATGTTTCATTAAATTGTATTTATGTTGTTTTATCCTATGCTTTATTAAATTGTATTTATGTTGTTTTGTCCTATGCTTTATTAAATTGTATTTATGTTGTTTTATTGTATGCTTTATTAAATTGTATTTATGGTGTTTTATCCTATGCTATATTAAATTGGATTTATGTTGTTTTAACCTATGCTTTATTAAATTGTATTTATGTTGTTTTATCCTATGCTTTATTAAATTGTATTTATGTTGTTTTATCCTATGCTTTATTAAATTGTATTTATGTTGTTTTTTCCTATGCTTTATTAAATTGTATTTATGTTGTTTTATTGTAGGCTTTATTAAATTGTATTTATGTTGTTTTTTCCTATGATTTATTAAATTGTATTTATGTTGTTTTATTGTAGGCTTTATTAAATTGTATTTATGTTGTTTTTTCCTATGCTTTATTAAATTGTATTTATGTTGTTTTATTGTAGGCTTTATTAAATTGTATTTATGTTGTTTTAACCTATGCTTTATTAAATTGTATTTATGTTGTTTTATCCTATGCTTTATTAAATTTTATTTATGTTGTTTTATCCTATGCTTTATTAAATTGTATTTATGTTGTTTTATCCTATGCTTTATTAAATTTTATTTATGTTGTTTTATCCTATGCTTTATTAAATTGTATTTATGTTGTTTTATCCTTTTCCTTTTTAAATTGTATTTATGTTGTTTTAACCTATGCTTTATTAAATTGTATTTATGTTGTTTTATCCTATGCTTTATTAAATTGTATTTATGTTGTTTTAACCTATGCTTTATTAAATTGTATTTATGTTGTTTTATCCTTTTCCTTTTTAAATTGTATTTATGTTGTTTTAACCTATGCTTTATTAAATTGTATTTATGTTGTTTTATCCTATGCTTTATTAAATTGTATTTATGTTGTTTTAACCTATGCTTTATTAAATTGTATTTATGTTGTTTTATCTTATGCTTTATTTAATTGTATTTATGTTGTTTTAACGTATGCTTTATTAAATTGTATTTATGTTGTTTTATCCTATGCTTTATTAAATTGTATTTATGTTGTTTTGTCCTATGCTTTATTAAATTGTATTTATGTTGTTTTATCCTATGCTTTATTAAATTGTATTTATGTTGTTTTAACATATGCTTTATTAAATTGTATTTATGTTGTTTTGTCCTATGCTTTATTAAATTGTATTTATGTTTTTTATCCTATGTTTCATTAAATTGTATTTATGTTGTTTTATCCTATGCTTTATTAAATTGTATTTATGTTGTTTTGTCCTATGCTTAATTAAATTGTATTTATGTTGTTTTATTGTATGCTTTATTAAATTGTATTTATGTTGTTTTATCCTATGCTTTATTAAATTGGATTTATGTTGTTTTAACCTATGCTTTATTAAATTGTATTTATGTTGTTTTATCCTATGCTTTATTAAATTGTATTTATGTTGTTTTATCCTATGCTTTATTAAATTGTATTTATGTTGTTTTTTCCTATGCTTTATTAAATTGTATTTATGTTGTTTTATTGTAGGCTTTATTAAATTGTATTTATGTTGTTTTAACCTATGCTTTATTAAATTGTATTTATGTTGTTTTAACCTATGCTTTATTAAATTGTATTTATGTTGTTTTATCCTATGCTTTATTAAATTGCATTTATTTTGTTTTAACATATGCTTTATTAAATTGTATTTATGTTGTTTTGTCCTATGCTTTATTAAATTGTATTTATGTTGTTTATCCTATGTTTCATTAAATTGTATTTATGTTGTTTTATCCTATGCTTTATTAAATTGTATTTATGTTGTTTTAACATATGCTTTATTAAATTGTATTTATGTTGTTTTGTCCTATGCTTTATTAAATTGTATTTATGTTGTTTATCCTATGTTTCATTAAATTGTATTTATGTTGTTTTATCCTATGCTTTATTAAATTGTATTTATGTTGTTTTGTCCAATGTTTTGTTAAATTGTATTTATGTTGTTTTATCCTATGCTTTATTAAATTGTATTTATGTTGTTTTGTCCTATGCTTTATTAAATTGTATTTATGTTGTTTTAACCTATGCTTTATTAAATTTTATTTATGTTGTTTTATCCTATGCTTTATTAAATTGTATTTATGTTGTTTTATCCTATGCTTTATTAAATTGTATTTATGTTGTTTTATCCTATGCTTTATTGAATTGTATTTATGTTGTTTTATCCTATGCTTTATTAAATTGTATTTATGTTGTTTTAACCTATGCTTTATTAAATTGTATTTATGTTGTTTTATCCTATGCTTTATTAAATTGTATTTATGTTGTTTTATCTTATGCTTTATTTAATTGTATTTATGTTGTTTTAACGTATGCTTTATTAAATTGTATTTATGCTGTTTCATCCTATGCTTTATTAAATTGTATTTATGTTGTTTTAACGTATGCTTTATTAAATTGTATTTATGTTGTTTTATCCTATGATTTATTAAATTGTATATATGTTGTTTTATCCTATGCTTTATTAAATTTTATTTATGTTGTTTTATCCTATGCTTTATTAAATTTTATTTATGTTGTTTTATCCTATGCTTTATTAAATTGTATATATGTTGTTTTATCCTATGCTTTATTAAATTGTATTTATGTTGTTTTAACCTATGCTTTATTAAATTGTATTTATGTTGTTTTATCTTATGCTTTATTAAATTGTATTTATGTTGTTTTATCCTATGCTTTATTAAATTGTATTTATGTTGTTTTATCCTATGCTTTATTAAATTGTATTTATGTTGTTTTATCCTATGCTTTATTAAATTTTATTTATGTTGTTTTATCCTATGCTTTATTAAATTTTATTTATGTTGTTTTATCCTTTTCCTTTTTAAATTGTATTTATGTTGTTTTATCCTATGCTTTATTAAATTGAATTTATGTTGTTTTATCCTATGCTTTATTAAATTGTATTTATGTTGTTTTAACCTATGCTTTATTAAATTGTATTTATATTGTTTTATCCTATGCTTTATTAAATTGTATTTATGTTGTTTTAACCTATGCTTTATTAAATTGTATTTATATTGTTTTATCCTAGGCTTTATTTAATTGTATTTATGTTGTTTTAATGTATGCTTTATTAAATTGTATTTATGTTGTTGTATCCTATGCTTTATTAAATTGTATTTATGTTGTTTTATCCTATGCTTTATTAAATTGTATTTAAGTTGTTTTATCCTGTGCTTTATTAAATTGTATTTATGTGGTTTTATCCTATGCTTTATTAAAAAGTATTTATGTTGTTTTATCCTATGCTTTATTAAATTGTATTTATGTTGTTTTAACCTATGCTTTATTAAATTGTATTTATGTTGTTTTATCTTATGCTTTATTAAATTGTATATATGTTGTTTTATCCTATGCTTTATTAAATTTTATTTATGTTGTTTTATCCTATGCTTTATTAAATTGTATATATGTTGTTTTATCCTATGCTTTATTAAATTGTATTTATGTTGTTTTAACCTATGCTTTATTAAATTGTATTTATGTTGTTTTAACCTATGCTTTATTAAATTGTATTTATGTTGTTTTAACCTATGCTTTATTAAATTGTATTTATATTGTTTTATCCTATGCTTTATTAAATTGTATTTATGTTGTTTTAACCTATGCTTTATTAAATTGTATTTATATTGTTTTATCCTATGCTTTATTTAATTGTATTTATGTTGTTTTAACGTATGCTTTATTAAATTGTATTTATGTTGTTTTATCCTATGCTTTATTAAATTGTATTTATGTTGTTTTATCCTATGCTTTATTAAATTGTATTTATGTTGTTTTATCCTGTGCTTTATTAAATTGTATTTATGTGGTTTTATCCTATGCTTTATTAAAAAGTATTTATGTTGTTTTATCCTATGCTTTATTAAATTGTATTTATGTTGTTTTAACCTATGCTTTATTAAATTGTATTTATGTTGTTTTATCTTATGCTTTATTAAATTGTATATATGTTGTTTTATCCTATGCTTTATTAAATTGTATATATGTTGTTTTATCCTATGCTTTATTAAATTGTATTTATGTTGTTTTAACCTATGCTTTATTAAATTGTATTTATGTTGTTTTATCTTATGCTTTATTAAATTGTATTTATGTTGTTTTATCCTATGCTTTATTAAATTGTATTTATGTTGTTTTATCCTATGCTTTATTAAATTGTATGTATGTTGTTTTATCCTATGCTTTATTAAATTTTATTTATGTTGTTTTATCCTATGCTTTATTAAATTGTATTTATGTTGTTTTATCCTATGCTTTATTAAATTTTATTTATGTTGTTTTATCCTATGCTTTATTAAATTTTATTTATGTTGTTTTATCCTTTTCCTTTTTAAATTGTATTTATGTTGTTTTAACCTATGCTTTATTAAATTGTATTTATATTGTTTTATCCTATGCTTTATTTAATTGTATTTATGTTGTTTTAACGTATGCTTTATTAAATTGTATTTATGTTGTTTATCCTATGTTTCATTAAATTGTATTTATGTTGTTTTTTCCTATGCTTTATTAAATTGTATTTATGTTGTTTTATTGTAGGCTTTATTAAATTGTATTTATGTTGTTTATCCTATGTTTCATTAAATTGTATTTATGTTGTTTTATCCTATGCTTTATTAAATTGTATTTATGTTGTTTTGTCCAATGTTTTGTTAAATTGTATTTATGTTGTTTTATCCTATGCTTTATTAAATTGTATTTATGTTGTTTTGTCCTATGCTTTATTAAATTGTATTTATGTTGTTTTATCCTATGCTTTATTAAGTTGTATTTATGTTGTTTTAACATATGCTTTATTAAATTGTATTTATGTTGTTTTGTCCTATGCTTTATTAAATTGTATTTATGTTGTTTATCCTATGTTTCATTAAATTGTATTTATGTTGTTTTATCCTATGCTTTATTAAATTGTATTTATGTTGTTTTGTCCTATGCTTTATTAAATTGTATTTATGTTGTTTTATTGTATGCTTTATTAAATTGTATTTATGTTGTTTTATCCTATGCTTTATTAAATTGGATTTATGTTGTTTTAACCTATGCTTTATTAAATTGTATTTATGTTGTTTTATCCTATGCTTTATTAAATTGTATTTATGTTGTTTTATCCTATGCTTTATTAAATTGTATTTATGTTGTTTTTTCCTATGCTTTATTAAATTGTATTTATGTTGTTTTATTGTAGGCTTTATTAAATTGTATTTATGTTGTTTTTTCCTATGCTTTATTAAATTGTATTTATGTTGTTTTATTGTAGGCTTTATTAAATTGTATTTATGTTGTTTTAACCTATGCTTTATTAAATTGTATTTATGTTGTTTTATCCTATGCTTTATTAAATTTTATTTATGTTGTTTTATCCTATGCTTTATTAAATTGTATTTATGTTGTTTTATCCTATGCTTTATTAAATTTTATTTATGTTGTTTTATCCTATGCTTTATTAAATTGTATTTATGTTGTTTTATCCTTTTCCTTTTTAAATTGTATTTATGTTGTTTTAACCTATGCTTTATTAAATTGTATTTATGTTGTTTTATCCTATGCTTTATTAAATTGTATTTATGTTGTTTTAACCTATGCTTTATTAAATTGTATTTATGTTGTTTTATCTTATGCTTTATTTAATTGTATTTATGTTGTTTTAACGTATGCTTTATTAAATTGTATTTATGTTGTTTTATCCTATGCTTTATTAAATTGTATTTATGTTGTTTTGTCCTATGCTTTATTAAATTGTATTTATGTTGTTTTATTGTATGCTTTATTAAATTGTATTTATGTTGTTTTATCCTATGCTTTATTAAATTGGATTTATGTTGTTTTAACCTATGCTTTATTAAATTGTATTTATGTTGTTTTATCCTATGCTTTATTAAATTGTATTTATGTTGTTTTTTCCTATGCTTTATTAAATTGTATTTATGTTGTTTTATTGTAGGCTTTATTAAATTGTATTTATGTTTTTTTTTCCTATGCTTTATTAAATTGTATTTATGTTGTTTTATTGTAGGCTTTATTAAATTGTATTTATGTTGTTTATCCTATGTTTCATTAAATTGTATTTATGTTGTTTTATCCTATGCTTTATTAAATTGTATTTATGTTGTTTTGTCCAATGTTTTGTTAAATTGTATTTATGTTGTTTTATCCTATGCTTTATTAAATTGTATTTATGTTGTTTTGTCCTATGCTTTATTAAATTGTATTTATGTTGTTTTATCCTATGCTTTATTAAATTGTATTTATGTTGTTTTAACATATGCTTTATTAAATTGTATTTATGTTGTTTTGTCCTATGCTTTATTAAATTGTATTTATGTTGTTTTATCCTATGCTTTATTAAATTGTATTTATGTTGTTTTAACATATGCTTTATTAAATTGTATTTATGTTGTTTTGTCCTATGCTTTATTAAATTGTATTTATGTTTTTTATCCTATGTTTCATTAAATTGTATTTATGTTGTTTTATCCTATGCTTTATTAAATTGTATTTATGTTGTTTTGTCCTATGCTTTATTAAATTGTATTTATGTTGTTTTAACCTATGCTTTATTAAATTTTATTTATGTTGTTTTATCCTATGCTTTATTAAATTGTATTTATGTTGTTTTAACCTATGCTTTATTAAATTTTATTTATGTTGTTTTATCCTATGCTTTATTAAATTGTATTTATGTTGTTTTAACCTATGCTTTATTAAATTTTATTTATGTTGTTTTATTCTATGCTTTATTAAATTGTATTTATGTTGTTTTATCCTATGCTTTATTAAATTGTATTTATGTTGTTTTATCCTATGCTTTATTAAATTGTATTTATGTTGTTTTAACCTATGCTTTATTAAATTGTATTTATGTTGTTTTATCCTATGCTTTATTAAATTTTATTTATGTTGTTTTATCTTATGCTTTATTTAATTGTATTTATGTTGTTTTAACGTATGCTTTATTAAATTGTATTTATGCTGTTTCATCCTATGCTTTATTAAATTGTATTTATGTTGTTTTAACGTATGCTTTATTAAATTGTATTTATGTTGTTTTATCTTATGCTTTATTAAATTGTATTTATGTTGTTTTATCCTATGCTTTATTAAATTGTATTTATGTTGTTTTATCCTATGCTTTATTAAATTGTATTTATGTTGTTTTATCCTATGCTTTATTAAATTGTATTTATGTTGTTTTATCCTATGCTTTATTAAATTGTATTTATGTTGTTTTGTCCTATGCTTTATTAAATTGTATTTATGTTGTTTTATTGTATGCTTTATTAAATTGTATTTATGTTGTTTTATCCTATGCTTTATTAAATTGGATTTATGTTGTTTTAACCTATGCTTTATTAAATTGTATTTATGTTGTTTTATCCAATGCTTTATTAAATTGTATTTATGTTGTTTTATCCTATGCTTTATTAAATTGTATTTATGTTGTTTTTTCCTATGCTTTATTAAATTGTATTTATGTTGTTTTATTGTAGGCTTTATTAAATTGTATTTATGTTGTTTTTTCCTATGCTTTATTAAATTGTATTTATGTTGCTTTATTGTAGGCTTTATTAAATTGTATTTATGTTGTTTTAACCTATGCTTTATTGAATTGTATTTATGTTGTTTTATCCTATGCTTTATTAAATTGCATTTATGTTGTTTTAACATATGCTTTATTAAATTGTATTTATGTTGTTTTGTCCTATGCTTTATTAAATTGTATTTATGTTGTTTATCCTATGTTTCATTAAATTGTATTTATGTTGTTTTATCCTATGCTTTATTAAATTGTATTTATGTTGTTTTAACATATGCTTTATTAAATTGTATTTATGTTGTTTTGTCCTATGCTTTATTAAATTGTATTTATGTTGTTTATCCTATGTTTCATTAAATTGTATTTATGTTGTTTTATCCTATGCTTTATTAAATTGTATTTATGTTGTTTTGTCCAATGTTTTGTTAAATTGTATTTATGTTGTTTTATCCTATGCTTTATTAAATTGTATTTATGTTGTTTTGTCCTATGCTTTATTAAATTGTATTTATGTTGTTTTAACCTATGCTTTATTAAATTTTATTTATGTTGTTTTATCCTATGCTTTATTAAATTGTATTTATGTTGTTTTTTCCTATGCTTTATTAAATTGTATTTATGTTGTTTTATTGTAGGCTTTATTAAATTGTATTTATGTTGTTTTTTCCTATGCTTTATTAAATTGTATTTATGTTGTTTTATTGTAGGCTTTATTAAATTGTATTTATGTTGTTTTAACCTATGCTTTATTAAATTGTATTTATGTTGTTTTATCCTATGCTTTATTAAATTGTATTTATGTTGTTTTAACATATGCTTTATTAAATTGTATTTATGTTGTTTTGTCCTATGCTTTATTAAATTGTATTTATGTTGTTTATCCTATGTTTCATTAAATTGTATTTATGTTGTTTTATCCTATGCTTTATTAAATTGTATTTATGTTGTTTTGTCCAATGTTTTGTTAAATTGTATTTATGTTGTTTTATCCTATGCTTTATTAAATTGTATTTATGTTGTTTTGTCCTATGCTTTATTAAATTGTATTTATGTTGTTTTAACCTATGCTTTATTAAATTTTATTTATGTTGTTTTATCCTATGCTTTATTAAATTGTATTTATGTTGTTTTAACCTATGCTTTATTAAATTTTATTTATGTTGTTTTATCCTATGCTTTATTAAATTGTATTTATGTTGTTTTATCCTATGCTTTATTAAATTGTATTTATGTTGTTTTATCCTATGCTTTATTAAATTGTATTTATGTTGTTTTGTCCTATGCTTTATTAAATTGTATTTATGTTGTTTTATCCTATGCTTTATTAAATTGTATTTATGTTGTTTTATCTTATGCTTTATTTAATTGTATTTATGTTGTTTTAACGTATGCTTTATTAAATTGTATTTATGTTGTTTTATCCTATGCTTTATTAAATTGCATTTATGTTGTTTTAACATATGCTTTATTAAATTGTATTTATGTTGTTTTGTCCTATGCTTTATTAAATTGTATTTATGTTGTTTATCCTATGTTTCATTAAATTGTATTTATGTTGTTTTATCCTATGCTTTATTAAATTGTATTTATGTTGTTTTAACATATGCTTTATTAAATTGTATTTATGTTGTTTTGTCCTATGCTTTATTAAATTGTATTTATGTTGTTTATCCTATGTTTCATTAAATTGTATTTATGTTGTTTTATCCTATGCTTTATTAAATTGTATTTATATTGTTTTGTCCAATGTTTTGTTAAATTGTATTTATGTTGTTTTATCCTATGCTTTATTAAATTGTATTTATGTTGTTTTGTCCTATGCTTTATTAAATTGTATTTATGTTGTTTTAACCTATGCTTTATTAAATTTTATTTATGTTGTTTTATCCTATGCTTTATTAAATTGTATTTATGTTGTTTTTTCCTATGCTTTATTAAATTGTATTTATGTTGTTTTATTGTAGGCTTTATTAAATTGTATTTATGTTGTTTTTTCCTATGCTTTATTAAATTGTATTTATGTTGTTTTATTGTAGGCTTTATTAAATTGTATTTATGTTGTTTTAACCTATGCTTTATTAAATTGTATTTATGTTGTTTTATCCTATGCTTTATTAAATTGTATTTATGTTGTTTTAACATATGCTTTATTAAATTGTATTTATGTTGTTTTGTCCTATGCTTTATTAAATTGTATTTATGTTGTTTATCCTATGTTTCATTAAATTGTATTTATGTTGTTTTATCCTATGCTTTATTAAATTGTATTTATGTTGTTTTGTCCAATGTTTTGTTAAATTGTATTTATGTTGTTTTATCCTATGCTTTATTAAATTGTATTTATGTTGTTTTGTCCTATGCTTTATTAAATTGTATTTATGTTGTTTTAACCTATGCTTTATTAAATTTTATTTATGTTGTTTTATCCTATGCTTTATTAAATTGTATTTATGTTGTTTTAACCTATGCTTTATTAAATTTTATTTATGTTGTTTTATCCTATGCTTTATTAAATTGTATTTATGTTGTTTTATCCTATGCTTTATTAAATTGTATTTATGTTGTTTTATCCTATGCTTTATTAAATTGTATTTATGTTGTTTTAACCTATGCTTTATTAAATTGTATTTATGTTGTTTTATCCTATGCTTTATTAAATTGTATTTATGTTGTTTTATCTTATGCTTTATTTAATTGTATTTATGTTGTTTTAACGTATGCTTTATTAAATTGTATTTATGCTGTTTCATCCTATGCTTTATTAAATTGTATTTATGTTGTTTTATCCTATGCTTTATTAAATTGTATTTATGTTGTTTTAACCTATGCTTTATTAAATTGTATTTATGTTGTTTTATCCTATGCTTTATTAAATTGTATTTATGTTGTTTTATCTTATGCTTTATTTAATTGTATTTATGTTGTTTTAACGTATGCTTTATTAAATTGTATTTATGCTGTTTCATCCTATGCTTTATTAAATTGTATTTATGTTGTTTTAACGTATGCTTTATTAAATTGTATTTATGTTGTTTTATCCTATGATTTATTAAATTGTATATATGTTGTTTTATCCTATGCTTTATTAAATTTTATTTATGTTGTTTTATCCTATGCTTTATTAAATTGTATATATGTTGTTTTATCCTATGCTTTATTAAATTGTATTTATGTTGTTTTATCCTATGCTTTATTAAATTGTATATATGTTGTTTTATCCTATGCTTTATTAAATTGTATTTATGTTGTTTTAACCTATGCTTTATTAAATTGTATTTATGTTGTTTTATCTTATGCTTTATTAAATTGTATTTATGTTGTTTTATCCTATGCTTTATTAAATTGTATTTATGTTGTTTTATCCTATGCTTTATTAAATTGTATTTATGTTGTTTTATCCTATGCTTTATTAAATTTTATTTATGTTGTTTTATCCTATGCTTTATTAAATTGTATTTATGTTGTTTTATCCTATGCTTTATTAAATTTTATTTATGTTGTTTTATCCTATGCTTTATTAAATTTTATTTATGTTGTTTTATCCTTTTCCTTTTTAAATTGTATTTATGTTGTTTTATCCTATGCTTTATTAAATTGAATTTATGTTGTTTTATCCTATGCTTTATTAAATTGTATTTATGTTGTTTTAACCTATGCTTTATTAAATTGTATTTATGTTGTTTTAACCTATGCTTTATTAAATTGTATTTATGTTGTTTTATCCTATGCTTTATTAAATTGTATTTATGTTGTTTTAACCTATGCTTTCTTAAATTGTATTTATGTTGTTTTATCCTATGCTTTATTAAATTGAATTTATGTTGTTTTATCCTATGCTTTATTAAATTGTATTTATGTTGTTTTAACCTATGCTTTATTAAATTGTATTTATATTGTTTTATCCTATGCTTTATTAAATTGTATTTATGTTGTTTTAACCTATGCTTTATTAAATTGAATTTATATTGTTTTATCCTATGCTTTATTTAATTGTATTTATGTTGTTTTAATGTATGCTTTATTAAATTGTATTTATGTTGTTTTATCCTATGCTTTATTAAATTGTATTTATGTGGTTTTATCCTATGCTTTATTAAAAAGTATTTATGTTGTTTTATCCTATACTTTATTAAATTGTATTTATGTTGTTTTAACCTATGCTTTATTAAATTGTATTTATGTTGTTTTATCTTATGCTTTATTAAATTGTATATATGTTGTTTTATCCTATGCTTTATTAAATTTTATTTATGTTGTTTTATCCTATGCTTTATTAAATTGTATATATGTTGTTTTATCCTATGCTTTATTAAATTGTATTTATGTTGTTTTAACCTATGCTTTATTAAATTGTATTTATGTTGTTTCATCTTATGCTTTATTAAATTGTATTTATGTTGTTTTATCCTATGCTTTATTAAATTGTATTTATGTTGTTTTATCCTATGCTTTATTAAATTGTATTTATGTTGTTTTATCCTATGCTTTATTAAATTGTATTTATGTTGTTTTATCCTATGCTTTATTAAATTGTATTTATGTTGTTTTGTCCTATGCTTTATTAAATTGTATTTATGTTGTTTTATTGTATGCTTTATTAAATTGTATTTATGTTGTTTTGTCCTATGCTTTATTAAATTGTATTTATGTTGTTTTATTGTATGCTTTATTAAATTGTATTTATGTTGTTTTATCCTATGCTTTATTAAATTGGATTTATGTTGTTTTAACCTATGCTTTATTAAATTGTATTTATGTTGTTTTATCCTATGCTTTATTAAATTGTATTTATGTTGTTTTATCCTATGCTTTATTAAATTGTATTTATGTTTTTTTGTCCTATGCTTTATTAAATTGTATTTATGTTGTTTATCCTATGTTTCATTAAATTGTATTTATGTTGTTTTATCCTATGCTTTATTAAATTGTATTTATGTTGTTTTAACATATGCTTTATTAAATTGTATTTATGTTGTTTTGTCCTATGCTTTATTAAATTGTATTTATGTTGTTTATCCTATGTTTCATTAAATTGTATTTATGTTGTTTTATCTTATGCTTTATTAAATTGTATTTATGTTGTTTTGTCCAATGTTTTGTTAAATTGTATTTATGTTGTTTTATCCTATGCTTTATTAAATTGTATTTATGTTGTTTTGTCCTATGCTTTATTAAATTGTATTTATGTTGTTTTAACCTATGCTTTATTAAATTTTATTTATGTTGTTTTATCCTATGCTTTATTAAATTGTATTTATGTTGTTTTTTCCTATGCTTTATTAAATTGTATTTATGTTGTTTTATTGTAGGCTTTATTAAATTGTATTTATGTTGTTTTTTCCTATGCTTTATTAAATTGTATTTATGTTGTTTTATTGTAGGCTTTATTAAATTGTATTTATGTTGTTTTAACCTATGCTTTATTAAATTGTATTTATGTTGTTTTATCCTATGCTTTATTAAATTGCATTTATGTTGTTTTAACATATGCTTTATTAAATTGTATTTATGTTTTTTTGTCCTATGCTTTATTAAATTGTATTTATGTTGTTTATCCTATGTTTCATTAAATTGTATTTATGTTGTTTTATCCTATGCTTTATTAAATTGTATTTATGTTGTTTTAACATATGCTTTATTAAATTGTATTTATGTTGTTTTGTCCTATGCTTTATTAAATTGTATTTATGTTGTTTATCCTATGTTTCATTAAATTGTATTTATGTTGTTTTATCTTATGCTTTATTAAATTGTATTTATGTTGTTTTGTCCAATGTTTTGTTAAATTGTATTTATGTTGTTTTATCCTATGCTTTATTAAATTGTATTTATGTTGTTTTGTCCTATGCTTTATTAAATTGTATTTATGTTGTTTTAACCTATGCTTTATTAAATTTTATTTATGTTGTTTTATCCTATGCTTTATTAAATTGTATTTATGTTGTTTTTTCCTATGCTTTATTAAATTGTATTTATGTTGTTTTATTGTAGGCTTTATTAAATTGTATTTATGTTGTTTTTTCCTATGCTTTATTAAATTGTATTTATGTTGTTTTATTGTAGGCTTTATTAAATTGTATTTATGTTGTTTTAACCTATGCTTTATTAAATTGTATTTATGTTGTTTTATCCTATGCTTTATTAAATTGCATTTATGTTGTTTTAACATATGCTTTATTAAATTGTATTTATGTTGTTTTGTCCTATGCTTTATTAAATTGTATTTATGTTGTTTATCCTATGTTTCATTAAATTGTATTTATGTTGTTTTATCCTATGCTTTATTAAATTGTATTTATGTTGTTTTAACATATGCTTTATTAAATTGTATTTATGTTGTTTTGTCCAATGTTTTGTTAAATTGTATTTATGTTGTTTTATCCTATGCTTTATTAAATTGTATTTATGTTGTTTTGTCCTATGCTTTATTAAATTGTATTTATGTTGTTTTAACCTATGCTTTATTAAATTTTATTTATGTTGTTTTATCCTATGCTTTATTAAATTGTATTTATGTTGTTTTAACCTATGCTTTATTAAATTTTATTTATGTTGTTTTATCCTATGCTTTATTAAATTGTATTTATGATGTTTTATCCTATGCTTTATTAAATTGTATTTATGTTGTTTTATCCTATGCTTTATTAAATTGTATTTATGTTGTTTTATCCTATGCTTTATTAAATTGTATTTATGTTGTTTTATCCTATGCTTTATTAAATTGTATTTATGTTGTTTTAACCTATGCTTTATTAAATTGTATTTATGTTGTTTTATCCTATGCTTTATTAAATTGTATTTATGTTGTTTTATCTTATGCTTTATTTAATTGTATTTATGTTGTTTTAACGTATGCTTTATTAAATTGTATTTATGCTGTTTCATCCTATGCTTTATTAAATTTTATTTATGTTGTTTTATCCTATGCTTTATTAAATTGTATATATGTTGTTTTATCCTATGCTTTATTAAATTGTATTTATGTTGTTTTAACCTATGCTTTATTAAATTGTATTTATGTTGTTTTATCTTATGCTTTATTAAATTGTATTTATGTTGTTTTATCCTATGCTTTATTAAATTGTATTTATGTTGTTTTATCCTATGCTTTATTAAATTGTATTTATGTTGTTTTAACCTATGCTTTATTAAATTGTATTTATGTTGTTTTATCTTATGCTTTATTAAATTGTATTTATGTTGTTTTATCCTATGCTTTATTAAATTGTATTTATGTTGTTTTATCCTATGCTTTATTAAATTGTATTTATGTTGTTTTATCCTATGCTTTATTAAATTTTATTTATGTTGTTTTATCCTATGCTTTATTAAATTGTATTTATGTTGTTTTATCCTATGCTTTATTAAATTGTATTTATGTTGTTTTATCCTATGCTTTATTAAATTGTATTTATGTTGTTTTAACCTATGCTTTATTAAATTGTATTTATGTTGTTTTAACCTATGCTTTATTAAATTGTATTTATGTTGTTTTATCCTATGCTTTATTAAATTGTATTTATGTTGTTTTAACCTATGCTTTCTTAAATTGTATTTATGTTGTTTTATCCTATGCTTTATTAAATTGAATTTATGTTGTTTTATCCTATGCTTTATTAAATTGTATTTATGTTGTTTTAACCTATGCTTTATTAAATTGTATTTATATTGTTTTATCCTATGCTTTATTAAATTGTATTTATGTTGTTTTAACCTATGCTTTATTAAATTGTATTTATATTGTTTTATCCTATGCTTTATTTAATTGTATTTATGTTGTTTTAACGTATGTTTTATTAAATTGTATTTATGTTGTTTTATCCTATGCTTTATTAAATTGTATTTATGTTGTTTTATCCTATGCTTTATTAAATTGTATTTATGTTGTTTTATCCTGTGCTTTATTAAATTGTATTTATGTGGTTTTATCATATGCTTTATTAAAAAGTATTTATGTTGTTTTATCCTATGCTTTATTAAATTGTATTTATGTTGTTTTAACCTATGCTTTATTAAATTGTATTTATGTTGTTTTATCTTATGCTTTATTAAATTGGATTTATGTTGTTTTAACCTATGCTTTATTAAATTGTATTTATGTTGTTTTATCCTATGCTTTATTAAATTGTATTTATGTTGTTTTATCCTATGCTTTATTAAATTGTATTTATGTTGTTTTTTTCCTATGCTTTATTAAATTGTATTTATGTTGTTTTATTGTAGGCTTTATTAAATTGTATTTATATTGTTTTTTCCTATGCTTTATTAAATTGTATTTATGTTGTTTTATTGTAGGCTTTATTAAATTGTATTTATGTTGTTTTAACCTATGCTTTATTAAATTGTATTTATGTTGTTTTATCCTATGCTTTATTAAATTGCATTTATGTTGTTTTAACATATGCTTTATTAAATTGTATTTATGTTGTTTTGTCCTATGCTTTATTAAATTGTATTTATGTTGTTTATCCTATGTTTCATTAAATTGTATTTATGTTGTTTTATCCTATGCTTTATTAAATTGTATTTATGTTGTTTTAACATATGCTTTATTAAATTGTATTTATGTTGTTTTGTCCTATGCTTTATTAAATTGTATTTATGTTGTTTATCCTATGTTTCATTAAATTGTATTTATGTTGTTTTATCCTATGCTTTATTAAATTGTATTTATGTTGTTTTGTCCAATGTTTTGTTAAATTGTATTTATGTTGTTTTATCCTATGCTTTATTAAATTGTATTTATGTTGTTTTGTCCTATGCTTTATTAAATTGTATTTATGTTGTTTTAACCTATGATTTATTAAATTTTATTTATGTTGTTTTATCCTATGCTTTATTAAATTGTATTTATGTTGTTTTAACCTATGCTTTATTAAATTGTATATATGTTGTTTTATCCTATGCTTTATTAAATTGTATATATGTTGTTTTATCCTATGCTTTATTAAATTGTATATATGTTGTTTTATCCTATGCTTTATTAAATTTTATTTATGTTGTTTTATCCTATGCTTTATTAAATTGTATATATGTTGTTTTATCCTATGCTTTATTAAATTGTATTTATGTTGTTTTAACCTATGCTTTATTAAATTGTATTTATGTTGTTTTATCTTATGCTTTATTAAATTGTATTTATGTTGTTTTATCCTATGCTTTATTAAATTGTATTTATGTTGTTTTATCCTATGCTTTATTAAATTGTATTTATGTTGTTTTATCCTATGCTTTATTAAATTTTATTTATGTTGTTTTATCCTATGCTTTATTAAATTGTATTTATGTTGTTTTATCCTATGCTTTATTAAATTTTATTTATGTTGTTTTATCCTATGCTTTATTAAATTTTATTTATGTTGTTTTATCCTTTTCCTTTTTAAATTGTATTTATGTTGTTTTATCCTATGCTTTATTAAATTGAATTTATGTTGTTTTATCCTATGCTTTATTAAATTGTATTTATGTTGTTTTAACCTATGCTTTATTAAATTGTATTTATGTTGTTTTAACCTATGCTTTATTAAATTGTATTTATGTTGTTTTATCCTATGCTTTATTAAATTGTATTTATGTTGTTTTAACCTATGCTTTCTTAAATTGTATTTATGTTGTTTTATCCTATGCTTTATTAAATTGAATTTATGTTGTTTTAGCCTATGCTTTATTAAATTGTATTTATGTTGTTTTAACCTATGCTTTATTAAATTGTATTTATATTGTTTTATCCTATGCTTTATTAAATTGTATTTATGTTGTTTTAACCTATGCTTTATTAAATTGTATTTATATTGTTTTATCCTATGCTTTATTTAATTGTATTTATGTTGTTTTAATGTATGCTTTATTAAATTGTATTTATGTTGTTTTAACGTATGCTTTATTAAATTGTATTTATGCTGTTTCATCCTATGCTTTATTAAATTGTATTTATGTTGTTTTAACGTATGCTTTATTAAATTGTATTTATGTTGTTTTATCCTATGATTTATTAAATTGTATATATGTTGTTTTATCCTATGCTTTATTAAATTTTATTTATGTTGTTTTATCCTATGCTTTATTAAATTGTATATATGTTGTTTTATCCTATGCTTTATTAAATTGTATTTATGTTGTTTTAACCTATGCTTTATTAAATTGTATTTATGTTGTTTTATCTTATGCTTTATTAAATTGTATTTATGTTGTTTTATCCTATGATTTATTAAATTGTATATATGTTGTTTTATCCTATGCTTTATTAAATTTTATTTATGTTGTTTTATCCTATGCTTTATTAAATTGTATATATGTTGTTTTATCCTATGCTTTATTAAATTGTATTTATGTTGTTTTAACCTATGCTTTATTAAATTGTATTTATGTTGTTTTATCTTATGCTTTATTAAATTGTATTTATGTTGTTTTATCCTATGCTTTATTAAATTGTATTTATGTTGTTTTAACCTATGCTTTATTAAATTGTATTTATGTTGTTTTATCTTATGCTTTATTAAATTGTATATATGTTGTTTTAACCTATGTTTTATTAAATTGTATTTATGTTGTTTTATCCTATGCTTTATTAAATTGTATTTATGTTGTTTTATCCTATGCTTTATTAATTTGTATTTATGTTGTTTTTTTCCTATGCTTTATTAAATTGTATTTATGTTGTTTTATTGTAGGCTTTATTAAATTGTATTTATATTGTTTTTTCCTATGCTTTATTAAATTGTATTTATGTTGTTTTATTGTAGGCTTTATTAAATTGTATTTATGTTGTTTTAACCTATGCTTTATTAAATTGTATTTATGTTGTTTTATCCTATGCTTTATTAAATTGCATTTATGTTGTTTTAACATATGCTTTATTAAATTGTATTTATGTTGTTTTGTCCTATGCTTTATTAAATTGTATTTATGTTGTTTATCCTATGTTTCATTAAATTGTATTTATGTTGTTTTATCCTATGCTTTATTAAATTGTATTTATGTTGTTTTAACATATGCTTTATTAAATTGTATTTATGTTGTTTTGTCCTATGCTTTATTAAATTGTATTTATGTTGTTTATCCTATGTTTCATTAAATTGTATTTATGTTGTTTTATCCTATGCTTTATTAAATTGTATTTATGTTGTTTTGTCCAATGTTTTGTTAAATTGTATTTATGTTGTTTTATCCTATGCTTTATTAAATTGTATTTATGTTGTTTTGTCCTATGCTTTATTAAATTGTATTTATGTTGTTTTAACCTATGATTTATTAAATTTTATTTATGTTGTTTTATCCTATGCTTTATTAAATTGTATTTATGTTGTTTTAACCTATGCTTTATTAAATTTTATTTATGTTGTTTTATCCTATGCTTTATTAAATTGTATCTATGTTGTTTTATCCTATGCTTTATTAAATTGTATTTATGTTGTTTTATCCTATGCTTTATTAAATTGTATTTATGTTGTTTTAACCTATGCTTTATTAAATTGTATTTATGTTGTTTTATCCTATGCTTTATTAAATTGTATTTATGTTGTTTTATCTTATGCTTTATTTAATTGTATTTATGTTGTTTTAACGTATGCTTTATTAAATTGTATTTATGCTGTTTCATCCTATGCTTTATTAAATTGTATTTATGTTGTTTTAACGTATGCTTTATTAAATTGTATTTATGTTGTTTTATCCTATGATTTATTAAATTGTATATATGTTGTTTTATCCTATGCTTTATTAAATTTTATTTATGTTGTTTTATCCTATGCTTTATTAAATTGTATATATGTTGTTTTATCCTATGCTTTATTAAATTGTATTTATGTTGTTTTAACCTATGCTTTATTAAATTGTATTTATGTTGTTTTATCTTATGCTTTATTAAATTGTATTTATGTTGTTTTATCCTATGCTTTATTAAATTGTATTTATGTTGTTTTATCCTATGCTTTATTAAATTGTATTTATGTTGTTTTATCCTATGCGTTATTAAATTTTATTTATGTTGTTTTATCCTATGCTTTATTAAATTGTATTTATGTTGTTTTGTCCAATGTTTTGTTAAATTGTATTTATGTTGTTTTATCCTATGCTTTATTAAATTGTATTTATGTTGTTTTGTCCTATGCTTTATTAAATTGTATTTATGTTGTTTTAACCTATGCTTTATTAAATTTTATTTATGTTGTTTTATCCTATGCTTTATTAAATTGTATTTATGTTGTTTTAACCTATGCTTTATTAAATTTTATTTATGTTGTTTTATCCTATGCTTTATTAAATTGTATTTATGTTGTTTTATCCTATGCTTTATTAAATTGTATTTATGTTGTTTTATCCTATGCTTTATTAAATTGTATTTATGTTGTTTTAACCTATGCTTTATTAAATTGTATTTATGTTGTTTTATTCTATGCTTTATTAAATTGTATTTATGTTGTTTTATCTTATGCTTTATTTAATTGTATTTATGTTGTTTTAACGTATGCTTTATTAAATTGTATTTATGCTGTTTCATCCTATGCTTTATTAAATTGTATTTATGTTGTTTTAACGTATGCTTTATTAAATTGTATTTATGTTGTTTTATCCTATGATTTATTAAATTGTATATATGTTGTTTTATCCTATGCTTTATTAAATTTTATTTATGTTGTTTTATCCTATGCTTTATTAAATTGTATATATGTTGTTTTATCCTATGCTTTATTAAATTGTATTTATGTTGTTTTATCTTATGCTTTATTAAATTGTATATATGTTGTTTTATCCTATGCTTTATTAAATTTTATTTATGTTGTTTTATCCTATGCTTTATTAAATTGTATATATGTTGTTTTATCCTATGCTTTATTAAATTTTATTTATGTTGTTTTAACCTATGCTTTATTAAATTGTATTTATGTTGTTTTATCTTATGCTTTATTAAATTGGATTTATGTTGTTTTAACCTATGCTTTATTAAATTGTATTTATGTTGTTTTATCCTATGCTTTATTAAATTGTATTTATGTTGTTTTATCCTATGCTTTATTAAATTGTATTTATGTTGTTTTTTTCCTATGCTTTATTAAATTGTATTTATGTTGTTTTATTGTAGGCTTTATTAAATTGTATTTATATTGTTTTTTCCTATGCTTTATTAAATTGTATTTATGTTGTTTTATTGTAGGCTTTATTAAATTGTATTTATGTTGTTTTAACCTATGCTTTATTAAATTGTATTTATGTTGTTTTATCCTATGCTTTATTAAATTGCATTTATGTTGTTTTAACATATGCTTTATTAAATTGTATTTATGTTGTTTTGTCCTATGCTTTATTAAATTGTATTTATGTTGTTTATCCTATGTTTCATTAAATTGTATTTATGTTGTTTTATCCTATGCTTTATTAAATTGTATTTATGTTGTTTTAACATATGCTTTATTAAATTGTATTTATGTTGTTTTGTCCTATGCTTTATTAAATTGTATTTATGTTGTTTATCCTATGTTTCATTAAATTGTATTTATGTTGTTTTATCCTATGCTTTATTAAATTGTATTTATGTTGTTTTGTCCAATGTTTTGTTAAATTGTATTTATGTTGTTTTATCCTATGCTTTATTAAATTGTATTTATGTTGTTTTGTCCTATGCTTTATTAAATTGTATTTATGTTGTTTTAACCTATGATTTATTAAATTTTATTTATGTTGTTTTATCCTATGCTTTATTAAATTGTATTTATGTTGTTTTATCCTATGCTTTATTAAATTGTATTTATGTTGTTTTAACCTATGCTTTATTAAATTGTATTTATGTTGTTTTATCCTATGCTTTATTAAATTTTATTTATGTTGTTTTATCTTATGCTTTATTTAATTGTATTTATGTTGTTTTAACGTATGCTTTATTAAATTGTATTTATGCTGTTTCATCCTATGCTTTATTAAATTGTATTTATGTTGTTTTAACGTATGCTTTATTAAATTGTATTTATGTTGTTTTATCCTATGCTTTATTAAATTGTATTTATGTTGTTTTATCCTATGCTTTATTAAATTGTATTTATGTTGTTTTATCCTATGCTTTATTAAATTGTATTTATGTTGTTTTATCCTATGCTTTATTAAATTGTATTTATGTTGTTTTGTCCTATGCTTTATTAAATTGTATTTATGTTGTTTTATTGTATGCTTTATTAAATTGTATTTATGTTGTTTTAACCTATGCTTTATTAAATTTTATTTATGTTGTTTTATCCTATGCTTTATTAAATTGTATTTATGTTGTTTTAACCTATGCTTTATTAAATTTTATTTATGTTGTTTTATCCTATGCTTTATTAAATTGTATTTATGTTGTTTTATCCTATGCTTTATTAAATTGTATTTATGTTGTTTTATCCTATGCTTTATTAAATTGTATTTATGTTATTTAACCTATGCTTTATTAAATTGTATTTATGTTGTTTTATCCTATGCTTTATTAAATTGTATTTATGTTGTTTTATCTTATGCTTTATTTAATTGTATTTATGTTGTTTTAACGTATGCTTTATTAAATTGTATTTATGCTGTTTCATCCTATGCTTTATTAAATTGTATTTATGTTGTTTTAACGTATGCTTTATTAAATTGTATTTATGTTGTTTTATCCTATGATTTATTAAATTGTATATATGTTGTTTTATCCTATGCTTTATTAAATTTTATTTATGTTGTTTTATCCTATGCTTTATTAAATTGTATATATGTTGTTTTATCCTATGCTTTATTAAATTGTATTTATGTTGTTTTATCTTATGCTTTATTAAATTGTATTTATGTTGTTTTATCCTATGCTTTATTAAATTGTATTTATGTTGTTTTATCCTATGCTTTATTAAATTGTATTTATGTTGTTTTATCCTATGCGTTATTAAATTTTATTTATGTTGTTTTATCCTATGCTTTATTAAATTGTATTTATGTTGTTTTGTCCAATGTTTTGTTAAATTGTATTTATGTTGTTTTATCCTATGCTTTATTAAATTGTATTTATGTTGTTTTGTCCTATGCTTTATTAAATTGTATTTATGTTGTTTTAACCTATGCTTTATTAAATTTTATTTATGTTGTTTTATCCTATGCTTTATTAAATTGTATTTATGTTGTTTTAACCTATGCTTTATTAAATTTTATTTATGTTGTTTTATCCTATGCTTTATTAAATTGTATTTATGTTGTTTTATCCTATGCTTTATTAAATTGTATTTATGTTGTTTTGTCCAATGTTTTGTTAAATTGTATTTATGTTGTTTTATCCTATGCTTTATTAAATTGTATTTATGTTGTTTTGTCCTATGCTTTATTAAATTGTATTTATGTTGTTTTAACCTATGATTTATTAAATTTTATTTATGTTGTTTTATCCTATGCTTTATTAAATTGTATTTATGTTGTTTTATCCTATGCTTTATTAAATTGTATTTATGTTGTTTTAACCTATGCTTTATTAAATTGTATTTATGTTGTTTTATCCTATGCTTTATTAAATTTTATTTATGTTGTTTTATCTTATGCTTTATTTAATTGTATTTATGTTGTTTTAACGTATGCTTTATTAAATTGTATTTATGCTGTTTCATCCTATGCTTTATTAAATTGTATTTATGTTGTTTTAACGTATGCTTTATTAAATTGTATTTATGTTGTTTTATCCTATGATTTATTAAATTGTATATATGTTGTTTTATCCTATGCTTTATTAAATTTTATTTATGTTGTTTTATCCTATGCTTTATTAAATTGTATATATGTTGTTTTATCCTATGCTTTATTAAATTGTATTTATGTTGTTTTAACCTATGCTTTATTAAATTGTATTTATGTTGTTTTCTCTTATGCTTTATTAAATTGTATTTATGTTGTTTTATCCTATGCTTTATTAAATTGTATTTATGTTGTTTTATCCTATGCTTTATTAAATTGTATTTATGTTGTTTTATCCTATGCTTTATTAAATTGTATTTATGTTGTTTTATCCTATGCTTTATTAAATTGTATTCATGTTGTTTTGTCCTATGCTTTATTAAATTGTATTTATGTTGTTTTATCCTATGCTTTATTAAATTGTATTTATGTTGTTTTGTCCTATGCTTTATTAAATTGTATTTATGTTGTTTTATCCTATGCTTTATTAAATTGTATTTATGTTGTTTTATCCTATGATTTATTAAATTGTATATATGTTGTTTTATCCTATGCTTTATTAAATTTTATTTATGTTGTTTTATCCTATGCTTTATTAAATTGTATATATGTTGTTTTATCCTATGCTTTATTAAATTGTATTTATGTTGTTTTAACCTATGCTTTATTAAATTGTATTTATGTTGTTTTATCTTATGCTTTATTAAATTGTATTTATGTTGTTTTATCCTATGCTTTATTAAATTGTATTTATGTTGTTTTATCCTATGCTTTATTAAATTGTATTTATGTTGTTTTATCCTGTGCTTTATTAAATTGTATTTATGTGGTTTTATCATATGCTTTATTAAAAAGTATTTATGTTGTTTTATCCTATGCTTTATTAAATTGTATTTATGTTGTTTTAACCTATGCTTTATTAAATTGTATTTATGTTGTTTTATCTTATGCTTTATTAAATTGTATATATGTTGTTTTAACCTATGTTTTATTAAATTGTATTTATGTTGTTTTATCCTATGCTTTATTAAATTGTATTTATGTTGTTTTATCCTATGCTTTATTAAATTGTATTTATGTTGTTTTTTTCCTATGCTTTATTAAATTGTATTTATGTTGTTTTATTGTAGGCTTTATTAAATTGTATTTATATTGTTTTTTCCTATGCTTTATTAAATTGTATTTATGTTGTTTTATTGTAGGCTTTATTAAATTGTATTTATATTGTTTTTTCCTATGCTTTATTAAATTGTATTTATGTTGTTTTATTGTAGGCTTTATTAAATTGTATTTATGTTGTTTTAACCTATGCTTTATTAAATTGTATTTATGTTGTTTTATCCTATGCTTTATTAAATTGCATTTATGTTGTTTTAACATATGCTTTATTAAATTGTATTTATGTTGTTTTGTCCTATGCTTTATTAAATTGTATTTATGTTGTTTATCCTATGTTTCATTAAATTGTATTTATGTTGTTTTATCCTATGCTTTATTAAATTGTATTTATGTTGTTTTAACATATGCTTTATTAAATTGTATTTATGTTGTTTTGTCCTATGCTTTATTAAATTGTATTTATGTTGTTTATCCTATGTTTCATTAAATTGTATTTATGTTGTTTTATCCTATGCTTTATTAAATTGTATTTATGTTGTTTTGTCCAATGTTTTGTTAAATTGTATTTATGTTGTTTTATCCTATGCTTTATTAAATTGTATTTATGTTGTTTTGTCCTATGCTTTATTAAATTGTATTTATGTTGTTTTAACCTATGATTTATTAAATTTTATTTATGTTGTTTTATCCTATGCTTTATTAAATTGTATTTATGTTGTTTCATCCTATGCTTTATTAAATTGTATTTATGTTGTTTTAACCTATGCTTTATTAAATTGTATTTATGTTGTTTTATCCTATGCTTTATTAAATTTTATTTATGTTGTTTTATCTTATGCTTTATTTAATTGTATTTATGTTGTTTTAACGTATGCTTTATTAAATTGTATTTATGCTGTTTCATCCTATGCTTTATTAAATTGTATTTATGTTGTTTTAACGTATGCTTTATTAAATTGTATTTATGTTGTTTTATCCTATGCTTTATTAAATTGTATTTATGTTGTTTTATCCTATGCTTTATTAAATTGTATTTATGTTGTTTTATCCTATGCTTTATTAAATTGTATTTATGTTGTTTTATCCTATGCTTTATTAAATTGTATTTATGTTGTTTTGTCCTATGCTTTATTAAATTGTATTTATGTTGTTTTATTGTATGCTTTATTAAATTGTATTTATGTTGTTTTAACCTATGCTTTATTAAATTTTATTTATGTTGTTTTATCCTATGCTTTATTAAATTGTATTTATGTTGTTTTAACCTATGCTTTATTAAATTTTATTTATGTTGTTTTATCCTATGCTTTATTAAATTGTATTTATGTTGTTTTATCCTATGCTTTATTAAATTGTATTTATGTTGTTTTATCCTATGCTTTATTAAATTGTATTTATGTTATTTAACCTATGCTTTATTAAATTGTATTTATGTTGTTTTATCCTATGCTTTATTAAATTGTATTTATGTTGTTTTATCTTATGCTTTATTTAATTGTATTTATGTTGTTTTAACGTATGCTTTATTAAATTGTATTTATGCTGTTTCATCCTATGCTTTATTAAATTGTATTTATGTTGTTTTAACGTATGCTTTATTAAATTGTATTTATGTTGTTTTATCCTATGATTTATTAAATTGTATATATGTTGTTTTATCCTATGCTTTATTAAATTTTATTTATGTTGTTTTATCCTATGCTTTATTAAATTGTATATATGTTGTTTTATCCTATGCTTTATTAAATTGTATTTATGTTGTTTTATCTTATGCTTTATTAAATTGTATTTATGTTGTTTTATCCTATGCTTTATTAAATTGTATTTATGTTGTTTTATCCTATGCTTTATTAAATTGTATTTATGTTGTTTTATCCTATGCGTTATTAAATTTTATTTATGTTGTTTTATCCTATGCTTTATTAAATTGTATTTATGTTGTTTTGTCCAATGTTTTGTTAAATTGTATTTATGTTGTTTTATCCTATGCTTTATTAAATTGTATTTATGTTGTTTTGTCCTATGCTTTATTAAATTGTATTTATGTTGTTTTAACCTATGCTTTATTAAATTTTATTTATGTTGTTTTATCCTATGCTTTATTAAATTGTATTTATGTTGTTTTAACCTATGCTTTATTAAATTTTATTTATGTTGTTTTATCCTATGCTTTATTAAATTGTATTTATGTTGTTTTATCCTATGCTTTATTAAATTTTATTTATGTTGTTTTATCCTATGCTTTATTAAATTGTATTTATGTTGTTTTAACCTATGCTTTATTAAATTGTATTTATGTTGTTTTATTCTATGCTTTATTAAATTGTATTTATGTTGTTTTATCTTATGCTTTATTTAATTGTATTTATGTTGTTTTAACGTATGCTTTATTAAATTGTATTTATGCTGTTTCATCCTATGCTTTATTAAATTGTATTTATGTTGTTTTAACGTATGCTTTATTAAATTGTATTTATGTTGTTTTATCCTATGATTTATTAAATTGTATATATGTTGTTTTATCCTATGCTTTATTAAATTTTATTTATGTTGTTTTATCCTATGCTTTATTAAATTGTATATATGTTGTTTTATCCTATGCTTTATTAAATTGTATTTATGTTGTTTTATCTTATGCTTTATTAAATTGTATATATGTTGTTTTATCCTATGCTTTATTAAATTTTATTTATGTTGTTTTATCCTATGCTTTATTAAATTGTATATATGTTGTTTTATCCTATGCTTTATTAAATTGTATTTATGTTGTTTTAACCTATGCTTTATTAAATTGTATTTATGTTGTTTTATCTTATGCTTTATTAAATTGGATTTATGTTGTTTTAACCTATGCTTTATTAAATTGTATTTATGTTGTTTTATCCTATGCTTTATTAAATTGTATTTATGTTGTTTTATCCTATGCTTTATTAAATTGTATTTATGTTGTTTTTTTCCTATGCTTTATTAAATTGTATTTATGTTGTTTTATTGTAGGCTTTATTAAATTGTATTTATATTGTTTTTTCCTATGCTTTATTAAATTGTGTTTATGTTGTTTTATTGTAGGCTTTATTAAATTGTATTTATGTTGTTTTAACCTATGCTTTATTAAATTGTATTTATGTTGTTTTATCCTATGCTTTATTAAATTGCATTTATGTTGTTTTAACATATGCTTTATTAAATTGTATTTATGTTGTTTTGTCCTATGCTTTATTAAATTGTATTTATGTTGTTTATCCTATGTTTCATTAAATTGTATTTATGTTGTTTTATCCTATGCTTTATTAAAT
The DNA here is from genome assembly GCF_046119375.1 of Phyllobates terribilis. Taxonomy (NCBI): domain Eukaryota; kingdom Metazoa; phylum Chordata; class Amphibia; order Anura; family Dendrobatidae; genus Phyllobates; species Phyllobates terribilis. The sequence goes on along the minus strand of NW_027362939.1, from coordinate 299,537 downwards.
TGTATTTATGTTGTTTTAACATATGCTTTATTAAATTGTATTTATGTTGTTTTGTCCTATGCTTTATTAAATTGTATTTATGTTGTTTATCCTATGTTTCATTAAATTGTATTTATGTTGTTTTATCCTATGCTTTATTAAATTGTATTTATGTTGTTTTGTCCAATGTTTTGTTAAATTGTATTTATGTTGTTTTATCCTATGCTTTATTAAATTGTATTTATGTTGTTTTGTCCTATGCTTTATTAAATTGTATTTATGTTGTTTTAACCTATGATTTATTAAATTTTATTTATGTTGTTTTATCCTATGCTTTATTAAATTGTATTTATGTTGTTTTATCCTATGCTTTATTAAATTTTATTTATGTTGTTTTATCCTATGCTTTATTAAATTGTATTTATGTTGTTTTAACCTATGCTTTATTAAATTGTATTTATGTTGTTTTATTCTATGCTTTATTAAATTGTATTTATGTTGTTTTATCTTATGCTTTATTTAATTGTATTTATGTTGTTTTAACGTATGCTTTATTAAATTGTATTTATGCTGTTTCATCCTATGCTTTATTAAATTGTATTTATGTTGTTTTAACGTATGCTTTATTAAATTGTATTTATGTTGTTTTATCCTATGATTTATTAAATTGTATATATGTTGTTTTATCCTATGCTTTATTAAATTTTATTTATGTTGTTTTATCCTATGCTTTATTAAATTGTATATATGTTGTTTTATCCTATGCTTTATTAAATTGTATTTATGTTGTTTTATCTTATGCTTTATTAAATTGTATATATGTTGTTTTATCCTATGCTTTATTAAATTTTATTTATGTTGTTTTATCCTATGCTTTATTAAATTGTATATATGTTGTTTTATCCTATGCTTTATTAAATTGTATTTATGTTGTTTTAACCTATGCTTTATTAAATTGTATTTATGTTGTTTTATCTTATGCTTTATTAAATTGGATTTATGTTGTTTTAACCTATGCTTTATTAAATTGTATTTATGTTGTTTTATCCTATGCTTTATTAAATTGTATTTATGTTGTTTTATCCTATGCTTTATTAAATTGTATTTATGTTGTTTTTTTCCTATGCTTTATTAAATTGTATTTATGTTGTTTTATTGTAGGCTTTATTAAATTGTATTTATATTGTTTTTTCCTATGCTTTATTAAATTGTATTTATGTTGTTTTATTGTAGGCTTTATTAAATTGTATTTATGTTGTTTTAACCTATGCTTTATTAAATTGTATTTATGTTGTTTTATCCTATGCTTTATTAAATTGCATTTATGTTGTTTTAACATATGCTTTATTAAATTGTATTTATGTTGTTTTGTCCTATGCTTTATTAAATTGTATTTATGTTGTTTATCCTATGTTTCATTAAATTGTATTTATGTTGTTTTATCCTATGCTTTATTAAATTGTATTTATGTTGTTTTAACATATGCTTTATTAAATTGTATTTATGTTGTTTTGTCCTATGCTTTATTAAATTGTATTTATGTTGTTTATCCTATGTTTCATTAAATTGTATTTATGTTGTTTTATCCTATGCTTTATTAAATTGTATTTATGTTGTTTTGTCCAATGTTTTGTTAAATTGTATTTATGTTGTTTTATCCTATGCTTTATTAAATTGTATTTATGTTGTTTTGTCCTATGCTTTATTAAATTGTATTTATGTTGTTTTAACCTATGATTTATTAAATTTTATTTATGTTGTTTTATCCTATGCTTTATTAAATTGTATTTATGTTGTTTTATCCTATGCTTTATTAAATTGTATTTATGTTGTTTTAACCTATGCTTTATTAAATTGTATTTATGTTGTTTTATCCTATGCTTTATTAAATTTTATTTATGTTGTTTTATCTTATGCTTTATTTAATTGTATTTATGTTGTTTTAACGTATGCTTTATTAAATTGTATTTATGCTGTTTCATCCTATGCTTTATTAAATTGTATTTATGTTGTTTTAACGTATGCTTTATTAAATTGTATTTATGTTGTTTTATCCTATGATTTATTAAATTGTATATATGTTGTTTTATCCTATGCTTTATTAAATTTTATTTATGTTGTTTTATCCTATGCTTTATTAAATTGTATATATGTTGTTTTATCCTATGCTTTATTAAATTGTATTTATGTTGTTTTAACCTATGCTTTATTAAATTGTATTTATGTTGTTTTATCTTATGCTTTATTAAATTGTATTTATGTTGTTTTATCCTATGCTTTATTAAATTGTATTTATGTTGTTTTATCCTATGCTTTATTAAATTGTATTTATGTTGTTTTATCCTATGCTTTATTAAATTGTATTTATGTTGTTTTATCCTATGCTTTATTAAATTGTATTTATGTTGTTTTGTCCTATGCTTTATTAAATTGTATTTATGTTGTTTTATTGTATGCTTTATTAAATTGTATTTATGTTGTTTTAACCTATGCTTTATTAAATTTTATTTATGTTGTTTTATCCTATGCTTTATTAAATTGTATTTATGTTGTTTTATCCTATGCTTTATTAAATTGTATTTATGTTGTTTTATCCTATGATTTATTAAATTGTATATATGTTGTTTTATCCTATGCTTTATTAAATTTTATTTATGTTGTTTTATCCTATGCTTTATTAAATTGTATATATGTTGTTTTATCCTATGCTTTATTAAATTGTATTTATGTTGTTTTAACCTATGCTTTATTAAATTGTATTTATGTTGTTTTATCTTATGCTTTATTAAATTGTATTTATGTTGTTTTATCCTATGCTTTATTAAATTGTATTTATGTTGTTTTATCCTATGCTTTATTAAATTGTATTTATGTTGTTTTATCCTATGCTTTATTAAATTGTATTTATGTTGTTTTATCCTATGCTTTATTAAATTGTATTTATGTTGTTTTGTCCTATGCTTTATTAAATTGTATTTATGTTGTTTTATTGTATGCTTTATTAAATTGTATTTATGTTGTTTTAACCTATGCTTTATTAAATTTTATTTATGTTGTTTTATCCTATGCTTTATTAAATTGTATTTATGTTGTTTTATCCTATGCTTTATTAAATTGTATTTATGTTGTTTTATCCTATGCTTTATTAAATTGTATTTATGTTATTTAACCTATGCTTTATTAAATTGTATTTATGTTGTTTTATCCTATGCTTTATTAAATTGTATTTATGTTGTTTTATCTTATGCTTTATTTAATTGTATTTATGTTGTTTTAACGTATGCTTTATTAAATTGTATTTATGCTGTTTCATCCTATGCTTTATTAAATTGTATTTATGTTGTTTTATTGTAGGCTTTATTAAATTGTATTTATGTTGTTTTAACCTATGCTTTATTAAATTGTATTTATGTTGTTTTATCCTATGCTTTATTAAATTGTATTTATGTTGTTTATCCTATGTTTCATTAAATTGTATTTATGTTGTTTTATCCTATGCTTTATTAAATTGTATTTATGTTGTTTTAACATATGCTTTATTAAATTGTATTTATGTTGTTTTGTCCTATGCTTTATTAAATTGTATTTATGTTGTTTATCCTATGTTTCATTAAATTGTATTTATGTTGTTTTATCCTATGCTTTATTAAATTGTATTTATGTTGTTTTGTCCAATGTTTTGTTAAATTGTATTTATGTTGTTTTATCCTATGCTTTATTAAATTGTATTTATGTTGTTTTGTCCTATGCTTTATTAAATTGTATTTATGTTGTTTTAACCTATGCTTTATTAAATTTTATTTATGTTGTTTTATCCTATGCTTTATTAAATTGTATTTATGTTGTTTTTTCCTATGCTTTATTAAATTGTATTTATGTTGTTTTATTGTAGGCTTTATTAAATTGTATTTATGTTGTTTTTTCCTATGCTTTATTAAATTGTATTTATGTTGTTTTATTGTAGGCTTTATTAAATTGTATTTATGTTGTTTTAACCTATGCTTTATTAAATTGTATTTATGTTGTTTTATCCTATGCTTTATTAAATTGTATTTATGTTGTTTTAACATATGCTTTATTAAATTGTATTTATGTTGTTTTGTCCTATGCTTTATTAAATTGTATTTATGTTGTTTATCCTATGTTTCATTAAATTGTATTTATGTTGTTTTATCCTATGCTTTATTAAATTGTATTTATGTTGTTTTGTCCTATGCTTTATTAAATTGTATTTATGTTGTTTTAACCTATGCTTTATTAAATTTTATTTATGTTGTTTTATCCTATGCTTTATTAAATTGTATTTATGTTGTTTTAACCTATGCTTTATTAAATTTTATTTATGTTGTTTTATCCTATGCTTTATTAAATTGTATTTATGTTGTTTTATCCTATGCTTTATTAAATTGTATTTATGTTGTTTTATCCTATGCTTTATTAAATTGTATTTATGTTGTTTTAACCTATGCTTTATTAAATTGTATTTATGTTGTTTTATCCTATGCTTTATTAAATTGTATTTATGTTGTTTTATCTTATGCTTTATTTAATTGTATTTATGTTGTTTTAACGTATGCTTTATTAAATTGTATTTATGCTGTTTCATCCTATGCTTTATTAAATTGTATTTATGTTGTTTTAACGTATGCTTTATTAAATTGTATTTATGTTGTTTTATCCTATGATTTATTAAATTGTATATATGTTGTTTTATCCTATGCTTTATTAAATTTTATTTATGTTGTTTTATCCTATGCTTTATTAAATTGTATATATGTTGTTTTATCCTATGCTTTATTAAATTGTATTTATGTTGTTTTATCCTATGCTTTATTAAATTGTATATATGTTGTTTTATCCTATGCTTTATTAAATTGTATTTATGTTGTTTTAACCTATGCTTTATTAAATTGTATTTATGTTGTTTTATCTTATGCTTTATTAAATTGTATTTATGTTGTTTTATCCTATGCTTTATTAAATTGTATTTATGTTGTTTTATCCTATGCTTTATTAAATTGTATTTATGTTGTTTTATCCTATGCTTTATTAAATTTTATTTATGTTGTTTTATCCTATGCTTTATTAAATTGTATTTATGTTGTTTTATCCTATGCTTTATTAAATTTTATTTATGTTGTTTTATCCTATGCTTTATTAAATTTTATTTATGTTGTTTTATCCTTTTCCTTTTTAAATTGTATTTATGTTGTTTTATCCTATGCTTTATTAAATTGAATTTATGTTGTTTTATCCTATGCTTTATTAAATTGTATTTATGTTGTTTTAACCTATGCTTTATTAAATTGTATTTATGTTGTTTTAACCTATGCTTTATTAAATTGTATTTATGTTGTTTTATCCTATGCTTTATTAAATTGTATTTATGTTGTTTTAACCTATGCTTTCTTAAATTGTATTTATGTTGTTTTATCCTATGCTTTATTAAATTGAATTTATGTTGTTTTATCCTATGCTTTATTAAATTGTATTTATGTTGTTTTAACCTATGCTTTATTAAATTGTATTTATGTTGTTTTAACCTATGCTTTATTAAATTGAATTTATATTGTTTTATCCTATGCTTTATTTAATTGTATTTATGTTGTTTTAATGTATGCTTTATTAAATTGTATTTATGTTGTTTTATCCTATGCTTTATTAAATTGTATTTATGTTGTTTTATCCTATGCTTTATTAAATTGTATTTATGTTGTTTTATCCTGTGCTTTATTAAATTGTATTTATGGGGTTTTATCCTATGCTTTATTAAAAAGTATTTATGTTGTTTTATCCTATGCTTTATTAAATTGTATTTATGTTGTTTTAACCTATGCTTTATTAAATTGTATTTATGTTGTTTTATCTTATGCTTTATTAAATTGTATATATGTTGTTTTATCCTATGCTTTATTAAATTTTATTTATGTTGTTTTATCCTATGCTTTATTAAATTGTATATATGTTGTTTTATCCTATGCTTTATTAAATTGTATTTATGTTGTTTTAACCTATGCTTTATTAAATTGTATTTATGTTGTTTCATCTTATGCTTTATTAAATTGTATTTATGTTGTTTTATCCTATGCTTTATTAAATTGGATTTATGTTGTTTTATCCTATGCTTTATTAAATTGTATTTATGTTGTTTTATCCTATGCTTTATTAAATTGTATTTATGTTGTTTTATCCTATGCTTTATTAAATTGTATTTATGTTGTTTTGTCCTATGCTTTATTAAATTGTATTTATGTTGTTTTATTGTATGCTTTATTAAATTGTATTTATGTTGTTTTATCCTATGCTTTATTAAATTGGATTTATGTTGTTTTAACCTATGCTTTATTAAATTGTATTTATGTTGTTTTATTGTAGGCTTTATTAAATTGTATTTATGTTGTTTTAACCTATGCTTTATTAAATTGTATTTATGTTGTTTTATCCTATGCTTTATTAAATTGTATTTATGTTGTTTTAACATATGCTTTATTAAATTGTATTTATGTTGTTTTGTCCTATGCTTTATTAAATTGTATTTATGTTGTTTATCCTATGTTTCATTAAATTGTATTTATGTTGTTTTATCCTATGCTTTATTAAATTGTATTTATGTTGTTTTATCCTATGCTTTATTAAATTGTATTTATGTTGTTTTAACCTATGCTTTATTAAATTGTATTTATGTTGTTTTATCCTATGCTTTATTAAATTGTATTTATGTTGTTTTATCTTATGCTTTATTTAATTGTATTTATGTTGTTTTAACGTATGCTTTATTAAATTGTATTTATGCTGTTTCATCCTATGCTTTATTAAATTGTATTTATGTTGTTTTAACGTATGCTTTATTAAATTGTATTTATGTTGTTTTATCCTATGATTTATTAAATTGTATATATGTTGTTTTATCCTATGCTTTATTAAATTTTATTTATGTTGTTTTATCCTATGCTTTATTAAATTGTATATATGTTGTTTTATCCTATGCTTTATTAAATTGTATTTATGTTGTTTTATCCTATGCTTTATTAAATTGTATATATGTTGTTTTATCCTATGCTTTATTAAATTGTATTTATGTTGTTTTAACCTATGCTTTATTAAATTGTATTTATGTTGTTTTATCTTATGCTTTATTAAATTGTATTTATGTTGTTTTATCCTATGCTTTATTAAATTGTATTTATGTTGTTTTATCCTATGCTTTATTAAATTGTATTTATGTTGTTTTATCCTATGCTTTATTAAATTTTATTTATGTTGTTTTATCCTATGCTTTATTAAATTGTATTTATGTTGTTTTATCCTATGCTTTATTAAATTTTATTTATGTTGTTTTATCCTATGCTTTATTAAATTTTATTTATGTTGTTTTATCCTTTTCCTTTTTAAATTGTATTTATGTTGTTTTATCCTATGCTTTATTAAATTGAATTTATGTTGTTTTATCCTATGCTTTATTAAATTGTATTTATGTTGTTTTAACCTATGCTTTATTAAATTGTATTTATGTTGTTTTAACCTATGCTTTATTAAATTGTATTTATGTTGTTTTATCCTATGCTTTATTAAATTGAATTTATATTGTTTTATCCTATGCTTTATTTAATTGTATTTATGTTGTTTTAATGTATGCTTTATTAAATTGTATTTATGTTGTTTTATCCTATGCTTTATTAAATTGTATTTATGTTGTTTTATCCTATGCTTTATTAAATTGTATTTATGTTGTTTTATCCTGTGCTTTATTAAATTGTATTTATGTGGTTTTATCCTATGCTTTATTAAAAAGTATTTATGTTGTTTTATCCTATGCTTTATTAAATTGTATTTATGTTGTTTTAACCTATGCTTTATTAAATTGTATTTATGTTGTTTTATCTTATGCTTTATTAAATTGTATATATGTTGTTTTATCCTATGCTTTATTAAATTTTATTTATGTTGTTTTATCCTATGCTTTATTAAATTGTATATATGTTGTTTTATCCTATGCTTTATTAAATTGTATTTATGTTGTTTTAACCTATGCTTTATTAAATTGTATTTATGTTGTTTCATCTTATGCTTTATTAAATTGTATTTATGTTGTTTTATCCTATGCTTTATTAAATTGTATTTATGTTGTTTTATCCTATGCTTTATTAAATTGTATTTATGTTGTTTTATCCTATGCTTTATTAAATTGTATTTATGTTGTTTTATCCTATGCTTTATTAAATTGGATTTATGTTGTTTTAACCTATGCTTTATTAAATTGTATTTATGTTGTTTTATCCTATGCTTTATTAAATTGTATTTATGTTGTTTTATCCTATGCTTTATTAAATTGTATTTATGTTGTTTTTTCCTATGCTTTATTAAATTGTATTTATGTTGTTTTATTGTAGGCTTTATTAATTTGTATTTATGTTGTTTTTTCCTATGCTTTATTAAATTGTATTTATGTTGTTTTATTGTAGGCTTTATTAAATTGTATTTATGTTGTTTTAACCTATGCTTTATTAAATTGTATTTATGTTGTTTTATCCTATGCTTTATTAAATTGCATTTATGTTGTTTTAACATATGCTTTATTAAATTGTATTTATGTTTTTTTGTCCTATGCTTTATTAAATTGTATTTATGTTGTTTATCCTATGTTTCATTAAATTGTATTTATGTTGTTTTATCCTATGCTTTATTAAATTGTATTTATGTTGTTTTAACATATGCTTTATTAAATTGTATTTATGTTGTTTTGTCCTATGCTTTATTAAATTGTATTTATGTTGTTTATCCTATGTTTCATTAAATTGTATTTATGTTGTTTTATCCTATGCTTTATTAAATTGTATTTATGTTGTTTTGTCCAATGTTTTGTTAAATTGTATTTATGTTGTTTTATCCTATGCTTTATTAAATTGTATTTATGTTGTTTTGTCCTATGCTTTATTAAATTGTATTTATGTTGTTTTAACCTATGCTTTATTAAATTTTATTTATGTTGTTTTATCCTATGCTTTATTAAATTGTATTTATGTTGTTTTTTCCTATGCTTTATTAAATTGTATTTATGTTGTTTTATTGTAGGCTTTATTAAATTGTATTTATGTTGTTTTTTCCTATGCTTTATTAAATTGTATTTATGTTGTTTTATTGTAGGCTTTATTAAATTGTATTTATGTTGTTTTAACCTATGCTTTATTAAATTGTATTTATGTTGTTTTATCCTATGCTTTATTAAATTGCATTTATGTTGTTTTAACATATGCTTTATTAAATTGTATTTATGTTGTTTTGTCCTATGCTTTATTAAATTGTATTTATGTTGTTTATCCTATGTTTCATTAAATTGTATTTATGTTGTTTTATCCTATGCTTTATTAAATTGTATTTATGTTGTTTTAACATATGCTTTATTAAATTGTATTTATGTTGTTTTGTCCTATGCTTTATTAAATTGTATTTATGTTGTTTATCCTATGTTTCATTAAATTGTATTTATGTTGTTTTATCCTATGCTTTATTAAATTGTATTTATGTTGTTTTGTCCAATGTTTTGTTAAATTGTATTTATGTTGTTTTATCCTATGCTTTATTAAATTGTATTTATGTTGTTTTGTCCTATGCTTTATTAAATTGTATTTATGTTGTTTTAACCTATGCTTTATTAAATTTTATTTATGTTGTTTTATCCTATGCTTTATTAAATTGTATTTATGTTGTTTTAACCTATGCTTTATTAAATTTTATTTATGTTGTTTTATCCTATGCTTTATTAAATTGTATTTATGATGTTTTATCCTATGCTTTATTAAATTGTATTTATGTTGTTTTATCCTATGCTTTATTAAATTGTATTTATGTTGTTTTATCCTATGCTTTATTAAATTGTATTTATGTTGTTTTATCCTATGCTTTATTAAATTGTATTTATGTTGTTTTAACCTATGCTTTATTAAATTGTATTTATGTTGTTTTATCCTATGCTTTATTAAATTGTATTTATGTTGTTTTATCTTATGCTTTATTTAATTGTATTTATGTTGTTTTAACGTATGCTTTATTAAATTGTATTTATGCTGTTTCATCCTATGCTTTATTAAATTTTATTTATGTTGTTTTATCCTATGCTTTATTAAATTGTATATATGTTGTTTTATCCTATGCTTTATTAAATTGTATTTATGTTGTTTTAACCTATGCTTTATTAAATTGTATTTATGTTGTTTTATCTTATGCTTTATTAAATTGTATTTATGTTGTTTTATCCTATGCTTTGTTAAATTGTATTTATGTTGTTTTATCCTATGCTTTATTAAATTGTATTTATGTTGTTTTATCCTTTTCCTTTTCAAATTGTATTTATGTTGTTTTATCCTATGCTTTATTAAATTGTATATATGTTGTTTTATCCTATGCTTTATTAAATTGTATTTATGTTGTTTTAACCTATGCTTTATTAAATTGTATTTATGTTGTTTTATCTTATGCTTTATTAAATTGTATTTATGTTGTTTTATCCTATGCTTTATTAAATTGTATTTATGTTGTTTTATCCTATGCTTTATTAAATTGTATTTATGTTGTTTTATCCTATGCTTTATTAAATTTTATTTATGTTGTTTTATCCTATGCTTTATTAAATTGTATTTATGTTGTTTTATCCTATGCTTTATTAAATTGTATTTATGTTGTTTTATCCTATGCTTTATTAAATTGTATTTATGTTGTTTTAACCTATGCTTTATTAAATTGTATTTATGTTGTTTTAACCTATGCTTTATTAAATTGTATTTATGTTGTTTTATCCTATGCTTTATTAAATTGTATTTATGTTGTTTTAACCTATGCTTTCTTAAATTGTATTTATGTTGTTTTATCCTATGCTTTATTAAATTGAATTTATGTTGTTTTATCCTATGCTTTATTAAATTGTATTTATGTTGTTTTAACCTATGCTTTATTAAATTGTATTTATATTGTTTTATCCTATGCTTTATTAAATTGTATTTATGTTGTTTTAACCTATGCTTTATTAAATTGTATTTATATTGTTTTATCCTATGCTTTATTTAATTGTATTTATGTTGTTTTAACGTATGTTTTATTAAATTGTATTTATGTTGTTTTATCCTATGCTTTATTAAATTGTATTTATGTTGTTTTATCCTATGCTTTATTAAATTGTATTTATGTTGTTTTATCCTGTGCTTTATTAAATTGTATTTATGTGGTTTTATCATATGCTTTATTAAAAAGTATTTATGTTGTTTTATCCTATGCTTTATTAAATTGTATTTATGTTGTTTTAACCTATGCTTTATTAAATTGTATTTATGTTGTTTTATCTTATGCTTTATTAAATTGGATTTATGTTGTTTTAACCTATGCTTTATTAAATTGTATTTATGTTGTTTTATCCTATGCTTTATTAAATTGTATTTATGTTGTTTTATCCTATGCTTTATTAAATTGTATTTATGTTGTTTTATCCTATGCTTTATTAAATTGTATTTATGTTGTTTTATCCTATGCTTTATTAAATTGTATTTATGTTGTTTTGTCCTATGCTTTATTAAATTGTATTTATGTTGTTTTATTGTATGCTTTATTAAATTGTATTTATGTTGTTTTATCCTATGCTTTATTAAATTGGATTTATGTTGTTTTAACCTATGCTTTATTAAATTGTATTTATGTTGTTTTATCCTATGCTTTATTAAATTGTATTTATGTTGTTTTATCCTATGCTTTATTAAATTGTATTTATGTTGTTTTTTCCTATGCTTTATTAAATTGTATTTATGTTGTTTTATTGTAGGCTTTATTAATTTGTATTTATGTTGTTTTTTCCTATGCTTTATTAAATTGTATTTATGTTGTTTTATTGTAGGCTTTATTAAATTGTATTTATGTTGTTTTAACCTATGCTTTATTAAATTGTATTTATGTTGTTTTATCCTATGCTTTATTAAATTGCATTTATGTTGTTTTAACATATGCTTTATTAAATTGTATTTATGTTTTTTTGTCCTATGCTTTATTAAATTGTATTTATGTTGTTTATCCTATGTTTCATTAAATTGTATTTATGTTGTTTTATCCTATGCTTTATTAAATTGTATTTATGTTGTTTTAACATATGCTTTATTAAATTGTATTTATGTTGTTTTGTCCTATGCTTTATTAAATTGTATTTATGTTGTTTATCCTATGTTTCATTAAATTGTATTTATGTTGTTTTATCCTATGCTTTATTAAATTGTATTTATGTTGTTTTGTCCAATGTTTTGTTAAATTGTATTTATGTTGTTTTATCCTATGCTTTATTAAATTGTATTTATGTTGTTTTGTCCTATGCTTTATTAAATTGTATTTATGTTGTTTTAACCTATGCTTTATTAAATTTTATTTATGTTGTTTTATCCTATGCTTTATTAAATTGTATTTATGTTGTTTTTTCCTATGCTTTATTAAATTGTATTTATGTTGTTTTATTGTAGGCTTTATTAAATTGTATTTATGTTGTTTTTTCCTATGCTTTATTAAATTGTATTTATGTTGTTTTATTGTAGGCTTTATTAAATTGTATTTATGTTGTTTTAACCTATGCTTTATTAAATTGTATTTATGTTGTTTTATCCTATGCTTTATTAAATTGCATTTATGTTGTTTTAACATATGCTTTATTAAATTGTATTTATGTTGTTTTGTCCTATGCTTTATTAAATTGTATTTATGTTGTTTATCCTATGTTTCATTAAATTGTATTTATGTTGTTTTATCCTATGCTTTATTAAATTGTATTTATGTTGTTTTAACATATGCTTTATTAAATTGTATTTATGTTGTTTTGTCCTATGCTTTATTAAATTGTATTTATGTTGTTTATCCTATGTTTCATTAAATTGTATTTATGTTGTTTTATCCTATGCTTTATTAAATTGTATTTATGTTGTTTTGTCCAATGTTTTGTTAAATTGTATTTATGTTGTTTTATCCTATGCTTTATTAAATTGTATTTATGATGTTTTATCCTATGCTTTATTAAATTGTATTTATGTTGTTTTATCCTATGCTTTATTAAATTGTATTTATGTTGTTTTATCCTATGCTTTATTAAATTGTATTTATGTTGTTTTATCCTATGCTTTATTAAATTGTATTTATGTTGTTTTAACCTATGCTTTATTAAATTGTATTTATGTTGTTTTATCCTATGCTTTATTAAATTGTATTTATGTTGTTTTATCTTATGCTTTATTTAATTGTATTTATGTTGTTTTAACGTATGCTTTATTAAATTGTATTTATGCTGTTTCATCCTATGCTTTATTAAATTTTATTTATGTTGTTTTATCCTATGCTTTATTAAATTGTATATATGTTGTTTTATCCTATGCTTTATTAAATTGTATTTATGTTGTTTTAACCTATGCTTTATTAAATTGTATTTATGTTGTTTTATCTTATGCTTTATTAAATTGTATTTATGTTGTTTTATCCTATGCTTTGTTAAATTGTATTTATGTTGTTTTATCCTATGCTTTATTAAATTGTATTTATGTTGTTTTATCCTTTTCCTTTTCAAATTGTATTTATGTTGTTTTATCCTATGCTTTATTAAATTGTATATATGTTGTTTTATCCTATGCTTTATTAAATTGTATTTATGTTGTTTTAACCTATGCTTTATTAAATTGTATTTATGTTGTTTTATCTTATGCTTTATTAAATTGTATTTATGTTGTTTTATCCTATGCTTTATTAAATTGTATTTATGTTGTTTTATCCTATGCTTTATTAAATTGTATTTATGTTGTTTTATCCTATGCTTTATTAAATTTTATTTATGTTGTTTTATCCTATGCTTTATTAAATTGTATTTATGTTGTTTTATCCTATGCTTTATTAAATTGTATTTATGTTGTTTTATCCTATGCTTTATTAAATTGTATTTATGTTGTTTTAACCTATGCTTTATTAAATTGTATTTATGTTGTTTTAACCTATGCTTTATTAAATTGTATTTATGTTGTTTTATCCTATGCTTTATTAAATTGTATTTATGTTGTTTTAACCTATGCTTTCTTAAATTGTATTTATGTTGTTTTATCCTATGCTTTATTAAATTGAATTTATGTTGTTTTATCCTATGCTTTATTAAATTGTATTTATGTTGTTTTAACCTATGCTTTATTAAATTGTATTTATATTGTTTTATCCTATGCTTTATTAAATTGTATTTATGTTGTTTTAACCTATGCTTTATTAAATTGTATTTATATTGTTTTATCCTATGCTTTATTTAATTGTATTTATGTTGTTTTAACGTATGTTTTATTAAATTGTATTTATGTTGTTTTATCCTATGCTTTATTAAATTGTATTTATGTTGTTTTATCCTATGCTTTATTAAATTGTATTTATGTTGTTTTATCCTGTGCTTTATTAAATTGTATTTATGTGGTTTTATCATATGCTTTATTAAAAAGTATTTATGTTGTTTTATCCTATGCTTTATTAAATTGTATTTATGTTGTTTTAACCTATGCTTTATTAAATTGTATTTATGTTGTTTTATCTTATGCTTTATTAAATTGGATTTATGTTGTTTTAACCTATGCTTTATTAAATTGTATTTATGTTGTTTTATCCTATGCTTTATTAAATTGTATTTATGTTGTTTTATCCTATGCTTTATTAAATTGTATTTATGTTGTTTTATCCTATGCTTTATTAAATTGTATTTATGTTGTTTTATCCTATGCTTTATTAAATTGTATTTATGTTGTTTTGTCCTATGCTTTATTAAATTGTATTTATGTTGTTTTATTGTATGCTTTATTAAATTGTATTTATGTTGTTTTATCCTATGCTTTATTAAATTGGATTTATGTTGTTTTAACCTATGCTTTATTAAATTGTATTTATGTTGTTTTATCCTATGCTTTATTAAATTGTATTTATGTTGTTTTATCCTATGCTTTATTAAATTGTATTTATGTTGTTTTTCCTATGCTTTATTAAATTGTATTTATGTTGTTTTATTGTAGGCTTTATTAATTTGTATTTATGTTGTTTTTTCCTATGCTTTATTAAATTGTATTTATGTTGTTTTATTGTAGGCTTTATTAAATTGTATTTATGTTGTTTTAACCTATGCTTTATTAAATTGTATTTATGTTGTTTTATCCTATGCTTTATTAAATTGTATTTATGTTGTTTTAACCTATGCTTTATTAAATTGTATTTATGTTGTTTTATCCTATGCTTTATTAAATTGCATTTATGTTGTTTTAACATATGCTTTATTAAATTGTATTTATGTTTTTTTGTCCTATGCTTTATTAAATTGTATTTATGTTGTTTATCCTATGTTTCATTAAATTGTATTTATGTTGTTTTATCCTATGCTTTATTAAATTGTATTTATGTTGTTTTAACATATGCTTTATTAAATTGTATTTATGTTGTTTTGTCCTATGCTTTATTAAATTGTATTTATGTTGTTTATCCTATGTTTCATTAAATTGTATTTATGTTGTTTTATCCTATGCTTTATTAAATTGTATTTATGTTGTTTTGTCCAATGTTTTGTTAAATTGTATTTATGTTGTTTTATCCTATGCTTTATTAAATTGTATTTATGTTGTTTTGTCCTATGCTTTATTAAATTGTATTTATGTTGTTTTAACCTATGCTTTATTAAATTTTATTTATGTTGTTTTATCCTATGCTTTATTAAATTGTATTTATGTTGTTTTTTCCTATGCTTTATTAAATTGTATTTATGTTGTTTTATTGTAGGCTTTATTAAATTGTATTTATGTTGTTTTTTCCTATGCTTTATTAAATTGTATTTATGTTGTTTTATTGTAGGCTTTATTAAATTGTATTTATGTTGTTTTAACCTATGCTTTATTAAATTGTATTTATGTTGTTTTATCCTATGCTTTATTAAATTGCATTTATGTTGTTTTAACATATGCTTTATTAAATTGTATTTATGTTGTTTTGTCCTATGCTTTATTAAATTGTATTTATGTTGTTTATCCTATGTTTCATTAAATTGTATTTATGTTGTTTTATCCTATGCTTTATTAAATTGTATTTATGTTGTTTTAACATATGCTTTATTAAATTGTATTTATGTTGTTTTGTCCTATGCTTTATTAAATTGTATTTATGTTGTTTATCCTATGTTTCATTAAATTGTATTTATGTTGTTTTATCCTATGCTTTATTAAATTGTATTTATGTTGTTTTGTCCAATGTTTTGTTAAATTGTATTTATGTTGTTTTATCCTATGCTTTATTAAATTGTATTTATGTTGTTTTGTCCTATGCTTTATTAAATTGTATTTATGTTGTTTTAACCTATGCTTTATTAAATTTTATTTATGTTGTTTTATCCTATGCTTTATTAAATTGTATTTATGTTGTTTTAACCTATGCTTTATTAAATTTTATTTATGTTGTTTTATCCTATGCTTTATTAAATTGTATTTATGATGTTTTATCCTATGCTTTATTAAATTGTATTTATGTTGTTTTATCCTATGCTTTATTAAATTGTATTTATGTTGTTTTATCCTATGCTTTATTAAATTGTATTTATGTTGTTTTATCCTATGCTTTATTAAATTGTATTTATGTTGTTTTAACCTATGCTTTATTAAATTGTATTTATGTTGTTTTATCCTATGCTTTATTAAATTGTATTTATGTTGTTTTATCTTATGCTTTATTTAATTGTATTTATGTTGTTTTAACGTATGCTTTATTAAATTGTATTTATGCTGTTTCATCCTATGCTTTATTAAATTTTATTTATGTTGTTTTATCCTATGCTTTATTAAATTGTATATATGTTGTTTTATCCTATGCTTTATTAAATTGTATTTATGTTGTTTTAACCTATGCTTTATTAAATTGTATTTATGTTGTTTTATCTTATGCTTTATTAAATTGTATTTATGTTGTTTTATCCTATGCTTTGTTAAATTGTATTTATGTTGTTTTATCCTATGCTTTATTAAATTGTATTTATGTTGTTTTATCCTATGCTTTATTAAATTTTATTTATGTTGTTTTATCCTATGCTTTATTAAATTGTATTTATGTTGTTTTATCCTATGCTTTATTAAATTTTATTTATGTTGTTTTAACCTATGCTTTATTAAATTGTATTTATGTTGTTTTATCTTATGCTTTATTAAATTGTATTTATGTTGTTTTATCCTATGCTTTGTTAAATTGTATTTATGTTGTTTTATCCTATGCTTTATTAAATTGTATTTATGTTGTTTTATCCTATGCTTTATTAAATTTTATTTATGTTGTTTTATCCTATGCTTTATTAAATTGTATTTATGTTGTTTTATCCTATGCTTTATTAAATTTTATTTATGTTGTTTTATCCTTTTCCTTTTCAAATTGTATTTATGTTGTTTTATCCTATGCTTTATTAAATTGTATATATGTTGTTTTATCCTATGCTTTATTAAATTGTATTTATGTTGTTTTAACCTATGCTTTATTAAATTGTATTTATGTTGTTTTATCTTATGCTTTATTAAATTGTATTTATGTTGTTTTATCCTATGCTTTATTAAATTGTATTTATGTTGTTTTATCCTATGCTTTATTAAATTGTATTTATGTTGTTTTATCCTATGCTTTATTAAATTTTATTTATGTTGTTTTATCCTATGCTTTATTAAATTGTATTTATATTGTTTTATCCTATGCTTTATTAAATTGTATTTATGTTGTTTTAACCTATGCTTTATTAAATTGTATTTATATTGTTTTATCCTATGCTTTATTTAATTGTATTTATGTTGTTTTAACGTATGTTTTATTAAATTGTATTTATGTTGTTTTATCCTATGCTTTATTAAATTGTATTTATGTTGTTTTATCCTATGCTTTATTAAATTGTATTTATGTTGTTTTATCCTGTGCTTTATTAAATTGTATTTATGTGGTTTTATCATATGCTTTATTAAAAAGTATTTATGTTGTTTTATCCTATGCTTTATTAAATTGTATTTATGTTGTTTTAACCTATGCTTTATTAAATTGTATTTATGTTGTTTTATCTTATGCTTTATTAAATTGGATTTATGTTGTTTTAACCTATGCTTTATTAAATTGTATTTATGTTGTTTTATCCTATGCTTTATTAAATTGTATTTATGTTGTTTTATCCTATGCTTTATTAAATTGTATTTATGTTGTTTTTTTCCTATGCTTTATTAAATTGTATTTATGTTGTTTTATTGTAGGCTTTATTAAATTGTATTTATATTGTTTTTTCCTATGCTTTATTAAATTGTATTTATGTTGTTTTATTGTAGGCTTTATTAAATTGTATTTATGTTGTTTTAACCTATGCTTTATTAAATTGTATTTATGTTGTTTTATCCTATGCTTTATTAAATTGCATTTATGTTGTTTTAACATATGCTTTATTAAATTGTATTTATGTTGTTTTGTCCTATGCTTTATTAAATTGTATTTATGTTGTTTATCCTATGTTTCATTAAATTGTATTTATGTTGTTTTATCCTATGCTTTATTAAATTGTATTTATGTTGTTTTAACATATGCTTTATTAAATTGTATTTATGTTGTTTTGTCCTATGCTTTATTAAATTGTATTTATGTTGTTTTGTCCAATGTTTTGTTAAATTGTATTTATGTTGTTTTATCCTATGCTTTATTAAATTGTATTTATGTTGTTTTGTCCTATGCTTTATTAAATTGTATTTATGTTGTTTTAACCTATGATTTATTAAATTTTATTTATGTTGTTTTATCCTATGCTTTATTAAATTGTATTTATGTTGTTTTAACCTATGCTTTATTAAATTTTATTTATGTTGTTTTATCCTATGCTTTATTAAATTGTATCTATGTTGTTTTATCCTATGCTTTATTAAATTGTATTTATGTTGTTTTATCCTATGCTTTATTAAATTGTATTTATGTTGTTTTATCTTATGCTTTATTTAATTGTATTTATGTTGTTTTAACGTATGCTTTATTAAATTGTATTTATGTTGTTTTATCCTATGATTTATTAAATTGTATATATGTTGTTTTATCCTATGCTTTATTAAATTTTATTTATGTTGTTTTATCCTATGCTTTATTAAATTGTATATATGTTGTTTTATCCTATGCTTTATTAAATTGTATTTATGTTGTTTTAACCTATGCTTTATTAAATTGTATTTATGTTGTTTTATCTTATGCTTTATTAAATTGTATTTATGTTGTTTTATCCTATGCTTTATTAAATTGTATTTATGTTGTTTTATCCTATGCTTTATTAAATTTTATTTATGTTGTTTTATCCTATGCTTTATTAAATTGTATTTATGTTGTTTTATCCTATGCTTTATTAAATTTTATTTATGTTGTTTTATCCTATGCTTTATTAAATTTTATTTATGTTGTTTTATCCTTTTCCTTTTTAAATTGTATTTATGTTGTTTTATCCTATGCTTTATTAAATTGAATTTATGTTGTTTTATCCTATGCTTTATTAAATTGTATTTATGTTGTTTTAACCTATGCTTTATTAAATTGTATTTATGTTGTTTTATCCTATGCTTTATTAAATTGTATTTATGCTGTTTTAACCTATGCTTTATTAAATTGTATTTATGTTGTTTTATCTTATGCTTTATTTAATTGTATTTATGTTGTTTTAACGTATGCTTTATTAAATTGTATTTATGTTGTTTCATCCTATGCTTTATTAAATTGAATTTATGTTGTTTTATCCTCTGCTTTATTAAATTGTATTTAATTTGTTTTATCATATGCTTTATTAAATTGTATTTATGTAGTTTTAGCCTATGCTTTATTAAATTGTATTTATGTTATTTTATCCTTTGCTTTATTAAATTGTATTTATGTTGTTTTAACCTATGCTTTCTTAAATTGTATTTATGTTGTTTTATCCTATGCTTTATTAAATTGAATTTATGTTGTTTTATCATATGCTTTATTAAATTGTATTTATGTTGTTTTAACCTATGCTTTATTAAATTGTATTTATATTGTTTTATCCTATGCTTTATTAAATTGTATTTATGTTGTTTTAACCTATGCTTTATTAAATTATATTTATATTGTTTTATCCTATGCTTTATTTAATTGTATTTATGTTGTTTTAACGTATGCTTTATTAAATTGTATTTATGTTGTTTTATCCTAAGCTTTATTAAATTGTATTTATGTTGTTTTATCTTATGCTTTATTAAATTGTATATATGTTGTTTTATCCTATGCTTTATTAAATTTTATTTATGTTGTTTTATCCTATGCTTTATTAAATTGTATATATGTTGTTTTATCCTATGCTTTATTAAATTGTATATATGTTGTTTTATCCTATGCTTTATTAAATTGTATATATGTTGTTTTATCCTATGCTTTATTAAATTTTATTTATGTTGTTTTATCCTATGCTTTATTAAATTGTATATATGTTGTTTTATCCTATGCTTTATTAAATTGTATTTATGTTGTTTTAACCTATGCTTTATTAAATTGTATTTATGTTGTTTTATCTTATGCTTTATTAAATTGTATTTATGTTGTTTTATCCTATGCTTTATTAAATTGTATTTATGTTGTTTTATCCTATGCTTTATTAAATTGTATTTATGTTGTTTTATCCTATGCTTTATTAAATTTTATTTATGTTGTTTTATCCTATGCTTTATTAAATTGTATTTATGTTGTTTTATCCTATGCTTTATTAAATTTTATTTATGTTGTTTTATCCTATGCTTTATTAAATTTTATTTATGTTGTTTTATCCTTTTCCTTTTTAAATTGTATTTATGTTGTTTTATCCTATGCTTTATTAAATTGAATTTATGTTGTTTTATCCTATGCTTTATTAAATTGTATTTATGTTGTTTTAACCTATGCTTTATTAAATTGTATTTATGTTGTTTTAACCTATGCTTTATTAAATTGTATTTATGTTGTTTTAACCTATGCTTTCTTAAATTGTATTTATGTTGTTTTATCCTATGCTTTATTAAATTGAATTTATGTTGTTTTATCCTATGCTTTATTAAATTGTATTTATGTTGTTTTAACCTATGCTTTATTAAATTGTATTTATATTGTTTTATCCTATGCTTTATTAAATTGTATTTATGTTGTTTTAACCTATGCTTTATTAAATTGTATTTATATTGTTTTATCCTATGCTTTATTTAATTGTATTTATGTTGTTTTAATGTATGCTTTATTAAATTGTATTTATGTTGTTTTAACGTATGCTTTATTAAATTGTATTTATGCTGTTTCATCCTATGCTTTATTAAATTGTATTTATGTTGTTTTAACGTATGCTTTATTAAATTGTATTTATGTTGTTTTATCCTATGATTTATTAAATTGTATATATGTTGTTTTATCCTATGCTTTATTAAATTTTATTTATGTTGTTTTATCCTATGCTTTATTAAATTGTATATATGTTGTTTTATCCTATGCTTTATTAAATTGTATTTATGTTGTTTTATCTTATGCTTTATTAAATTGTATTTATGTTGTTTTATCCTATGCTTTATTAAATTGTATTTATGTTGTTTTATCCTATGCTTTATTAAATTGTATTTATGTTGTTTTATCCTGTGCTTTATTAAATTGTATTTATGTTGTTTTTTTCCTATGCTTTATTAAATTGTATTTATGTTGTTTTATTGTAGGCTTTATTAAATTGTATTTATATTGTTTTTTCCTATGCTTTATTAAATTGTTTTTATGTTGTTTTATTGTAGGCTTTATTAAATTGTATTTATGTTGTTTTAACCTATGCTTTATTAAATTGTATTTATGTTGTTTTATCCTATGCTTTATTAAATTGCATTTATGTTGTTTTAACATATGCTTTATTAAATTGTATTTATGTTGTTTTGTCCTATGCTTTATTAAATTGTATTTATGTTGTTTTATCCTATGTTTCATTAAATTGTATTTATGTTGTTTTATCCTATGCTTTATTAAATTGTATTTATGTTGTTTTAACATATGCTTTATTAAATTGTATTTATGTTGTTTTGTCCTATGCTTTATTAAATTGTATTTATGTTGTTTATCCTATGTTTCATTAAATTGTATTTATGTTGTTTTATCCTATGCTTTATTAAATTGTATTTATGTTGTTTTGTCCAATGTTTTGTTAAATTGTATTTATGTTGTTTTATCCTATGCTTTATTAAATTGTATTTATGTTGTTTTGTCCTATGCTTTATTAAATTGCATTTATGTTGTTTTAACATATGCTTTATTAAATTGTATTTATGTTGTTTTGTCCTATGCTTTATTAAATTGTATTTATGTTGTTTATCCTATGTTTCATTAAATTGTATTTATGTTGTTTTATCCTATGCTTTATTAAATTGTATTTATGTTGTTTTAACATATGCTTTATTAAATTGTATTTATGTTGTTTTGTCCTATGCTTTATTAAATTGTATTTATGTTGTTTATCCTATGTTTCATTAAATTGTATTTATGTTGTTTTATCCTATGCTTTATTAAATTGTATTTATGTTGTTTTGTCCAATGTTTTGTTAAATTGTATTTATGTTGTTTTATCCTATGCTTTATTAAATTGTATTTATGTTGTTTTGTCCTATGCTTTATTAAATTGTATTTATGTTGTTTTAACCTATGATTTATTAAATTTTATTTATGTTGTTTTATCCTATGCTTTATTAAATTGTATTTATGTTGTTTTAACGTATGCTTTATTAAATTGTATTTATGCTGTTTCATCCTATGCTTTATTAAATTGTATTTATGTTGTTTTAACGTATGCTTTATTAAATTGTATTTATGTTGTTTTATCCTATGATTTATTAAATTGTATATATGTTGTTTTATCCTATGCTTTATTAAATTTTATTTATGTTGTTTTATCCTATGCTTTATTAAATTGTATATATGTTGTTTTATCCTATGCTTTATTAAATTGTATTTATGTTGTTTTAACCTATGCTTTATTAAATTGTATTTATGTTGTTTTATCTTATGCTTTATTAAATTGTATTTATGTTGTTTTATCCTATGCTTTATTAAATTGTATTTATGTTGTTTTATCCTATGCTTTATTAAATTGTATTTATGTTGTTTTATCCTGTGCTTTATTAAATTGTATTTATGTGGTTTTATCATATGCTTTATTAAAAAGTATTTATGTTGTTTTATCCTATGCTTTATTAAATTGTATTTATGTTGTTTTAACCTATGCTTTATTAAATTGTATTTATGTTGTTTTATCTTATGCTTTATTAAATTGTATTTATATTGTTTTTTCCTATGCTTTATTAAATTGTATTTATGTTGTTTTATTGTAGGCTTTATTAAATTGTATTTATGTTGTTTTAACCTATGCTTTATTAAATTGTATTTATGTTGTTTTATCCTATGCTTTATTAAGTTGCATTTATGTTGTTTTAACATATGCTTTATTAAATTGTATTTATGTTGTTTTGTCCTATGCTTTATTAAATTGTATTTATGTTGTTTTATCCTATGTTTCATTAAATTGTATTTATGTTGTTTTATCCTATGCTTTATTAAATTGTATTTATGTTGTTTTAACATATGCTTTATTAAATTGTATTTATGTTGTTTTGTCCTATGCTTTATTAAATTGTATTTATGTTGTTTATCCTATGTTTCATTAAATTGTATTTATGTTGTTTTATCCTATGCTTTATTAAATTGTATTTATGTTGTTTTGTCCAATGTTTTGTTAAATTGTATTTATGTTGTTTTATCCTATGCTTTATTAAATTGTATTTATGTTGTTTTGTCCTATGCTTTATTAAATTGCATTTATGTTGTTTTAACATATGCTTTATTAAATTGTATTTATGTTGTTTTGTCCTATGCTTTATTAAATTGTATTTATGTTGTTTATCCTATGTTTCATTAAATTGTATTTATGTTGTTTTATCCTATGCTTTATTAAATTGTATTTATGTTGTTTTAACATATGCTTTATTAAATTGTATTTATGTTGTTTTGTCCTATGCTTTATTAAATTGTATTTATGTTGTTTATCCTATGTTTCATTAAATTGTATTTATGTTGTTTTATCCTATGCTTTATTAAATTGTATTTATGTTGTTTTGTCCAATGTTTTGTTAAATTGTATTTATGTTGTTTTATCCTATGCTTTATTAAATTGTATTTATGTTGTTTTGTCCTATGCTTTATTAAATTGTATTTATGTTGTTTTAACCTATGATTTATTAAATTTTATTTATGTTGTTTTATCCTATGCTTTATTAAATTGTATTTATGTTGTTTTAACGTATGCTTTATTAAATTGTATTTATGCTGTTTCATCCTATGCTTTATTAAATTGTATTTATGTTGTTTTAACGTATGCTTTATTAAATTGTATTTATGTTGTTTTATCCTATGATTTATTAAATTGTATATATGTTGTTTTATCCTATGCTTTATTAAATTTTATTTATGTTGTTTTATCCTATGCTTTATTAAATTGTATATATGTTGTTTTATCCTATGCTTTATTAAATTGTATTTATGTTGTTTTAACCTATGCTTTATTAAATTGTATTTATGTTGTTTTATCTTATGCTTTATTAAATTGTATTTATGTTGTTTTATCCTATGCTTTATTAAATTGTATTTATGTTGTTTTATCCTATGCTTTATTAAATTGTATTTATGTTGTTTTATCCTGTGCTTTATTAAATTGTATTTATGTGGTTTTATCATATGCTTTATTAAAAAGTATTTATGTTGTTTTATCCTATGCTTTATTAAATTGTATTTATGTTGTTTTAACCTATGCTTTATTAAATTGTATTTATGTTGTTTTATCTTATGCTTTATTAAATTGTATATATGTTGTTTTAACCTATGTTTTATTAAATTGTATTTATGTTGTTTTATCCTATGCTTTATTAAATTGTTTTTATGTTGTTTTATCCTATGCTTTATTAAATTGTATTTATGTTGTTTTATTGTAGGCTTTATTAAATTGTATTTATGTTGTTTTAACCTATGCTTTATTAAATTGTATTTATGTTGTTTTATCCTATGCTTTATTAAATTGCATTTATGTTGTTTTAACATATGCTTTATTAAATTGTATTTATGTTGTTTTGTCCTATGCTTTATTAAATTGTATTTATGTTGTTTTATCCTATGTTTCATTAAATTGTATTTATGTTGTTTTATCCTATGCTTTATTAAATTGTATTTATGTTGTTTTAACATATGCTTTATTAAATTGTATTTATGTTGTTTTGTCCTATGCTTTATTAAATTGTATTTATGTTGTTTATCCTATGTTTCATTAAATTGTATTTATGTTGTTTTATCCTATGCTTTATTAAATTGTATTTATGTTGTTTTGTCCAATGTTTTGTTAAATTGTATTTATGTTGTTTTATCCTATGCTTTATTAAATTGTATTTATGTTGTTTTGTCCTATGCTTTATTAAATTGCATTTATGTTGTTTTAACATATGCTTTATTAAATTGTATTTATGTTGTTTTGTCCTATGCTTTATTAAATTGTATTTATGTTGTTTATCCTATGTTTCATTAAATTGTATTTATGTTGTTTTATCCTATGCTTTATTAAATTGTATTTATGTTGTTTTAACATATGCTTTATTAAATTGTATTTATGTTGTTTTGTCCTATGCTTTATTAAATTGTATTTATGTTGTTTATCCTATGTTTCATTAAATTGTATTTATGTTGTTTTATCCTATGCTTTATTAAATTGTATTTATGTTGTTTTGTCCAATGTTTTGTTAAATTGTATTTATGTTGTTTTATCCTATGCTTTATTAAATTGTATTTATGTTGTTTTGTCCTATGCTTTATTAAATTGTATTTATGTTGTTTTAACCTATGATTTATTAAATTTTATTTATGTTGTTTTATCCTATGCTTTATTAAATTGTATTTATGTTGTTTTAACGTATGCTTTATTAAATTGTATTTATGCTGTTTCATCCTATGCTTTATTAAATTGTATTTATGTTGTTTTAACGTATGCTTTATTAAATTGTATTTATGTTGTTTTATCCTATGATTTATTAAATTGTATATATGTTGTTTTATCCTATGCTTTATTAAATTTTATTTATGTTGTTTTATCCTATGCTTTATTAAATTGTATATATGTTGTTTTATCCTATGCTTTATTAAATTGTATTTATGTTGTTTTAACCTATGCTTTATTAAATTGTATTTATGTTGTTTTATCTTATGCTTTATTAAATTGTATTTATGTTGTTTTATCCTATGCTTTATTAAATTGTATTTATGTTGTTTTATCCTATGCTTTATTAAATTGTATTTATGTTGTTTTATCCTGTGCTTTATTAAATTGTATTTATGTGGTTTTATCATATGCTTTATTAAAAAGTATTTATGTTGTTTTATCCTATGCTTTATTAAATTGTATTTATGTTGTTTTAACCTATGCTTTATTAAATTGTATTTATGTTGTTTTAACCTATGCTTTATTAAATTGTATTTATGTTGTTTTATCTTATGCTTTATTAAATTGTATATATGTTGTTTTAACCTATGTTTTATTAAATTGTATTTATGTTGTTTTATCCTATGCTTTATTAAATTGTTTTTATGTTGTTTTATCCTATGCTTTATTAAATTGTATTTATGTTGTTTTTTTCCTATGCTTTATTAAATTGTATTTATGTTGTTTTATTGTAGGCTTTATTAAATTGTATATATGTTGTTTTATCCTATGCTTTATTAAATTTTATTTATGTTGTTTTATCCTATGCTTTATTAAATTGTATATATGTTGTTTTATCCTATGCTTTATTAAATTGTATTTATGTTGTTTTAACCTATGCTTTATTAAATTGTATTTATGTTGTTTTATCTTATGCTTTATTAAATTGGATTTATGTTGTTTTAACCTATGCTTTATTAAATTGTATTTATGTTGTTTTATCCTATGCTTTATTAAATTGTATTTATGTTGTTTTATCCTATGCTTTATTAAATTGTATTTATGTTGTTTTTTTCCTATGCTTTATTAAATTGTATTTATGTTGTTTTATTGTAGGCTTTATTAAATTGTATTTATATTGTTTTTTCCTATGCTTTATTAAATTGTATTTATGTTGTTTTATTGTAGGCTTTATTAAATTGTATTTATGTTGTTTTAACCTATGCTTTATTAAATTGTATTTATGTTGTTTTATCCTATGCTTTATTAAATTGCATTTATGTTGTTTTAACATATGCTTTATTAAATTGTATTTATGTTGTTTTGTCCTATGCTTTATTAAATTGTATTTATGTTGTTTATCCTATGTTTCATTAAATTGTATTTATGTTGTTTTATCCTATGCTTTATTAAATTGTATTTATGTTGTTTTAACATATGCTTTATTAAATTGTATTTATGTTGTTTTGTCCTATGCTTTATTAAATTGTATTTATGTTGTTTATCCTATGTTTCATTAAATTGTATTTATGTTGTTTTATCCTATGCTTTATTAAATTGTATTTATGTTGTTTTGTCCAATGTTTTGTTAAATTGTATTTATGTTGTTTTATCCTATGCTTTATTAAATTGTATTTATGTTGTTTTGTCCTATGCTTTATTAAATTGTATTTATGTTGTTTTAACCTATGATTTATTAAATTTTATTTATGTTGTTTTATCCTATGCTTTATTAAATTGTATTTATGTTGTTTTATCCTATGCTTTATTAAATTGTATTTATGTTGTTTTAACCTATGCTTTATTAAATTGTATTTATGTTGTTTTATCCTATGCTTTATTAAATTTTATTTATGTTGTTTTATCTTATGCTTTATTTAATTGTATTTATGTTGTTTTAACGTATGCTTTATTAAATTGTATTTATGCTGTTTCATCCTATGCTTTATTAAATTGTATTTATGTTGTTTTAACGTATGCTTTATTAAATTGTATTTATGTTGTTTTATCCTATGATTTATTAAATTGTATATATGTTGTTTTATCCTATGCTTTATTAAATTTTATTTATGTTGTTTTATCCTATGCTTTATTAAATTGTATATATGTTGTTTTATCCTATGCTTTATTAAATTGTATTTATGTTGTTTTAACCTATGCTTTATTAAATTGTATTTATGTTGTTTTATCTTATGCTTTATTAAATTGTATTTATGTTGTTTTATCCTATGCTTTATTAAATTGTATTTATGTTGTTTTATCCTATGCTTTATTAAATTGTATTTATGTTGTTTTATCCTATGCTTTATTAAATTGTATTTATGTTGTTTTATCCTATGCTTTATTAAATTGTATTTATGTTGTTTTGTCCTATGCTTTATTAAATTGTATTTATGTTGTTTTATTGTATGCTTTATTAAATTGTATTTATGTTGTTTTAACCTATGCTTTATTAAATTTTATTTATGTTGTTTTATCCTATGCTTTATTAAATTGTATTTATGTTGTTTTATCCTATGCTTTATTAAATTGTATTTATGTTGTTTTATCCTATGCTTTATTAAATTGTATTTATGTTATTTAACCTATGCTTTATTAAATTGTATTTATGTTGTTTTATCCTATGCTTTATTAAATTGTATTTATGTTGTTTTATCTTATGCTTTATTTAATTGTATTTATGTTGTTTTAACGTATGCTTTATTAAATTGTATTTATGCTGTTTCATCCTATGCTTTATTAAATTGTATTTATGTTGTTTTATTGTAGGCTTTATTAAATTGTATTTATGTTGTTTTAACCTATGCTTTATTAAATTGTATTTATGTTGTTTTATCCTATGCTTTATTAAATTGTATTTATGTTGTTTATCCTATGTTTCATTAAATTGTATTTATGTTGTTTTATCCTATGCTTTATTAAATTGTATTTATGTTGTTTTAACATATGCTTTATTAAATTGTATTTATGTTGTTTTGTCCTATGCTTTATTAAATTGTATTTATGTTGTTTATCCTATGTTTCATTAAATTGTATTTATGTTGTTTTATCCTTTGCTTTATTAAATTGTATTTATGTTGTTTTGTCCAATGTTTTGTTAAATTGTATTTATGTTGTTTTATCCTATGCTTTATTAAATTGTATTTATGTTGTTTTGTCCTATGCTTTATTAAATTGTATTTATGTTGTTTTAACCTATGCTTTATTAAATTTTATTTATGTTGTTTTATCCTATGCTTTATTAAATTGTATTTATGTTGTTTTTTCCTATGCTTTATTAAATTGTATTTATGTTGTTTTATTGTAGGCTTTATTAAATTGTATTTATGTTGTTTTTTCCTATGCTTTATTAAATTGTATTTATGTTGTTTTATTGTAGGCTTTATTAAATTGTATTTATGTTGTTTTAACCTATGCTTTATTAAATTGTATTTATGTTGTTTTATCCTATGCTTTATTAAATTGTATTTATGTTGTTTTAACATATGCTTTATTAAATTGTATTTATGTTGTTTTGTCCTATGCTTTATTAAATTGTATTTATGTTGTTTATCCTATGTTTCATTAAATTGTATTTATGTTGTTTTATCCTATGCTTTATTAAATTGTATTTATGTTGTTTTGTCCTATGCTTTATTAAATTGTATTTATGTTGTTTTAACCTATGCTTTATTAAATTTTATTTATGTTGTTTTATCCTATGCTTTATTAAATTGTATTTATGTTGTTTTAACCTATGCTTTATTAAATTTTATTTATTTTGTTTTATCCTATGCTTTATTAAATTGTATTTATGTTGTTTTATCCTATGCTTTATTAAATTGTATTTATGTTGTTTTATCCTATGCTTTATTAAATTGTATTTATGTTGTTTTAACCTATGCTTTATTAAATTGTATTTATGTTGTTTTATCCTATGCTTTATTAAATTGTATTTATGTTGTTTTATCTTATGCTTTATTTAATTGTATTTATGTTGTTTTAACGTATGCTTTATTAAATTGTATTTATGCTGTTTCATCCTATGCTTTATTAAATTGTATTTATGTTGTTTTAACGTATGCTTTATTAAATTGTATTTATGTTGTTTTATCCTATGATTTATTAAATTGTATATATGTTGTTTTATCCTATGCTTTATTAAATTTTATTTATGTTGTTTTATCCTATGCTTTATTAAATTGTATATATGTTGTTTTATCCTATGCTTTATTAAATTGTATTTATGTTGTTTTATCCTATGCTTTATTAAATTGTATATATGTTGTTTTATCCTATGCTTTATTAAATTGTATTTATGTTGTTTTAACCTATGCTTTATTAAATTGTATTTATGTTGTTTTATCTTATGCTTTATTAAATTGTATTTATGTTGTTTTATCCTATGCTTTATTAAATTGTATTTATGTTGTTTTATCCTATGCTTTATTAAATTGTATTTATGTTGTTTTATCCTATGCTTTATTAAATTTTATTTATGTTGTTTTATCCTATGCTTTATTAAATTGTATTTATGTTGTTTTATCCTATGCTTTATTAAATTTTATTTATGTTGTTTTATCCTATGCTTTATTAAATTTTATTTATGTTGTTTTATCCTTTTCCTTTTTAAATTGTATTTATGTTGTTTTATCCTATGCTTTATTAAATTGAATTTATGTTGTTTTATCCTATGCTTTATTAAATTGTATTTATGTTGTTTTAACCTATGCTTTATTAAATTGTGTTTATGTTGTTTTAACCTATGCTTTATTAAATTGTATTTATGTTGTTTTATCCTATGCTTTATTAAATTGTATTTATGTTGTTTTAACCTATGCTTTCTTAAATTGTATTTATGTTGTTTTATCCTATGCTTTATTAAATTGAATTTATGTTGTTTTATCCTATGCTTTATTAAATTGTATTTATGTTGTTTTAACCTATGCTTTATTAAATTGTATTTATGTTGTTTTAACCTATGCTTTATTAAATTGAATTTATATTGTTTTATCCTATGCTTTATTTAATTGTATTTATGTTGTTTTAATGTATGCTTTATTAAATTGTATTTATGTTGTTTTATCCTATGCTTTATTAAATTGTATTTATGTTGTTTTATCCTATGCTTTATTAAATTGTATTTATGTTGTTTTATCCTGTGCTTTATTAAATTGTATTTATGGGGTTTTATCCTATGCTTTATTAAAAAGTATTTATGTTGTTTTATCCTATGCTTTATTAAATTGGATTTATGTTGTTTTAACCTATGCTTTATTAAATTGTATTTATGTTGTTTTATTGTAGGCTTTATTAAATTGTATTTATGTTGTTTTAACCTATGCTTTATTAAATTGTATTTATGTTGTTTTATCCTATGCTTTATTAAATTGTATTTATGTTGTTTTAACATATGCTTTATTAAATTGTATTTATGTTGTTTTGTCCTATGCTTTATTAAATTGTATTTATGTTGTTTATCCTATGTTTCATTAAATTGTATTTATGTTGTTTTATCCTATGCTTTATTAAATTGTATTTATGTTGTTTTATCCTATGCTTTATTAAATTGTATTTATGTTGTTTTAACCTATGCTTTATTAAATTGTATTTATGTTGTTTTATCCTATGCTTTATTAAATTGTATTTATGTTGTTTTATCTTATGCTTTATTTAATTGTATTTATGTTGTTTTAACGTATGCTTTATTAAATTGTATTTATGCTGTTTCATCCTATGCTTTATTAAATTGTATTTATGTTGTTTTAACGTATGCTTTATTAAATTGTATTTATGTTGTTTTATCCTATGATTTATTAAATTGTATATATGTTGTTTTATCCTATGCTTTATTAAATTTTATTTATGTTGTTTTATCCTATGCTTTATTAAATTGTATATATGTTGTTTTATCCTATGCTTTATTAAATTGTATTTATGTTGTTTTATCCTATGCTTTATTAAATTGTATATATGTTGTTTTATCCTATGCTTTATTAAATTGTATTTATGTTGTTTTAACCTATGCTTTATTAAATTGTATTTATGTTGTTTTATCTTATGCTTTATTAAATTGTATTTATGTTGTTTTATCCTATGCTTTATTAAATTGTATTTATGTTGTTTTATCCTATGCTTTATTAAATTGTATTTATGTTGTTTTATCCTATGCTTTATTAAATTTTATTTATGTTGTTTTATCCTATGCTTTATTAAATTGTATTTATGTTGTTTTATCCTATGCTTTATTAAATTTTATTTATGTTGTTTTATCCTATGCTTTATTAAATTTTATTTATGTTGTTTTATCCTTTTCCTTTTTAAATTGTATTTATGTTGTTTTATCCTATGCTTTATTAAATTGAATTTATGTTGTTTTATCCTATGCTTTATTAAATTGTATTTATGTTGTTTTAACCTATGCTTTATTAAATTGTATTTATGTTGTTTTAACCTATGCTTTATTAAATTGTATTTATGTTGTTTTATCCTATGCTTTATTAAATTGTATTTATGTTGTTTTAACCTATGCTTTCTTAAATTGTATTTATGTTGTTTTATCCTATGCTTTA
Source organism: Phyllobates terribilis (assembly GCF_046119375.1). Taxonomy (NCBI): domain Eukaryota; kingdom Metazoa; phylum Chordata; class Amphibia; order Anura; family Dendrobatidae; genus Phyllobates; species Phyllobates terribilis. The sequence goes on along the minus strand of NW_027362939.1, from coordinate 266,996 downwards.
TTAAATTGAATTTATGTTGTTTTATCCTATGCTTTATTAAATTGTATTTATGTTGTTTTAACCTATGCTTTATTAAATTGTATTTATATTGTTTTATCCTATGCTTTATTAAATTGTATTTATGTTGTTTTAACCTATGCTTTATTAAATTGAATTTATATTGTTTTATCCTATGCTTTATTTAATTGTATTTATGTTGTTTTAATGTATGCTTTATTAAATTGTATTTATGTTGTTTTATCCTATGCTTTATTAAATTGTATTTATGTTGTTTTATCCTATGCTTTATTAAATTGTATTTATGTTGTTTTATCCTGTGCTTTATTAAATTGTATTTATGTGGTTTTATCCTATGCTTTATTAAAAAGTATTTATGTTGTTTTATCCTATGCTTTATTAAATTGTATTTATGTTGTTTTAACCTATGCTTTATTAAATTGTATTTATGTTGTTTTATCTTATGCTTTATTAAATTGTATATATGTTGTTTTATCCTATGCTTTATTAAATTTTATTTATGTTGTTTTATCCTATGCTTTATTAAATTGTATATATGTTGTTTTATCCTATGCTTTATTAAATTGTATTTATGTTGTTTTAACCTATGCTTTATTAAATTGTATTTATGTTGTTTCATCTTATGCTTTATTAAATTGTATTTATGTTGTTTTATCCTATGCTTTATTAAATTGTATTTATATTGTTTTATCCTATGCTTTATTAAATTGTATTTATGTTGTTTTATCCTATGCTTTATTAAATTGTATTTATGTTGTTTTATCCTATGCTTTATTAAATTGTATTTATGTTGTTTTGTCCTATGCTTTATTAAATTGTATTTATGTTGTTTTATTGTATGCTTTATTAAATTGTATTTATGTTGTTTTATCCTATGCTTTATTAAATTGGATTTATGTTGTTTTAACCTATGCTTTATTAAATTGTATTTATGTTGTTTTATCCTATGCTTTATTAAATTGTATTTATGTTGTTTTATCCTATGCTTTATTAAATTGTATTTATGTTGTTTTTTCCTATGCTTTATTAAATTGTATTTATGTTGTTTTATTGTAGGCTTTATTAATTTGTATTTATGTTGTTTTTTCCTATGCTTTATTAAATTGTATTTATGTTGTTTTATTGTAGGCTTTATTAAATTGTATTTATGTTGTTTTAACCTATGCTTTATTAAATTGTATTTATGTTGTTTTATCCTATGCTTTATTAAATTGCATTTATGTTGTTTTAACATATGCTTTATTAAATTGTATTTATGTTTTTTTGTCCTATGCTTTATTAAATTGTATTTATGTTGTTTATCCTATGTTTCATTAAATTGTATTTATGTTGTTTTATCCTATGCTTTATTAAATTGTATTTATGTTGTTTTAACATATGCTTTATTAAATTGTATTTATGTTGTTTTGTCCTATGCTTTATTAAATTGTATTTATGTTGTTTATCCTATGTTTCATTAAATTGTATTTATGTTGTTTTATCCTATGCTTTATTAAATTGTATTTATGTTGTTTTGTCCAATGTTTTGTTAAATTGTATTTATGTTGTTTTATCCTATGCTTTATTAAATTGTATTTATGTTGTTTTGTCCTATGCTTTATTAAATTGTATTTATGTTGTTTTAACCTATGCTTTATTAAATTTTATTTATGTTGTTTTATCCTATGCTTTATTAAATTGTATTTATGTTGTTTTTTCCTATGCTTTATTAAATTGTATTTATGTTGTTTTATTGTAGGCTTTATTAAATTGTATTTATGTTGTTTTTTCCTATGCTTTATTAAATTGTATTTATGTTGTTTTATTGTAGGCTTTATTAAATTGTATTTATGTTGTTTTAACCTATGCTTTATTAAATTGTATTTATGTTGTTTTATCCTATGCTTTATTAAATTGCATTTATGTTGTTTTAACATATGCTTTATTAAATTGTATTTATGTTGTTTTGTCCTATGCTTTATTAAATTGTATTTATGTTGTTTATCCTATGTTTCATTAAATTGTATTTATGTTGTTTTATCCTATGCTTTATTAAATTGTATTTATGTTGTTTTAACATATGCTTTATTAAATTGTATTTATGTTGTTTTGTCCTATGCTTTATTAAATTGTATTTATGTTGTTTATCCTATGTTTCATTAAATTGTATTTATGTTGTTTTATCCTATGCTTTATTAAATTGTATTTATGTTGTTTTGTCCAATGTTTTGTTAAATTGTATTTATGTTGTTTTATCCTATGCTTTATTAAATTGTATTTATGTTGTTTTGTCCTATGCTTTATTAAATTGTATTTATGTTGTTTTAACCTATGCTTTATTAAATTTTATTTATGTTGTTTTATCCTATGCTTTATTAAATTGTATTTATGTTGTTTTAACCTATGCTTTATTAAATTTTATTTATGTTGTTTTATCCTATGCTTTATTAAATTGTATCTATGTTGTTTTATCCTATGCTTTATTAAATTGTATTTATGTTGTTTTATCCTATGCTTTATTAAATTGTATTTATGTTGTTTTATCTTATGCTTTATTTAATTGTATTTATGTTGTTTTAACGTATGCTTTATTAAATTGTATTTATGTTGTTTTATCCTATGATTTATTAAATTGTATATATGTTGTTTTATCCTATGCTTTATTAAATTTTATTTATGTTGTTTTATCCTATGCTTTATTAAATTGTATATATGTTGTTTTATCCTATGCTTTATTAAATTGTATTTATGTTGTTTTAACCTATGCTTTATTAAATTGTATTTATGTTGTTTTATCTTATGCTTTATTAAATTGTATTTATGTTGTTTTATCCTATGCTTTATTAAATTGTATTTATGTTGTTTTATCCTATGCTTTATTAAATTGTATTTATGTTGTTTTATCCTATGCTTTATTAAATTTTATTTATGTTGTTTTATCCTATGCTTTATTAAATTGTATTTATGTTGTTTTATCCTATGCTTTATTAAATTTTATTTATGTTGTTTTATCCTATGCTTTATTAAATTTTATTTATGTTGTTTTATCCTTTTCCTTTTTAAATTGTATTTATGTTGTTTTATCCTATGCTTTATTAAATTGAATTTATGTTGTTTTATCCTATGCTTTATTAAATTGTATTTATGTTGTTTTATCTTATGCTTTATTTAATTGTATTTATGTTGTTTTAACGTATGCTTTATTAAATTGTATTTATGTTGTTTTATCCTAAGCTTTATTAAATTGTATTTATGTTGTTTTATCTTATGCTTTATTAAATTGTATATATGTTGTTTTATCCTATGCTTTATTAAATTTTATTTATGTTGTTTTATCCTATGCTTTATTAAATTGTATATATGTTGTTTTATCCTATGCTTTATTAAATTGTATATATGTTGTTTTATCCTATGCTTTATTAAATTGTATATATGTTGTTTTATCCTATGCTTTATTAAATTTTATTTATGTTGTTTTATCCTATGCTTTATTAAATTGTATATATGTTGTTTTATCCTATGCTTTATTAAATTGTATTTATGTTGTTTTAACCTATGCTTTATTAAATTGTATTTATGTTGTTTTATCTTATGCTTTATTAAATTGTATTTATGTTGTTTTATCCTATGCTTTATTAAATTGTATTTATGTTGTTTTATCCTATGCTTTATTAAATTGTATTTATGTTGTTTTATCCTATGCTTTATTAAATTTTATTTATGTTGTTTTATCCTATGCTTTATTAAATTGTATTTATGTTGTTTTATCCTATGCTTTATTAAATTTTATTTATGTTGTTTTATCCTATGCTTTATTAAATTTTATTTATGTTGTTTTATCCTTTTCCTTTTTAAATTGTATTTATGTTGTTTTATCCTATGCTTTATTAAATTGAATTTATGTTGTTTTATCCTATGCTTTATTAAATTGTATTTATGTTGTTTTAACCTATGCTTTATTAAATTGTATTTATGTTGTTTTAACCTATGCTTTATTAAATTGTATTTATGTTGTTTTATCCTATGCTTTATTAAATTGTATTTATGTTGTTTTAACCTATGCTTTCTTAAATTGTATTTATGTTGTTTTATCCTATGCTTTATTAAATTGAATTTATGTTGTTTTATCCTATGCTTTATTAAATTGTATTTATGTTGTTTTAACCTATGCTTTATTAAATTGTATTTATATTGTTTTATCCTATGCTTTATTAAATTGTATTTATGTTGTTTTAACCTATGCTTTATTAAATTGTATTTATATTGTTTTATCCTATGCTTTATTTAATTGTATTTATGTTGTTTTAATGTATGCTTTATTAAATTGTATTTATGTTGTTTTAACGTATGCTTTATTAAATTGTATTTATGCTGTTTCATCCTATGCTTTATTAAATTGTATTTATGTTGTTTTAACGTATGCTTTATTAAATTGTATTTATGTTGTTTTATCCTATGATTTATTAAATTGTATATATGTTGTTTTATCCTATGCTTTATTAAATTTTATTTATGTTGTTTTATCCTATGCTTTATTAAATTGTATATATGTTGTTTTATCCTATGCTTTATTAAATTGTATTTATGTTGTTTTAACCTATGCTTTATTAAATTGTATTTATGTTGTTTTATCTTATGCTTTATTAAATTGTATTTATGTTGTTTTATCCTATGATTTATTAAATTGTATATATGTTGTTTTATCCTATGCTTTATTAAATTTTATTTATGTTGTTTTATCCTATGCTTTATTAAATTGTATATATGTTGTTTTATCCTATGCTTTATTAAATTGTATTTATGTTGTTTTAACCTATGCTTTATTAAATTGTATTTATGTTGTTTTATCTTATGCTTTATTAAATTGTATTTATGTTGTTTTATCCTATGCTTTATTAAATTGTATTTATGTTGTTTTATCCTATGCTTTATTAAATTGTATTTATGTTGTTTTATCCTGTGCTTTATTAAATTGTATTTATGTGGTTTTATCATATGCTTTATTAAAAAGTATTTATGTTGTTTTATCCTATGCTTTATTAAATTGTATTTATGTTGTTTTAACCTATGCTTTATTAAATTGTATTTATGTTGTTTTATCTTATGCTTTATTAAATTGTATATATGTTGTTTTAACCTATGTTTTATTAAATTGTATTTATGTTGTTTTATCCTATGCTTTATTAAATTGTTTTTATGTTGTTTTATCCTATGCTTTATTAAATTGTATTTATGTTGTTTTTTTCCTATGCTTTATTAAATTGTATTTATGTTGTTTTATTGTAGGCTTTATTAAATTGTATTTATATTGTTTTTTCCTATGCTTTATTAAATTGTATTTATGTTGTTTTATTGTAGGCTTTATTAAATTGTATTTATGTTGTTTTAACCTATGCTTTATTAAATTGTATTTATGTTGTTTTATCCTATGCTTTATTAAATTGCATTTATGTTGTTTTAACATATGCTTTATTAAATTGTATTTATGTTGTTTTGTCCTATGCTTTATTAAATTGTATTTATGTTGTTTTATCCTATGTTTCATTAAATTGTATTTATGTTGTTTTATCCTATGCTTTATTAAATTGTATTTATGTTGTTTTAACATATGCTTTATTAAATTGTATTTATGTTGTTTTGTCCTATGCTTTATTAAATTGTATTTATGTTGTTTATCCTATGTTTCATTAAATTGTATTTATGTTGTTTTATCCTATGCTTTATTAAATTGTATTTATGTTGTTTTGTCCAATGTTTTGTTAAATTGTATTTATGTTGTTTTATCCTATGCTTTATTAAATTGTATTTATGTTGTTTTGTCCTATGCTTTATTAAATTGCATTTATGTTGTTTTAACATATGCTTTATTAAATTGTATTTATGTTGTTTTGTCCTATGCTTTATTAAATTGTATTTATGTTGTTTATCCTATGTTTCATTAAATTGTATTTATGTTGTTTTATCCTATGCTTTATTAAATTGTATTTATGTTGTTTTAACATATGCTTTATTAAATTGTATTTATGTTGTTTTGTCCTATGCTTTATTAAATTGTATTTATGTTGTTTATCCTATGTTTCATTAAATTGTATTTATGTTGTTTTATCCTATGCTTTATTAAATTGTATTTATGTTGTTTTGTCCAATGTTTTGTTAAATTGTATTTATGTTGTTTTATCCTATGCTTTATTAAATTGTATTTATGTTGTTTTGTCCTATGCTTTATTAAATTGTATTTATGTTGTTTTAACCTATGATTTATTAAATTTTATTTATGTTGTTTTATCCTATGCTTTATTAAATTGTATTTATGTTGTTTTAACGTATGCTTTATTAAATTGTATTTATGCTGTTTCATCCTATGCTTTATTAAATTGTATTTATGTTGTTTTATCCTGTGCTTTATTAAATTGTATTTATGTGGTTTTATCATATGCTTTATTAAAAAGTATTTATGTTGTTTTATCCTATGCTTTATTAAATTGTATTTATGTTGTTTTAACCTATGCTTTATTAAATTGTATTTATGTTGTTTTATCTTATGCTTTATTAAATTGTATATATGTTGTTTTAACCTATGTTTTATTAAATTGTATTTATGTTGTTTTATCCTATGCTTTATTAAATTGTTTTTATGTTGTTTTATCCTATGCTTTATTAAATTGTATTTATGTTGTTTTTTTCCTATGCTTTATTAAATTGTATTTATGTTGTTTTATTGTAGGCTTTATTAAATTGTATTTATATTGTTTTTTCCTATGCTTTATTAAATTGTATTTATGTTGTTTTATTGTAGGCTTTATTAAATTGTATTTATGTTGTTTTAACCTATGCTTTATTAAATTGTATTTATGTTGTTTTATCCTATGCTTTATTAAATTGCATTTATGTTGTTTTAACATATGCTTTATTAAATTGTATTTATGTTGTTTTGTCCTATGCTTTATTAAATTGTATTTATGTTGTTTATCCTATGTTTCATTAAATTGTATTTATGTTGTTTTATCCTATGCTTTATTAAATTGTATTTATGTTGTTTTAACATATGCTTTATTAAATTGTATTTATGTTGTTTTGTCCTATGCTTTATTAAATTGTATTTATGTTGTTTATCCTATGTTTCATTAAATTGTATTTATGTTGTTTTATCCTATGCTTTATTAAATTGTATTTATGTTGTTTTGTCCAATGTTTTGTTAAATTGTATTTATGTTGTTTTATCCTATGCTTTATTAAATTGTATTTATGTTGTTTTGTCCTATGCTTTATTAAATTGCATTTATGTTGTTTTAACATATGCTTTATTAAATTGTATTTATGTTGTTTTGTCCTATGCTTTATTAAATTGTATTTATGTTGTTTATCCTATGTTTCATTAAATTGTATTTATGTTGTTTTATCCTATGCTTTATTAAATTGTATTTATGTTGTTTTAACATATGCTTTATTAAATTGTATTTATGTTGTTTTGTCCTATGCTTTATTAAATTGTATTTATGTTGTTTATCCTATGTTTCATTAAATTGTATTTATGTTGTTTTATCCTATGCTTTATTAAATTGTATTTATGTTGTTTTGTCCAATGTTTTGTTAAATTGTATTTATGTTGTTTTATCCTATGCTTTATTAAATTGTATTTATGTTGTTTTAACCTATGCTTTATTAAATTGTATTTATGTTGTTTTATCTTATGCTTTATTAAATTGTATTTATGTTGTTTTATCCTATGCTTTATTAAATTGTATTTATGTTGTTTTATCCTATGCTTTATTAAATTGTATTTATGTTGTTTTATCCTGTGCTTTATTAAATTGTATTTATGTGGTTTTATCATATGCTTTATTAAAAAGTATTTATGTTGTTTTATCCTATGCTTTATTAAATTGTATTTATGTTGTTTTAACCTATGCTTTATTAAATTGTATTTATGTTGTTTTATCTTATGCTTTATTAAATTGTATATATGTTGTTTTAACCTATGTTTTATTAAATTGTATTTATGTTGTTTTATCCTATGCTTTATTAAATTGTTTTTATGTTGTTTTATCCTATGCTTTATTAAATTGTATTTATGTTGTTTTTTTCCTATGCTTTATTAAATTGTATTTATGTTGTTTTATTGTAGGCTTTATTAAATTGTATTTATATTGTTTTTTCCTATGCTTTATTAAATTGTATTTATGTTGTTTTATTGTAGGCTTTATTAAATTGTATTTATGTTGTTTTAACCTATGCTTTATTAAATTGTATTTATGTTGTTTTATCCTATGCTTTATTAAATTGCATTTATGTTGTTTTAACATATGCTTTATTAAATTGTATTTATGTTGTTTTGTCCTATGCTTTATTAAATTGTATTTATGTTGTTTTATCCTATGTTTCATTAAATTGTATTTATGTTGTTTTATCCTATGCTTTATTAAATTGTATTTATGTTGTTTTAACATATGCTTTATTAAATTGTATTTATGTTGTTTTGTCCTATGCTTTATTAAATTGTATTTATGTTGTTTATCCTATGTTTCATTAAATTGTATTTATGTTGTTTTATCCTATGCTTTATTAAATTGTATTTATGTTGTTTTGTCCAATGTTTTGTTAAATTGTATTTATGTTGTTTTATCCTATGCTTTATTAAATTGTATTTATGTTGTTTTGTCCTATGCTTTATTAAATTGCATTTATGTTGTTTTAACATATGCTTTATTAAATTGTATTTATGTTGTTTTGTCCTATGCTTTATTAAATTGTATTTATGTTGTTTATCCTATGTTTCATTAAATTGTATTTATGTTGTTTTATCCTATGCTTTATTAAATTGTATTTATGTTGTTTTAACATATGCTTTATTAAATTGTATTTATGTTGTTTTGTCCTATGCTTTATTAAATTGTATTTATGTTGTTTATCCTGTTTCATTAAATTGTATTTATGTTGTTTTATCCTATGCTTTATTAAATTGTATTTATGTTGTTTTGTCCAATGTTTTGTTAAATTGTATTTATGTTGTTTTATCCTATGCTTTATTAAATTGTATTTATGTTGTTTTGTCCTATGCTTTATTAAATTGTATTTATGTTGTTTTAACCTATGATTTATTAAATTTTATTTATGTTGTTTTATCCTATGCTTTATTAAATTGTATTTATGTTGTTTTAACGTATGCTTTATTAAATTGTATTTATGCTGTTTCATCCTATGCTTTATTAAATTGTATTTATGTTGTTTATCCTATGTTTCATTAAATTGTATTTATGTTGTTTTATCCTATGCTTTATTAAATTGTATTTATGTTGTTTTGTCCAATGTTTTGTTAAATTGTATTTATGTTGTTTTATCCTATGCTTTATTAAATTGTATTTATGTTGTTTTGTCCTATGCTTTATTAAATTGTATTTATGTTGTTTTAACCTATGATTTATTAAATTTTATTTATGTTGTTTTATCCTATGCTTTATTAAATTGTATTTATGTTGTTTTAACGTATGCTTTATTAAATTGTATTTATGCTGTTTCATCCTATGCTTTATTAAATTGTATTTATGTTGTTTTAACGTATGCTTTATTAAATTGTATTTATGTTGTTTTATCCTATGATTTATTAAATTGTATATATGTTGTTTTATCCTATGCTTTATTAAATTTTATTTATGATGTTTTATCCTATGCTTTATTAAATTGTATATATGTTGTTTTATCCTATGCTTTATTAAATTGTATTTATGTTGTTTTAACCTATGCTTTATTAAATTGTATTTATGTTGTTTTATCTTATGCTTTATTAAATTGTATTTATGTTGTTTTATCCTATGATTTATTAAATTGTATATATGTTGTTTTATCCTATGCTTTATTAAATTTTATTTATGTTGTTTTATCCTATGCTTTATTAAATTGTATATATGTTGTTTTATCCTATGCTTTATTAAATTGTATTTATGTTGTTTTAACCTATGCTTTATTAAATTGTATTTATGTTGTTTTATCTTATGCTTTATTAAATTGTATTTATGTTGTTTTATCCTATGCTTTATTAAATTGTATTTATGTTGTTTTATCCTATGCTTTATTAAATTGTATTTATGTTGTTTTATCCTGTGCTTTATTAAATTGTATTTATGTGGTTTTATCATATGCTTTATTAAAAAGTATTTATGTTGTTTTATCCTATGCTTTATTAAATTGTATATATGTTGTTTTATCCTATGCTTTATTAAATTGTATTTATGTTGTTTTAACCTATGCTTTATTAAATTGTATTTATGTTGTTTTATCTTATGCTTTATTAAATTGTATTTATGTTGTTTTATCCTATGCTTTATTAAATTGTATTTATGTTGTTTTATCCTATGCTTTATTAAATTGTATTTATGTTGTTTTATCCTGTGCTTTATTAAATTGTATTTATGTGGTTTTATCATATGCTTTATTAAAAAGTATTTATGTTGTTTTATCCTATGCTTTATTAAATTGTATTTATGTTGTTTTAACCTATGCTTTATTAAATTGTATTTATGTTGTTTTATCTTATGCTTTATTAAATTGTATATATGTTGTTTTAACCTATGTTTTATTAAATTGTATTTATGTTGTTTTATCCTATGCTTTATTAAATTGTTTTTATGTTGTTTTATCCTATGCTTTATTAAATTGTATTTATGTTGTTTTTTTCCTATGCTTTATTAAATTGTATTTATGTTGTTTTATTGTAGGCTTTATTAAATTGTATTTATATTGTTTTTTCCTATGCTTTATTAAATTGTATTTATGTTGTTTTATTGTAGGCTTTATTAAATTGTATTTATGTTGTTTTAACCTATGCTTTATTAAATTGTATTTATGTTGTTTTATCCTATGCTTTATTAAATTGCATTTATGTTGTTTTAACATATGCTTTATTAAATTGTATTTATGTTGTTTTGTCCTATGCTTTATTAAATTGTATTTATGTTGTTTATCCTATGTTTCATTAAATTGTATTTATGTTGTTTTATCCTATGCTTTATTAAATTGTATTTATGTTGTTTTAACATATGCTTTATTAAATTGTATTTATGTTGTTTTGTCCTATGCTTTATTAAATTGTATTTATGTTGTTTATCCTATGTTTCATTAAATTGTATTTATGTTGTTTTATCCTATGCTTTATTGAATTGTATTTATGTTGTTTTGTTAATGTTTTGTTAAATTGTATTTATGTTGTTTTATCCTATGCTTTATTAAATTGTATTTATGTTGTTTTGTCCTATGCTTTATTAAATTGCATTTATGTTGTTTTAACATATGCTTTATTAAATTGTATTTATGTTGTTTTGTCCTATGCTTTATTAAATTGTATTTATGTTGTTTATCCTATGTTTCATTAAATTGTATTTATGTTGTTTTATCCTATGCTTTATTAAATTGTATTTATGTTGTTTTAACATATGCTTTATTAAATTGTATTTATGTTGTTTTGTCCTATGCTTTATTAAATTGTATTTATGTTGTTTATCCTATGTTTCATTAAATTGTATTTATGTTGTTTTATCCTATGCTTTATTAAATTGTATTTATGTTGTTTTGTCCAATGTTTTGTTAAATTGTATTTATGTTGTTTTATCCTATGCTTTATTAAATTGTATTTATGTTGTTTTGTCCTATGCTTTATTAAATTGTATTTATGTTGTTTTAACCTATGATTTATTAAATTTTATTTATGTTGTTTTATCCTATGCTTTATTAAATTGTATTTATGTTGTTTTAACGTATGCTTTTTTAAATTGTATTTATGTTGTTTTATCCTATGATTTATTAAATTGTATATATGTTGTTTTATCCTATGCTTTATTAAATTTTATTTATGATGTTTTATCCTATGCTTTATTAAATTGTATATATGTTGTTTTATCCTATGCTTTATTAAATTGTATTTATGTTGTTTTAACCTATGCTTTATTAAATTGTATTTATGTTGTTTTATCTTATGCTTTATTAAATTGTATTTATGTTGTTTTATCCTATGATTTATTAAATTGTATATATGTTGTTTTATCCTATGCTTTATTAAATTTTATTTATGTTGTTTTATCCTATGCTTTATTAAATTGTATATATGTTGTTTTATCCTATGCTTTATTAAATTGTATTTATGTTGTTTTAACCTATGCTTTATTAAATTGTATTTATGTTGTTTTATCTTATGCTTTATTAAATTGTATTTATGTTGTTTTATCCTATGCTTTATTAAATTGTATTTATGTTGTTTTATCCTATGCTTTATTAAATTGTATTTATGTTGTTTTATCCTGTGCTTTATTAAATTGTATTTATGTGGTTTTATCATATGCTTTATTAAAAAGTATTTATGTTGTTTTATCCTATGCTTTATTAAATTGTATTTATGTTGTTTTAACCTATGCTTTATTAAATTGTATTTATGTTGTTTTATCTTATGCTTTATTAAATTGTATATATGTTGTTTTATCCTATGCTTTATTAAATTTTATTTATGTTGTTTTATCCTATGCTTTATTAAATTGTATATATGTTGTTTTATCCTATGCTTTATTAAATTGTATTTATGTTGTTTTAACCTATGCTTTATTAAATTGTATTTATGTTGTTTTATCTTATGCTTTATTAAATTGGATTTATGTTGTTTTAACCTATGCTTTATTAAATTGTATTTATGTTGTTTTATCCTATGCTTTATTAAATTGTATTTATGTTGTTTTATCCTATGCTTTATTAAATTGTATTTATGTTGTTTTTTTCCTATGCTTTATTAAATTGTATTTATGTTGTTTTATTGTAGGCTTTATTAAATTGTATTTATATTGTTTTTTCCTATGCTTTATTAAATTGTATTTATGTTGTTTTATTGTAGGCTTTATTAAATTGTATTTATGTTGTTTTAACCTATGCTTTATTAAATTGTATTTATGTTGTTTTATCCTATGCTTTATTAAATTGCATTTATGTTGTTTTAACATATGCTTTATTAAATTGTATTTATGTTGTTTTGTCCTATGCTTTATTAAATTGTATTTATGTTGTTTATCCTATGTTTCATTAAATTGTATTTATGTTGTTTTATCCTATGCTTTATTAAATTGTATTTATGTTGTTTTAACATATGCTTTATTAAATTGTATTTATGTTGTTTTGTCCTATGCTTTATTAAATTGTATTTATGTTGTTTATCCTATGTTTCATTAAATTGTATTTATGTTGTTTTATCCTATGCTTTATTAAATTGTATTTATGTTGTTTTGTCCAATGTTTTGTTAAATTGTATTTATGTTGTTTTATCCTATGCTTTATTAAATTGTATTTATGTTGTTTTGTCCTATGCTTTATTAAATTGCATTTATGTTGTTTTAACATATGCTTTATTAAATTGTATTTATGTTGTTTTGTCCTATGCTTTATTAAATTGTATTTATGTTGTTTATCCTATGTTTCATTAAATTGTATTTATGTTGTTTTATCCTATGCTTTATTAAATTGTATTTATGTTGTTTTAACATATGCTTTATTAAATTGTATTTATGTTGTTTTGTCCTATGCTTTATTAAATTGTATTTATGTTGTTTATCCTATGTTTCATTAAATTGTATTTATGTTGTTTTATCCTATGCTTTATTAAATTGTATTTATGTTGTTTTAACCTATGCTTTATTAAATTGTATTTATGTTGTTTTATCTTATGCTTTATTAAATTGTATATATGTTGTTTTAACCTATGTTTTATTAAATTGTATTTATGTTGTTTTATCCTATGCTTTATTAAATTGTTTTTATGTTGTTTTATCCTATGCTTTATTAAATTGTATTTATGTTGTTTTTTTCCTATGCTTTATTAAATTGTATTTATGTTGTTTTATTGTAGGCTTTATTAAATTGTATTTATATTGTTTTTTCCTATGCTTTATTAAATTGTATTTATGTTGTTTTATTGTAGGCTTTATTAAATTGTATTTATGTTGTTTTAACCTATGCTTTATTAAATTGTATTTATGTTGTTTTATCCTATGCTTTATTAAATTGCATTTATGTTGTTTTAACATATGCTTTATTAAATTGTATTTATGTTGTTTTGTCCTATGCTTTATTAAATTGTATTTATGTTGTTTATCCTATGTTTCATTAAATTGTATTTATGTTGTTTTATCCTATGCTTTATTAAATTGTATTTATGTTGTTTTAACATATGCTTTATTAAATTGTATTTATGTTGTTTTGTCCTATGCTTTATTAAATTGTATTTATGTTGTTTATCCTATGTTTCATTAAATTGTATTTATGTTGTTTTATCCTATGCTTTATTAAATTGTATTTATGTTGTTTTGTCCAATGTTTTGTTAAATTGTATTTATGTTGTTTTATCCTATGCTTTATTAAATTGTATTTATGTTGTTTTGTCCTATGCTTTATTAAATTGCATTTATGTTGTTTTAACATATGCTTTATTAAATTGTATTTATGTTGTTTTGTCCTATGCTTTATTAAATTGTATTTATGTTGTTTATCCTATGTTTCATTAAATTGTATTTATGTTGTTTTATCCTATGCTTTATTAAATTGTATTTATGTTGTTTTAACATATGCTTTATTAAATTGTATTTATGTTGTTTTGTCCTATGCTTTATTAAATTGTATTTATGTTGTTTATCCTATGTTTCATTAAATTGTATTTATGTTGTTTTATCCTATGCTTTATTAAATTGTATTTATGTTGTTTTGTCCAATGTTTTGTTAAATTGTATTTATGTTGTTTTATCCTATGCTTTATTAAATTGTATTTATGTTGTTTTGTCCTATGCTTTATTAAATTGTATTTATGTTGTTTTAACCTATGATTTATTAAATTTTATTTATGTTGTTTTATCCTATGCTTTATTAAATTGTATTTATGTTGTTTTAACGTATGCTTTTTTAAATTGTATTTATGTTGTTTTATCCTATGATTTATTAAATTGTATATATGTTGTTTTATCCTATGCTTTATTAAATTTTATTTATGATGTTTTATCCTATGCTTTATTAAATTGTATATATGTTGTTTTATCCTATGCTTTATTAAATTGTATTTATGTTGTTTTAACCTATGCTTTATTAAATTGTATTTATGTTGTTTTATCTTATGCTTTATTAAATTGTATTTATGTTGTTTTATCCTATGATTTATTAAATTGTATATATGTTGTTTTATCCTATGCTTTATTAAATTTTATTTATGTTGTTTTATCCTATGCTTTATTAAATTGTATATATGTTGTTTTATCCTATGCTTTATTAAATTGTATTTATGTTGTTTTAACCTATGCTTTATTAAATTGTATTTATGTTGTTTTATCTTATGCTTTATTAAATTGTATTTATGTTGTTTTATCCTATGCTTTATTAAATTGTATTTATGTTGTTTTATCCTATGCTTTATTAAATTGTATTTATGTTGTTTTATCCTGTGCTTTATTAAATTGTATTTATGTGGTTTTATCATATGCTTTATTAAAAAGTATTTATGTTGTTTTATCCTATGCTTTATTAAATTGTATTTATGTTGTTTTAACCTATGCTTTATTAAATTGTATTTATGTTGTTTTATCTTATGCTTTATTAAATTGTATATATGTTGTTTTATCCTATGCTTTATTAAATTTTATTTATGTTGTTTTATCCTATGCTTTATTAAATTGTATATATGTTGTTTTATCCTATGCTTTATTAAATTGTATTTATGTTGTTTTAACCTATGCTTTATTAAATTGTATTTATGTTGTTTTATCTTATGCTTTATTAAATTGGATTTATGTTGTTTTAACCTATGCTTTATTAAATTGTATTTATGTTGTTTTATCCTATGCTTTATTAAATTGTATTTATGTTGTTTTATCCTATGCTTTATTAAATTGTATTTATGTTGTTTTTTTCCTATGCTTTATTAAATTGTATTTATGTTGTTTTATTGTAGGCTTTATTAAATTGTATTTATATTGTTTTTTCCTATGCTTTATTAAATTGTATTTATGTTGTTTTATTGTAGGCTTTATTAAATTGTATTTATGTTGTTTTAACCTATGCTTTATTAAATTGTATTTATGTTGTTTTATCCTATGCTTTATTAAATTGCATTTATGTTGTTTTAACATATGCTTTATTAAATTGTATTTATGTTGTTTTGTCCTATGCTTTATTAAATTGTATTTATGTTGTTTATCCTATGTTTCATTAAATTGTATTTATGTTGTTTTATCCTATGCTTTATTAAATTGTATTTATGTTGTTTTAACATATGCTTTATTAAATTGTATTTATGTTGTTTTATCCTATGCTTTATTAAATTGAATTTATGTTGTTTTATCCTATGCTTTATTAAATTGTATTTATGTTGTTTTAACCTATGCTTTATTAAATTGTATTTATATTGTTTTATCCTATGCTTTATTAAATTGTATTTATGATGTTTTAACCTATGCTTTATTAAATTGTATTTATATTGTTTTATCCTATGCTTTATTTAATTGTATTTATGTTGTTTTAACGTATGCTTTATTAAATTGTATTTATGTTGTTTTATCCTAAGCTTTATTAAATTGTATTTATGTTGTTTTATCTTATGCTTTATTAAATTGTATATATGTTGTTTTATCCTATGCTTTATTAAATTTTATTTATGTTGTTTTATCCTATGCTTTATTAAATTGTATATATGTTGTTTTATCCTATGCTTTATTAAATTGTATATATGTTGTTTTATCCTATGCTTTATTAAATTGTATATATGTTGTTTTATCCTATGCTTTATTAAATTTTATTTATCTTGTTTTATCCTATGCTTTATTAAATTGTATATATGTTGTTTTATCCTATGCTTTATTAAATTGTATTTATGTTGTTTTAACCTATGCTTTATTAAATTGTATTTATGTTGTTTTATCTTATGCTTTATTAAATTGTATTTATGTTGTTTTATCCTATGCTTTATTAAATTGTATTTATGTTGTTTTATCCTATGCTTTATTAAATTGTATTTATGTTGTTTTATCCTATGCTTTATTAAATTTTATTTATGTTGTTTTATCCTATGCTTTATTAAATTGTATTTATGTTGTTTTATCCTATGCTTTATTAAATTTTATTTATGTTGTTTTATCCTATGCTTTATTAAATTTTATTTATGTTGTTTTATCCTTTTCCTTTTTAAATTGTATTTATGTTGTTTTATCCTATGCTTTATTAAATTGTATTTATGTTGTTTTAACCTATGCTTTATTAAATTGTATTTATGTTGTTTTATCTTATGCTTTATTAAATTGGATTTATGTTGTTTTAACCTATGCTTTATTAAATTGTATTTATGTTGTTTTATCCTATGCTTTATTAAATTGTATTTATGTTGTTTTATCCTATGCTTTATTAAATTGTATTTATGTTGTTTTTTTCCTATGCTTTATTAAATTGTATTTATGTTGTTTTATTGTAGGCTTTATTAAATTGTATTTATATTGTTTTTTCCTATGCTTTATTAAATTGTATTTATGTTGTTTTATTGTAGGCTTTATTAAATTGTATTTATGTTGTTTTAACCTATGCTTTATTAAATTGTATTTATGTTGTTTTATCCTATGCTTTATTAAATTGCATTTATGTTGTTTTAACATATGCTTTATTAAATTGTATTTATGTTGTTTTGTCCTATGCTTTATTAAATTGTATTTATGTTGTTTATCCTATGTTTCATTAAATTGTATTTATGTTGTTTTATCCTATGCTTTATTAAATTGTATTTATGTTGTTTTAACATATGCTTTATTAAATTGTATTTATGTTGTTTTATCCTATGCTTTATTAAATTGAATTTATGTTGTTTTATCCTATGCTTTATTAAATTGTATTTATGTTGTTTTAACCTATGCTTTATTAAATTGTATTTATATTGTTTTATCCTATGCTTTATTAAATTGTATTTATGTTGTTTTAACCTATGCTTTATTAAATTGTATTTATATTGTTTTATCCTATGCTTTATTTAATTGTATTTATGTTGTTTTAACGTATGCTTTATTAAATTGTATTTATGTTGTTTTATCCTAAGCTTTATTAAATTGTATTTATGTTGTTTTATCTTATGCTTTATTAAATTGTATATATGTTGTTTTATCCTATGCTTTATTAAATTTTATTTATGTTGTTTTATCCTATGCTTTATTAAATTGTATATATGTTGTTTTATCCTATGCTTTATTAAATTGTATATATGTTGTTTTATCCTATGCTTTATTAAATTGTATATATGTTGTTTTATCCTATGCTTTATTAAATTTTATTTATCTTGTTTTATCCTATGCTTTATTAAATTGTATATATGTTGTTTTATCCTATGCTTTATTAAATTGTATTTATGTTGTTTTAACCTATGCTTTATTAAATTGTATTTATGTTGTTTTATCTTATGCTTTATTAAATTGTATTTATGTTGTTTTATCCTATGCTTTATTAAATTGTATTTATGTTGTTTTATCCTATGCTTTATTAAATTGTATTTATGTTGTTTTATCCTATGCTTTATTAAATTTTATTTATGTTGTTTTATCCTATGCTTTATTAAATTGTATTTATGTTGTTTTATCCTATGCTTTATTAAATTTTATTTATGTTGTTTTATCCTATGCTTTATTAAATTTTATTTATGTTGTTTTATCCTTTTCCTTTTTAAATTGTATTTATGTTGTTTTATCCTATGCTTTATTAAATTGAATTTATGTTGTTTTATCCTATGCTTTATTAAATTGTATTTATGTTGTTTTAACCTATGCTTTATTAAATTGTATTTATGTTGTTTTAACCTATGCTTTATAAAATTGTATTTATGTTGTTTTATCCTATGCTTTATTAAATTGTATTTATGTTGTTTTAACCTATGCTTTCTTAAATTGTATTTATGTTGTTTTATCCTATGCTTTATTAAATTGAATTTATGTTGTTTTATCCTATGCTTTATTAAATTGTATTTATGTTGTTTTATCCTATGCTTTATTAAATTGTATTTATGTTGTTTTATCCTATGCTTTATTAAATTGTATTTATGTTGTTTTTTCCTATGCTTTATTAAATTGCATTTATGTTGTTTTATTGTAGGCTTTATTAAATTGTATTTATGTTGTTTTGTCCAATGTTTTGTTAAATTGTATTTATGTTGTTTTATCCTATGCTTTATTAAATTGTATTTATGTTGTTTTAACATATGCTTTATTAAATTGTATTTATGTTGTTTTGTCCAATGTTTTGTTAAATTGTATTTATGTTGTTTTATCCTATGCTTTATTAAATTGTATTTATGTTGTTTTAACATATGCTTTATTAAATTGTATTTATGTTGTTTTGTCCTATGCTTTATTAAATTGTATTTATGTTGTTTTGTCCAATGTTTTGTTAAATTGTATTTATGTTGTTTTATCCTATGCTTTATTAAATTGTATTTATGTTGTTTTGTCCTATGCTTTATTAAATTGTATTTATGTTGTTTTAACCTATGCTTTATTAAATTTTATTTATGTTGTTTTATCCTATGCTTTATTAAATTGTATATATGTTGTTTTATCCTATGCTTTATTAAATTGTATTTATGTTGTTTTAACCTATGCTTTATTAAATTGTATTTATGTTGTTTTATCTTATGCTTTATTAAATTGTATTTATGTTGTTTTATCCTATGCTTTATTAAATTGTATTTATGTTGTTTTATCCTATGCTTTATTAAATTGTATTTATGTTGTTTTATCCTATGCTTTATTAAATTGTATTTATGTTGTTTTATCCTATGCTTTATTAAATTGTATTTATGTTGTTTTATCCTATGCTTTATTAAATTTTATTTATGTTGTTTTATCCTATGCTTTATTAAATTTTATTTATGTTGTTTTATCCTTTTCCTTTTTAAATTGTATTTATGTTGTTTTATCCTATGCTTTATTAAATTGAATTTATGTTGTTTTATCCTATGCTTTATTAAATTGTATTTATGTTGTTTTAACCTATGCTTTATTAAATTGTATTTATGTTGTTTTATCCTATGCTTTATTAAATTGTATTTATGCTGTTTTAACCTATGCTTTATTAAATTGTATTTATGTTGTTTTAACCTATGCTTTATTAAATTGTATTTATGTTGTTTTATCCTATGCTTTATTAAATTGTATTTATGTTGTTTTAACCTATGCTTTATTAAATTGTATTTATGTTGTTTTATCTTATGCTTTATTAAATTGTATTTATGTTGTTTTATCCTATGCTTTATTAAATTGTATTTATGTTGTTTTATCCTATGCTTTATTAAATTGTATTTATGTTGTTTTATCCTATGCTTTATTAAATTTTATTTATGTTGTTTTATCCTATGCTTTATTAAATTGTATTTATGTTGTTTTGTCCAATGTTTTGTTAAATTGTATTTATTTTGTTTTATCCTATGCTTTATTAAATTGTATTTATGTTGTTTTGTCCTATGCTTTATTAAATTGTATTTATGTTGTTTTAACCTATGCTTTATTAAATTTTATTTATGTTGTTTTATCCTATGCTTTATTAAATTGTATTTATGTTGTTTTAACCTATGCTTTATTAAATTTTATTTATGTTGTTTTATCCTATGCTTTATTAAATTTTATTTATGTTGTTTTAACCTATGCTTTATTAAATTGTATTTATGTTGTTTTATCTTATGCTTTATTAAATTGTATTTATGTTGTTTTATCCTATGCTTTATTAAATTGTATTTATGTTGTTTTATCCTATGCTTTATTAAATTGTATTTATGTTGTTTTATCCTATGCTTTATTAAATTTTATTTATGTTGTTTTATCCTATGCTTTATTAAATTGTATTTATGTTGTTTTGTCCAATGTTTTGTTAAATTGTATTTATGTTGTTTTATCCTATGCTTTATTAAATTGTATTTATGTTGTTTTGTCCTATGCTTTATTAAATTGTATTTATGTTGTTTTAACCTATGCTTTATTAAATTTTATTTATGTTGTTTTATCCTATGCTTTATTAAATTGTATTTATGTTGTTTTAACCTATGCTTTATTAAATTTTATTTATGTTGTTTTATCCTATGCTTTATTAAATTGTATTTATGTTGTTTTATCCTATGCTTTATTAAATTGTATTTATGTTGTTTTATCCTATGCTTTATTAAATTGTATTTATGTTGTTTTAACCTATGCTTTATTAAATTGTATTTATGTTGTTTTATTCTATGCTTTATTAAATTGTATTTATGTTGTTTTATCTTATGCTTTATTTAATTGTATTTATGTTGTTTTAACGTATGCTTTATTAAATTGTATTTATGCTGTTTCATCCTATGCTTTATTAAATTGTATTTATGTTGTTTTAACGTATGCTTTATTAAATTGTATTTATGTTGTTTTATCCTATGATTTATTAAATTGTATATATGTTGTTTTATCCTATGCTTTATTAAATTTTATTTATGTTGTTTTATCCTATGCTTTATTAAATTGTATATATGTTGTTTTATCCTATGCTTTATTAAATTGTATTTATGTTGTTTTGTCCTATGCTTTATTAAATTGTATTTATGTTGTTTTAACCTATGCTTTATTAAATTTTATTTATGTTGTTTTATCCTATGCTTTATTAAATTGTATTTATGTTGTTTTAACCTATGCTTTATTAAATTTTATTTATGTTGTTTTATCCTATGCTTTATTAAATTGTATTTATGTTGTTTTATCCTATGCTTTATTAAATTGTATTTATGTTGTTTTATCCTATGCTTTATTAAATTGTATTTATGTTGTTTTAACCTATGCTTTATTAAATTGTATTTATGTTGTTTTATTCTATGCTTTATTAAATTGTATTTATGTTGTTTTATCTTATGCTTTATTTAATTGTATTTATGTTGTTTTAACGTATGCTTTATTAAATTGTATTTATGCTGTTTCATCCTATGCTTTATTAAATTGTATTTATGTTGTTTTAACGTATGCTTTATTAAATTGTATTTATGTTGTTTTATCCTATGATTTATTAAATTGTATATATGTTGTTTTATCCTATGCTTTATTAAATTTTATTTATGTTGTTTTATCCTATGCTTTATTAAATTGTATATATGTTGTTTTATCCTATGCTTTATTAAATTGTATTTATGTTGTTTTAACCTATGCTTTATTAAATTGTATTTATGTTGTTTTATCTTATGCTTTATTAAATTGTATTTATGTTGTTTTATCCTATGCTTTATTAAATTGAATTTATGTTGTTTTATCCTATGCTTTATTAAATTGTATTTATGTTGTTTTAACCTATGCTTTATTAAATTCTATTTATATTGTTTTATCCTATGCTTTATTAAATTGTATTTATGTTGTTTTAACCTATGCTTTATTAAATTGTATTTATATTGTTTTATCCTATGCTTTATTTAATTGTATTTATGTTGTTTTAACGTATGCTTTATTAAATTGTATTTATGTTGTTTTATCCTAAGCTTTATTAAATTGTATTTATGTTGTTTTATCTTATGCTTTATTAAATTGTATATATGTTGTTTTATCCTATGCTTTATTAAATTTTATTTATGTTGTTTTATCCTATGCTTTATTAAATTGTATATATGTTGTTTTATCCTATGCTTTATTAAATTGTATTTATGTTGTTTTAACCTATGCTTTATTAAATTGTATTTATGTTGTTTTATCTTATGCTTTATTAAATTGTATTTATGTTGTTTTATCCTATGCTTTATTAAATTGTATTTATGTTGTTTTATCCTATGCTTTATTAAATTGTATTTATGTTGTTTTATCCTATGCTTTATTAAATTTTATTTATGTTGTTTTATCCTATGCTTTATTAAATTTTATTTATGTTGTTTTATCCTTTTCCTTTTTAAATTGTATTTATGTTGTTTTAACCTATGCTTTATTAAATTGTATTTATATTGTTTTATCCTATGCTTTATTTAATTGTATTTATGTTGTTTTAACGTATGCTTTATTAAATTGTATTTATGTTGTTTTATCCTATGCTTTATTAAATTGTATTTATGTTGTTTTATCCTGTGCTTTATTAAATTGTATTTATGTGGTTTTATCCTATGCTTTATTAAAAAGTATTTATGTTGTTTTATCCTATGCTTTATTAAATTGTATTTATGTTGTTTTATCCTATGCTTTATTAAATTGTATTTATGTTGTTTAATCCTATGCTTTATTAAATTTTATTTATGTTGTTTTATCCTATG
The DNA here is from genome assembly GCF_046119375.1 of Phyllobates terribilis. Taxonomy (NCBI): domain Eukaryota; kingdom Metazoa; phylum Chordata; class Amphibia; order Anura; family Dendrobatidae; genus Phyllobates; species Phyllobates terribilis. The sequence continues at coordinate 243,733 of NW_027362939.1, read as the reverse complement.
CTTTATTAAATTTTATTTATGTTGTTTTATCCTATGCTTTATTAAATTGTATTTATGTTGTTTTATCCTATGCTTTATTAAATTTTATTAATGTTGTTTTATCCTATGCTTTATTAAATTTTATTTATGTTGTTTTATCCTTTTCCTTTTTAAATTGTATTTATGTTGTTTTAACCTATGCTTTATTAAATTGTATTTATATTGTTTTATCCTATGCTTTATTTAATTGTATTTATGTTGTTTTAACGTATGCTTTATTAAATTGTATTTATGTTGTTTTATCCTATGCTTTATTAAATTGTATTTATGTTGTTTTATCCTGTGCTTTATTAAATTGTATTTATGTGGTTTTATCCTATGCTTTATTAAAAAGTATTTATGTTGTTTTATCCTATGCTTTATTAAATTGTATTTATGTTGTTTTATCCTATGCTTTATTAAATTGTATTTATGTTGTTTAATCCTATGCTTAATTAAATTTTATTTATGTTGTTTTATTGTAGGCTTTATTAAATTGTATTTATATTGTTTTTTCCTATGCTTTATTAAATTGTATTTATGTTGTTTTATTGTAGGCTTTATTAAATTGTATTTATGTTGTTTTAACCTATGCTTTATTAAATTGTATTTATGTTGTTTTATCCTATGCTTTATTAAATTGCATTTATGTTGTTTTAACATATGCTTTATTAAATTGTATTTATGTTGTTTTGTCCTATGCTTTATTAAATTGTATTTATGTTGTTTATCCTATGTTTCATTAAATTGTATTTATGTTGTTTTATCCTATGCTTTATTAAATTGTATTTATGTTGTTTTAACATATGCTTTATTAAATTGTATTTATGTTGTTTTGTCCTATGCTTTATTAAATTGTATTTATGTTGTTTATCCTATGTTTCATTAAATTGTATTTATGTTGTTTTATCCTATGCTTTATTAAATTGTATTTATGTTGTTTTGTCCAATGTTTTGTTAAATTGTATTTATGTTGTTTTATCCTATGCTTTATTAAATTGTATTTATGTTGTTTTGTCCTATGCTTTATTAAATTGTATTTATGTTGTTTTAACCTATGATTTATTAAATTTTATTTATGTTGTTTTATCCTATGCTTTATTAAATTGTATTTATGTTGTTTTAACCTATGCTTTATTAAATTTTATTTATGTTGTTTTATCCTATGCTTTATTAAATTGTATCTATGTTGTTTTATCCTATGCTTTATTAAATTGTATTTATGTTGTTTTATCCTATGCTTTATTAAATTGTATTTATGTTGTTTTAACCTATGCTTTATTAAATTGTATTTATGTTGTTTTATCCTATGCTTTATTAAATTGTATTTATGTTGTTTTATCTTATGCTTTATTTAATTGTATTTATGTTGTTTTAACGTATGCTTTATTAAATTGTATTTATGCTGTTTCATCCTATGCTTTATTAAATTGTATTTATGTTGTTTTAACGTATGCTTTATTAAATTGTATTTATGTTGTTTTATCCTATGATTTATTAAATTGTATATATGTTGTTTTATCCTATGCTTTATTAAATTTTATTTATGTTGTTTTATCCTATGCTTTATTAAATTGTATATATGTTGTTTTATCCTATGCTTTATTAAATTGTATTTATGTTGTTTTAACCTATGCTTTATTAAATTGTATTTATGTTGTTTTATCTTATGCTTTATTAAATTGTATTTATGTTGTTTTATCCTATGCTTTATTAAATTGTATTTATGTTGTTTTATCCTATGCTTTATTAAATTGTATTTATGTTGTTTTATCCTATGCTTTATTAAATTTTATTTATGTTGTTTTATCCTATGCTTTATTAAATTGTATTTATGTTGTTTTATCCTATGCTTTATTAAATTGTATTTATGTTGTTTAATCCTATGCTTTATTAAATTTTATTTATGTTGTTTTATCCTATGCTTTATTAAATTTTATTTATGTTGTTTTATCCTATGCTTTATTAAATTGTATTTATGTTGTTTTATCCTATGCTTTATTAAATTTTATTAATGTTGTTTTATCCTATGCTTTATTAAATTTTATTTATGTTGTTTTATCCTTTTCCTTTTTAAATTGTATTTATGTTGTTTTAACCTATGCTTTATTAAATTGTATTTATATTGTTTTATCCTATGCTTTATTTAATTGTATTTATGTTGTTTTAACGTATGCTTTATTAAATTGTATTTATGTTGTTTTATCCTATGCTTTATTAAATTGTATTTATGTTGTTTTATCCTGTGCTTTATTAAATTGTATTTATGTGGTTTTATCCTATGCTTTATTAAAAAGTATTTATGTTGTTTTATCCTATGCTTTATTAAATTGTATTTATGTTGTTTTATCCTATGCTTTATTAAATTGTATTTATGTTGTTTAATCCTATGCTTAATTAAATTTTATTTATGTTGTTTTATTGTAGGCTTTATTAAATTGTATTTATATTGTTTTTTCCTATGCTTTATTAAATTGTATTTATGTTGTTTTATTGTAGGCTTTATTAAATTGTATTTATGTTGTTTTAACCTATGCTTTATTAAATTGTATTTATGTTGTTTTATCCTATGCTTTATTAAATTGCATTTATGTTGTTTTAACATATGCTTTATTAAATTGTATTTATGTTGTTTTGTCCTATGCTTTATTAAATTGTATTTATGTTGTTTATCCTATGTTTCATTAAATTGTATTTATGTTGTTTTATCCTATGCTTTATTAAATTGTATTTATGTTGTTTTAACATATGCTTTATTAAATTGTATTTATGTTGTTTTGTCCTATGCTTTATTAAATTGTATTTATGTTGTTTATCCTATGTTTCATTAAATTGTATTTATGTTGTTTTATCCTATGCTTTATTAAATTGTATTTATGTTGTTTTGTCCAATGTTTTGTTAAATTGTATTTATGTTGTTTTATCCTATGCTTTATTAAATTGTATTTATGTTGTTTTGTCCTATGCTTTATTAAATTGTATTTATGTTGTTTTAACCTATGATTTATTAAATTTTATTTATGTTGTTTTATCCTATGCTTTATTAAATTGTATTTATGTTGTTTTAACCTATGCTTTATTAAATTTTATTTATGTTGTTTTATCCTATGCTTTATTAAATTGTATCTATGTTGTTTTATCCTATGCTTTATTAAATTGTATTTATGTTGTTTTATCCTATGCTTTATTAAATTGTATTTATGTTGTTTTAACCTATGCTTTATTAAATTGTATTTATGTTGTTTTATCCTATGCTTTATTAAATTGTATTTATGTTGTTTTATCTTATGCTTTATTTAATTGTATTTATGTTGTTTTAACGTATGCTTTATTAAATTGTATTTATGCTGTTTCATCCTATGCTTTATTAAATTGTATTTATGTTGTTTTAACGTATGCTTTATTAAATTGTATTTATGTTGTTTTATCCTATGATTTATTAAATTGTATATATGTTGTTTTATCCTATGCTTTATTAAATTTTATTTATGTTGTTTTATCCTATCCTTTATTAAATTGTATATATGTTGTTTTATCCTATGCTTTATTAAATTGTATTTATGTTGTTTTAACCTATGCTTTATTAAATTGTATTTATGTTGTTTTATCTTATGCTTTATTAAATTGTATTTATGTTGTTTTATCCTATGCTTTATTAAATTGTATTTATGTTGTTTTATCCTATGCTTTATTAAATTGTATTTATGTTGTTTTATCCTATGCTTTATTAAATTTTATTTATGTTGTTTTATCCTATGCTTTATTAAATTGTATTTATGTTGTTTTATCCTATGCTTTATTAAATTTTATTTATGTTGTTTTATCCTATGCTTTATTAAATTTTATTTATGTTGTTTTATCCTTTTCCTTTTTAAATTGTATTTATGTTGTTTTATCCTATGCTTTATTAAATTGTATTTATATTGTTTTATCCTATGCTTTATTTAATTGTATTTATGTTGTTTTATCCTATGCTTTATTAAATTGTATTTATGTTGTTTTAACCTATGCTTTATTAAATTGTATTTATGTTGTTTTATCTTATGCTTTATTAAATTGTATTTATGTTGTTTTATCCTATGCTTTATTAAATTGTATTTATGTTGTTTTATCCTATGCTTTATTAAATTGTATTTATGTTGTTTTATCCTATGCTTTATTAAATTTTATTTATGTTGTTTTATCCTATGCTTTATTAAATTTTATTTATGTTGTTTTATCCTTTTCCTTTTTAAATTGTATTTATGTTGTTTTAACCTATGCTTTATTAAATTGTATTAATATTATTTTATCCTATGCTTTATTTAATTGTATTTATGTTGTTTTAACGTATGCTTTATTAAATTGTATTTATGTTGTTTTATCCTATGCTTTATTAAATTGTATTTATGTTGTTTTATCCTGTGCTTTATTAAATTGTATTTATGTGGTTTTATCCTATGCTTTATTAAAAAGTATTTATGTTGTTTTATCCTATGCTTTATTAAATTGTATTTATGTTGTTTTATCCTATGCTTTATTAAATTGTATTTATGTTGTTTAATCCTATGCTTTATTAAATTTTATTTATGTTGTTTTATCCTATGCTTTATTAAATTTTATTTATGTTGTTTTATCCTATGCTTTATTAAATTGTATTTATGTTGTTTTATCCTATGCTTTATTAAATTTTATTTATGTTGTTTTATCCTATGCTTTATTAAATTTTATTTATGTTGTTTTATCCTTTTCCTTTTTAAATTGTATTTATGTTGTTTTAACCTATGCTTTATTAAATTGTATTTATATTGTTTTATCCTATGCTTTATTTAATTGTATTTATGTTGTTTTAACGTGTGCTTTATTAAATTGTATTTATGTTGTTTTATCCTATGCTTTATTAAATTGTATTTATGTTGTTTTATCCTGTGCTTTATTAAATTGTATTTATGTGGTTTTATCCTATGCTTTATTAAAAAGTATTTATGTTGTTTTATCCTATGCTTTATTAAATTGTATTTATGTTGTTTTATCCTATGCTTTATTAAATTGTATTTATGTTGTTTAATCCTATGCTTTATTAAATTTTATTTATGTTGTTTTATTGTAGGCTTTATTAAATTGTATTTATGTTGTTTTAACCTATGCTTTATTAAATTTTATTTATGTTGTTTTATCCTATGCTTTATTAAATTGTATTTATGTTGTTTTATCCTATGCTTTATTAAATTTTATTAATGTTGTTTTATCCTATGCTTTATTAAATTTTATTTATGTTGTTTTATCCTTTTCCTTTTTAAATTGTATTTATGTTGTTTTAACCTATGCTTTATTAAATTGTATTTATATTGTTTTATCCTATGCTTTATTTAATTGTATTTATGTTGTTTTAACGTATGCTTTATTAAATTGTATTTATGTTGTTTTATCCTATGCTTTATTAAATTGTATTTATGTTGTTTTATCCTGTGCTTTATTAAATTGTATTTATGTGGTTTTATCCTATGCTTTATTAAAAAGTATTTATGTTGTTTTATCCTATGCTTTATTAAATTGTATTTATGTTGTTTTATCCTATGCTTTATTAAATTGTATTTATGTTGTTTAATCCTATGCTTAATTAAATTTTATTTATGTTGTTTTATTGTAGGCTTTATTAAATTGTATTTATATTGTTTTTTCCTATGCTTTATTAAATTGTATTTATGTTGTTTTATTGTAGGCTTTATTAAATTGTATTTATGTTGTTTTAACCTATGCTTTATTAAATTGTATTTATGTTGTTTTATCCTATGCTTTATTAAATTGCATTTATGTTGTTTTAACATATGCTTTATTAAATTGTATTTATGTTGTTTTGTCCTATGCTTTATTAAATTGTATTTATGTTGTTTATCCTATGTTTCATTAAATTGTATTTATGTTGTTTTATCCTATGCTTTATTAAATTGTATTTATGTTGTTTTAACATATGCTTTATTAAATTGTATTTATGTTGTTTTGTCCTATGCTTTATTAAATTGTATTTATGTTGTTTATCCTATGTTTCATTAAATTGTATTTATGTTGTTTTATCCTATGCTTTATTAAATTGTATTTATGTTGTTTTGTCCAATGTTTTGTTAAATTGTATTTATGTTGTTTTATCCTATGCTTTATTAAATTGTATTTATGTTGTTTTGTCCTATGCTTTATTAAATTGTATTTATGTTGTTTTAACCTATGATTTATTAAATTTTATTTATGTTGTTTTATCCTATGCTTTATTAAATTGTATTTATGTTGTTTTAACCTATGCTTTATTAAATTTTATTTATGTTGTTTTATCCTATGCTTTATTAAATTGTATCTATGTTGTTTTATCCTATGCTTTATTAAATTGTATTTATGTTGTTTTATCCTATGCTTTATTAAATTGTATTTATGTTGTTTTAACCTATGCTTTATTAAATTGTATTTATGTTGTTTTATCCTATGCTTTATTAAATTGTATTTATGTTGTTTTATCTTATGCTTTATTTAATTGTATTTATGTTGTTTTAACGTATGCTTTATTAAATTGTATTTATGCTGTTTCATCCTATGCTTTATTAAATTGTATTTATGTTGTTTTAACGTATGCTTTATTAAATTGTATTTATGTTGTTTTATCCTATGATTTATTAAATTGTATATATGTTGTTTTATCCTATGCTTTATTAAATTTTATTTATGTTGTTTTATCCTATGCTTTATTAAATTGTATATATGTTGTTTTATCCTATGCTTTATTAAATTGTATTTATGTTGTTTTAACCTATGCTTTATTAAATTGTATTTATGTTGTTTTATCTTATGCTTTATTAAATTGTATTTATGTTGTTTTATCCTATGCTTTATTAAATTGTATTTATGTTGTTTTATCCTATGCTTTATTAAATTGTATTTATGTTGTTTTATCCTATGCTTTATTAAATTTTATTTATGTTGTTTTATCCTATGCTTTATTAAATTGTATTTATGTTGTTTTATCCTATGCTTTATTAAATTGTATTTATGTTGTTTAATCCTATGCTTTATTAAATTTTATTTATGTTGTTTTATCCTATGCTTTATTAAATTTTATTTATGTTGTTTTATCCTATGCTTTATTAAATTGTATTTATGTTGTTTTATCCTATGCTTTATTAAATTTTATTAATGTTGTTTTATCCTATGCTTTATTAAATTTTATTTATGTTGTTTTATCCTTTTCCTTTTTAAATTGTATTTATGTTGTTTTAACCTATGCTTTATTAAATTGTATTTATATTGTTTTATCCTATGCTTTATTTAATTGTATTTATGTTGTTTTAACGTATGCTTTATTAAATTGTATTTATGTTGTTTTATCCTATGCTTTATTAAATTGTATTTATGTTGTTTTATCCTGTGCTTTATTAAATTGTATTTATGTGGTTTTATCCTATGCTTTATTAAAAAGTATTTATGTTGTTTTATCCTATGCTTTATTAAATTGTATTTATGTTGTTTTATCCTATGCTTTATTAAATTGTATTTATGTTGTTTAATCCTATGCTTAATTAAATTTTATTTATGTTGTTTTATTGTAGGCTTTATTAAATTGTATTTATATTGTTTTTTCCTATGCTTTATTAAATTGTATTTATGTTGTTTTATTGTAGGCTTTATTAAATTGTATTTATGTTGTTTTAACCTATGCTTTATTAAATTGTATTTATGTTGTTTTATCCTATGCTTTATTAAATTGCATTTATGTTGTTTTAACATATGCTTTATTAAATTGTATTTATGTTGTTTTGTCCTATGCTTTATTAAATTGTATTTATGTTGTTTATCCTATGTTTCATTAAATTGTATTTATGTTGTTTTATCCTATGCTTTATTAAATTGTATTTATGTTGTTTTAACATATGCTTTATTAAATTGTATTTATGTTGTTTTGTCCTATGCTTTATTAAATTGTATTTATGTTGTTTATCCTATGTTTCATTAAATTGTATTTATGTTGTTTTATCCTATGCTTTATTAAATTGTATTTATGTTGTTTTGTCCAATGTTTTGTTAAATTGTATTTATGTTGTTTTATCCTATGCTTTATTAAATTGTATTTATGTTGTTTTGTCCTATGCTTTATTAAATTGTATTTATGTTGTTTTAACCTATGATTTATTAAATTTTATTTATGTTGTTTTATCCTATGCTTTATTAAATTGTATTTATGTTGTTTTAACCTATGCTTTATTAAATTTTATTTATGTTGTTTTATCCTATGCTTTATTAAATTGTATCTATGTTGTTTTATCCTATGCTTTATTAAATTGTATTTATGTTGTTTTATCCTATGCTTTATTAAATTGTATTTATGTTGTTTTAACCTATGCTTTATTAAATTGTATTTATGTTGTTTTATCCTATGCTTTATTAAATTGTATTTATGTTGTTTTATCTTATGCTTTATTTAATTGTATTTATGTTGTTTTAACGTATGCTTTATTAAATTGTATTTATGCTGTTTCATCCTATGCTTTATTAAATTGTATTTATGTTGTTTTAACGTATGCTTTATTAAATTGTATTTATGTTGTTTTATCCTATGATTTATTAAATTGTATATATGTTGTTTTATCCTATGCTTTATTAAATTTTATTTATGTTGTTTTATCCTATCCTTTATTAAATTGTATATATGTTGTTTTATCCTATGCTTTATTAAATTGTATTTATGTTGTTTTAACCTATGCTTTATTAAATTGTATTTATGTTGTTTTATCTTATGCTTTATTAAATTGTATTTATGTTGTTTTATCCTATGCTTTATTAAATTGTATTTATGTTGTTTTATCCTATGCTTTATTAAATTGTATTTATGTTGTTTTATCCTATGCTTTATTAAATTTTATTTATGTTGTTTTATCCTATGCTTTATTAAATTGTATTTATGTTGTTTTATCCTATGCTTTATTAAATTTTATTTATGTTGTTTTATCCTATGCTTTATTAAATTTTATTTATGTTGTTTTATCCTTTTCCTTTTTAAATTGTATTTATGTTGTTTTATCCTATGCTTTATTAAATTGTATTTATATTGTTTTATCCTATGCTTTATTTAATTGTATTTATGTTGTTTTATCCTATGCTTTATTAAATTGTATTTATGTTGTTTTAACCTATGCTTTATTAAATTGTATTTAAGTTGTTTTATCTTATGCTTTATTAAATTGTATTTATGTTGTTTTATCCTATGCTTTATTAAATTGTATTTATGTTGTTTTATCCTATGCTTTATTAAATTGTATTTATGTTGTTTTATCCTATGCTTTATTAAATTTTATTTATGTTGTTTTATCCTATGCTTTATTAAATTTTATTTATGTTGTTTTATCCTTTTCCTTTTTAAATTGTATTTATGTTGTTTTAACCTATGCTTTATTAAATTGTATTAATATTATTTTATCCTATGCTTTATTTAATTGTATTTATGTTGTTTTAACGTATGCTTTATTAAATTGTATTTATGTTGTTTTATCCTATGCTTTATTAAATTGTATTTATGTTGTTTTATCCTGTGCTTTATTAAATTGTATTTATGTGGTTTTATCCTATGCTTTATTAAAAAGTATTTATGTTGTTTTATCCTATGCTTTATTAAATTGTATTTATGTTGTTTTATCCTATGCTTTATTAAATTGTATTTATGTTGTTTAATCCTATGCTTTATTAAATTTTATTTATGTTGTTTTATCCTATGCTTTATTAAATTTTATTTATGTTGTTTTATCCTATGCTTTATTAAATTGTATTTATGTTGTTTTATCCTATGCTTTATTAAATTTTATTTATGTTGTTTTATCCTATGCTTTATTAAATTTTATTTATGTTGTTTTATCCTTTTCCTTTTTAAATTGTATTTATGTTGTTTTAACCTATGCTTTATTAAATTGTATTTATATTGTTTTATCCTATGCTTTATTTAATTGTATTTATGTTGTTTTAACGTTTGCTTTATTAAATTGTATTTATGTTGTTTTATCCTATGCTTTATTAAATTGTATTTATGTTGTTTTATCCTGTGCTTTATTAAATTGTATTTATGTGGTTTTATCCTATGCTTTATTAAAAAGTATTTATGTTGTTTTATCCTATGCTTTATTAAATTGTATTTATGTTGTTTTATCCTATGCTTTATTAAATTGTATTTATGTTGTTTAATCCTATGCTTTATTAAATTTTATTTATGTTGTTTTATTGTAGGCTTTATTAAATTGTATTTATGTTGTTTTAACCTATGCTTTATTAAATTTTATTTATGTTGTTTTATCCTATGCTTTATTAAATTGTATCTATGTTGTTTTAACCTATGCTTTATTAAATTGTATTTATGTTGTTTTATCCTATGCTTTATTAAATTGTATATATGTTGTTTTATCCTATGCTTTATTAAATTTTATATATGTTGTTTTATCCTATGCTTTATTAAATTTTATTTATGTTGTTTTATCCTATGCTTTATTAAATTGTATATATGTTGTTTTATCCTATGCTTTATTAAATTGTATTTATGTTGTTTTAACCTATGCTTTATTAAATTGTATTTATGTTGTTTTATCTTATGCTTTATTAAATTGTATTTATGTTGTTTTATCCTATGCTTTATTAAATTGTATTTATGTTGTTTTATCCTATGCTTTATTAAATTGTATTTATGTTGTTTTATCCTATGCTTTATTAAATTTTATTTATGTTGTTTTATACTATGCTTTATTAAATTGTATTTATGTTGTTTTATCCTATGCTTTATTAAATTTTATTTATGTTGTTTTATCCTATGCTTTATTAAATTTTATTTATGTTGTTTTATCCTTTTCCTTTTTAAATTGTATTTATGTTGTTTTATCCTATGCTTTATTAAATTGAATTTATGTTGTTTTATCCTATGCTTTATTAAATTGAATTTATGTTGTTTTATCCTATGCTTTATTAAATTGTATTTATGTTGTTTTAACCTATGCTTTATTAAATTGTATTTATATTGTTTTATCCTATGCTTTATTAAATTGTATTTATGTTGTTTTAACCTTTGCTTTATTAAATTGTATTTATATTGTTTTATCCTATGCTTTATTTAATTGTATTTATGTTGTTTTAATGTATGCTTTATTAAATTGTATTTATGTTGTTTTATCCTATTCTTTATTAAATTGTATTTATGTTGTTTTATCCTATGCTTTATTAAATTGTATTTATGTTGTTTTATCCTGTGCTTTATTAAATTGTATTTATGTGGTTTTATCCTATGCTTTATTAAAAAGTATTTATGTTGTTTTATCCTATGCTTTATTAAATTGTATTTATGTTGTTTTATCCTATGCTTTATTAAATTGGATTTATGTTGTTTTAACCTATGCTTTATTAAATTGTATTTATGTTGTTTTATCCTATGCTTTATTAAATTGTATTTATGTTGTTTTAACCTATGCTTTATTAAATTGTATTTATGTTGTTTTAACCTATGCTTTATTAAATTGTATTTATGTTGTTTTATCCTATGCTTTATTAAATTGTATTTATGTTGTTTTAACCTATGCTTTCTTAAATTGTATTTATGTTGTTTTATCCTATGCTTTATTAAATTGAATTTATGTTGTTTTATCCTATGCTTTATTAAATTGTATTTATGTTGTTTTAACCTATGCTTTATTAAATTGTATTTATATTGTTTTATCCTATGCTTTATTAAATTGTATTTATGTTGTTTTAACCTATGCTTTATTAAATTGTATTTATATTGTTTTATCCTATGCTTTATTTAATTGTATTTATGTTGTTTTAATGTATGCTTTATTAAATTGTATTTATGTTGTTTTATCCTATGCTTTATTAAATTGTATTTATGTTGTTTTATCCTATGCTTTATTAAATTGTATTTATGTTGTTTTATCCTGTGCTTTATTAAATTGTATTTATGTGGTTTTATCCTATGCTTTATTAAAAAGTATTTATGTTGTTTTATCCTATGCTTTATTAAATTGTATTTATGTTGTTTTATCCTATGCTTTATTAAATTGGATTTATGTTGTTTTAACCTATGCTTTATTAAATTGGATTTATGTTGTTTTATCCTATGCTTTATTAAATTGTATTTATGTTGTTTTATCCTATGCTTTATTAAATTGTATATATGTTGTTTTATCCTATGCTTTATTAAATTTTATTTATGTTGTTTTATCCTATACTTTATTAAATTGTATATATGTTGTTTTATCCTATGCTTTATTAAATTGTATATATGTTGTTTTATCCTATGCTTTATTAAATTGTATATATGTTGTTTTATCCTATGCTTTATTAAATTTTATTTATGTTGTTTTATCCTATGCTTTATTAAATTGTATATATGTTGTTTTATCCTGTGCTTTATTAAATTGTATTTATGTGGTTTTATCCTATGCTTTATTAAAAAGTATTTATGTTGTTTTATCCTATGCTTTATTAAATTGTATTTATGTTGTTTTAACCTATGCTTTCTTAAATTGTATTTATGTTGTTTTATCCTATGCTTTATTAAATTGAATTTATGTTGTTTTATCCTATGCTTTATTAAATTGTATTTATGTTGTTTTAACCTATGCTTTATTAAATTGTATTTATATTGTTTTATCCTATGCTTTATTAAATTGTATTTATGTTGTTTTAACCTATGCTTTATTAAATTGTATTTATATTGTTTTATCCTATGCTTTATTTAATTGTATTTATGTTGTTTTAATGTATGCTTTATTAAATTGTATTTATGTTGTTTTATCCTATGCTTTATTAAATTGTATTTATGTTGTTTTATCCTATGCTTTATTAAATTGTATTTATGTTGTTTTATCCTGTGCTTTATTAAATTGTATTTATGTGGTTTTATCCTATGCTTTATTAAAAAGTATTTATGTTGTTTTATCCTATGCTTTATTAAATTGTATTTATGTTGTTTTATCCTATGCTTTATTAAATTGGATTTATGTTGTTTTAACCTATGCTTTATTAAATTGGATTTATGTTGTTTTATCCTATGCTTTATTAAATTGTATTTATGTTGTTTTATCCTATGCTTTATTAAATTGTATATATGTTGTTTTATCCTATGCTTTATTAAATTTTATTTATGTTGTTTTATCCTATACTTTATTAAATTGTATATATGTTGTTTTATCCTATGCTTTATTAAATTGTATATATGTTGTTTTATCCTATGCTTTATTAAATTGTATATATGTTGTTTTATCCTATGCTTTATTAAATTTTATTTATGTTGTTTTATCCTATGCTTTATTAAATTGTATATATGTTGTTTTATCCTGTGCTTTATTAAATTGTATTTATGTGGTTTTATCCTATGCTTTATTAAAAAGTATTTATGTTGTTTTATCCTATGCTTTATTAAATTGTATTTATGTTGTTTTATCCTATACTTTATTAAATTGGATTTATGTTGTTTTAACCTATGCTTTATTAAATTGTATTTATGTTGTTTTAACCTATGCTTTATTAAATTGTATTTATGTTGTTTTATCCTATGCTTTATTAAATTGTATTTATGTTGTTTTAACCTATGCTTTCTTAAATTGTATTTATGTTGTTTTATCCTATGCTTTATTAAATTGAATTTATGTTGTTTTATCCTATGCTTTATTAAATTGTATTTATGTTGTTTTAACCTATGCTTTATTAAAATGTATTTATATTGTTTTATCCTATGCTTTATTAAATTGTATTTATGTTGTTTTAACCTATGCTTTATTAAATTGTATTTATATTGTTTTATCCTATGCTTTATTTAATTGTATTTATGTTGTTTTAATGTATGCTTTATTAAATTGTATTTATGTTGTTTTATCCTATGCTTTATTAAATTGTATTTATGTTGTTTTATCCTATGCTTTATTAAATTGTATTTATGTTGTTTTATCCTGTGCTTTATTAAATTGTATTTATGTGGTTTTATCCTATGCTTTATTAAAAAGTATTTATGTTGTTTTATCCTATGCTTTATTAAATTGTATTTATGTTGTTTTATCCTATGCTTTATTAAATTGGATTTATGTTGTTTTAACCTATGCTTTATTAAATTGTATTTATGTTGTTTTATCCTATGCTTTATTAAATTGTATTTATGTTGTTTTAACCTATGCTTTATTAAATTGTATTTATGTTGTTTTATCCTATGCTTTATTAAATTGTATTTATGTTGTTTTAACCTATGCTTTCTTAAATTGTATTTATGTTGTTTTATCCTATGCTTTATTAAATTGAATTTATTTTGTTTTATCCTATGCTTTATTAAATTGTATTTATGTTGTTTTAACCTATGCTTTATTAAATTGTATTTATATTGTTTTATCCTATGCTTTATTAAATTGTATTTATGTTGTTTTAACCTATGCTTTATTAAATTGTATTTATATTGTTTTATCCTATGCTTTATTTAATTGTATTTATGTTGTTTTAATGTATGCTTTATTAAATTGTATTTATGTTGTTTTATCCTATGCTTTATTAAATTGTATTTATGTTGTTTTATCCTATGCTTTATTAAATTGTGTTTATGTTGTTTTATCCTGTGCTTTATTAAATTGTATTTATGTGGTTTTATCCTATGCTTTATTAAAAAGTATTTATGTTGTTTTATCCTATGCTTTATTAAATTGTATTTATGTTGTTTTATCCTATGCTTTATTAAATTGGATTTATGTTGTTTTAACCTATGCTTTATTAAATTGTATTTATGTTGTTTTATCCTATGCTTTATTAAATTGTATTTATGTTGTTTTATCCTATGCTTTATTAAATTGTATACATGTTGTTTTATCCTATGCTTTATTAAATTTTATTTATGTTGTTTTATCCTATGCTTTATTAAATTGTATATATGTTGTTTTATCCTATGCTTTATTAAATTGTATATATGTTGTTTTATCCTATGCTTTATTAAATTGTATATATGTTGTTTTATCCTATGCTTTATTAAATTTTATTTATGTTGTTTTATCCTATGCTTTATTAAATTGTATATATGTTGTTTTATCCTATGCTTTATTAAATTGTATTTATGTTGTTTTAACCTATGCTTTATTAAATTGTATTTATGTTGTTTTATCTTATGCTTTATTAAATTGTATTTATGTTGTTTTATCCTATGCTTTATTAAATTGTATTTATGTTGTTTTATCCTATGCTTTATTAAATTGTATTTATGTTGTTTTATCCTATGCTTTATTAAATTTTATTTATGTTGTTTTATACTATGCTTTATTAAATTGTATTTATGTTGTTTTATCCTATGCTTTATTAAATTTTATTTATGTTGTTTTATCCTATGCTTTATTAAATTTTATTTATGTTGTTTTATCCTTTTCCTTTTTAAATTGTATTTATGTTGTTTTATCCTATGCTTTATTAAATTGAATTTATGTTGTTTTATCCTATGCTTTATTAAATTGTATTTATGTTGTTTTAACCTATGCTTTATTAAATTGTATTTATGTTGTTTTAACCTATGCTTTATTAAATTGTATTTATGTTGTTTTATCCTATGCTTTATTAAATTGTATTTATGTTGTTTTAACCTATGCTTTCTTAAATTGTATTTATGTTGTTTTATCCTATGCTTTATTAAATTGAATTTATGTTGTTTTATCCTATGCTTTATTAAATTGTATTTATGTTGTTTTAACCTATGCTTTATTAAATTGTATTTATATTGTTTTATCCTATGCTTTATTAAATTGTATTTATGTTGTTTTAACCTATGCTTTATTAAATTGTATTTATATTGTTTTATCCTATGCTTTATTTAATTGTATTTATGTTGTTTTAATGTATGCTTTATTAAATTGTATTTATGTTGTTTTATCCTATGCTTTATTAAATTGTATTTATGTTGTTTTATCCTATGCTTTATTAAATTGTATTTATGTTGTTTTATCCTGTGCTTTATTAAATTGTATTTATGTGGTTTTATCCTATGCTTTATTAAAAAGTATTTATGTTGTTTTATCCTATGCTTTATTAAATTGTATTTATGTTGTTTTATCCTATGCTTTATTAAATTGGATTTATGTTGTTTTAACCTATGCTTTATTAAATTGTATTTATGTTGTTTTATCCTATGCTTTATTAAATTGTATTTATGTTGTTTTATCCTATGCTTTATTAAATTGTATTTATGTTGTTTTTTCCTATGCTTTATTAAATTGCATTTATGTTGTTTTATTGTAGGCTTTATTAAATTGTATTTATGTTGTTTTGTCCAATGTTTTGTTAAATTGTATTTATGTTGTTTTATCCTATGCTTTATTAAATTGTATTTATGTTGTTTTAACATATGCTTTATTAAATTGTATTTATGTTGTTTTGTCCTATGCTTTATTAAATTGTATTTATGTTGTTTATCCTATGTTTCATTAAATTGTATTTATGTTGTTTTATCCTATGCTTTATTAAATTGTATTTATGTTGTTTTGTCCAATGTTTTGTTAAATTGTATTTATGTTGTTTTATCCTATGCTTTATTAAATTGTATTTATGTTGTTTTAACCTATGCTTTATTAAATTTTATTTATGTTGTTTTATCCTATGCTTTATTAAATTGTATATATGTTGTTTTATCCTATGCTTTATTAAATTGTATTTATGTTGTTTTAACCTATGCTTTATTAAATTGTATTTATGTTGTTTTATCCTATGCTTTATTAAATTTTATTTATGTTGTTTTATCCTATGCTTTATTAAATTTTATTTATGTTGTTTTATCCTATGCTTTATTAAATTGAATTTATGTTGTTTTATCCTATGCTTTATTAAATTGTATTTATGTTGTTTTAACCTATGCTTTATTAAATTGTATTTATGTTGTTTTATCCTATGCTTTATTAAATTGTATTTATGCTGTTTTAACCTATGCTTTATTAAATTGTATTTATGTTGTTTTAACCTATGCTTTATTAAATTGTATTTATGTTGTTTTAACGTATGCTTTAGTAAATTGTATTTATGCTGTTTCATCCGATGCTTTATTAAATTGTATTTATGTTGTTTTAACGTATGCTTTATTAAATTGTATTTATGTTGTTTTATCCTATGCTTTATTAAATTGTATTTATGTTGTTTAATCCTATGCTTTATTAAATTTTATTTATGTTGTTTTATCCTATGCTTTATTAAATTTTATTTATGTTGTTTTATCCTATGCTTTATTAAATTGAATTTATGTTGTTTTATCCTATGCTTTATTAAATTGTATTTATGTTGTTTTAACCTATGCTTTATTAAATTGTATTTATGTTGTTTTATCCTATGCTTTATTAAATTGTATTTATGCTGTTTTAACCTATGCTTTATTAAATTGTATTTATGTTGTTTTAACCTATGCTTTATTAAATTGTATTTATGTTGTTTTAACGTATGCTTTAGTAAATTGTATTTATGTTGTTTTGTCCTATGCTTTATTAAATTGTATTTATGTTGTTTATCCTATGTTTCATTAAATTGTATTTATGTTGTTTTATCCTATGCTTTATTAAATTGTATTTATGTTGTTTTGTCCAATGCTTTATTAAATTGTATTTATGTTGTTTTGTCCTATGCTTTATTAAATTGTATTTATGTTGTTTTAACCTATGCTTTATTAAATTTTATTTATGTTGTTTTATCCTATGCTTTATTAAATTGTATATATGTTGTTTTATCCTATGCTTTATTAAATTGTATTTATGTTGTTTTAACCTATGCTTTATTAAATTGTATTTATGTTGTTTTATCCTATGCTTTATTAAATTTTATTTATGTTGTTTTATCCTATGCTTTATTAAATTTTATTTATGTTGTTTTATCCTATGCTTTATTAAATTGAATTTATGTTGTTTTATCCTATGCTTTATTAAATTGTATTTATGTTGTTTTAACCTATGCTTTATTAAATTGTATTTATGTTGTTTTATCCTATGCTTTATTAAATTGTATTTATGCTGTTTTAACCTATGCTTTATTAAATTGTATTTATGTTGTTTTAACCTATGCTTTATTAAATTGTATTTATGTTGTTTTAACGTATGCTTTAGTAAATTGTATTTATGCTGTTTCATCCGATGCTTTATTAAATTGTATTTATGTTGTTTTAACGTATGCTTTATTAAATTGTATTTATGTTGTTTTATCCTATGCTTTATTAAATTGTATTTATGTTGTTTAATCCTATGCTTTATTAAATTTTATTTATGTTGTTTTATCCTATGCTTTATTAAATTTTATTTATGTTGTTTTATCCTTTTCCTTTTTAAATTGTATTTATGTTGTTTTATCCTATGCTTTATTAAATTGTATTTATGTTGTTTTATCCTATGCTTTATTAAATTGTATTTATGTTGTTTTAACCTATGCTTTATTAAATTGTATTTATGTTGTTTTATCCTATGCTTTATTAAATTGTATTTATGTTGTTTTATCTTATGCTTTATTTAATTGTATTTATGTTGTTTTAACGTATGCTTTATTAAATTGTATTTATGCTGTTTCATCCTATGCTTTATTAAATTGTATTTATGTTGTTTTAACGTATGCTTTATTAAATTGTATTTATGTTGTTTTATCCTATGATTTATTAAATTGTATATATGTTGTTTTATCCTATGCTTTATTAAATTTTATTTATGTTGTTTTATCCTATGCTTTATTAAATTGTATATATGTTGTTTTATCCTATGCTTTATTAAATTGTATTTATGTTGTTTTAACCTATGCTTTATTAAATTGTATTTATGTTGTTTTATCTTATGCTTTATTAAATTGTATTTATGTTGTTTTATCCTATGATTTATTAAATTGTATATATGTTGTTTTATCCTATGCTTTATTAAATTTTATTTATGTTGTTTTATCCTATGCTTTATTAAATTGTATATATGTTGTTTTATCCTATGCTTTATTAAATTGTATTTATGTTGTTTTAACCTATGCTTTATTAAATTGTATTTATTTTGTTTTATCTTATGCTTTATTAAATTGTATTTATGTTGTTTTATCCTATGCTTTATTAAATTGAATTTATGTTGTTTTATCCTATGCTTTATTAAATTGTATTTATGTTGTTTTAACCTATGCTTTATTAAATTGTATTTATATTGTTTTATCCTATGCTTTATTAAATTGTATTTATGTTGTTTTAACCTATGCTTTATTAAATTGTATTTATATTGTTTTATCCTATGCTTTATTTAATTGTATTTATGTTGTTTTAACGTATGCTTTATTAAATTGTATTTATGTTGTTTTATCCTAAGCTTTATTAAATTGTATTTATGTTGTTTTATCTTATGCTTTATTAAATTGTATATATGTTGTTTTATCCTATGCTTTATTAAATTTTATTTATGTTGTTTTATCCTATGCTTTATTAAATTGTATATATGTTGTTTTATCCTATGCTTTATTAAATTGTATTTATGTTGTTTTAACCTATGCTTTATTAAATTGTATTTATGTTGTTTTATCTTATGCTTTATTAAATTGTATTTATGTTGTTTTATCCTATGCTTTATTAAATTGTATTTATGTTGTTTTATCCTATGCTTTATTAAATTGTATTTATGTTGTTTTATCCTATGCTTTATTAAATTTTATTTATGTTGTTTTATCCTATGCTTTATTAAATTTTATTTATGTTGTTTTATCCTTTTCCTTTTTAAATTGTATTTATGTTGTTTTAACCTATGCTTTATTAAATTGTATTTATATTGTTTTATCCTATGCTTTATTTAATTGTATTTATGTTGTTTTAACGTATGCTTTATTAAATTGTATTTATGTTGTTTTATCCTATGCTTTATTAAATTGTATTTATGTTGTTTTATCCTGTGCTTTATTAAATTGTATTTATGTGGTTTTATCCTATGCTTTATTAAAAAGTATTTATGTTGTTTTATCCTATGCTTTATTAAATTGTATTTATGTTGTTTTATCCTATGCTTTATTAAATTGTATTTATGTTGTTTAATCCTATGCTTTATTAAATTTTATTTATGTTGTTTTATCCTATGCTTTATTAAATTTTATTTATGTTGTTTTATCCTATGCTTTATTAAATTGTATTTATGTTGTTTTATCCTATGCTTTATTAAATTTTATTTATGTTGTTTTATCCTATGCTTTATTAAATTGTATTTATGTTGTTTTAACCTATGCTTTATTAAATTGTATTTATATTGTTTTATCCTATGCTTTATTAAATTGTATTTATGTTGTTTTAACCTTTGCTTTATTAAATTGTATTTATATTGTTTTATCCTATGCTTTATTTAATTGTATTTATGTTGTTTTAACGTATGCTTTATTAAATTGTATTTATGTTGTTTTATCCTATGCTTTATTAAATTGTATTTATGTTGTTTTATCCTATGCTTTATTAAATTGTATTTATGTTGTTTTATCCTGTGCTTTATTAAATTGTATTTATGTGCTTTTATCCTATGCTTTATTAAAAAGTATTTATGTTGTTTTATCCTATGCTTTATTAAATTGTATTTATGTTGTTTTAACCTATGCTTTCTTAAATTGTATTTATGTTGTTTTATCCTATGCTTTATTAAATTGAATTTATGTTGTTTTATCCTATGCTTTATTAAATTGTATTTATGTTGTTTTAACCTATGCTTTATTAAATTGTATTTATATTGTTTTATCATATGCTTTATTAAATTGTATTTATGTTGTTTTAATCTATGCTTTATTAAATTGTATTTATATTGTTTTATCCTATGCTTTATTTAATTGTATTTATGTTGTTTTAACGTATGCTTTATTAAATTGTATTTATGTTGTTTTATCCTAAGCTTTATTAAATTGTATTTATGTTGTTTTATCTTATGCTTTATTAAATTGTATATATGTTGTTTTATCCTATGCTTTATTAAATTTTATTTATGTTGTTTTATCCTATGCTTTATTAAATTGTATATATGTTGTTTTATCCTATGCTTTATCAAATTGTATTTATGTTGTTTTAACCTATGCTTTATTAAATTGTATTTATGTTGTTTTATCTTATGCTTTATTAAATTGTATTTATGTTGTTTTATCCTATGCTTTATTAAATTGTATTTATGTTGTTTTATCCTATGCTTTATTAAATTGTATTTATGTTGTTTTATCCTATGCTTTATTAAATTTTATTTATGTTGTTTTATCCTATGCTTTATTAAATTGTATTTATGTTGTTTTATCCTATGCTTTATTAAATTTTATTTATGTTATTTTATCCTATGCTTTATTAAATTTTATTTATGTTGTTTTATCCTTTTCCTTTTTAAATTGTATTTATGTTGTTTTAACCTATGCTTTATTAAATTGTATTTATATTGTTTTATCCTATGCTTTATTTAATTGTATTTATGTTGTTTTAACGTATGCTTTATTAAATTGTATTTATGTTGTTTTATCCTATGCTTTATTAAATTGTATTTATGTTGTTTTATCCTGTGCTTTATTAAATTGTATTTATGTGGTTTTATCCTATGCTTTATTAAAAAGTATTTATGTTGTTTTATCCTATGCTTTATTAAATTGTATTTATGTTGTTTTATCCTATGCTTTATTAAATTGTATTTATGTTGTTTAATCCTATGCTTTATTAAATTTTATTTATGTTGTTTTATCCTATGCTTTATTAAATTTTATTTATGTTGTTTTATCCTATGCTTTATTAAATTGTATTTATGTTGTTTTATCCTATGCTTTATTAAATTTTATTTATGTTGTTTTATCCTATGCTTTATTAAATTTTATTTATGTTGTTTTATCCTTTTCCTTTTTAAATTGTATTTATGTTGTTTTAACCTATGCTTTATTAAATTGTATTTATGTTGTTTTATCCTATGCTTTATTAAATTGTATTTATGTTGTTTTAACGTATGCTTTATTAAATTGTATTTATGTTGTTTTATCCTATGCTTTATTAAATTGTATTTATGTTGTTTTATCCTATGCTTTATTAAATTGTATTTATGTTGTTTTATCCTGTGCTTTATTAAATTGTATTTATGTGGTTTTATCTTATGCTTTATTAAAAAGTATTTATGTTGTTTTATCCTATGCTTTATTAAATTGTATTTATGTTGTTTTATCCTATGCTTTATTAAATTGTATATATGTTGTTTTATCCTATGCTTTATTAAATTTTATTTATGTTGTTTTATCCTATGCTTTATTAAATTGTATATATGTTGTTTTATCCTATGCTTTATTAAATTGTATTTATGTTGTTTATCCTATGCTTTATTAAATTGTATTTATGTTGTTTATCCTATGTTTCATTAAATTGTATTTATGTTGTTTTATCCTATGCTTTATTAAATTGTATTTATGTTGTTTTAACATATGCTTTATTAAATTGTATTTATGTTGTTTTGTCCTATGCTTTATTAAATTGTATTTATGTTGTTTATCCTATGTTTCATTAAATTGTATTTATGTTGTTTTATCCTATGCTTTATTAAATTGTATTTATGTTGTTTTGTCCAATGTTTTGTTAAATTGTATTTATGTTGTTTTATCCTATGCTTTATTAAATTGTATTTATGTTGTTTTGTCCTATGCTTTATTAAATTGTATTTATGTTGTTTTAACCTATGCTTTATTAAATTTTATTTATGTTGTTTTATCCTATGCTTTATTAAATTGTATTTATGTTTTTTTAACCTATGCTTTATTAAATTTTATTTATGTTGTTTTATCCTATGCTTTATTAAATTGTATTTATGTTGTTTTATCCTATGCTTTATTAAATTGTATTTATGCTGTTTTAACCTATGCTTTATTAAATTGTATTTATGTTGTTTTATCTTATGCTTTATTTAATTGTATTTATGTTGTTTTAACGTATGCTTTATTAAATTGTATTTATGTTGTTTCATCCTATGCTTTATTAAATTGAATTTATGTTGTTTTATCCTCTGCTTTATTAAATTGTATTTAATTTGTTTTATCATATGCTTTATTAAATTGTATTTATGTAGTTTTAGCCTATGCTTTATTAAATTGTATTTATGTTATTTTATCCTTTGCTTTATTAAATTGTATTTATGTTGTTTTAACCTATGCTTTCTTAAATTGTATTTATGTTGTTTTATCCTATGCTTTATTAAATTGAATTTATGTTGTTTTATCCTATGCTTTATTAAATTGTATTTATGTTGTTTTAACCTATGCTTTATTAAATTGTATTTATATTGTTTTATCCTATGCTTTATTAAATTGTATTTATGTTGTTTTATCCTATGCTTTATTAAATTGTATTTATGTTGTTTTATCCTATGCTATATTAAATTTTATTTATGTTGTTTTATCCTATGCTTTATTAAATTGTATTTATGTTGTTTTATCCTATGCTTTATTAAATTTTATTTATGTTGTTTTATCCTATGCTTTATTAAATTTTATTTATGTTGTTTTATCCTTTTCCTTTTTAAATTGTATTTATGTTGTTTTATCCTATGCTTTATTAAATTGAATTTATGTTGTTTTATCCTATGCTTTATTAAATTGTATTTATGTTGTTTTAACCTATGCTTTATTAAATTGTATTTATGTTGTTTTATCCTATGCTTTATTAAATTGTATTTATGCTGTTTTAACCTATGCTTTATTAAATTGTATTTATGTTGTTTTATCTTATGCTTTATTTAATTGTATTTATGTTGTTTTAACGTATGCTTTATTAAATTGTATTTATGTTGTTTCATCCTATGCTTTATTAAATTGAATTTATGTTGTTTTATCCTCTGCTTTATTAAATTGTATTTAATTTGTTTTATCATATGCTTTATTAAATTGTATTTATGTAGTTTTAGCCTATGCTTTATTAAATTGTATTTATGTTATTTTATCCTTTGCTTTATTAAATTGTATTTATGTTGTTTTAACCTATGCTTTCTTAAATTGTATTTATGTTGTTTTATCCTATGCTTTATTAAATTGAATTTATGTTGTTTTATCCTATGCTTTATTAAATTGTATTTATGTTGTTTTAACCTATGCTTTATTAAATTGTATTTATATTGTTTTATCCTATGCTTTATTAAATTGTATTTATGTTGTTTTAACCTATGCTTTATTAAATTGTATTTATATTGTTTTATCCTATGCTTTATTTAATTGTATTTATGTTGTTTTAACCTATGCTTTATTAAATTGTATTTATGTTGTTTTATCCTATGCTTTATTAAATTGTATTTATGCTGTTTTAATCTATGCTTTATTAAATTGTATTTATGTTGTTTTATCTTATGCTTTATTTAATTGTATTTATGTTGTTTTAACGTATGCTTTATTAAATTGTATTTATGTTGTTTCATCCTATGCTTTATTAAATTGAATTTATGTTGTTTTATCCTATGCTTTATTAAATTGTATTTAATTTGTTTTATCCTATGCTTTATTAAATTGTATTTATGTTGTTTTATCCTATGCTTTATTAAATTGTATTTATGTTGTTTTATCCTGTGCTTTATTAAATTGTATTTATGTGGTTTTATCCTATGCTTTATTAAAAAGTATTTATGTTGTTTTATCCTATGCTTTATTAAATTGTATTTATGTTGTTTTAACCTATGCTTTATTAAATTGTATTTATGTTGTTTTATCCTATGCTTTATTAAATTGTATTTATGCTGTTTTAATCTATGCTTTATTAAATTGTATTTATGTTGTTTTATCTTATGCTTTATTTAATTGTATTTATGTTGTTTTAACGTATGCTTTATTAAATTGAATTTATGTTGTTTTATCCTATGCTTTATTAAATTGTATTTAATTTGTTTTATCCTATGCTTTATTAAATTGTATTTATGTAGTTTTAGCCTATGCTTTATTAAATTGTATTTATGTTATTTTATCCTTTGCTTTATTAAATTGTATTTATGTTGTTTTAACCTATGCTTTCTTAAATTGTATTTATGTTGTTTTATCCTATGCTTTATTAAATTGTATTTATGCTGTTTTAATCTATGCTTTATTAAATTGTATTTATGTTGTTTTATCTTATGCTTTATTTAATTGTATTTATGTTGTTTTAACGTATGCTTTATTAAATTGAATTTATGTTGTTTTATCCTATGCTTTATTAAATTGTATTTAATTTGTTTTATCCTATGCTTTATTAAATTGTATTTATGTAGTTTTAGCCTATGCTTTATTAAATTGTATTTATGTTATTTTATCCTTTGCTTTATTAAATTGTATTTATGTTGTTTTAACCTATGCTTTCTTAAATTGTATTTATGTTGTTTTATCCTATGCTTTATTAAATTGAATTTATGTTGTTTTATCCTATGCTTTATTAAATTGTATTTATGTTGTTTTAACCTATGCTTTATTAAATTGTATTTATATTGTTTTATCCTATGCTTTATTAAATTGTATTTATGTTGTTTTAACCTTTGCTTTATTAAATTGTATTTATATTGTTTTATCCTATGCTTTATTTCATTGTATTTATGTTGTTTTAACGTATGCTTTATTAAATTGTATTTATGTTGTTTTAACCTATGCTTTATTAAATTGTATTTATGTTGTTTTATCTTATGCTTTGTTTAATTGTATTTATGTTGTTTTAACGTATGCTTTATTAAATTGTATTTATGTTGTTTCATCCTATGCTTTATTAAATTGTATTTATGTTGTTTTATCCTGTGCTTTATTAAATTGTATTTATGTGGTTTTATCCTATGCTTTATTAAAAAGTATTTATGTTGTTTTATCCTATACTTTATTAAATTGTATTTATGTTGTTTTAACCTATGCTTTATTAAATTGTATTTATGTTGTTTTATCCTGTGCTTTAATAAATTGTATTTATGTGGTTTTATCTTATGCTTTATTAAAAAGTATTTATGTTGTTTTATCCTATGCTTTATTAAATTGTATTTATGTTGTTTTATCCTATGCTTTATTAAATTGAATATATGTTGTTTTATCCTATGCTTTATTAAATTTTATTTATGTTGTTTTATCCTATGCTTTATTAAATTGTATTTATGTTGTTTTAACCTATGCTTTCTTAAATTGTATTTATGTTGTTTTATCCTATGCTTTATTAAATTGAATTTATGTTGTTTTATCCTATGCTTTATTAAATTTTATTTATGTTGTTTTATCCTATGCTTTATTAAATTGTATTTATGTTGTTTTAACCTATGCTTTCTTAAATTGTATTTATGTTGTTTTATCCTATGCTTTATTAAATTGTATTTATGTTGTTTTAACCTATGCTTTATTAAATTGTATTTATATTGTTTTATCCTATGCTTTATTAAATTATATTTATGTTGTTTTAACCTTTGCTTCATTAAATTGTATTTATATTGTTTTATCCTATGCTTTATTTAATTGTTTTTATGTTGTTTTAACGTATGCTTTATTAAATTGTATTTATGTTGTTTTATCCTATGCTTTATTAAATTGTATTTATGTTGTTTTATCCTATGCTTTATTAAATTGTATTTATGTTGTTTTATCCTGTGCTTTATTAAATTGTATTTATGTGGTTTTATCCTATGCTTTATTAAATTGTATTTATGTTGTTTTAACCTATGCTTTATTAAATTGTATTTATATTGTTTTATCCTATGCTTTATTAAATTGTATTTATGTTGTTTTAACCTATGCTTTATTAAATTGTATTTATATTGTTTTATCCTATGCTTTATTTAATTGTATTTATGTTGTTTTAACCTATGCTTTATTAAATTTTATTTATGTTGTTTTATCCTATGCTTTATTAAATTGTATTTATGTTGTTTTATCCTATGCTTTATTAAATTGTATTTATGCTGTTTTAACCTATGCTTTATTAAATTGTATTTATGTTGTTTTATCTTATGCTTTATTTAATTGTATTTATGTTGTTTTAACGTATGCTTTATTAAATTGTATTTATGTTGTTTCATCCTATGCTTTATTAAATTGAATTTATGTTGTTTTATCCTCTGCTTTATTAAATTGTATTTAATTTGTTTTATCATATGCTTTATTAAATTGTATTTATGTAGTTTTAGCCTATGCTTTATTAAATTGTATTTATGTTATTTTATCCTTTGCTTTATTAAATTGTATTTATGTTGTTTTAACCTATGCTTTCTTAAATTGTATTTATGTTGTTTTATCCTATGCTTTATTAAATTGAATTTATGTTGTTTTATCCTATGCTTTATTAAATTGTATTTATGTTGTTTTAACCTATGCTTTATTAAATTGTATTTATATTGTTTTATCCTATGCTTTATTAAATTGTATTTATGTTGTTTTATCCTATGCTTTATTAAATTGTATTTATGTTGTTTTATCCTATGCTATATTAAATTTTATTTATGTTGTTTTATCCTATGCTTTATTAAATTGTATTTATGTTGTTTTATCCTATGCTTTATTAAATTTTATTTATGTTGTTTTATCCTATGCTTTATTAAATTTTATTTATGTTGTTTTATCCTTTTCCTTTTTAAATTGTATTTATGTTGTTTTATCCTATGCTTTATTAAATTGAATTTATGTTGTTTTATCCTATGCTTTATTAAATTGTATTTATGTTGTTTTAACCTATGCTTTATTAAATTGTATTTATGTTGTTTTATCCTATGCTTTATTAAATTGTATTTATGCTGTTTTAACCTATGCTTTATTAAATTGTATTTATGTTGTTTTATCTTATGCTTTATTTAATTGTATTTATGTTGTTTTAACGTATGCTTTATTAAATTGTATTTATGTTGTTTCATCCTATGCTTTATTAAATTGAATTTATGTTGTTTTATCCTCTGCTTTATTAAATTGTATTTAATTTGTTTTATCATATGCTTTATTAAATTGTATTTATGTAGTTTTAGCCTATGCTTTATTAAATTGTATTTATGTTATTTTATCCTTTGCTTTATTAAATTGTATTTATGTTGTTTTAACCTATGCTTTCTTAAATTGTATTTATATTGTTTTATCCTATGCTTTATTTAATTGTATTTATGTTGTTTTAACCTATGCTTTATTAAATTGTATTTATGTTGTTTTATCCTATGCTTTATTAAATTGTATTTATGCTGTTTTAATCTATGCTTTATTAAATTGTATTTATGTTGTTTTATCTTATGCTTTATTTAATTGTATTTATGTTGTTTTAACGTATGCTTTATTAAATTGTATTTATGTTGTTTCATCCTATGCTTTATTAAATTGAATTTATGTTGTTTTATCCTATGCTTTATTAAATTGTATTTAATTTGTTTTATCCTATGCTTTATTAAATTGTATTTATGTTGTTTTATCCTATGCTTTATTAAATTGTATTTATGTTGTTTTATCCTGTGCTTTATTAAATTGTATTTATGTGGTTTTATCCTATGCTTTATTAAAAAGTATTTATGTTGTTTTATCCTATGCTTTATTAAATTGTATTTATGTTGTTTTAACCTATGCTTTATTAAATTGTATTTATGTTGTTTTATCCTATGCTTTATTAAATTGTATTTATGCTGATTTAATCTATGCTTTATTAAATTGTATTTATGTTGTTTTATCTTATGCTTTATTTAATTGTATTTATGTTGTTTTAACGTATGCTTTATTAAATTGAATTTATGTTGTTTTATCCTATGCTTTATTAAATTGTATTTAATTTGTTTTATCCTATGCTTTATTAAATTTTATTTATGTAGTTTTAGCCTATGCTTTATTAAATTGTATTTATGTTATTTTATCCTATGCTTTATTAAATTGAATTTATGTTGTTTTATCCTATGCTTTATTAAATTGTATTTAATTTGTTTTATCCTATGCTTTATTAAATTGTATTTATGTAGTTTTAGCCTATGCTTTATTAAATTGTATTTATGTTATTTTACCCTTTGCTTTATTAAATTGTATTTATGTTGTTTTAACCTATGCTTTCTTAAATTGTATTTATGTTGTTTTATCCTATGCTTTATTAAATTGAATTTATGTTGTTTTATCCTATGCTTTATTAAATTGTATTTATGTTGTTTTAACCTATGCTTTATTAAATTGTATTTATATTGTTTTATCCTATGCTTTATTAAATTGTATTTATGTTGTTTTAACCTTTGCTTTATTAAATTGTATTTATATTGTTTTATCCTATGCTTTATTTAATTGTATTTATGTTGTTTTAACGTATGCTTTATTAAATTGTATTTATGTTGTTTTAACCTATGCTTTATTAAATTGTATTTATGTTGTTTTATCTTATGCTTTGTTTAATTGTATTTATGTTGTTTTAACGTATGCTTTATTAAATTGTATTTATGTTGTTTCATCCTATGCTTTATTAAATTGTATTTATGTTGTTTTATCCTGTGCTTTATTAAATTGTATTTATGTGGTTTTATCCTATGCTTTATTAAAAAGTATTTATGTTGTTTTATCCTATACTTTATTAAATTGTATTTATGTTGTTTTAACCTATGCTTTATTAAATTGTATTTATGTTGTTTTATCCTGTGCTTTATTAAATTGTATTTATGTGGTTTTATCTTATGCTTTATTAAAAAGTATTTATGTTGTTTTATCCTATGCTTTATTAAATTATATTTATGTTGTTTTATCCTATGCTTTATTAAATTGAATATATGTTGTTTTATCCTATGCTTTATTAAATTTTATTTATGTTGTTTTATCCTATGCTTTATTAAATTGTATTTATGTTGTTTTAACCTATGCTTTCTTAAATTGTATTTATGTTGTTTTATCCTATGCTTTATTAAATTGAATTTATGTTGTTTTATCCTATGCTTTATTAAATTGTATTTATGTTGTTTTAACCTATGCTTTATTAAATTGTATTTATGTTGTTTTATCCTATGCTTTATTAAATTGTATTTATGTTGTTTTATCCTGTGCTTTATTAAATTGTATTTATGTGGTTTTATCCTATGCTTTATTAAATTGTATTTATGTTGTTTTAACCTATGCTTTATTAAATTGTATTTATATTGTTTTATCCTATGCTTTATTAAATTGTATTTATGTTGTTTTAACCTATGCTTTATTAAATTGTATTTATATTGTTTTATCCTATGCTTTATTTAATTGTATTTATGTTGTTTTAACCTATGCTTTATTAAATTGTATTTATGTTGTTTTATCCTATGCTTTATTAAATTGTATTTATGCTGTTTTAATCTATGCTTTATTAAATTGTATTTATGTTGTTTTATCTTATGCTTTATTTAATTGTATTTATGTTGTTTTAACGTATGCTTTATTAAATTGTATTTATGTTGTTTCATCCTATGCTTTATTAAATTGTATTTATGTTGTTTTAACCTATGCTTTATTAAATTGTATTTATGTTGTTTCATCCTATGCTTTATTAAATTGAATTTATGTTGTTTTATCCTATGCTTTATTAAATTGTATTTAATTTGTTTTATCCTATGCTTTATTAAATTGTATTTATGTAGTTTTAGCCTATGCTTTATTAAATTGTATTTATGTTATTTTATCCTTTGCTTTATTAAATTGTATTTATGTTGTTTTAACCTATGCTTTCTTAAATTGTATTTATGTTGTTTTATCCTATGCTTTATTAAATTGAATTTATGTTGTTTTATCCTATGCTTTATTAAATTGTATTTATGTTGTTTTAACCTATGCTTTATTAAATTGTATTTATATTGTTTTATCCTATGCTTTATTAAATTGTATTTATGTTGTTTTAACCTTTGCTTTATTAAATTGTATTTATATTGTTTTATCCTATGCTTTATTTAATTGTATTTATGTTGTTTTAACGTATGCTTTATTAAATTGTATTTATGTTGTTTTATCCTATGCTTTATTAAATTGTATTTATGTTGTTTTATCCTATGCTTTATTAAATTGTATTTATGTTGTTTTATCCTGTGCTTTATTAAATTGTATATATGTGGTTTTATCCTATGCTTTATTAAAAAGTATTTATGTTGTTTTATCCTATGCTTTATTAAATTGTATTTATGTTGTTTTATCCTGTGCTTTATTAAATTGTATTTATGTGGTTTTATCCTATGCTTTATTAAAAAGTATTTATGTTGTTTTATCCTATGCTTTATTAAATTGTATTTATGTTGTTTTAGCCTATGCTTTATTAAATTGTATTTATGTTGTTTTATCCTATGCTTTTTTAAATTGTATTTATGCTGTTTTAATCTATGCTTTATTAAATTGTATTTATGTTGTTTTATCTTATGCTTTATTTAATTGTATTTATGTTGTTTTAACGTATGCTTTATTAAATTGTATTTATGTTGTTTCATCCTATGCTTTATTAAATTGAATTTATGTTGTTTTATCCTATGCTTTATTAAATTGTATTTAATTTGTTTTATCCTATGCTTTATTAAATTGTATTTATGTAGTTTTAGCCTATGCTTTATTAAATTGTATTTATGTTATTTTATCCTTTACTTTATTAAATTGTATTTATGTTGTTTTAACCTATGCTTTATTTAATTGTATTTATGTTGTTTTAACGTATGCTTTATTAAATTGTATTTATGTTGTTTTAACCTATGCTTTATTAAATTGTATTTATGTTGTTTTATCTTATGCTTTGTTTAATTGTATTTATGTTGTTTTAACGTATGCTTTATTAAATTGTATTTATGTTGTTTCATCCTATGCTTTATTAAATTGTATTTATGTTGTTTTATCCTGTGCTTTATTAAATTGTATTTATGTGGTTTTATCCTATGCTTTATTAAAAAGTATTTATGTTGTTTTATCCTATACTTTATTAAATTGTATTTATGTTGTTTTAACCTATGCTTTATTAAATTGTATTTATGTTGTTTTATCCTGTGCTTTATTACATTGTATTTATGTGGTTTTATCTTATGCTTTATTAAAAAGTATTTATGTTGTTTTATCCTATGCTTTATTAAATTGTATTTATGTTGTTTTATCCTATGCTTTATTAAATTGAATATATGTTGTTTTATCCTATGCTTTATTAAATTTTATTTATGTTGTTTTATCCTATGCTTTATTAAATTGTATTTATGTTGTTTTAACCTATGCTTTCTTAAATTGTATTTATGTTGTTTTATCCTATGCTTTATTAAATTGTATTTATATTGTTTTATCCTATGCTTTATTTAATTGTATTTATGTTGTTTTAACGTATGCTTTATTAAATTGTATTTATGTTGTTTTATCCTATGCTTTATTAAATTGAATTTATGTTGTTTTATCCTATGCTTTATTAAATTGTATTTAATTTGTTTTATCCTATGCTTTATTAAATTGTATTTATGTAGTTTTAGCCTATGCTTTATTAAATTGTATTTATGTTATTTTATCCTTTGCTTTATTAAATTGTATTTATGTTGTTTTAACCTATGCTTTCTTAAATTGTATTTATGTTGTTTTATCCTATGCTTTATTAAATTGAATTTATGTTGTTTTATCCTATGCTTTATTAAATTGTATTTATGTTGTTTTAACCTATGCTTTATTAAATAGTATTTATATTGTTTTATCCTATGCTTTATTAAATTGTATTTATGTTGTTTTATCCTATGCTTTATTAAATTGTATTTATGTTGTTTTATCCTATGCTATATTAAATTTTATTTATGTTGTTTTATCCTATGCTTTATTAAATTGTATTTATGTTGTTTTATCCTATGCTTTATTAAATTTTATTTATGTTGTTTTATCCTATGCTTTATTAAATTTTATTTATGTTGTTTTATCCTTTTCCTTTTTAAATTGTATTTATGTTGTTTTATCCTATGCTTTATTAAATTGAATTTATGTTGTTTTATCCTATGCTTTATTAAATTGTATTTATGTTGTTTTAACCTATGCTTTATTAAATTGTATTTATGTTGTTTTATCCTATGCTTTATTAAATTGTATTTATGCTGTTTTAACCTATGCTTTATTAAATTGTATTTATGTTGTTTTATCTTATGCTTTATTTAATTGTATTTATGTTGTTTTAACGTATGCTTTATTAAATTGTATTTATGTTGTTTCATCCTATGCTTTATTAAATTGAATTTATGTTGTTTTATCCTCTGCTTTATTAAATTGTATTTAATTTGTTTTATCATATGCTTTATTAAATTGTATTTATGTAGTTTTAGCCTATGCTTTATTAAATTGTATTTATGTTATTTTATCCTTTGCTTTATTAAATTGTATTTATGTTGTTTTAACCTATGCTTTCTTAAATTGTATTTATGTTGTTTTATCCTATGCTTTATTAAATTGAATTTATGTTGTTTTATCCTATGCTTTATTAAATTGTATTTATGTTGTTTTAACCTATGCTTTATTAAATTGTATTTATATTGTTTTATCCTATGCTTTATTAAATTGTATTTATGTTGTTTTAACCTATGCTTTATTAAATTGTATTTATATTGTTTTATCCTATGCTTTATTTTATTGTATTTATGTTGTTTTAACCTATGCTTTATTAAATTGTATTTATGTTGTTTTATCCTATGCTTTATTAAATTGTATTTATGCTGTTTTAATCTATGCTTTATTAAATTTTATTTATGTTTTTTTATCTTATGCTTTATTTAATTGTATTTATGTTGTTTTAACGTATGCTTTATTAAATTGTATTTATGTTGTTTCATCCTATGCTTTATTAAATTGAATTTATGTTGTTTTATCCTATGCTTTATTAAATTGTATTTAATTTGTTTTATCCTATGCTTTATTAAATTGTATTTATGTTGTTTTATCCTATGCTTTATTAAATTGTATTTATGTTGTTTTATCCTGTGCTTTATTAAATTGTATTTATGTGGTTTTATCCTATGCTTTATTAAAAAGTATTTATGTTGTTTTATCCTATGCTTTATTAAATTGTATTTATGTTGTTTTAACCTATGCTTTATTAAATTGTATTTATGTTGTTTTATCCTATGCTTTATTAAATTGTATTTATGCTGTTTTAATCTATGCTTTATTAAATTGTATTTATGTTGTTTTATCTTATGCTTTATTTAATTGTATTTATGTTGTTTTAACGTATGCTTTATTAAATTGAATTTATGTTGTTTTATCCTATGCTTTATTAAATTGTATTTAATTTGTTTTATCCTATGCTTTATTAAATTGTATTTATGTAGTTTTAGCCTATGCTTTATTAAATTGTATTTATGTTATTTTATCCTATGCTTTATTAAATTGAATTTATGTTGTTTTATCCTATGCTTTATTAAATTGTATTTAATTTGTTTTATCCTATGCTTTATTAAATTGTATTTATGTAGTTTTAGCCTATGCTTTATTAAATTGTATTTATGTTATTTTATCCTTTGCTTTATTAAATTGTATTTATGTTGTTTTAACCTATGCTTTCTTAAATTGTATTTATGTTGTTTTATCCTATGCTTTATTAAATTGAATTTATGTTGTTTTATCCTATGCTTTATTAAATTGTATTTATGTTGTTTTAACCTATGCTTTATTAAATTGTATTTATATTGTTTTATCCTATGCTTTATTAAATTGTATTTATGTTGTTTTAACCTTTGCTTTATTAAATTGTATTTATATTGTTTTATCCTATGCTTTATTTAATTGTATTTATGTTGTTTTAACGTATGCTTTATTAAATTGTATTTATGTTGTTTTAACCTATGCTTTATTAAATTGTATTTATGTTGTTTTATCTTATGCTTTGTTTAATTGTATTTATGTTGTTTTAACGTATGCTTTATTAAATTGTATTTATGTTGTTTCATCCTATGCTTTATTAAATTGTATTTATGTTGTTTTATCCTGTGCTTTATTAAATTGTATTTATGTGGTTTTATCCTATGCTTTATTAAAAAGTATTTATGTTGTTTTATCCTATACTTTATTAAATTGTATTTATGTTGTTTTAACCTATGCTTTATTAAATTGTATTTATGTTGTTTTATCCTGTGCTTTATTAAATTGTATTTATGTGGTTTTATCTTATGCTTTATTAAAAAGTATTTATGTTGTTTTATCCTATGCTTTATTAAATTGTATTTATGTTGTTTTATCCTATGCTTTATTAAATTGAATATATGTTGTTTTATCCTATGCTTTATTAAATTTTATTTATGTTGTTTTATCCTATGCTTTATTAAATTGTATTTATGTTGTTTTAACCTATGCTTTCTTAAATTGTATTTATGTTGTTTTATCCTATGCTTTATTAAATTGAATTTATGTTGTTTTATCCTATGCTTTATTAAATTGTATTTATGTTGTTTTAACCTATGCTTTATTAAATTGTATTTATATTGTTTTATCCTATGCTTTATTAAATTATATTTATGTTGTTTTAACCTTTGCTTTATTAAATTGTATTTATATTGTTTTATCCTATGCTTTATTTAATTGTATTTATGTTGTTTTAACGTATGCTTTATTAAATTGTATTTATGTTGTTTTATCCTATGCTTTATTAAATTGTATTTATGTTGTTTTATCCTATGCTTTATTAAATTGTATTTATGCTGTTTTAATCTATGCTTTATTAAATTGTATTTATGTTGTTTTATCTTATGCTTTATTTAATTGTATTTATGTTGTTTTAACGTATGCTTTATTAAATTGTATTTATGTTGTTTCATCCTATGCTTTATTAAATTGTATTTATGTTGTTTTAACCTATGCTTTATTAAATTGTATTTATGTTGTTTCATCCTATGCTTTATTAAATTGAATTTATGTTGTTTTATCCTATGCTTTATTAAATTGTATTTAATTTGTTTTATCCTATGCTTTATTAAATTGTATTTATGTAGTTTTAGCCTA
Organism: Phyllobates terribilis; assembly: GCF_046119375.1. NCBI lineage: Eukaryota > Metazoa > Chordata > Amphibia > Anura > Dendrobatidae > Phyllobates > Phyllobates terribilis. The sequence continues at coordinate 207,892 of NW_027362939.1, read as the reverse complement.
TGCTTTATTAAATTGTATTTATGTTATTTTATCCTTTGCTTTATTAAATTGTATTTATGTTGTTTTAACCTATGCTTTCTTAAATTGTATTTATGTTGTTTTATCCTATGCTTTATTAAATTGAATTTATGTTGTTTTATCCTATGCTTTATTAAATTGTATTTATGTTGTTTTAACCTATGCTTTATTAAATTGTATTTATATTGTTTTATCCTATGCTTTATTAAATTGTATTTATGTTGTTTTAACCTTTGCTTTATTAAATTGTATTTATATTGTTTTATCCTATGCTTTATTTAATTGTATTTATGTTGTTTTAACGTATGCTTTATTAAATTGTATTTATGTTGTTTTATCCTATGCTTTATTAAATTGTATTTATGTTGTTTTATCCTATGCTTTATTAAATTGTATTTATGTTGTTTTATCCTGTGCTTTATTAAATTGTATATATGTGGTTTTATCCTATGCTTTATTAAAAAGTATTTATGTTGTTTTATCCTATGCTTTATTAAATTGTATTTATGTTGTTTTATCCTGTGCTTTATTAAATTGTATTTATGTGGTTTTATCCTATGCTTTATTAAAAAGTATTTATGTTGTTTTATCCTATGCTTTATTAAATTGTATTTATGTTGTTTTAACCTATGCTTTATTAAATTGTATTTATGCTGTTTTATCCTATGCTTTTTTAAATTGTATTTATGCTGTTTTAATCTATGCTTTATTAAATTGTATTTATGTTGTTTTATCTTATGCTTTATTTAATTGTATTTATGTTGTTTTAACGTATGCTTTATTAAATTGTATTTATGTTGTTTCATCCTATGCTTTATTAAATTGAATTTATGTTGTTTTATCCTATGCTTTATTAAATTGTATTTAATTTGTTTTATCCTATGCTTTATTAAATTGTATTTATGTAGTTTTAGCCTATGCTTTATTAAATTGTATTTATGTTATTTTATCCTTTACTTTATTAAATTGTATTTATGTTGTTTTAACCTATGCTTTCTTAAATTGTATTTATGTTGTTTTATCCTATGCTTTATTAAATTGAATTTATGTTGTTTTATCCTATGCTTTATTAAATTGTATTTATGTTGTTTTAACCTATGCTTTATTAAATTGTATTTATATTGTTTTATCCTATGCTTTATTAAATTGTATTTATGTTGTTTTAACCTTTGCTTTATTAAATTGTATTTATATTGTTTTATCCTATGCTTTATTTAATTGTATTTATGTTGTTTTAACGTATGCTTTATTAAATTGTATTTATGTTGTTTTAACCTATGCTTTATTAAATTGTATTTATGTTGTTTTATCTTATGCTTTGTTTAATTGTATTTATGTTGTTTTAACGTATGCTTTATTAAATTGTATTTATGTTGTTTCATCCTATGCTTTATTAAATTGTATTTATGTTGTTTTATCCTGTGCTTTATTAAATTGTATTTATGTGGTTTTATCCTATGCTTTATTAAAAAGTATTTATGTTGTTTTATCCTATACTTTATTAAATTGTATTTATGTTGTTTTAACCTATGCTTTATTAAATTGTATTTATGTTGTTTTATCCTGTGCTTTATTACATTGTATTTATGTGGTTTTATCTTATGCTTTATTAAAAAGTATTTATGTTGTTTTATCCTATGCTTTATTAAATTGTATTTATGTTGTTTTATCCTATGCTTTATTAAATTGAATATATGTTGTTTTATCCTATACTTTATTAAATTTTATTTATGTTGTTTTATCCTATGCTTTATTAAATTGTATTTATGTTGTTTTAACCTATGCTTTCTTAAATTGTATTTATGTTGTTTTATCCTATGCTTTATTAAATTGTATTTATATTGTTTTATCCTATGCTTTATTTAATTGTATTTATGTTGTTTTAACGTATGCTTTATTAAATTGTATTTATGTTGTTTTATCCTATGCTTTATTAAATTGAATTTATGTTGTTTTATCCTATGCTTTATTAAATTGTATTTAATTTGTTTTATCCTATGCTTTATTAAATTGTATTTATGTAGTTTTAGCCTATGCTTTATTAAATTGTATTTATGTTATTTTATCCTTTGCTTTATTAAATTGTATTTATGTTGTTTTAACCTATGCTTTCTTAAATTGTATTTATGTTGTTTTATCCTATGCTTTATTAAATTGAATTTATGTTGTTTTATCCTATGCTTTATTAAATTGTATTTATGTTGTTTTAACCTATGCTTTCTTAAATTGTATTTATGTTGTTTTATCCTATGCTTTATTAAATTGAATTTATGTTGTTTTATCCTATGCTTTATTAAATTGTATTTATGTTGTTTTAACCTATGCTTTATTAAATTGTATTTATATTGTTTTATCCTATGCTTTATTAAATTGTATTTATGTTGTTTTAACCTTTGCTTTATTAAATTGTATTTATATTGTTTTATCCTATGCTTTATTTAATTGTATTTATGTTGTTTTAACGTATGCTTTATTAAATTGTATTTATGTTGTTTTATCCTATGCTTTATTAAATTGTATTTATGTTGTTTTATCCTATGCTTTATTAAATTGTATTTATGTTGTTTTATCCTGTGCTTTATTAAATTGTATATATGTGGTTTTATCCTATGCTTTATTAAAAAGTATTTATGTTGTTTTATCCTATGCTTTATTAAATTGTATTTATGTTGTTTTATCCTGTGCTTTATTAAATTGTATTTATGTGGTTTTATCCTATGCTTTATTAAAAAGTATTTATGTTGTTTTATCCTATGCTTTATTAAATTGTATTTATGTTGTTTTAACCTATGCTTTATTAAATTGTATTTATGCTGTTTTATCCTATGCTTTTTTAAATTGTATTTATGCTGTTTTAATCTATGCTTTATTAAATTGTATTTATGTTGTTTTATCTTATGCTTTATTTAATTGTATTTATGTTGTTTTAACGTATGCTTTATTAAATTGTATTTATGTTGTTTCATCCTATGCTTTATTAAATTGAATTTATGTTGTTTTATCCTATGCTTTATTAAATTGTATTTAATTTGTTTTATCCTATGCTTTATTAAATTGTATTTATGTAGTTTTAGCCTATGCTTTATTAAATTGTATTTATGTTATTTTATCCTTTACTTTATTAAATTGTATTTATGTTGTTTTAACCTATGCTTTCTAAAATTGTATTTATGTTGTTTTATCCTATGCTTTATTAAATTGAATTTATGTTGTTTTATCCTATGCTTTATTAAATTGTATTTATGTTGTTTTAACCTATGCTTTATTAAATTGTATTTATATTGTTTTATCCTATGCTTTATTAAATTGTATTTATGTTGTTTTAACCTTTGCTTTATTAAATTGTATTTATATTGTTTTATCCTATGCTTTATTTAATTGTATTTATGTTGTTTTAACGTATGCTTTATTAAATTGTATTTATGTTGTTTTAACCTATGCTTTATTAAATTGTATTTATGTTGTTTTATCTTATGCTTTGTTTAATTGTATTTATGTTGTTTTAACGTATGCTTTATTAAATTGTATTTATGTTGTTTCATCCTATGCTTTATTAAATTGTATTTATGTTGTTTTATCCTGTGCTTTATTAAATTGTATTTATGTGGTTTTATCCTATGCTTTATTAAAAAGTATTTATGTTGTTTTATCCTATACTTTATTAAATTGTATTTATGTTGTTTTAACCTATGCTTTATTAAATTGTATTTATGTTGTTTTATCCTGTGCTTTATTACATTGTATTTATGTGGTTTTATCTTATGCTTTATTAAAAAGTATTTATGTTGTTTTATCCTATGCTTTATTAAATTGTATTTATGTTGTTTTATCCTATGCTTTATTAAATTGAATATATGTTGTTTTATCCTATACTTTATTAAATTTTATTTATGTTGTTTTATCCTATGCTTTATTAAATTGTATTTATGTTGTTTTAACCTATGCTTTCTTAAATTGTATTTATGTTGTTTTATCCTATGCTTTATTAAATTGTATTTATATTGTTTTATCCTATGCTTTATTTAATTGTATTTATGTTGTTTTAACGTATGCTTTATTAAATTGTATTTATGTTGTTTTATCCTATGCTTTATTAAATTGAATTTATGTTGTTTTATCCTATGCTTTATTAAATTGTATTTAATTTGTTTTATCCTATGCTTTATTAAATTGTATTTATGTAGTTTTAGCCTATGCTTTATTAAATTGTATTTATGTTATTTTATCCTTTGCTTTATTAAATTGTATTTATGTTGTTTTAACCTATGCTTTCTTAAATTGTATTTATGTTGTTTTATCCTATGCTTTATTAAATTGAATTTATGTTGTTTTATCCTATGCTTTATTAAATTGTATTTATGTTGTTTTAACCTATGCTTTATTAAATTGTATTTATATTGTTTTATCCTATGCTTTATTAAATTGTATTTATGTTGTTTTAACCTTTGCTTTATTAAATTGTATTTATATTGTTTTATCCTATGCTTTATTTAATTGTATTTATGTTGTTTTAACGTATGCTTTATTAAATTGTATTTATGTTGTTTTATCCTATGCTTTATTAAATTGTATTTATGTTGTTTTATCCTATGCTTTATTAAATTGTATTTATGTTGTTTTAACGTATGCTTTATTAAATTGTATTTATGTTGTTTTATCCTATGCTTTATTAAATTGTATTTATGTTGTTTTATCCTATGCTTTATTAAATTGTATTTATGTTGTTTTATCCTGTGCTTTATTAAATTGTATATATGTGGTTTTATCCTATGCTTTATTAAAAAGTATTTATGTTGTTTTATCCTATGCTTTATTAAATTGTATTTATGTTGTTTTAACCTATGCTTTATTAAATTGTTTTTATGTTGTTTTATCCTATGCTTTATTAAATTGTATTTATGCTGTTTTAATCTATGCTTTATTAAATTGTATTTATGTTGTTTTATCTTATGCTTTATTTAATTGTATTTACGTTGTTTTAACGTATGCTTTATTAAATTGTATTTATGTTGTTTCATCCTATGCTTTATTAAATTGAATTTATGTTGTTTTATCCTATGCTTTATTAAATTGTATTTAATTTGTTTTATCCTATGCTTTATTAAATTGTATTTATGTAGTTTTAGCCTATGCTTTATTAAATTGTATTTATGTTATTTTATCCTTTGCTTTATTAAATTGTATTTATGTTGTTTTAACCTATGCTTACTTAAATTGTATTTATGTTGTTTTATCCTATGCTTTATTAAATTGAATTTATGTTGTTTTATCCTATGCTTTATTAAATTGTATTTATGTTGTTTTAACCTATGCTTTATTAAATTGTATTTATATTGTTTTATCCTATGCTTTATTAAATTGTATTTATGTTGTTTTAACCTTTGCTTTATTAAATTGTATTTATATTGTTTTATCCTATGCTTTATTTAATTGTATTTATGTTGTTTTAACGTATGCTTTATTAAATTGTATTTATGTTGTTTTATCCTATGCTTTATTAAATTGTATTTATGTTGTTTTATCCTATGCTTTATTAAATTGTATTTATGTTGTTTTATCCTGTGCTTTATTAAATTGTATTTATGTGGTTTTATCCTATGCTTTATTAAAAAGTATTTATGTTGTTTTATCCTATGCTTTATTAATTTGTATTTATGTTGTTTTAACCTATGCTTTATTAAATTGTATTTATGTTGTTTTATCCTATGCTTTATTAAATTGTATTTATGTTGTTTTAACCTATGCTTTATTAAATTGTATTTATGTTGTTTTATCTTATGCTTTGTTTAATTGTATTTATGTTGTTTTAACGTATGCTTTATTAAATTGTATTTATGTTGTTTCATCCTATGCTTTATTAAATTGTATTTATGCTGTTTTAACCTATGCTTTATTAAATTGTATTTATGTTGTTTTATCTTATGCTTTATTTAATTGTATTTATGTTGTTTTAACGTATGCTTTATTAAATTGTATTTATGTTGTTTCATCCTATGCTTTATTAAATTGAATTTATGTTGTTTTATCCTCTGCTTTATTAAATTGTATTTAATTTGTTTTATCATATGCTTTATTAAATTGTATTTATGTAGTTTTAGCCTATGCTTTATTAAATTGTATTTATGTTATTTTATCCTTTGCTTTATTAAATTGTATTTATGTTGTTTTAACCTATGCTTTCTTAAATTGTATTTATGTTGTTTTATCCTATGCTTTATTAAATTGAATTTATGTTGTTTTATCCTATGCTTTATTAAATTGTATTTATGTTGTTTTAACCTATGCTTTATTAAATTGTATTTATATTGTTTTATCCTATGCTTTATTAAATTGTATTTATGTTGTTTTAACCTATGCTTTATTAAATTGTATTTATATTGTTTTATCCTATGCTTTATTTTATTGTATTTATGTTGTTTTAACCTATGCTTTATTAAATTGTATTTATGTTGTTTTATCCTATGCTTTATTAAATTGTATTTATGCTGTTTTAATCTATGCTTTATTAAATTTTATTTATGTTTTTTTATCTTATGCTTTATTTAATTGTATTTATGTTGTTTTAACGTATGCTTTATTAAATTGTATTTATGTTGTTTCATCCTATGCTTTATTAAATTGAATTTATGTTGTTTTATCCTATGCTTTATTAAATTGTATTTAATTTGTTTTATCCTATGCTTTATTAAATTGTATTTATGTTGTTTTATCCTATGCTTTATTAAATTGTATTTATGTTGTTTTATCCTGTGCTTTATTAAATTGTATTTATGTGGTTTTATCCTATGCTTTATTAAAAAGTATTTATGTTGTTTTATCCTATGCTTTATTAAATTGTATTTATGTTGTTTTAACCTATGCTTTATTAAATTGTATTTATGTTGTTTTATCCTATGCTTTATTAAATTGTATTTATGCTGTTTTAATCTATGCTTTATTAAATTGTATTTATGTTGTTTTATCTTATGCTTTATTTAATTGTATTTATGTTGTTTTAACGTATGCTTTATTAAATTGAATTTATGTTGTTTTATCCTATGCTTTATTAAATTGTATTTAATTTGTTTTATCCTATGCTTTATTAAATTGTATTTATGTAGTTTTAGCCTATGCTTTATTAAATTGTATTTATGTTATTTTATCCTATGCTTTATTAAATTGAATTTATGTTGTTTTATCCTATGCTTTATTAAATTGTATTTAATTTGTTTTATCCTATGCTTTATTAAATTGTATTTATGTAGTTTTAGCCTATGCTTTATTAAATTGTATTTATGTTATTTTATCCTTTGCTTTATTAAATTGTATTTATGTTGTTTTAACCTATGCTTTCTTAAATTGTATTTATGTTGTTTTATCCTATGCTTTATTAAATTGAATTTATGTTGTTTTATCCTATGCTTTATTAAATTGTATTTATGTTGTTTTAACCTATGCTTTATTAAATTGTATTTATATTGTTTTATCCTATGCTTTATTAAATTGTATTTATGTTGTTTTAACCTTTGCTTTATTAAATTGTATTTATATTGTTTTATCCTATGCTTTATTTAATTGTATTTATGTTGTTTTAACGTATGCTTTATTAAATTGTATTTATGTTGTTTTAACCTATGCTTTATTAAATTGTATTTATGTTGTTTTATCTTATGCTTTGTTTAATTGTATTTATGTTGTTTTAACGTATGCTTTATTAAATTGTATTTATGTTGTTTCATCCTATGCTTTATTAAATTGTATTTATGTTGTTTTATCCTGTGCTTTATTAAATTGTATTTATGTGGTTTTATCCTATGCTTTATTAAAAAGTATTTATGTTGTTTTATCCTATACTTTATTAAATTGTATTTATGTTGTTTTAACCTATGCTTTATTAAATTGTATTTATGTTGTTTTATCCTGTGCTTTATTAAATTGTATTTATGTGGTTTTATCTTATGCTTTATTAAAAAGTATTTATGTTGTTTTATCCTATGCTTTATTAAATTGTATTTATGTTGTTTTATCCTATGCTTTATTAAATTGAATATATGTTGTTTTATCCTATGCTTTATTAAATTTTATTTATGTTGTTTTATCCTATGCTTTATTAAATTGTATTTATGTTGTTTTAACCTATGCTTTCTTAAATTGTATTTATGTTGTTTTATCCTATGCTTTATTAAATTGAATTTATGTTGTTTTATCCTATGCTTTATTAAATTGTATTTATGTTGTTTTAACCTATGCTTTATTAAATTGTATTTATATTGTTTTATCCTATGCTTTATTAAATTATATTTATGTTGTTTTAACCTTTGCTTTATTAAATTGTATTTATATTGTTTTATCCTATGCTTTATTTAATTGTATTTATGTTGTTTTAACGTATGCTTTATTAAATTGTATTTATGTTGTTTTATCCTATGCTTTATTAAATTGTATTTATGTTGTTTTATCCTATGCTTTATTAAATTGTATTTATGCTGTTTTAATCTATGCTTTATTAAATTGTATTTATGTTGTTTTATCTTATGCTTTATTTAATTGTATTTATGTTGTTTTAACGTATGCTTTATTAAATTGTATTTATGTTGTTTCATCCTATGCTTTATTAAATTGTATTTATGTTGTTTTAACCTATGCTTTATTAAATTGTATTTATGTTGTTTCATCCTATGCTTTATTAAATTGAATTTATGTTGTTTTATCCTATGCTTTATTAAATTGTATTTAATTTGTTTTATCCTATGCTTTATTAAATTGTATTTATGTAGTTTTAGCCTATGCTTTATTAAATTGTATTTATGTTATTTTATCCTTTGCTTTATTAAATTGTATTTATGTTGTTTTAACCTATGCTTTCTTAAATTGTATTTATGTTGTTTTATCCTATGCTTTATTAAATTGAATTTATGTTGTTTTATCCTATGCTTTATTAAATTGTATTTATGTTGTTTTAACCTATGCTTTATTAAATTGTATTTATATTGTTTTATCCTATGCTTTATTAAATTGTATTTATGTTGTTTTAACCTTTGCTTTATTAAATTGTATTTATATTGTTTTATCCTATGCTTTATTTAATTGTATTTATGTTGTTTTAACGTATGCTTTATTAAATTGTATTTATGTTGTTTTATCCTATGCTTTATTAAATTGTATTTATGTTGTTTTATCCTATGCTTTATTAAATTGTATTTATGTTGTTTTATCCTGTGCTTTATTAAATTGTATATATGTGGTTTTATCCTATGCTTTATTAAAAAGTATTTATGTTGTTTTATCCTATGCTTTATTAAATTGTATTTATGTTGTTTTATCCTGTGCTTTATTAAATTGTATTTATGTGGTTTTATCCTATGCTTTATTAAAAAGTATTTATGTTGTTTTATCCTATGCTTTATTAAATTGTATTTATGTTGTTTTAACCTATGCTTTATTAAATTGTATTTATGCTGTTTTATCCTATGCTTTTTTAAATTGTATTTATGCTGTTTTAATCTATGCTTTATTAAATTGTATTTATGTTGTTTTATCTTATGCTTTATTTAATTGTATTTATGTTGTTTTAACGTATGCTTTATTAAATTGTATTTATGTTGTTTCATCCTATGCTTTATTAAATTGAATTTATGTTGTTTTATCCTATGCTTTATTAAATTGTATTTAATTTGTTTTATCCTATGCTTTATTAAATTGTATTTATGTAGTTTTAGCCTATGCTTTATTAAATTGTATTTATGTTATTTTATCCTTTACTTTATTAAATTGTATTTATGTTGTTTTAACCTATGCTTTCTTAAATTGTATTTATGTTGTTTTATCCTATGCTTTATTAAATTGAATTTATGTTGTTTTATCCTATGCTTTATTAAATTGTATTTATGTTGTTTTAACCTATGCTTTATTAAATTGTATTTATATTGTTTTATCCTATGCTTTATTAAATTGTATTTATGTTGTTTTAACCTTTGCTTTATTAAATTGTATTTATATTGTTTTATCCTATGCTTTATTTAATTGTATTTATGTTGTTTTAACGTATGCTTTATTAAATTGTATTTATGTTGTTTTAACCTATGCTTTATTAAATTGTATTTATGTTGTTTTATCTTATGCTTTGTTTAATTGTATTTATGTTGTTTTAACGTATGCTTTATTAAATTGTATTTATGTTGTTTCATCCTATGCTTTATTAAATTGTATTTATGTTGTTTTATCCTGTGCTTTATTAAATTGTATTTATGTGGTTTTATCCTATGCTTTATTAAAAAAGTATTTATGTTGTTTTATCCTATACTTTATTAAATTGTATTTATGTTGTTTTAACCTATGCTTTATTAAATTGTATTTATGTTGTTTTATCCTGTGCTTTATTACATTGTATTTATGTGGTTTTATCTTATGCTTTATTAAAAAGTATTTATGTTGTTTTATCCTATGCTTTATTAAATTGTATTTATGTTGTTTTATCCTATGCTTTATTAAATTGAATATATGTTGTTTTATCCTATACTTTATTAAATTTTATTTATGTTGTTTTATCCTATGCTTTATTAAATTGTATTTATGTTGTTTTAACCTATGCTTTCTTAAATTGTATTTATGTTGTTTTATCCTATGCTTTATTAAATTGTATTTATATTGTTTTATCCTATGCTTTATTTAATTGTATTTATGTTGTTTTAACGTATGCTTTATTAAATTGTATTTATGTTGTTTTATCCTATGCTTTATTAAATTGAATTTATGTTGTTTTATCCTATGCTTTATTAAATTGTATTTAATTTGTTTTATCCTATGCTTTATTAAATTGTATTTATGTAGTTTTAGCCTATGCTTTATTAAATTGTATTTATGTTATTTTATCCTTTGCTTTATTAAATTGTATTTATGTTGTTTTAACCTATGCTTTCTTAAATTGTATTTATGTTGTTTTATCCTATGCTTTATTAAATTGAATTTATGTTGTTTTATCCTATGCTTTATTAAATTGTATTTATGTTGTTTTAACCTATGCTTTCTTAAATTGTATTTATGTTGTTTTATCCTATGCTTTATTAAATTGAATTTATGTTGTTTTATCCTATGCTTTATTAAATTGTATTTATGTTGTTTTAACCTATGCTTTATTAAATTGTATTTATATTGTTTTATCCTATGCTTTATTAAATTGTATTTATGTTGTTTTAACCTTTGCTTTATTAAATTGTATTTATATTGTTTTATCCTATGCTTTATTTAATTGTATTTATGTTGTTTTAACGTATGCTTTATTAAATTGTATTTATGTTGTTTTATCCTATGCTTTATTAAATTGTATTTATGTTGTTTTATCCTATGCTTTATTAAATTGTATTTATGTTGTTTTATCCTGTGCTTTATTAAATTGTATATATGTGGTTTTATCCTATGCTTTATTAAAAAGTATTTATGTTGTTTTATCCTATGCTTTATTAAATTGTATTTATGTTGTTTTATCCTGTGCTTTATTAAATTGTATTTATGTGGTTTTATCCTATGCTTTATTAAAAAGTATTTATGTTGTTTTATCCTATGCTTTATTAAATTGTATTTATGTTGTTTTAACCTATGCTTTATTAAATTGTATTTATGCTGTTTTATCCTATGCTTTTTTAAATTGTATTTATGCTGTTTTAATCTATGCTTTATTAAATTGTATTTATGTTGTTTTATCTTATGCTTTATTTAATTGTATTTATGTTGTTTTAACGTATGCTTTATTAAATTGTATTTATGTTGTTTCATCCTATGCTTTATTAAATTGAATTTATGTTGTTTTATCCTATGCTTTATTAAATTGTATTTAATTTGTTTTATCCTATGCTTTATTAAATTGTATTTATGTAGTTTTAGCCTATGCTTTATTAAATTGTATTTATGTTATTTTATCCTTTACTTTATTAAATTGTATTTATGTTGTTTTAACCTATGCTTTCTAAAATTGTATTTATGTTGTTTTATCCTATGCTTTATTAAATTGAATTTATGTTGTTTTATCCTATGCTTTATTAAATTGTATTTATGTTGTTTTAACCTATGCTTTATTAAATTGTATTTATATTGTTTTATCCTATGCTTTATTAAATTGTATTTATGTTGTTTTAACCTTTGCTTTATTAAATTGTATTTATATTGTTTTATCCTATGCTTTATTTAATTGTATTTATGTTGTTTTAACGTATGCTTTATTAAATTGTATTTATGTTGTTTTAACCTATGCTTTATTAAATTGTATTTATGTTGTTTTATCTTATGCTTTGTTTAATTGTATTTATGTTGTTTTAACGTATGCTTTATTAAATTGTATTTATGTTGTTTCATCCTATGCTTTATTAAATTGTATTTATGTTGTTTTATCCTGTGCTTTATTAAATTGTATTTATGTGGTTTTATCCTATGCTTTATTAAAAAGTATTTATGTTGTTTTATCCTATACTTTATTAAATTGTATTTATGTTGTTTTAACCTATGCTTTATTAAATTGTATTTATGTTGTTTTATCCTGTGCTTTATTACATTGTATTTATGTGGTTTTATCTTATGCTTTATTAAAAAGTATTTATGTTGTTTTATCCTATGCTTTATTAAATTGTATTTATGTTGTTTTATCCTATGCTTTATTAAATTGAATATATGTTGTTTTATCCTATACTTTATTAAATTTTATTTATGTTGTTTTATCCTATGCTTTATTAAATTGTATTTATGTTGTTTTAACCTATGCTTTCTTAAATTGTATTTATGTTGTTTTATCCTATGCTTTATTAAATTGTATTTATATTGTTTTATCCTATGCTTTATTTAATTGTATTTATGTTGTTTTAACGTATGCTTTATTAAATTGTATTTATGTTGTTTTATCCTATGCTTTATTAAATTGAATTTATGTTGTTTTATCCTATGCTTTATTAAATTGTATTTAATTTGTTTTATCCTATGCTTTATTAAATTGTATTTATGTAGTTTTAGCCTATGCTTTATTAAATTGTATTTATGTTATTTTATCCTTTGCTTTATTAAATTGTATTTATGTTGTTTTAACCTATGCTTTCTTAAATTGTATTTATGTTGTTTTATCCTATGCTTTATTAAATTGAATTTATGTTGTTTTATCCTATGCTTTATTAAATTGTATTTATGTTGTTTTAACCTATGCTTTATTAAATTGTATTTATATTGTTTTATCCTATGCTTTATTAAATTGTATTTATGTTGTTTTAACCTTTGCTTTATTAAATTGTATTTATATTGTTTTATCCTATGCTTTATTTAATTGTATTTATGTTGTTTTAACGTATGCTTTATTAAATTGTATTTATGTTGTTTTATCCTATGCTTTATTAAATTGTATTTATGTTGTTTTATCCTATGCTTTATTAAATTGTATTTATGTTGTTTTAACGTATGCTTTATTAAATTGTATTTATGTTGTTTTATCCTATGCTTTATTAAATTGTATTTATGTTGTTTTATCCTATGCTTTATTAAATTGTATTTATGTTGTTTTATCCTGTGCTTTATTAAATTGTATATATGTGGTTTTATCCTATGCTTTATTAAAAAGTATTTATGTTGTTTTATCCTATGCTTTATTAAATTGTATTTATGTTGTTTTAACCTATGCTTTATTAAATTGTTTTTATGTTGTTTTATCCTATGCTTTATTAAATTGTATTTATGCTGTTTTAATCTATGCTTTATTAAATTGTATTTATGTTGTTTTATCTTATGCTTTATTTAATTGTATTTACGTTGTTTTAACGTATGCTTTATTAAATTGTATTTATGTTGTTTCATCCTATGCTTTATTAAATTGAATTTATGTTGTTTTATCCTATGCTTTATTAAATTGTATTTAATTTGTTTTATCCTATGCTTTATTAAATTGTATTTATGTAGTTTTAGCCTATGCTTTATTAAATTGTATTTATGTTATTTTATCCTTTGCTTTATTAAATTGTATTTATGTTGTTTTAACCTATGCTTACTTAAATTGTATTTATGTTGTTTTATCCTATGCTTTATTAAATTGAATTTATGTTGTTTTATCCTATGCTTTATTAAATTGTATTTATGTTGTTTTAACCTATGCTTTATTAAATTGTATTTATATTGTTTTATCCTATGCTTTATTAAATTGTATTTATGTTGTTTTAACCTTTGCTTTATTAAATTGTATTTATATTGTTTTATCCTATGCTTTATTTAATTGTATTTATGTTGTTTTAACGTATGCTTTATTAAATTGTATTTATGTTGTTTTATCCTATGCTTTATTAAATTGTATTTATGTTGTTTTATCCTATGCTTTATTAAATTGTATTTATGTTGTTTTATCCTGTGCTTTATTAAATTGTATTTATGTGGTTTTATCCTATGCTTTATTAAAAAGTATTTATGTTGTTTTATCCTATGCTTTATTAATTTGTATTTATGTTGTTTTAACCTATGCTTTATTAAATTGTATTTATGTTGTTTTATCCTATGCTTTATTAAATTGTATTTATGTTGTTTTAACCTATGCTTTATTAAATTGTATTTATGTTGTTTTATCTTATGCTTTGTTTAATTGTATTTATGTTGTTTTAACGTATGCTTTATTAAATTGTATTTATGTTGTTTCATCCTATGCTTTATTAAATTGTATTTATGTTGTTTTATCCTGTGCTTTATTAAATTGTATTTATGTGGTTTTATCCTATGCTTTATTAAAAAGTATTTATGTTGTTTTATCCTATGCTTTATTAAATTGTATTTATGTTGTTTTAACCTATGCTTTATTAAATTGTATTTATGTTGTTTTATCCTGTGCTTTATTAAATTGTATTTATGTGGTTTTATCTTATGCTTTATTAAAAAGTATTTATGTTGTTTTATCCTATGCTTTATTAAATTGTATTTATGTTGTTTTATCCTATGCTTTATTAAATTGTATATATGTTGTTTTATCCTATGCTTTATTAAATTTTATTTATGTTGTTTTATCCTATGCTTTATTAAATTGTATTTATGTTGTTTTAACCTATGCTTTCTTAAATTGTATTTATGTTGTTTTATCCTATGCTTTATTAAATTGAATTTATGTTGTTTTATCCTATGCTTTATTAAATTGTATTTATGTTGTTTTAACCTATGCTTTATTAAATTGTATTTATATTGTTTTATCCTATGCTTTATTAAATTATATTTATGTTGTTTTAACCTTTGCTTTATTAAATTGTATTTATGTTGTTTTATCTTATGCTTTATTTAATTGTATTTATGTTGTTTTAACGTATGCTTTATTAAATTGTATTTATGTTGTTTCATCCTATGCTTTATTAAATTGAATTTATGTTGTTTTATCCTATGCTTTATTAAATTGTATTTAATTTGTTTTATCCTATGCTTTATTAAATTGTATTTATGTAGTTTTAGCCTATGCTTTATTAAATTGTATTTATGTTATTTTATCCTTTGCTTTATTAAATTGTATTTATGTTGTTTTAACCTATGCTTACTTAAATTGTATTTATGTTGTTTTATCCTATGCTTTATTAAATTGTATTTATGTTGTTTTATCCTATGCTTTATTAAATTGTATTTATGCTGTTTTAATCTATGCTTTATTAAATTGTATTTATGTTGTTTTATCTTATGCTTTATTTAATTGTATTTATGTTGTTTTAACGTATGCTTTATTAAATTGTATTTATGTTGTTTCATCCTATGCTTTATTAAATTGAATTTATGTTGTTTTATCCTATGCTTTATTAAATTGTATTTAATTTGTTTTATCCTATGCTTTATTAAATTGTATTTATGTTGTTTTATCCTATGCTTTATTAAATTGTATTTATGTTGTTTTATCCTGTGCTTTATTAAATTGTATTTATGTGGTTTTATCCTATGCTTTATTAAAAAGTATTTATGTTGTTTTATCCTATGCTTTATTAAATTGTATTTATGTTGTTTTAACCTATGCTTTATTAAATTGTATTTATGTTGTTTTATCCTATGCTTTATTAAATTGTATTTATGCTGTTTTAATCTATGCTTTATTAAATTGTATTTATGTTGTTTTATCTTATGCTTTATTTAATTGTATTTATGTTGTTTTAACGTATGCTTTATTAAATTGAATTTATGTTGTTTTATCCTATGCTTTATTAAATTGTATTTAATTTGTTTTATCCTATGCTTTATTAAATTGTATTTATGTAGTTTTAGCCTATGCTTTATTAAATTGTATTTATGTTATTTTATCCTATGCTTTATTAAATTGAATTTATGTTGTTTTATCCTATGCTTTATTAAATTGTATTTAATTTGTTTTATCCTATGCTTTATTAAATTGTATTTATGTAGTTTTAGCCTATGCTTTATTAAATTGTATTTATGTTATTTTATCCTTTGCTTTATTAAATTGTATTTATGTTGTTTTATCCTATGCTTTATTAAATTGTATTTATGTTGTTTTATCCTGTGCTTTATTAAATTGTATTTATGTGGTTTTATCCTATGCTTTATTAAAAAGTATTTATGTTGTTTTATCCTATGCTTTATTAATTTGTATTTATGTTGTTTTAACCTATGCTTTATTAAATTGTATTTATGTTGTTTTATCCTATGCTTTATTAAATTGTATTTATGTTGTTTTAACCTATGCTTTATTAAATTGTATTTATGTTGTTTTATCTTATGCTTTGTTTAATTGTATTTATGTTGTTTTAACGTATGCTTTATTAAATTGTATTTATGTTGTTTCATCCTATGCTTTATTAAATTGTATTTATGTTGTTTTATCCTGTGCTTTATTAAATTGTATTTATGTGGTTTTATCCTATGCTTTATTAAAAAGTATTTATGTTGTTTTATCCTATGCTTTATTAAATTGTATTTATGTTGTTTTAACCTATGCTTTATTAAATTGTATTTATGTTGTTTTATCCTGTGCTTTATTAAATTGTATTTATGTGGTTTTATCTTATGCTTTATTAAAAAGTATTTATGTTGTTTTATCCTATGCTTTATTAAATTGTATTTATGTTGTTTTATCCTATGCTTTATTAAATTGTATATATGTTGTTTTATCCTATGCTTTATTAAATTTTATTTATGTTGTTTTATCCTATGCTTTATTAAATTGTATTTATGTTGTTTTAACCTATGCTTTCTTAAATTGTATTTATGTTGTTTTATCCTATGCTTTATTAAATTGAATTTATGTTGTTTTATCCTATGCTTTATTAAATTGTATTTATGTTGTTTTAACCTATGCTTTATTAAATTGTATTTATATTGTTTTATCCTATGCTTTATTAAATTATATTTATGTTGTTTTAACCTTTGCTTTATTAAATTGTATTTATGTTGTTTTATCTTATGCTTTATTTAATTGTATTTATGTTGTTTTAACGTATGCTTTATTAAATTGTATTTATGTTGTTTCATCCTATGCTTTATTAAATTGAATTTATGTTGTTTTATCCTATGCTTTATTAAATTGTATTTAATTTGTTTTATCCTATGCTTTATTAAATTGTATTTATGTAGTTTTAGCCTATGCTTTATTAAATTGTATTTATGTTATTTTATCCTTTGCTTTATTAAATTGTATTTATGTTGTTTTAACCTATGCTTACTTAAATTGTATTTATGTTGTTTTATCCTATGCTTTATTAAATTGTATTTATGTTGTTTTATCCTATGCTTTATTAAATTGTATTTATGCTGTTTTAATCTATGCTTTATTAAATTGTATTTATGTTGTTTTATCTTATGCTTTATTTAATTGTATTTATGTTGTTTTAACGTATGCTTTATTAAATTGTATTTATGTTGTTTCATCCTATGCTTTATTAAATTGAATTTATGTTGTTTTATCCTATGCTTTATTAAATTGTATTTAATTTGTTTTATCCTATGCTTTATTAAATTGTATTTATGTTGTTTTATCCTATGCTTTATTAAATTGTATTTATGTTGTTTTATCCTGTGCTTTATTAAATTGTATTTATGTGGTTTTATCCTATGCTTTATTAAAAAGTATTTATGTTGTTTTATCCTATGCTTTATTAAATTGTATTTATGTTGTTTTAACCTATGCTTTATTAAATTGTATTTATGTTGTTTTATCCTATGCTTTATTAAATTGTATTTATGCTGTTTTAATCTATGCTTTATTAAATTGTATTTATGTTGTTTTATCTTATGCTTTATTTAATTGTATTTATGTTGTTTTAACGTATGCTTTATTAAATTGAATTTATGTTGTTTTATCCTATGCTTTATTAAATTGTATTTAATTTGTTTTATCCTATGCTTTATTAAATTGTATTTATGTAGTTTTAGCCTATGCTTTATTAAATTGTATTTATGTTATTTTATCCTATGCTTTATTAAATTGAATTTATGTTGTTTTATCCTATGCTTTATTAAATTGTATTTAATTTGTTTTATCCTATGCTTTATTAAATTGTATTTATGTAGTTTTAGCCTATGCTTTATTAAATTGTATTTATGTTATTTTATCCTTTGCTTTATTAAATTGTATTTATGTTGTTTTAACCTATGCTTTCTTAAATTGTATTTATGTTGTTTTATCCTATGCTTTATTAAATTGAATTTATGTTGTTTTATCCTATGCTTTATTAAATTGTATTTATGTTGTTTTAACCTATGCTTTATTAAATTGTATTTATATTGTTTTATCCTATGCTTTATTAAATTGTATTTATGTTGTTTTAACCTTTGCTTTATTAAATTGTATTTATATTGTTTTATCCTATGCTTTATTTAATTGTATTTATGTTGTTTTAACGTATGCTTTATTAAATTGTATTTATGTTGTTTTAACCTATGCTTTATTAAATTGTATTTATGTTGTTTTATCTTATGCTTTGTTTAATTGTATTTATGTTGTTTTAACGTATGCTTTATTAAATTGTATTTATGTTGTTTCATCCTATGCTTTATTAAATTGTATTTATGTTGTTTTATCCTGTGCTTTATTAAATTGTATTTATGTGGTTTTATCCTATGCTTTATTAAAAAGTATTTATGTTGTTTTATCCTATACTTTATTAAATTGTATTTATGTTGTTTTAACCTATGCTTTATTAAATTGTATTTATATTGTTTTATCCTATGCTTTATTTAATTGTATTTATGTTGTTTTAACGTATGCTTTATTAAATTGTATTTATGTTGTTTTATCCTATGCTTTATTAAATTGTATTTATGTTGTTTTATCCTATGCTTTATTAAATTGTATTTATGTTGTTTTATCCTGTGCTTTATTAAATTGTATTTATGTGGTTTTATCCTATGCTTTATTAAAAAGTATTTATGTTGTTTTATCCTATGCTTTATTAATTTGTATTTATGTTGTTTTAACCTATGCTTTATTAAATTGTATTTATGTTGTTTTATCCTATGCTTTATTAAATTGTATTTATGTTGTTTTAACCTATGCTTTATTAAATTGTATTTATGTTGTTTTATCTTATGCTTTGTTTAATTGTATTTATGTTGTTTTAACGTATGCTTTATTAAATTGTATTTATGTTGTTTCATCCTATGCTTTATTAAATTGTATTTATGTTGTTTTATCCTGTGCTTTATTAAATTGTATTTATGTGGTTTTATCCTATGCTTTATTAAAAAGTATTTATGTTGTTTTATCCTATGCTTTATTAAATTGTATTTATGTTGTTTTAACCTATGCTTTATTAAATTGTATTTATGTTGTTTTATCCTGTGCTTTATTAAATTGTATTTATGTGGTTTTATCTTATGCTTTATTAAAAAGTATTTATGTTGTTTTATCCTATGCTTTATTAAATTGTATTTATGTTGTTTTATCCTATGCTTTATTAAATTGTATATATGTTGTTTTATCCTATGCTTTATTAAATTTTATTTATGTTGTTTTATCCTATGCTTTATTAAATTGTATTTATGTTGTTTTAACCTATGCTTTCTTAAATTGTATTTATGTTGTTTTATCCTATGCTTTATTAAATTGAATTTATGTTGTTTTATCCTATGCTTTATTAAATTGTATTTATGTTGTTTTAACCTATGCTTTATTAAATTGTATTTATATTGTTTTATCCTATGCTTTATTAAATTATATTTATGTTGTTTTAACCTTTGCTTTATTAAATTGTATTTATGTTGTTTTATCTTATGCTTTATTTAATTGTATTTATGTTGTTTTAACGTATGCTTTATTAAATTGTATTTATGTTGTTTCATCCTATGCTTTATTAAATTGAATTTATGTTGTTTTATCCTATGCTTTATTAAATTGTATTTAATTTGTTTTATCCTATGCTTTATTAAATTGTATTTATGTAGTTTTAGCCTATGCTTTATTAAATTGTATTTATGTTATTTTATCCTTTGCTTTATTAAATTGTATTTATGTTGTTTTAACCTATGCTTACTTAAATTGTATTTATGTTGTTTTATCCTATGCTTTATTAAATTGTATTTATGTTGTTTTATCCTATGCTTTATTAAATTGTATTTATGCTGTTTTAATCTATGCTTTATTAAATTGTTTTTATGTTGTTTTATCTTATGCTTTATTTAATTGTATTTATGTTGTTTTAACGTATGCTTTATTAAATTGTATTTATGTTGTTTCATCCTATGCTTTATTAAATTGAATTTATGTTGTTTTATCCTATGCTTTATTAAATTGTACTTAATTTGTTTTATCCTATGCTTTATTAAATTGTATTTATGTTGTTTTATCTTATGCTTTATTTAATTGTATTTATGTTGTTTTAACGTATGCTTTATTAAATTGAATTTATGTTGTTTTATCCTATGCTTTATTAAATTGTATTTAATTTGTTTTATCCTATGCTTTATTAAATTGTATTTATGTAGTTTTAGCCTATGCTTTATTAAATTGTATTTATGTTATTTTATCCTATGCTTTATTAAATTGAATTTATGTTGTTTTATCCTATGCTTTATTAAATTGTATTTAATTTGTTTTATCCTATGCTTTATTAAATTGTATTTATGTAGTTTTAGCCTATGCTTTATTAAATTGTATTTATGTTATTTTATCCTTTGCTTTATTAAATTGTATTTATGTTGTTTTAACCTATGCTTTCTTAAATTGTATTTATGTTGTTTTATCCTATGCTTTATTAAATTGAATTTATGTTGTTTTATCCTATGCTTTATTAAATTGTATTTATGTTGTTTTAACCTATGCTTTATTAAATTGTATTTATATTGTTTTATCCTATGCTTTATTAAATTGTATTTATGTTGTTTTAACCTTTGCTTTATTAAATTGTATTTATATTGTTTTATCCTATGCTTTATTTAATTGTATTTATGTTGTTTTAACGTATGCTTTATTAAATTGTATTTATGTTGTTTTAACCTATGCTTTATTAAATTGTATTTATGTTGTTTTATCTTATGCTTTGTTTAATTGTATTTATGTTGTTTTAACGTATGCTTTATTAAATTGTATTTATGTTGTTTCATCCTATGCTTTATTAAATTGTATTTATGTTGTTTTATCCTGTGCTTTATTAAATTGTATTTATGTGGTTTTATCCTATGCTTTATTAAAAAGTATTTATGTTGTTTTATCCTATACTTTATTAAATTGTATTTATGTTGTTTTAACCTATGCTTTATTAAATTGTATTTATATTGTTTTATCCTATGCTTTATTTAATTGTATTTATGTTGTTTTAACGTATGCTTTATTAAATTGTATTTATGTTGTTTTATCCTATGCTTTATTAAATTGTATTTATGTTGTTTTATCCTATGCTTTATTAAATTGTATTTATGTTGTTTTATCCTGTGCTTTATTAAATTGTATTTATGTGGTTTTATCCTATGCTTTATTAAATTGTATTTATGTTGTTTTAACCTATGCTTTATTAAATTGTATTTATATTGTTTTATCCTATGCTTTATTAAATTGTATTTATGTTGTTTTAACCAATGTTTTATTAAATTGTATTTATATTGTTTTATCCTATGCTTTATTTAATTGTATTTATGTTGTTTTAACCTATGCTTTATTAAATTGTATTTATGTTGTTTTATCCTATGCTTTATTAAATTGTATTTATGCTGTTTTAATCTATGCTTTATTAAATTGTATTTATGTTGTTTTATCTTATGCTTTATTTAATTGTATTTATGTTGTTTTAACGTATGCTTTATTAAATTGTATTTATGTTGTTTCATCCTATGCTTTATTAAATTGTATTTATGTTGTTTTAACCTATGCTTTATTAAATTGTATTTATGTTGTTTCATCCTATGCTTTATTAAATTGAATTTATGTTGTTTTATCCTATGCTTTATTAAATTGTATTTAATTTGTTTTATCCTATGCTTTATTAAATTGTATTTATGTAGTTTTAGCCTATGCTTTATTAAATTGTATTTATGTTATTTTATCCTTTGCTTTATTAAATTGTATTTATGTTGTTTTAACCTATGCTTTCTTAAATTGTATTTATGTTGTTTTATCCTATGCTTTATTAAATTGAATTTATGTTGTTTTATCCTATGCTTTATTAAATTGTATTTATGTTGTTTTAACCTATGCTTTATTAAATTGTATTTATATTGTTTTATCCTATGCTTTATTAAATTGTATTTATGTTGTTTTAACCTTTGCTTTATTAAATTGTATTTATATTGTTTTATCCTATGCTTTATTTAATTGTATTTATGTTGTTTTAACGTATGCTTTATTAAATTGTATTTATGTTGTTTTATCCTATGCTTTATTAAATTGTATTTATGTTGTTTTATCCTATGCTTTATTAAATTGTATTTATGTTGTTTTATCCTGTGCTTTATTAAATTGTATATATGTGGTTTTATCCTATGCTTTATTAAAAAGTATTTATGTTGTTTTATCCTATGCTTTATTAAATTGTATTTATGTTGTTTTATCCTGTGCTTTATTAAATTGTATTTATGTGGTTTTATCCTATGCTTTATTAAAAAGTATTTATGTTGTTTAATCCTATGCTTTATTAAATTGTATTTATGTTGTTTTAACCTATGCTTTATTAAATTGTATTTATGTTGTTTTATCCTATGCTTTTTTAAATTGTATTTATGCTGTTTTAATCTATGCTTTATTAAATTGTATTTATGTTGTTTTATCTTATGCTTTATTTAATTGTATTTATGTTGTTTTAACGTATGCTTTATTAAATTGTATTTATGTTGTTTCATCCTATGCTTTATTAAATTGAATTTATGTTGTTTTATCCTATGCTTTATTAAATTGTATTTAATTTGTTTTATCCTATGCTTTATTAAATTGTATTTATGTAGTTTTAGCCTATGCTTTATTAAATTGTATTTATGTTATTTTATCCTTTGCTTTATTAAATTGTATTTATGTTGTTTTAACCTATGCTTACTTAAATTGTATTTATGTTGTTTTATCCTATGCTTTATTAAATTGAATTTATGTTGTTTTATCCTATGCTTTATTAAATTGTATTTATGTTGTTTTAACCTATGCTTTATTAAATTGTATTTATATTGTTTTATCCTATGCTTTATTAAATTGTATTTATGTTGTTTTAACCTTTGCTTTATTAAATTGTATTTATATTGTTTTATCCTATGCTTTATTTAATTGTATTTATGTTGTTTTAACGTATGCTTTATTAAATTGTATTTATGTTGTTTTATCCTATGCTTTATTAAATTGTATTTATGTTGTTTTATCCTATGCTTTATTAAATTGTATTTATGTTTTTTTATCCTGTGCTTTATTAAATTGTATTTATGTGGTTTTATCCTATGCTTTATTAAAAAGTATTTATGTTGTTTTATCCTATGCTTTATTAAATTGTATTTATGTTGTTTTAACCTATGCTTTATTAAATTGTATTTATGTTGTTTTATCCTATGCTTTATTAAATTGTATTTATGTTGTTTTAACCTATGCTTTATTAAATTGTATTTATGTTGTTTTATCTTATGCTTTGTTTAATTGTATTTATGTTGTTTTAACGTATGCTTTATTAAATTGTATTTATGTTGTTTCATTATATGCTTTATTAAATTGTATTTATGTTGTTTTATCCTGTGCTTTATTAAATTGTATTTATGTGGTTTTATCCTATGCTTTATTAAAAAGTATTTATGTTGTTTTATCCTATGCTTTATTAAATTGTATTTATGTTGTTTTAACCTATGCTTTATTAAATTGTATTTATGTTGTTTTATCCTGTGCTTTATTAAATTGTATTTATGTGGTTTTATCTTATGCTTTATTAAAAAGTATTTATGTTGTTTTATCCTATGCTTTATTAAATTGTATTTATGTTGTTTTATCCTATGATTTATTAAATTGTATATATGTTGTTTTATCCTATGCTTTATTAAATTTTATTTATGTTGTTTTATCCTATGCTTTATTAAATTGTGTTTATGTTGTTTTAACCTATGCTTTCTTAAATTGTATTTATGTTGTTTTATCCTATGCTTTATTAAATTGAATTTATGTTGTTTTATCCTATGCTTTATTAAATTGTATTTATGTTGTTTCATCCTATGCTTTATTAAATTGAATTTATGTTGTTTTATCCTATGCTTTATTAAATTGTATTTAATTTGTTTTATCCTATGCTTTATTAAATTGTATTTATGTAGTTTTAGCCTATGCTTTATTAAATTGTATTTATGTTATTTTATCCTTTGCTTTATTAAATTGTATTTATGTTGTTTTAACCTATGCTTACTTAAATTGTATTTATGTTGTTTTATCCTATGCTTTATTAAATTGAATTTATGTTGTTTTATCCTATGCTTTATTAAATTGTATTTATGTTGTTTTAACCTATGCTTTATTAAATTGTATATATATTGTTTTATCCTATGCTTTATTTAATTGTATTTATGTTGTTTTAACGTATGCTTTATTAAATTGTATTTATGTTGTTTTATCCTATGCTTTATTAAATTGTATTTATGTTGTTTTATCCTATGCTTTATTAAATTGTATTTATGTTGTTTTATCCTGTGCTTTATTAAATTGTATTTATGTGGTTTTATCCTATGCTTTATTAAAAAGTATTTATGTTGTTTTATCCTATGCTTTATTAAATTGTATTTATGTTGTTTTAACCTATGCTTTATTAAATTGTATTTATGTTGTTTTATCCTATGCTTTATTAAATTGTATTTATGTTGTTTTAACCTATGCTTTATTAAATTGTATTTATGTTGTTTTATCTTATGCTTTGTTTAATTGTATTTATGTTGTTTTAACGTATGCTTTATTAAATTGTATTTATGTTGTTTCATCCTATGCTTTATTAAATTGTATTTATGTTGTTTTATCCTGTGCTTTATTAAATTGTATTTATGTGGTTTTATCCTATGCTTTATTAAAAAGTATTTATGTTGTTTTATCCTATGCTTTATTAAATTGTATTTATGTTGTTTTAACCTATGCTTTATTAAATTGTATTTATGTTGTTTTATCCTGTGCTTTATTAAATTGTATTTATGTGGTCTTATCTTATGCTTTATTAAAAAGTATTTATGTTGTTTTATCCTATGCTTTATTAAATTGTATTTATGTTGTTTTATCCTATGCTTTATTAAATTATATTTATGTTGTTTTAACCTTTGCTTTATTAAATTGTATTTATATTGTTTTATCCTATGCTTTATTTAATTGTATTTATGTTGTTTTAACGTATGCTTTATTAAATTGTATTTATGTTGTTTTATCCTATGCTTTATTAAATTGTATTTATGTTGTTTTATCCTATGCTTTATTAAATTGTATTTATGTTGTTTTATCCTGTGCTTTATTAAATTGTATTTATGTGGTTTTATCCTATGCTTTATTAAATTGTATTTATGTTGTTTTAACCTATGCTTTATTAAATTGTATTTATATTGTTTTATCCTATGCTTTATTAAATTGTATTTATGTTGTTTTAACCTATGCTTTATTAAATTGTATTTATATTGTTTTATCCTATGCTTTATTTAATTGTATTTATGTTGTTTTAACCTATGCTTTATTAAATTGTATTTATGTTGTTTTATCCTATGCTTTATTAAATTGTATTTATGCTGTTTTAATCTATGCTTTATTAAATTGTATTTATGTTGTTTTATCTTATGCTTTATTTAATTGTATTTATGTTGTTTTAACGTATGCTTTATTAAATTGTATTTATGTTGTTTCATCCTATGCTTTATTAAATTGTATTTATGTTGTTTTAACCTATGCTTTATTAAATTGTATTTATGTTGTTTTATCTTATGCTTTATTTAATTGTATTTATGTTGTTTTAACGTATGCTTTATTAAATTGTATTTATGTTGTTTTAACCTATGCTTTATTAAATTGTATTTACATTGTTTTATCCTATGCTTTATTTAATTGTATTTATGTTGTTTTAACCTATGCTTTATTAAATTGTATTTATGTTGTTTTATCCTATGCTTTATTAAATTGTATTTATGCTGTTTTAATCTATGCTTTATTAAATTGTATTTATGTTGTTTTATCTTATGCTTTATTTAATTGTATTTATGTTGTTTTAACGTATGCTTTATTAAATTGTATTTATGTTGTTTCATCCTATGCTTTATTAAATTGAATTTATGTTGTTTTATCCTATGCTTTATTAAATTGTATTTAATTTGTTTTATCCTATGCTTTATTAAATTGTATTTATGTAGTTTTAGCCTATGCTTTATTAAATTGTATTTATGTTATTTTATCCTTTGCTTTATTAAATTGTATTTATGTTGTTTTAACCTATGCTTTCTTAAATTGTATTTATGTTGTTTTATCCTATGCTTTATTAAATTGAATTTATGTTGTTTTATCCTATGCTTTATTAAATTGTATTTATGTTGTTTTAACCTATGCTTTATTAAATTGTATTTATATTGTTTTATCCTATGCTTTATTAAATTGTATTTATGTTGTTTTAACCTTTGCTTTATTAAATTGTATTTATATTGTTTTATCCTATGCTTTATTTAATTGTATTTATGTTGTTTTAACGTATGCTTTATTAAATTGTATTTATGTTGTTTTATCCTATGCTTTATTAAATTGTATTTATGTTGTTTTATCCTATGCTTTATTAAATTGTATTTATGTTGTTTTATCCTATGCTTTATTAAATTGTATTTATGTTGTTTTAACCTATGCTTTATTAAATTGTATTTATGTTGTTTTATCTTATGCTTTATTTAATTGTATTTATGTTGTTTTAACGTATGCTTTATTAAATTGTATTTATGTTGTTTTAACCTATGCTTTATTAAATTGTATTTATGTTGTTTTAACGTATGCTTTATTAAATTGTATTTATGTTGTTTCATCCTATGCTTTATTAAATTGTATTTATGTTGTTTTAACCTATGCTTTATTAAATTGTATTTATGTTGTTTTATCTTATGCTTTATTTAATTGTATTTATGTTGTTTTAACGTATGCTTTATTAAATTGTATTTATGTTGTTTTAACCTATGCTTTATTAAATTGTATTTACATTGTTTTATCCTATGCTTTATTTAATTGTATTTATGTTGTTTTAACCTATGCTTTATTAAATTGTATTTATATTGTTTTATCCTATGCTTTATTAAATTGTATTTATGTTGTTTTAACCTTTGCTTTATTAAATTGTATTTATATTGTTTTATCCTATGCTTTATTTAATTGTATTTATGTTGTTTTAACGTATGCTTTATTAAATTGTATTTATGTTGTTTTATCCTATGCTTTATTAAATTGTATTTATGTTGTTTTATCCTATGCTTTATTAAATTGTATTTATGTTGTTTTATCCTGTGCTTTATTAAATTGTATTTATGTGGTTTTATCCTATGCTTTATTAAATTGTATTTATGTTGTTTTAACGTATGCTTTATTAAATTGTATTTATGTTGTTTTATCCTATGCTTTATTAAATTGTATTTATGTTGTTTTATCCTATGCTTTATTAAATTGTATTTATGTTGTTTTATCCTGTGCTTTATTAAATTGTATTTATGTGGCTTTATCTTATGCTTTATTAAAAAGTATTTATGTTGTTTTATCCTATGCTTTATTAAATTGTATTTATGTTGTTTTATCCTATGCTTTATTAAATTGTATATATGTTGTTTTATCCTATGCTTTATTAAATTTTATTTATGTTGTTTTATCCTATGCTTTATTAAATTGTATATATGTTGTTTTATCCTATGCTTTATTAAATTGTATTTATGTTGTTTATCCTATGCTTTATTAAATTGTATTTATGTTGTTTATCCTATGTTTCATTAAATTGTATTTATGTTGTTTTATCCTATGCTTTATTAAATTGTATTTATGTTGTTTTAACATATGCTTTATTAAATTGTATTTATGTTGTTTTGTCCTATGCTTTATTAAATTGTATTTATGTTGTTTATCCTATGTTTCATTAAATTGTATTTATGTTGTTTTATCCTATGCTTTATTAAATTGTATTTATGTTGTTTTGTCCAATGTTTTGTTAAATTGTATTTATGTTGTTTTATCCTATGCTTTATTAAATTGTATTTATGTTGTTTTGTCCTATGCTTTATTAAATTGTATTTATGTTGTTTTAACCTATGCTTTATTAAATTTTATTTATGTTGTTTTATCCTATGCTTTATTAAATTGTATTTATGTTGTTTTAACCTATGCTTTATTAAATTTTATTTATGTTGTTTTATCCTATGCTTTATTAAATTGTATTTATGTTGTTTTATCCTATGCTTTATTAAATTGTATTTATGCTGTTTTAACCTATGCTTTATTAAATTGTATTTATGTTGTTTTATCTTATGCTTTATTTAATTGTATTTATGTTGTTTTAACGTATGCTTTATTAAATTGTATTTATGTTGTTTTATCCTATGCTTTATTAAATTTTATTTATGTTGTTTTATCCTATGCTTTATTAAATTTTATTTATGTTGTTTTATCCTTTTCCTTTTTAAATTGTATTTATGTTGTTTTATCCTATGCTTTATTAAATTGAATTTATGTTGTTTTATCCTATGCTTTATTAAATTGTATTTATGTTGTTTTAACCTATGCTTTATTAAATTGTATTTATGTTGTTTTATCCTATGCTTTATTAAATTGTATTTATGCTGTTTTAACCTATGCTTTATTAAATTGTATTTATGTTGTTTTATCTTATGCTTTATTTAATTGTATTTATGTTGTTTTAACGTATGCTTTATTAAATTGTATTTATGTTGTTTCATCCTATGCTTTATTAAATTGAATTTATGTTGTTTTATCCTCTGCTTTATTAAATTGTATTTAATTTGTTTTATCATATGCTTTATTAAATTGTATTTATGTAGTTTTAGCCTATGCTTTATTAAATTGTATTTATGTTATTTTATCCTTTGCTTTATTAAATTGTATTTATGTTGTTTTAACCTATGCTTTCTTAAATTGTATTTATGTTGTTTTATCCTATGCTTTATTAAATTGAATTTATGTTGTTTTATCCTATGCTTTATTAAATTGTATTTATGTTGTTTTAACCTATGCTTTATTAAATTGTATTTATATTGTTTTATCCTATGCTTTATTAAATTGTATTTATGTTGTTTTAACCTATGCTTTATTAAATTGTATTTATATTGTTTTATCCTATGCTTTATTTAATTGTATTTATGTTGTTTTAACCTATGCTTTATTAAATTGTATTTATGTTGTTTTATCCTATGCTTTATTAAATTGTATTTATGCTGTTTTAATCTATGCTTTATTAAATTGTATTTATGTTGTTTTATCTTATGCTTTACTTAATTGTATTTATGTTGTTTTAACGTATGCTTTATTAAATTGTATTTATGTTGTTTCATCCTATGCTTTATTAAATTGAATTTATGTTGTTTTATCCTATGCTTTATTAAATTGTATTTAATTTGTTTTATCCTATGCTTTATTAAATTGTATTTATGTTGTTTTATCCTATGCTTTATTAAATTGTATTTATGTTGTTTTATCCTGTGCTTTATTAAATTGTATTTATGTGGTTTTATCCTATGCTTTATTAAAAAGTATTTATGTTGTTTTATCCTATGCTTTATTAAATTGTATTTATGTTGTTT
The DNA here is from genome assembly GCF_046119375.1 of Phyllobates terribilis. NCBI lineage: Eukaryota > Metazoa > Chordata > Amphibia > Anura > Dendrobatidae > Phyllobates > Phyllobates terribilis. The sequence goes on along the minus strand of NW_027362939.1, from coordinate 177,733 downwards.
TAACCTTTGCTTTATTAAATTGTATTTATATTGTTTTATCCTATGCTTTATTTAATTGTATTTATGTTGTTTTAACGTATGCTTTATTAAATTGTATTTATGTTGTTTTAACCTATGCTTTATTAAATTGTATTTATGTTGTTTTATCTTATGCTTTGTTTAATTGTATTTATGTTGTTTTAACGTATGCTTTATTAAATTGTATTTATGTTGTTTCATCCTATGCTTTATTAAATTGTATTTATGTTGTTTTATCCTGTGCTTTATTAAATTGTATTTATGTGGTTTTATCCTATGCTTTATTAAAAAGTATTTATGTTGTTTTATCCTATACTTTATTAAATTGTATTTATGTTGTTTTAACCTATGCTTTATTAAATTGTATTTATGTTGTTTTATCCTGTGCTTTATTAAATTGTATTTATGTGGTTTTATCTTATGCTTTATTAAAAAGTATTTATGTTGTTTTATCCTATGCTTTATTAAATTGTATTTATGTTGTTTTATCCTATGCTTTATTAAATTGAATATATGTTGTTTTATCCTATGCTTTATTAAATTTTATTTATGTTGTTTTATCCTATGCTTTATTAAATTGTATTTATGTTGTTTTAACCTATGCTTTCTTAAATTGTATTTATGTTGTTTTATCCTATGCTTTATTAAATTGAATTTATGTTGTTTTATCCTATGCTTTATTAAATTGTATTTATGTTGTTTTAACCTATGCTTTATTAAATTGTATTTATATTGTTTTATCCTATGCTTTATTAAATTATATTTATGTTGTTTTAACCTTTGCTTTATTAAATTGTATTTATATTGTTTTATCCTATGCTTTATTTAATTGTATTTATGTTGTTTTAACGTATGCTTTATTAAATTGTATTTATGTTGTTTTATCCTATGCTTTATTAAATTGTATTTATGTTGTTTTATCCTATGCTTTATTAAATTGTATTTATGTTGTTTTATCCTGTGCTTTATTAAATTGTATTTATGTGGTTTTATCCTATGCTTTATTAAATTGTATTTATGTTGTTTTAACCTATGCTTTATTAAATTGTATTTATATTGTTTTATCCTATGCTTTATTAAATTGTATTTATGTTGTTTTAACCTATGCTTTATTAAATTGTATTTATATTGTTTTATCCTATGCTTTATTTAATTGTATTTATGTTGTTTTAACCTATGCTTTATTAAATTTTATTTATGTTGTTTTATCCTATGCTTTATTAAATTGTATTTATGTTGTTTTATCCTATGCTTTATTAAATTGTATTTATGCTGTTTTAACCTATGCTTTATTAAATTGTATTTATGTTGTTTTATCTTATGCTTTATTTAATTGTATTTATGTTGTTTTAACGTATGCTTTATTAAATTGTATTTATGTTGTTTCATCCTATGCTTTATTAAATTGAATTTATGTTGTTTTATCCTCTGCTTTATTAAATTGTATTTAATTTGTTTTATCATATGCTTTATTAAATTGTATTTATGTAGTTTTAGCCTATGCTTTATTAAATTGTATTTATGTTATTTTATCCTTTGCTTTATTAAATTGTATTTATGTTGTTTTAACCTATGCTTTCTTAAATTGTATTTATGTTGTTTTATCCTATGCTTTATTAAATTGAATTTATGTTGTTTTATCCTATGCTTTATTAAATTGTATTTATGTTGTTTTAACCTATGCTTTATTAAATTGTATTTATATTGTTTTATCCTATGCTTTATTAAATTGTATTTATGTTGTTTTATCCTATGCTTTATTAAATTGTATTTATGTTGTTTTATCCTATGCTATATTAAATTTTATTTATGTTGTTTTATCCTATGCTTTATTAAATTGTATTTATGTTGTTTTATCCTATGCTTTATTAAATTTTATTTATGTTGTTTTATCCTATGCTTTATTAAATTTTATTTATGTTGTTTTATCCTTTTCCTTTTTAAATTGTATTTATGTTGTTTTATCCTATGCTTTATTAAATTGAATTTATGTTGTTTTATCCTATGCTTTATTAAATTGTATTTATGTTGTTTTAACCTATGCTTTATTAAATTGTATTTATGTTGTTTTATCCTATGCTTTATTAAATTGTATTTATGCTGTTTTAACCTATGCTTTATTAAATTGTATTTATGTTGTTTTATCTTATGCTTTATTTAATTGTATTTATGTTGTTTTAACGTATGCTTTATTAAATTGTATTTATGTTGTTTCATCCTATGCTTTATTAAATTGAATTTATGTTGTTTTATCCTCTGCTTTATTAAATTGTATTTAATTTGTTTTATCATATGCTTTATTAAATTGTATTTATGTAGTTTTAGCCTATGCTTTATTAAATTGTATTTATGTTATTTTATCCTTTGCTTTATTAAATTGTATTTATGTTGTTTTAACCTATGCTTTCTTAAATTGTATTTATGTTGTTTTATCCTATGCTTTATTAAATTGAATTTATGTTGTTTTATCCTATGCTTTATTAAATTGTATTTATGTTGTTTTAACCTATGCTTTATTAAATTGTATTTATATTGTTTTATCCTATGCTTTATTAAATTGTATTTATGTTGTTTTAACCTATGCTTTATTAAATTGTATTTATATTGTTTTATCCTATGCTTTATTTAATTGTATTTATGTTGTTTTAACCTTTGCTTTATTAAATTGTATTTATGTTGTTTTATCCTATGCTTTATTAAATTGTATTTATGCTGTTTTAATCTATGCTTTATTAAATTGTATTTATGTTGTTTTATCTTATGCTTTATTTAATTGTATTTATGTTGTTTTAACGTATGCTTTATTAAATTGTATTTATGTTGTTTCATCCTATGCTTTATTAAATTGAATTTATGTTGTTTTATCCTATGCTTTATTAAATTGTATTTAATTTGTTTTATCCTATGCTTTATTAAATTGTATTTATGTTGTTTTATCCTATGCTTTATTAAATTGTATTTATGTTGTTTTATCCTGTGCTTTATTAAATTGTATTTATGTGGTTTTATCCTATGCTTTATTAAAAAGTATTTATGTTGTTTTATCCTATGCTTTATTAAATTGTATTTATGTTGTTTTAACCTATGCTTTATTAAATTGTATTTATGTTGTTTTATCCTATGCTTTATTAAATTGTATTTATGCTGTTTTAATCTATGCTTTATTAAATTGTATTTATGTTGTTTTATCTTATGCTTTATTTAATTGTATTTATGTTGTTTTAACGTATGCTTTATTAAATTGAATTTATGTTGTTTTATCCTATGCTTTATTAAATTGTATTTAATTTGTTTTATCCTATGCTTTATTAAATTGTATTTATGTAGTTTTAGCCTATGCTTTATTAAATTGTATTTATGTTATTTTATCCTATGCTTTATTAAATTGAATTTATGTTGTTTTATCCTATGCTTTATTAAATTGTATTTAATTTGTTTTATCCTATGCTTTATTAAATTGTATTTATGTAGTTTTAGCCTATGCTTTATTAAATTGTATTTATGTTATTTTATCCTTTGCTTTATTAAATTGTATTTATGTTGTTTTATCCTATGCTTTATTAAATTGTATTTATGCTGTTTTAATCTATGCTTTATTAAATTGTATTTATGTTGTTTTATCTTATGCTTTATTTAATTGTATTTATGTTGTTTTAACGTATGCTTTATTAAATTGTATTTATGTTGTTTCATCCTATGCTTTATTAAATTGTATTTATGTTGTTTTAACCTATGCTTTATTAAATTGTATTTATGTTGTTTTATCTTATGCTTTATTTAATTGTATTTATGTTGTTTTAACGTATGCTTTATTAAATTGTATTTATGTTGTTTTAACCTATGCTTTATTAAATTGTATTTACATTGTTTTATCCTATGCTTTATTTAATTGTATTTATGTTGTTTTAACCTATGCTTTATTAAATTGTATTTATGTTGTTTTATCCTATGCTTTATTAAATTGTATTTATGCTGTTTTAATCTATGCTTTATTAAATTGTATTTATGTTGTTTTATCTTATGCTTTATTTAATTGTATTTATGTTGTTTTAACGTATGCTTTATTAAATTGTATTTATGTTGTTTCATCCTATGCTTTATTAAATTGAATTTATGTTGTTTTATCCTATGCTTTATTAAATTGTATTTAATTTGTTTTATCCTATGCTTTATTAAATTGTATTTATGTAGTTTTAGCCTATGCTTTATTAAATTGTATTTATGTTATTTTATCCTTTGCTTTATTAAATTGTATTTATGTTGTTTTAACCTATGCTTTCTTAAATTGTATTTATGTTGTTTTATCCTATGCTTTATTAAATTGAATTTATGTTGTTTTATCCTATGCTTTATTAAATTGTATTTATGTTGTTTTAACCTATGCTTTATTAAATTGTATTTATATTGTTTTATCCTATGCTTTATTAAATTGTATTTATGTTGTTTTAACCTTTGCTTTATTAAATTGTATTTATATTGTTTTATCCTATGCTTTATTTAATTGTATTTATGTTGTTTTAACGTATGCTTTATTAAATTGTATTTATGTTGTTTTATCCTATGCTTTATTAAATTGTATTTATGTTGTTTTATCCTATGCTTTATTAAATTGTATTTATGTTGTTTTATCCTATGCTTTATTAAATTGTATTTATGTTGTTTTAACCTATGCTTTATTAAATTGTATTTATGTTGTTTTATCTTATGCTTTATTTAATTGTATTTATGTTGTTTCATCCTATGCTTTATTAAATTGTATTTATGTTGTTTTAACCTATGCTTTATTAAATTGTATTTATGTTGTTTTATCTTATGCTTTATTTAATTGTATTTATGTTGTTTTAACGTATGCTTTATTAAATTGTATTTATGTTGTTTTAACCTATGCTTTATTAAATTGTATTTATGTTGTTTTAACGTATGCTTTATTAAATTGTATTTATGTTGTTTCATCCTATGCTTTATTAAATTGTATTTATGTTGTTTTAACCTATGCTTTATTAAATTGTATTTATGTTGTTTTATCTTATGCTTTATTTAATTGTATTTATGTTGTTTTAACGTATGCTTTATTAAATTGTATTTATGTTGTTTTAACCTATGCTTTATTAAATTGTATTTACATTGTTTTATCCTATGCTTTATTTAATTGTATTTATGTTGTTTTAACCTATGCTTTATTAAATTGTATTTATATTGTTTTATCCTATGCTTTATTAAATTGTATTTATGTTGTTTTAACCTTTGCTTTATTAAATTGTATTTATATTGTTTTATCCTATGCTTTATTTAATTGTATTTATGTTGTTTTAACGTATGCTTTATTAAATTGTATTTATGTTGTTTTATCCTATGCTTTATTAAATTGTATTTATGTTGTTTTATCCTATGCTTTATTAAATTGTATTTATGTTGTTTTATCCTGTGCTTTATTAAATTGTATTTATGTGGTTTTATCCTATGCTTTATTAAATTGTATTTATGTTGTTTTAACGTATGCTTTATTAAATTGTATTTATGTTGTTTTATCCTATGCTTTATTAAATTGTATTTATGTTGTTTTATCCTATGCTTTATTAAATTGTATTTATGTTGTTTTATCCTGTGCTTTATTAAATTGTATTTATGTGGCTTTATCTTATGCTTTATTAAAAAGTATTTATGTTGTTTTATCCTATGCTTTATTAAATTGTATTTATGTTGTTTTATCCTATGCTTTATTAAATTGTATATATGTTGTTTTATCCTATGCTTTATTAAATTTTATTTATGTTGTTTTATCCTATGCTTTATTAAATTGTATATATGTTGTTTTATCCTATGCTTTATTAAATTGTATTTATGTTGTTTATCCTATGCTTTATTAAATTGTATTTATGTTGTTTATCCTATGTTTCATTAAATTGTATTTATGTTGTTTTATCCTATGCTTTATTAAATTGTATTTATGTTGTTTTAACATATGCTTTATTAAATTGTATTTATGTTGTTTTGTCCTATGCTTTATTAAATTGTATTTATGTTGTTTATCCTATGTTTCATTAAATTGTATTTATGTTGTTTTATCCTATGCTTTATTAAATTGTATTTATGTTGTTTTGTCCAATGTTTTGTTAAATTGTATTTATGTTGTTTTATCCTATGCTTTATTAAATTGTATTTATGTTGTTTTATCCTATGCTTTATTAAATTGTATTTATGTTGTTTTATCCTGTGCTTTATTAAATTGTATTTATGTGGTTTTATCCTATGCTTTATTAAAAAGTATTTATGTTGTTTTATCCTATGCTTTATTAAATTGTATTTATGTTGTTTTAACCTTTGCTTTATTAAATTGTATTTATATTGTTTTATCCTATGCTTTATTTAATTGTATTTATGTTGTTTTAACGTATGCTTTATTAAATTGTATTTATGTTGTTTTAACCTATGCTTTATTAAATTGTATTTATGTTGTTTTATCTTATGCTTTGTTTAATTGTATTTATGTTGTTTTAACGTATGCTTTATTAAATTGTATTTATGTTGTTTCATCCTATGCTTTATTAAATTGTATTTATGTTGTTTTATCCTGTGCTTTATTAAATTGTATTTATGTGGTTTTATCCTATGCTTTATTAAAAAGTATTTATGTTGTTTTATCCTATACTTTATTAAATTGTATTTATGTTGTTTTAACCTATGCTTTATTAAATTGTATTTATGTTGTTTTATCCTGTGCTTTATTAAATTGTATTTATGTGGTTTTATCTTATGCTTTATTAAAAAGTATTTATGTTGTTTTATCCTATGCTTTATTAAATTGTATTTATGTTGTTTTATCCTATGCTTTATTAAATTGAATATATGTTGTTTTATCCTATGCTTTATTAAATTTTATTTATGTTGTTTTATCCTATGCTTTATTAAATTGTATTTATGTTGTTTTAACCTATGCTTTCTTAAATTGTATTTATGTTGTTTTATCCTATGCTTTATTAAATTGAATTTATGTTGTTTTATCCTATGCTTTATTAAATTGTATTTATGTTGTTTTAACCTATGCTTTATTAAATTGTATTTATATTGTTTTATCCTATGCTTTATTAAATTATATTTATGTTGTTTTAACCTTTGCTTTATTAAATTGTATTTATATTGTTTTATCCTATGCTTTATTTAATTGTATTTATGTTGTTTTAACGTATGCTTTATTAAATTGTATTTATGTTGTTTTATCCTATGCTTTATTAAATTGTATTTATGTTGTTTTATCCTATGCTTTATTAAATTGTATTTATGTTGTTTTATCCTGTGCTTTATTAAATTGTATTTATGTGGTTTTATCCTATGCTTTATTAAATTGTATTTATGTTGTTTTAACCTATGCTTTATTAAATTGTATTTATATTGTTTTATCCTATGCTTTATTAAATTGTATTTATGTTGTTTTAACCTATGCTTTATTAAATTGTATTTATATTGTTTTATCCTATGCTTTATTTAATTGTATTTATGTTGTTTTAACCTATGCTTTATTAAATTTTATTTATGTTGTTTTATCCTATGCTTTATTAAATTGTATTTATGTTGTTTTATCCTATGCTTTATTAAATTGTATTTATGCTGTTTTAACCTATGCTTTATTAAATTGTATTTATGTTGTTTTATCTTATGCTTTATTTAATTGTATTTATGTTGTTTTAACGTATGCTTTATTAAATTGTATTTATGTTGTTTCATCCTATGCTTTATTAAATTGAATTTATGTTGTTTTATCCTCTGCTTTATTAAATTGTATTTAATTTGTTTTATCATATGCTTTATTAAATTGTATTTATGTAGTTTTAGCCTATGCTTTATTAAATTGTATTTATGTTATTTTATCCTTTGCTTTATTAAATTGTATTTATGTTGTTTTAACCTATGCTTTCTTAAATTGTATTTATGTTGTTTTATCCTATGCTTTATTAAATTGAATTTATGTTGTTTTATCCTATGCTTTATTAAATTGTATTTATGTTGTTTTAACCTATGCTTTATTAAATTGTATTTATATTGTTTTATCCTATGCTTTATTAAATTGTATTTATGTTGTTTTATCCTATGCTTTATTAAATTGTATTTATGTTGTTTTATCCTATGCTATATTAAATTTTATTTATGTTGTTTTATCCTATGCTTTATTAAATTGTATTTATGTTGTTTTATCCTATGCTTTATTAAATTTTATTTATGTTGTTTTATCCTATGCTTTATTAAATTTTATTTATGTTGTTTTATCCTTTTCCTTTTTAAATTGTATTTATGTTGTTTTATCCTATGCTTTATTAAATTGAATTTATGTTGTTTTATCCTATGCTTTATTAAATTGTATTTATGTTGTTTTAACCTATGCTTTATTAAATTGTATTTATGTTGTTTTATCCTATGCTTTATTAAATTGTATTTATGCTGTTTTAACCTATGCTTTATTAAATTGTATTTATGTTGTTTTATCTTATGCTTTATTTAATTGTATTTATGTTGTTTTAACGTATGCTTTATTAAATTGTATTTATGTTGTTTCATCCTATGCTTTATTAAATTGAATTTATGTTGTTTTATCCTCTGCTTTATTAAATTGTATTTAATTTGTTTTATCATATGCTTTATTAAATTGTATTTATGTAGTTTTAGCCTATGCTTTATTAAATTGTATTTATGTTATTTTATCCTTTGCTTTATTAAATTGTATTTATGTTGTTTTAACCTATGCTTTCTTAAATTGTATTTATGTTGTTTTATCCTATGCTTTATTAAATTGAATTTATGTTGTTTTATCCTATGCTTTATTAAATTGTATTTATGTTGTTTTAACCTATGCTTTATTAAATTGTATTTATATTGTTTTATCCTATGCTTTATTAAATTGTATTTATGTTGTTTTAACCTATGCTTTATTAAATTGTATTTATATTGTTTTATCCTATGCTTTATTTAATTGTATTTATGTTGTTTTAACCTTTGCTTTATTAAATTGTATTTATGTTGTTTTATCCTATGCTTTATTAAATTGTATTTATGCTGTTTTAATCTATGCTTTATTAAATTGTATTTATGTTGTTTTATCTTATGCTTTATTTAATTGTATTTATGTTGTTTTAACGTATGCTTTATTAAATTGTATTTATGTTGTTTCATCCTATGCTTTATTAAATTGAATTTATGTTTTTTTATCCTATGCTTTATTAAATTGTATTTAATTTGTTTTATCCTATGCTTTATTAAATTGTATTTATGTTGTTTTATCCTATGCTTTATTAAATTGTATTTATGTTGTTTTATCCTGTGCTTTATTAAATTGTATTTATGTGGTTTTATCCTATGCTTTATTAAAAAGTATTTATGTTGTTTTATCCTATGCTTTATTAAATTGTATTTATGTTGTTTTAACCTATGCTTTATTAAATTGTATTTATGTTGTTTTATCCTATGCTTTATTAAATTGTATTTATGCTGTTTTAATCTATGCTTTATTAAATTGTATTTATGTAGTTTTATCTTATGCTTTATTTAATTGTATTTATGTTGTTTTAACGTATGCTTTATTAAATTGAATTTATGTTGTTTTATCCTATGCTTTATTAAATTGTATTTAATTTGTTTTATCCTATGCTTTATTAAATTGTATTTATGTAGTTTTAGCCTATGCTTTATTAAATTGTATTTATGTTATTTTATCCTATGCTTTATTAAATTGAATTTATGTTGTTTTATCCTATGCTTTATTAAATTGTATTTAATTTGTTTTATCCTATGCTTTATTAAATTGTATTTATGTAGTTTTAGCCTATGCTTTATTAAATTGTATTTATGTTATTTTATCCTTTGCTTTATTAAATTGTATTTATGTTGTTTTAACCTATGCTTTCTTAAATTGTATTTATGTTGTTTTATCCTATGCTTTATTAAATTGAATTTATGTTGTTTTATCCTATGCTTTATTAAATTGTATTTATGTTGTTTTAACCTATGCTTTATTAAATTGTATTTATATTGTTTTATCCTATGCTTTATTAAATTGTATTTATGTTGTTTTAACCTTTGCTTTATTAAATTGTATTTATATTGTTTTATCCTATGCTTTATTTAATTGTATTTATGTTGTTTTAACGTATGCTTTATTAAATTGTATTTATGTTGTTTTAACCTATGCTTTATTAAATTGTATTTATGTTGTTTTATCTTATGCTTTGTTTAATTGTATTTATGTTGTTTTAACGTATGCTTTATTAAATTGTATTTATGTTGTTTCATCCTATGCTTTATTAAATTGTATTTATGTTGTTTTATCCTGTGCTTTATTAAATTGTATTTATGTGGTTTTATCCTATGCTTTATTAAAAATTATTTATGTTGTTTTATCCTATACTTTATTAAATTGTATTTATGTTGTTTTAACCTATGCTTTATTAAATTGTATTTATGTTGTTTTATCCTGTGCTTTATTAAATTGTATTTATGTGGTTTTATCTTATGCTTTATTAAAAAGTATTTATGTTGTTTTATCCTATGCTTTATTAAATTGTATTTATGTTGTTTTATCCTATGCTTTATTAAATTGAATATATGTTGTTTTATCCTATGCTTTATTAAATTTTATTTATGTTGTTTTATCCTATGCTTTATTAAATTGTATTTATGTTGTTTTAACCTATGCTTTCTTAAATTGTATTTATGTTGTTTTATCCTATGCTTTATTAAATTGAATTTATGTTGTTTTATCCTATGCTTTATTAAATTGTATTTATGTTGTTTTAACCTATGCTTTATTAAATTGTATTTATATTGTTTTATCCTATGCTTTATTAAATTATATTTATGTTGTTTTAACCTTTGCTTTATTAAATTGTATTTATATTGTTTTATCCTATGCTTTATTTAATTGTATTTATGTTGTTTTAACGTATGCTTTATTAAATTGTATTTATGTTGTTTTATCCTATGCTTTATTAAATTGTATTTATGTTGTTTTATCCTATGCTTTATTAAATTGTATTTATGTTGTTTTATCCTGTGCTTTATTAAATTGTATTTATGTGGTTTTATCCTATGCTTTATTAAATTGTATTTATGTTGTTTTAACCTATGCTTTATTAAATTGTATTTATATTGTTTTATCCTATGCTTTATTAAATTGTATTTATGTTGTTTTAACCTATGCTTTATTAAATTGTATTTATATTGTTTTATCCTATGCTTTATTTAATTGTATTTATGTTGTTTTAACCTATGCTTTATTAAATTGTATTTATGTTGTTTTATCCTATGCTTTATTAAATTGTATTTATGCTGTTTTAATCTATGCTTTATTAAATTGTATTTATGTTGTTTTATCTTATGCTTTATTTAATTGTATTTATGTTGTTTTAACGTATGCTTTATTAAATTGTATTTATGTTGTTTCATCCTATGCTTTATTAAATTGTATTTATGTTGTTTTAACCTATGCTTTATTAAATTGTATTTATGTTGTTTCATCCTATGCTTTATTAAATTGAATTTATGTTGTTTTATCCTATGCTTTATTAAATTGTATTTAATTTGTTTTATCCTATGCTTTATTAAATTGTATTTATGTAGTTTTAGCCTATGCTTTATTAAATTGTATTTATGTTATTTTATCCTTTGCTTTATTAAATTGTATTTATGTTGTTTTAACCTATGCTTTCTTAAATTGTATTTATGTTGTTTTATCCTATGCTTTATTAAATTGAATTTATGTTGTTTTATCCTATGCTTTATTAAATTGTATTTATGTTGTTTTAACCTATGCTTTATTAAATTGTATTTATATTGTTTTATCCTATGCTTTATTAAATTGTATTTATGTTGTTTTAACCTTTGCTTTATTAAATTGTATTTATATTGTTTTATCCTATGCTTTATTTAATTGTATTTATGTTGTTTTAACGTATGCTTTATTAAATTGTATTTATGTTGTTTTATCCTATGCTTTATTAAATTGTATTTATGTTGTTTTATCCTATGCTTTATTAAATTGTATTTATGTTGTTTTAACCTTTGCTTTATTAAATTGTATTTATATTGTTTTATCCTATGCTTTATTTAATTGTATTTATGTTGTTTTAACGTATGCTTTATTAAATTGTATTTATGTTGTTTTATCCTATGCTTTATTAAATTGTATTTATGTTGTTTTATCCTATGCTTTATTAAATTGTATTTATGTTGTTTTATCCTGTGCTTTATTAAATTGTATATATGTGGTTTTATCCTATGCTTTATTAAAAAGTATTTATGTTGTTTTATCCTATGCTTTATTAAATTGTATTTATGTTGTTTTATCCTGTGCTTTATTAAATTGTATTTATGTGGTTTTATCCTATGCTTTATTAAAAAGTATTTATGTTGTTTTATCCTATGCTTTATTAAATTGTATTTATGTTGTTTTAACCTATGCTTTATTAAATTGTATTTATGTTGTTTTATCCTATGCTTTTTTAAATTGTATTTATGCTGTTTTAATCTATGCTTTATTAAATTGTATTTATGTTGTTTTATCTTATGCTTTATTTAATTGTATTTATGTTGTTTTAACGTATGCTTTATTAAATTGTATTTATGTTGTTTCATCCTATGCTTTATTAAATTGAATTTATGTTGTTTTATCCTATGCTTTATTAAATTGTATTTAATTTGTTTTATCCTATGCTTTATTAAATTGTATTTATGTAGTTTTAGCCTATGCTTTATTAAATTGTATTTATGTTATTTTATCCTTTACTTTATTAAATTGTATTTATGTTGTTTTAACCTATGCTTTCTTAAATTGTATTTATGTTGTTTTATCCTATGCTTTATTAAATTGAATTTATGTTGTTTTATCCTATGCTTTATTAAATTGTATTTATGTTGTTTTAACCTATGCTTTATTAAATTGTATTTATATTGTTTTATCCTATGCTTTATTAAATTGTATTTATGTTGTTTTAACCTTTGCTTTATTAAATTGTATTTATATTGTTTTATCCTATGCTTTATTTAATTGTATTTATGTTGTTTTAACGTATGCTTTATTAAATTGTATTTATGTTGTTTTAACCTATGCTTTATTAAATTGTATTTATGTTGTTTTATCTTATGCTTTGTTTAATTGTATTTATGTTGTTTTAACGTATGCTTTATTAAATTGTATTTATGTTGTTTCATCCTATGCTTTATTAAATTGTATTTATGTTGTTTTATCCTGTGCTTTATTAAATTGTATTTATGTGGTTTTATCCTATGCTTTATTAAAAAGTATTTATGTTGTTTTATCCTATACTTTATTAAATTGTATTTATGTTGTTTTAACCTATGCTTTATTAAATTGTATTTATGTTGTTTTATCCTGTGCTTTATTACATTGTATTTATGTGGTTTTATCTTATGCTTTATTAAAAAGTATTTATGTTGTTTTATCCTATGCTTTATTAAATTGTATTTATGTTGTTTTATCCTATGCTTTATTAAATTGAATATATGTTGTTTTATCCTATGCTTTATTAAATTTTATTTATGTTGTTTTATCCTATGCTTTATTAAATTGTATTTATGTTGTTTTAACCTATGCTTTCTTAAATTGTATTTATGTTGTTTTATCCTATGCTTTATTAAATTGTATTTATATTGTTTTATCCTATGCTTTATTTAATTGTATTTATGTTGTTTTAACGTATGCTTTATTAAATTGTATTTATGTTGTTTTATCCTATGCTTTATTAAATTGAATTTATGTTGTTTTATCCTATGCTTTATTAAATTGTATTTAATTTGTTTTATCCTATGCTTTATTAAATTGTATTTATGTAGTTTTAGCCTATGCTTTATTAAATTGTATTTATGTTATTTTATCCTTTGCTTTATTAAATTGTATTTATGTTGTTTTAACCTATGCTTTCTTAAATTGTATTTATGTTGTTTTATCCTATGCTTTATTAAATTGAATTTATGTTGTTTTATCCTATGCTTTATTAAATTGTATTTATGTTGTTTTAACCTATGCTTTATTAAATTGTATTTATATTGTTTTATCCTATGCTTTATTAAATTGTATTTATGTTGTTTTAACCTTTGCTTTATTAAATTGTATTTATATTGTTTTATCCTATGCTTTATTTAATTGTATTTATGTTGTTTTAACGTATGCTTTATTAAATTGTATTTATGTTGTTTTATCCTATGCTTTATTAAATTGTATTTATGTTGTTTTATCCTATGCTTTATTAAATTGTATTTATGTTGTTTTATCCTGTGCTTTATTAAATTGTATTTATGTGGTTTTATCCTATGCTTTATTAAAAAGTATTTATGTTGTTTTATCCTATGCTTTATTAAATTGTATTTATGTTGTTTTATCCTATGCTTTATTAAATTGTATTTATGTTGTTTTAACCTATGCTTTCTTAAATTGTATTTATGTTGTTTTATCCTATGCTTTATTAAATTGAATTTATGTTGTTTTATCCTATGCTTTATTAAATTGTATTTATGTTGTTTTAACCTATGCTTTATTAAATTGTATTTATATTGTTTTATCCTATGCTTTATTAAATTATATTTATGTTGTTTTAACCTTTGCTTTATTAAATTGTATTTATGTTGTTTTATCTTATGCTTTATTTAATTGTATTTATGTTGTTTTAACGTATGCTTTATTAAATTGTATTTATGTTGTTTCATCCTATGCTTTATTAAATTGAATTTATGTTGTTTTATCCTATGCTTTATTAAATTGTATTTATGTTGTTTTAACCTATGCTTTATTAAATTGTATTTATATTGTTTTATCCTATGCTTTATTAAATTATATTTATGTTGTTTTAACCTTTGCTTTATTAAATTGTATTTATGTTGTTTTATCTTATGCTTTATTTAATTGTATTTATGTTGTTTTAACGTATGCTTTATTAAATTGTATTTATGTTGTTTCATCCTATGCTTTATTAAATTGAATTTATGTTGTTTTATCCTATGCTTTATTAAATTGTATTTAATTTGTTTTATCCTATGCTTTATTAAATTGTATTTATGTAGTTTTAGCCTATGCTTTATTAAATTGTATTTATGTTATTTTATCCTTTACTTTATTAAATTGTATTTATGTTGTTTTAACCTATGCTTTCTTAAATTGTATTTATGTTGTTTTATCCTATGCTTTATTAAATTGAATTTATGTTGTTTTATCCTATGCTTTATTAAATTGTATTTATGTTGTTTTAACCTATGCTTTATTAAATTGTATTTATATTGTTTTATCCTATGCTTTATTAAATTGTATTTATGTTGTTTTAACCTTTGCTTTATTAAATTGTATTTATATTGTTTTATCCTATGCTTTATTTAATTGTATTTATGTTGTTTTAACGTATGCTTTATTAAATTGTATTTATGTTGTTTTAACCTATGCTTTATTAAATTGTATTTATGTTGTTTTATCTTATGCTTTGTTTAATTGTATTTATGTTGTTTTAACGTATGCTTTATTAAATTGTATTTATGTTGTTTCATCCTATGCTTTATTAAATTGTATTTATGTTGTTTTATCCTGTGCTTTATTAAATTGTATTTATGTGGTTTTATCCTATGCTTTATTAAAAAGTATTTATGTTGTTTTATCCTATACTTTATTAAATTGTATTTATGTTGTTTTAACCTATGCTTTATTAAATTGTATTTATGTTGTTTTATCCTGTGCTTTATTACATTGTATTTATGTGGTTTTATCTTATGCTTTATTAAAAAGTATTTATGTTGTTTTATCCTATGCTTTATTAAATTGTATTTATGTTGTTTTATCCTATGCTTTATTAAATTGAATATATGTTGTTTTATCCTATGCTTTATTAAATTTTATTTATGTTGTTTTATCCTATGCTTTATTAAATTGTATTTATGTTGTTTTAACCTATGCTTTCTTAAATTGTATTTATGTTGTTTTATCCTATGCTTTATTAAATTGTATTTATATTGTTTTATCCTATGCTTTATTTAATTGTATTTATGTTGTTTTAACGTATGCTTTATTAAATTGTATTTATGTTGTTTTATCCTATGCTTTATTAAATTGAATTTATGTTGTTTTATCCTATGCTTTATTAAATTGTATTTAATTTGTTTTATCCTATGCTTTATTAAATTGTATTTATGTAGTTTTAGCCTATGCTTTATTAAATTGTATTTATGTTATTTTATCCTTTGCTTTATTAAATTGTATTTATGTTGTTTTAACCTATGCTTTCTTAAATTGTATTTATGTTGTTTTATCCTATGCTTTATTAAATTGAATTTATGTTGTTTTATCCTATGCTTTATTAAATTGTATTTATGTTGTTTTAACCTATGCTTTATTAAATTGTATTTATATTGTTTTATCCTATGCTTTATTAAATTGTATTTATGTTGTTTTAACCTTTGCTTTATTAAATTGTATTTATATTGTTTTATCCTATGCTTTATTTAATTGTATTTATGTTGTTTTAACGTATGCTTTATTAAATTGTATTTATGTTGTTTTATCCTATGCTTTATTAAATTGTATTTATGTTGTTTTATCCTATGCTTTATTAAATTGTATTTATGTTGTTTTATCCTGTGCTTTATTAAATTGTATTTATGTGGTTTTATCCTATGCTTTATTAAAAAGTATTTATGTTGTTTTATCCTATGCTTTATTAAATTGTATTTATGTTGTTTTATCCTATGCTTTATTAAATTGTATTTATGTTGTTTTAACCTATGCTTTCTTAAATTGTATTTATGTTGTTTTATCCTATGCTTTATTAAATTGAATTTATGTTGTTTTATCCTATGCTTTATTAAATTGTATTTATGTTGTTTTAACCTATGCTTTATTAAATTGTATTTATATTGTTTTATCCTATGCTTTATTAAATTATATTTATGTTGTTTTAACCTTTGCTTTATTAAATTGTATTTATGTTGTTTTATCTTATGCTTTATTTAATTGTATTTATGTTGTTTTAACGTATGCTTTATTAAATTGTATTTATGTTGTTTCATCCTATGCTTTATTAAATTGAATTTATGTTGTTTTATCCTATGCTTTATTAAATTGTATTTAATTTGTTTTATCCTATGCTTTATTAAATTGTATTTATGTAGTTTTAGCCTATGCTTTATTAAATTGTATTTATGTTATTTTATCCTTTGCTTTATTAAATTGTATTTATGTTGTTTTAACCTATGCTTACTTAAATTGTATTTATGTTGTTTTATCCTATGCTTTATTAAATTGAATTTATGTTGTTTTATCCTATGCTTTATTAAATTGTATTTATGTTGTTTTAACCTATGCTTTATTAAATTGTATATATATTGTTTTATCCTATGCTTTATTAAATTGTATTTATGTTGTTTTAACCTATGCTTTATTAAATTGTATTTATATTGTTTTATCCTATGCTTTATTAAATTGTATTTATGTTGTTTTAACCTATGCTTTATTAAATTGTATTTATATTGTTTTATCCTATGCTTTATTTAATTGTATTTATGTTGTTTTAACCTATGCTTTATTAAATTGTATTTATGTTGTTTTATCCTATGCTTTATTAAATTGTATTTATGCTGTTTTAATCTATGCTTTATTAAATTGTATTTATGTTGTTTTATCTTATGCTTTATTTAATTGTATTTATGTTGTTTTAACGTATGCTTTATTAAATTGTATTTATGTTGTTTCATCCTATGCTTTATTAAATTGTATTTATGTTGTTTTAACCTATGCTTTATTAAATTGTATTTATGTTGTTTTATCTTATGCTTTATTTAATTGTATTTATGTTGTTTTAACGTATGCTTTATTAAATTGTATTTATGTTGTTTTAACCTATGCTTTATTAAATTGTATTTACATTGTTTTATCCTATGCTTTATTTAATTGTATTTATGTTGTTTTAACCTATGCTTTATTAAATTGTATTTATGTTGTTTTATCCTATGCTTTATTAAATTGTATTTATGCTGTTTTAATCTATGCTTTATTAAATTGTATTTATGTTGTTTTATCTTATGCTTTATTTAATTGTATTTATGTTGTTTTAACGTATGCTTTATTAAATTGTATTTATGTTGTTTCATCCTATGCTTTATTAAATTGTATTTATGTTGTTTTAACCTATGCTTTATTAAATTGTATTTATGTTGTTTTATCTTATGCTTTATTTAATTGTATTTATGTTGTTTTAACGTATGCTTTATTAAATTGTATTTATGTTGTTTCATCCTATGCTTTATTAAATTGAATTTATGTTGTTTTATCCTATGCTTTATTAAATTGTATTTAATTTGTTTTATCCTATGCTTTATTAAATTGTATTTATGTAGTTTTAGCCTATGCTTTATTAAATTGTATTTATGTTATTTTATCCTTTGCTTTATTAAATTGTATTTATGTTGTTTTAACCTATGCTTTCTTAAATTGTATTTATGTTGTTTTATCCTATGCTTTATTAAATTGAATTTATGTTGTTTTATCCTATGCTTTATTAAATTGTATTTATGTTGTTTTAACCTATGCTTTATTAAATTGTATTTATATTGTTTTATCCTATGCTTTATTAAATTGTATTTATGTTGTTTTAACCTTTGCTTTATTAAATTGTATTTATATTGTTTTATCCTATGCTTTATTTAATTGTATTTATGTTGTTTTAACGTATGCTTTATTAAATTGTATTTATGTTGTTTTATCCTATGCTTTATTAAATTGTATTTATGTTGTTTTATCCTATGCTTTATTAAATTGTATTTATGTTGTTTTATCCTATGCTTTATTAAATTGTATTTATGTTGTTTTAACCTATGCTTTATTAAATTGTATTTATGTTGTTTTATCTTATGCTTTATTTAATTGTATTTATGTTGTTTTAACGTATGCTTTATTAAATTGTATTTATGTTGTTTTAACCTATGCTTTATTAAATTGTATTTATATTGTTTTATCCTATGCTTTATTAAATTGTATTTATGTTGTTTTAACCTATGCTTTATTAAATTGTATTTATGTTGTTTTATCCTATGCTTTATTAAATTGTATTTATGCTGTTTTAATCTATGCTTTATTAAATTGTATTTATGTTGTTTTATCTTATGCTTTATTTAATTGTATTTATGTTGTTTTAACGTATGCTTTATTAAATTGTATTTATGTTGTTTCATCCTATGCTTTATTAAATTGTATTTATGTTGTTTTAACCTATGCTTTATTAAATTGTATTTATGTTGTTTTATCTTATGCTTTATTTAATTGTATTTATGTTGTTTTAACGTATGCTTTATTAAATTGTATTTATGCTGTTTTAATCTATGCTTTATTAAATTGTATTTATGTTGTTTTATCTTATGCTTTATTTAATTGTATTTATGTTGTTTTAACGTATGCTTTATTAAATTGTATTTATGTTGTTTCATCCTATGCTTTATTAAATTGAATTTATGTTGTTTTATCCTCTGCTTTATTAAATTGTATTTAATTTGTTTTATCATATGCTTTATTAAATTGTATTTATGTAGTTTTAGCCTATGCTTTATTAAATTGTATTTATGTTATTTTATCCTTTGCTTTATTAAATTGTATTTATGTTGTTTTAACCTATGCTTTCTTAAATTGTATTTATGTTGTTTTATCCTATGCTTTATTAAATTGAATTTATGTTGTTTTATCCTATGCTTTATTAAATTGTATTTATGTTGTTTTAACCTATGCTTTATTAAATTGTATTTATATTGTTTTATCCTATGCTTTATTAAATTGTATTTCTGTTGTTTTATCCTATGCTTTATTAAATTGTATTTATGTTGTTTTATCCTATGCTATATTAAATTTTATTTATGTTGTTTTATCCTATGCTTTATTAAATTGTATTTATGTTGTTTTATCCTATGCTTTATTAAATTTTATTTATGTTGTTTTATCCTATGCTTTATTAAATTTTATTTATGTTGTTTAATCCTTTTCCTTTTTAAATTGTATTTATGTTGTTTTATCCTATGCTTTATTAAATTGAATTTATGTTGTTTTATCCTATGCTTTATTAAATTGTATTTATGTTGTTTTAACCTATGCTTTATTAAATTGTATTTATGTTGTTTTATCCTATGCTTTATTAAATTGTATTTATGCTGTTTTAACCTATGCTTTATTAAATTGTATTTATGTTGTTTTATCTTATGCTTTATTTAATTGTATTTATGTTGTTTTAACGTATGCTTTATTAAATTGTATTTATGTTGTTTCATCCTATGCTTTATTAAATTGAATTTATGTTGTTTTATCCTCTGCTTTATTAAATTGTATTTATGTTGTTTTATCCTATGCTTTATTAAATTGAATTTATGTTGTTTTATCCTATGCTTTATTAAATTGTATTTATGTTGTTTTAACCTATGCTTTATTAAATTGTATTTATATTGTTTTATCCTATGCTTTATTAAATTGTATTTATGTTGTTTTTACCTATGCTTTATTAAATTGTATTTATATTGTTTTATCCTATGCTTTATTTAATTGTATTTATGTTGTTTTAACCTATGCTTTATTAAATTGTATTTATGTTGTTTTATCCTATGCTTTATTAAATTGTATTTATGCTGTTTTAATCTATGCTTTATTAAATTGTATTTATGTTGTTTTATCTTATGCTTTATTTAATTGTATTTATGTTGTTTTAACGTATGCTTTATTAAATTGTATTTATGTTGTTTCATCCTATGCTTTATTAAATTGAATTTATGTTGTTTTATCCTATGCTTTATTAAATTGTATTTAATTTGTTTTATCCTATGCTTTATTAAATTGTATTTATGTTGTTTTATCCTATGCTTTATTAAATTGTATTTATGTTGTTTTATCTTATGCTTTGTTTAATTGTATTTATGTTGTTTTAACGTATGCTTTATTAAATTGTATTTATGTTGTTTCATCCTATGCTTTATTAAATTGTATTTATGTTGTTTTATCCTGTGCTTTATTAAATTGTATTTATGTGGTTTTATCCTATGCTTTATTAAAAAGTATTTATGTTGTTTTATCCTATACTTTATTAAATTGTATTTATGTTGTTTTAACCTATGCTTTATTAAATTGTATTTATGTTGTTTTATCCTGTGCTTTATTAAATTGTATTTATGTGGTTTTATCTTATGCTTTATTAAAAAGTATTTATGTTGTTTTATCCTATGCTTTATTAAATTGTATTTATGTTGTTTTATCCTATGCTTTATTAAATTGTATATATGTTGTTTTATCCTATGCTTTATTAAATTTTATTTATGTTGTTTTATCCTATGCTTTATTAAATTGTATTTATGTTGTTTTAACCTATGCTTTCTTAAATTGTATTTATGTTGTTTTATCCTATGCTTTATTAAATTGAATTTATGTTGTTTTATCCTATGCTTTATTAAATTGTATTTATGTTGTTTTAACCTATGCTTTATTAAATTGTATTTATGTTGTTTTAACCTATGCTTTATTAAATTGTATTTATGTTGTTTTATCTTATGCTTTATTTAATTGTATTTATGTTGTTTTAACGTATGCTTTATTAAATTGTATTTATGTTGTTTTAACCTATGCTTTATTAAATTGTATTTATATTGTTTTATCCTATGCTTTATTTAATTGTATTTATGTTGTTTTAACCTATGCTTTATTAAATTGTATGTATGTTGTTTTATCCTATGCTTTATTAAATTGTATTTATGTTGTTTTATCCTATGCTTTATTAAATTGTATTTATGCTGTTTTAATCTATGCTTTATTAAATTGTATTTATGTTGTTTTATCTTATGCTTTATTTAATTGTATTTATGTTGTTTTAACGTATGCTTTATTAAATTGTATTTATGTTGTTTCATCCTATGCTTTATTAAATTGAATTTATGTTGTTTTATCCTATGCTTTATTAAATTGTATTTAATTTGTTTTATCCTATGCTTTATTAAATTGTATTTATGTAGTTTTAGCCTATGCTTTATTAAATTGTATTTATGTTATTTTATCCTTTGCTTTATTAAATTGTATTTATGTTGTTTTAACCTATGCTTTCTTAAATTGTATTTATGTTGTTTTATCCTATGCTTTATTAAATTGAATTTATGTTGTTTTATCCTATGCTTTATTAAATTGTATTTATGTTGTTTTAACCTATGCTTTATTAAATTGTATTTATATTGTTTTATCCTATGCTTTATTAAATTGTATTTATGTTGTTTTAACCTTTGCTTTATTAAATTGTATTTATATTGTTTTATCCTATGCTTTATTTAATTGTATTTATGTTGTTTTAACGTATGCTTTATTAAATTGTATTTATGTTGTTTTATCCTATGCTTTATTAAATTGTATTTATGTTGTTTTATCCTATGCTTTATTAAATTGTATTTATGTTGTTTTATCCTGTGCTTTATTAAATTGTATTTATGTGGTGTTATCCTATGCTTTATTAAAAAGTATTTATGTTGTTTTATCCTATGCTTTATTAAATTGTATTTATGTTGTTTTAACCTATGCTTTATTAAATTGTATTTATGTTGTTTTATCCTATGCTTTATTAAATTGTATTTATGCTGTTTTAATCTATGCTTTATTAAATTGTATTTATGTTGTTTTATCTTATGCTTTATTTAATTGTATTTATGTTGTTTTAACGTATGCTTTATTAAATTGTATTTATGTTGTTTCATCCTATGCTTTATTAAATTGAATTTATGTTGTTTTATCCTATGCTTTATTAAATTGTATTTAATTTTTTTTATTCTATGCTTTATTAAATTGTATTTATGTAGTTTTAGCCTATGCTTTATTAAATTGTATTTATGTTGTTTTAACCTATGCTTACTTAAATTGTATTTATGTTGTTTTATCCTATGCTTTATTAAATTGAATTTATGTTGTTTTATCCTATGCTTTATTAAATTGTATTTATGTTGTTTTAACCTATGCTTTATTAAATTGTA
This sequence comes from Phyllobates terribilis, assembly GCF_046119375.1. Classification (NCBI taxonomy): domain Eukaryota; kingdom Metazoa; phylum Chordata; class Amphibia; order Anura; family Dendrobatidae; genus Phyllobates; species Phyllobates terribilis. Next base: position 154,708 of record NW_027362939.1, on the reverse strand, counting down.
TTTATATTGTTTTATCCTATGCTTTATTAAATTGTATTTATGTTGTTTAACCTTTGCTTTATTAAATTGTATTTATGTTGTTTTATCCTATGCTTTATTAAATTGTATTTATGTTGTTTTATCCTATGCTTTATTAAATTGTATTTATGTTGTTTTATCCTGTGCTTTATTAAATTGTATTTATGTGGTTTTATCCTATGCTTTATTAAATTGTATTTATGTTGTTTTATCCTGTGCTTTATTAAATTGTATTTATGTGGTTTTATCCTATGCTTTATTAAAAAGTATTTATGTTGTTTTATCCTATGCTTTATTAAATTGTATTTATGTTGTTTTAACCTATGCTTTATTAAATTGTATTTATGTTGTTTTATCCTATGCTTTATTAAATTGTATTTATGTTGTTTTAACCTATGCTTTATTAAATTGTATTTATGTTGTTTTATCTTATGCTTTGTTTAATTGTATTTATGTTGTTTTAACGTATGCTTTATTAAATTGTATTTATGTTGTTTCATCCTATGCTTTATTAAATTGTATTTATGTTGTTTTATCCTGTGCTTTATTAAATTGTATTTATGTGGTTTTATCCTATGCTTTATTAAAAAGTATTTATGTTGTTTTATCCTATGCTTTATTAAATTGTATTTATGTTGTTTTAACCTATGCTTTATTAAATTGTATTTATGTTGTTTTATCCTGTGCTTTATTAAATTGTATTTATGTGGTTTTATCTTATGCTTTATTAAAAAGTATTTATGTTGTTTTATCCTATGCTTTATTAAATTGTATTTATGTTGTTTTATCCTATGCTTTATTAAATTGTATATATGTTGTTTTATCCTATGCTTTATTAAATTGTATTTATGTTGTTTTAACCTATGCTTTCTTAAATTGTATTTATGTTGTTTTATCTTATGCTTTATTTAATTGTATTTATGTTGTTTTAACGTATGCTTTATTAAATTGTATTTATGTTGTTTTAACCTATGCTTTATTAAATTGTATTTATATTGTTTTATCCTATGCTTTATTTAATTGTATTTATGTTGTTTTAACCTATGCTTTATTAAATTGTATGTATGTTGTTTTATCCTATGCTTTATTAAATTGTATTTATGTTGTTTTATCCTATGCTTTATTAAATTGTATTTATGCTGTTTTAATCTATGCTTTATTAAATTGTATTTATGTTGTTTTATCTTATGCTGTATTTAATTGTATTTATGTTGTTTTAACGTATGCTTTATTAAATTGTATTTATGTTGTTTTATCCTATGCTTTATTAAATTGAATTTATGTTGTTTTATCCTATGCTTTATTAAATTGAATTTATGTTGTTTTATCCTATGCTTTATTAAATTGTATTTATGTTGTTTTAACCTATGCTTTATTAAATTGTATTTATATTGTTTTATCCTATGCTTTATTAAATTTTATTTATGTTGTTTTATCCTATGCTTTATTAAATTGTATTTATGTTGTTTTATCCTATGCTTTATTAAATTGTATATATGTTGTTTTATCCTATGCTTTATTAAATTTTATTTATGTTGTTTTATCCTATGCTTTATTAAATTGTATTTATGTTGTTTTAACCTATGCTTTCTTAAATTGTATTTATATTGTTTTATCCTATGCTTTATTAAATTGTATTTATGTTGTTTTAACCTTTGCTTTATTAAATTGTATTTATATTGTTTTATCCTATGCTTTATTTAATTGTATTTATGTTGTTTTAACGTATGCTTTATTAAATTGTATTTATGTTGTTTTATCCTATGCTTTATTAAATTGTATTTATGTTGTTTTATCCTATGCTTTATTAAATTGTATTTATGTTGTTTTATCCTGTGCTTTATTAAATTGTATTTATGTGGTTTTATCCTATGCTTTATTAAAAAGTATTTATGTTGTTTTATCCTATGCTTTATTAAATTGTATTTATGTTGTTTTAACCTATGCTTTATTAAATTGTATTTATGTTGTTTTATCCTATGCTTTATTAAATTGTATTTATGCTGTTTTAATCTATGCTTTATTAAATTGTATTTATGTTGTTTTATCTTATGCTTTATTTAATTGTATTTATGTTGTTTTAACGTATGCTTTATTAAATTGTATTTATGTTGTTTCATCCTATGCTTTATTAAATTGAATTTATGTTGTTTTATCCTATGCTTTATTAAATTGTATTTAATTTTTTTTATCCTATGCTTTATTAAATTGTATTTATGTAGTTTTAGCCTATGCTTTATTAAATTGTATTTATGTTATTTTATCCTTTGCTTTATTAAATTGTATTTATGTTGTTTTAACCTATGCTTACTTAAATTGTATTTATGTTGTTTTATCCTATGCTTTATTAAATTGAATTTATGTTGTTTTATCCTATGCTTTATTAAATTGTATTTATGTTGTTTTAACCTATGCTTTATTAAATTGTATTTATATTGTTTTATCCTATGCTTTATTAAATTGTATTTATGTTGTTTTAACCTTTGCTTTATTAAATTGTATTTATGTTGTTTTATCCTATGCTTTATTAAATTGTATTTATGTTGTTTTATCCTATGCTTTATTAAATTGTATTTATGTTGTTTTATCCTGTGCTTTATTAAATTGTATTTATGTGGTTTTATCCTATGCTTTATTAAATTGTATTTATGTTGTTTTATCCTGTGCTTTATTAAATTGTATTTATGTGGTTTTATCCTATGCTTTATTAAAAAGTATTTATGTTGTTTTATCCTATGCTTTATTAAATTGTATTTATGTTGTTTTAACCTATGCTTTATTAAATTGTATTTATGTTGTTTTATCCTATGCTTTATTAAATTGTATTTATGTTGTTTTAACCTATGCTTTATTAAATTGTATTTATGTTGTTTTATCTTATGCTTTGTTTAATTGTATTTATGTTGTTTTAACGTATGCTTTATTAAATTGTATTTATGTTGTTTCATCCTATGCTTTATTAAATTGTATTTATGTTGTTTTATCCTGTGCTTTATTAAATTGTATTTATGTTGTTTTAACCTATGCTTTATTAAATTGTATTTATGTTGTTTTATCCTGTGCTTTATTAAATTGTATTTATGTGGTTTTATCTTATGCTTTATTAAAAAGTATTTATGTTGTTTTATCCTATGCTTTATTAAATTGTATTTATGTTGTTTTATCCTATGCTTTATTAAATTGTATATATGTTGTTTTATCCTATGCTTTATTAAATTGTATTTATGTTGTTTTAACCTATGCTTTCTTAAATTGTATTTATGTTGTTTTATCTTATGCTTTATTTAATTGTATTTATGTTGTTTTAACGTATGCTTTATTAAATTGTATTTATGTTGTTTTAACCTATGCTTTATTAAATTGTATTTATATTGTTTTATCCTATGCTTTATTTAATTGTATTTATGTTGTTTTAACCTATGCTTTATTAAATTGTATGTATGTTGTTTTATCCTATGCTTTATTAAATTGTATTTATGTTGTTTTATCCTATGCTTTATTAAATTGTATTTATGCTGTTTTAATCTATGCTTTATTAAATTGTATTTATGTTGTTTTATCTTATGCTGTATTTAATTGTATTTATGTTGTTTTAACGTATGCTTTATTAAATTGTATTTATGTTGTTTTAACCTATGCTTTATTAAATTGTATATATGTTGTTTTATCCTATGCTTTATTAAATTTTATTTATGTTGTTTTATCCTATGCTTTATTAAATTGTATTTATGTTGTTTTAACCTATGCTTTCTTAAATTGTATTTATGTTGTTTTATCCTATGCTTATTAAATTGAATTTATGTTGTTTTATCCTATGCTTTATTAAATTTTATTTATGTTGTTTTAACCTATGCTTTATTAAATTGTATTTATATTGTTTTATCCTATGCTTTATTAAATTGTATTTATGTTGTTTTAACCTATGCTTTATTAAATTGTATTTATATTGTTTTATCCTATGCTTTATTTAATTGTATTTATGTTGTTTTAACCTATGCTTTATTAAATTGTATTTATGTAGTTTTAGCCTATGCTTTATTAAATTGTATTTATGTTATTTTATCCTTTGCTTTATTAAATTGTATTTATGTTGTTTTAACCTATGCTTACTTAAATTGTATTTATGTTGTTTTATCCTATGCTTTATTAAATTGAATTTATGTTGTTTTATCCTATGCTTTATTAAATTGTATTTATGTTGTTTTAACCTATGCTTTATTAAATTGTATTTATATTGTTTTATCCTATGCTTTATTAAATTTTATTTATGTTGTTTTATCCTATGCTTTATTAAATTGTATTTATGTTGTTTTATCCTATGCTTTATTAAATTGTATATATGTTGTTTTATCCTATGCTTTATTAAATTTTATTTATGTTGTTTTATCCTATGCTTTATTAAATTGTATTTATGTTGTTTTAACCTATGCTTTCTTAAATTGTATTTATGTTGTTTTATCCTATGCTTTATTAAATTGAATTTATGTTGTTTTATCCTATGCTTTATTAAATTGTAGTTATGTTGTTTTAACCTATGCTTTATTAAATTGTATTTATGTTGTTTTAACCTATGCTTTATTAAATTGTATTTATGTTGTTTTATCTTATGCTTTATTTAATTGTATTTATGTTGTTTTAACGTATGCTTTATTAAATTGTATTTATGTTGTTTTAACCTATGCTTTATTAAATTGTATTTATATTGTTTTATCCTATGCTTTATTTAATTGTATTTATGTTGTTTTAACCTATGCTTTATTAAATTGTATGTATGTTGTTTTATCCTATGCTTTATTAAATTGTATTTATGTTGTTTTATCCTATGCTTTATTAAATTGTATTTATGCTGTTTTAATCTATGCTTTATTAAATTGTATTTATGTTGTTTTATCTTATGCTTTATTTAATTGTATTTATGTTGTTTTAACGTATGCTTTATTAAATTGTATTTATGTTGTTTCATCCTATGCTTTATTAAATTGAATTTATGTTGTTTTATCCTATGCTTTATTAAATTGTATTTAATTTGTTTTATCCTATGCTTTATTAAATTGTATTTATGTAGTTTTAGCCTATGCTTTATTAAATTGTATTTATGTTATTTTATCCTTTGCTTTATTAAATTGTATTTATGTTGTTTTAACCTATGCTTTCTTAAATTGTATTTATGTTGTTTTATCCTATGCTTTATTAAATTGAATTTATGTTGTTTTATCCTATGCTTTATTAAATTGTATTTATGTTGTTTTAACCTATGCTTTATTAAATTGTATTTATATTGTTTTATCCTATGCTTTATTAAATTGTATTTATGTTGTTTTAACCTTTGCTTTATTAAATTGTATTTATATTGTTTTATCCTATGCTTTATTTAATTGTATTTATGTTGTTTTAACGTATGCTTTATTAAATTGTATTTATGTTGTTTTATCCTATGCTTTATTAAATTGTATTTATGTTGTTTTATCCTATGCTTTATTAAATTGTATTTATGTTGTTTTATCCTGTGCTTTATTAAATTGTATTTATGTGGTTTTATCCTATGCTTTATTAAAAAGTATTTATGTTGTTTTATCCTATGCTTTATTAAATTGTATTTATGTTGTTTTAACCTATGCTTTATTAAATTGTATTTATGTTGTTTTATCCTATGCTTTATTAAATTGTATTTATGCTGTTTTAATCTATGCTTTATTAAATTGTATTTATGTTGTTTTATCTTATGCTTTATTTAATTGTATTTATGTTGTTTTAACGTATGCTTTATTAAATTGTATTTATGTTGTTTCATCCTATGCTTTATTAAATTGAATTTATGTTGTTTTATCCTATGCTTTATTAAATTGTATTTAATTTTTTTTATCCTATGCTTTATTAAATTGTATTTATGTAGTTTTAGCCTATGCTTTATTAAATTGTATTTATGTTATTTTATCCTTTGCTTTATTAAATTGTATTTATGTTGTTTTAACCTATGCTTTCTTAAATTGTATTTATGTTGTTTTATCCTATGCTTTATTAAATTGAATTTATGTTGTTTTATCCTATGCTTTATTAAATTGTATTTATGTTGTTTTAACCTATGCTTTATTAAATTGTATTTATATTGTTTTATCCTATGCTTTATTAAATTGTATTTATGTTGTTTTAACCTTTGCTTTATTAAATTGTATTTATATTGTTTTATCCTATGCTTTATTTAATTGTATTTATGTTGTTTTAACGTATGCTTTATTAAATTGTATTTATGTTGTTTTATCCTATGCTTTATTAAATTGTATTTATGTTGTTTTATCCTATGCTTTATTAAATTGTATTTATGTTGTTTTATCCTGTGCTTTATTAAATTGTATTTATGTGGTTTTATCCTATGCTTTATTAAAAAGTATTTATGTTGTTTTATCCTATGCTTTATTAAATTGTATTTATGTTGTTTTAACCTATGCTTTATTAAATTGTATTTATGTTGTTTTATCCTATGCTTTATTAAATTGTATTTATGCTGTTTTAATCTATGCTTTATTAAATTGTATTTATGTTGTTTTATCTTATGCTTTATTTAATTGTATTTATGTTGTTTTAACGTATGCTTTATTAAATTGTATTTATGTTGTTTCATCCTATGCTTTATTAAATTGAATTTATGTTGTTTTATCCTATGCTTTATTAAATTGTATTTAATTTTTTTTATCCTATGCTTTATTAAATTGTATTTATGTAGTTTTAGCCTATGCTTTATTAAATTGTATTTATGTTATTTTATCCTTTGCTTTATTAAATTGTATTTATGTTGTTTTAACCTATGCTTACTTAAATTGTATTTATGTTGTTTTATCCTATGCTTTATTAAATTGAATTTATGTTGTTTTATCCTATGCTTTATTAAATTGTATTTATGTTGTTTTAACCTATGCTTTATTAAATTGTATTTATATTGTTTTATCCTATGCTTTATTAAATTGTATTTATGTTGTTTTAACCTTTGCTTTATTAAATTGTATTTATGTTGTTTTATCCTATGCTTTATTAAATTGTATTTATGTTGTTTTATCCTATGCTTTATTAAATTGTATTTATGTTGTTTTATCCTGTGCTTTATTAAATTGTATTTATGTGGTTTTATCCTATGCTTTATTAAATTGTATTTATGTTGTTTTATCCTGTGCTTTATTAAATTGTATTTATGTGGTTTTATCCTATGCTTTATTAAAAAGTATTTATGTTGTTTTATCCTATGCTTTATTAAATTGTATTTATGTTGTTTTAACCTATGCTTTATTAAATTGTATTTATGTTGTTTTATCCTATGCTTTATTAAATTGTATTTATGTTGTTTTAACCTATGCTTTATTAAATTGTATTTATGTTGTTTTATCTTATGCTTTGTTTAATTGTATTTATGTTGTTTTAACGTATGCTTTATTAAATTGTATTTATGTTGTTTCATCCTATGCTTTATTAAATTGTATTTATGTTGTTTTATCCTGTGCTTTATTAAATTGTATTTATGTGGTTTTATCCTATGCTTTATTAAAAAGTATTTATGTTGTTTTATCCTATGCTTTATTAAATTGTATTTATGTTGTTTTAACCTATGCTTTATTAAATTGTATTTATGTTGTTTTATCCTGTGCTTTATTAAATTGTATTTATGTGGTTTTATCTTATGCTTTATTAAAAAGTATTTATGTTGTTTTATCCTATGCTTTATTAAATTGTATTTATGTTGTTTTATCCTATGCTTTATTAAATTGTATATATGTTGTTTTATCCTATGCTTTATTAAATTGTATTTATGTTGTTTTAACCTATGCTTTCTTAAATTGTATTTATGTTGTTTTATCTTATGCTTTATTTAATTGTATTTATGTTGTTTTAACGTATGCTTTATTAAATTGTATTTATGTTGTTTTAACCTATGCTTTATTAAATTGTATTTATATTGTTTTATCCTATGCTTTATTTAATTGTATTTATGTTGTTTTAACCTATGCTTTATTAAATTGTATGTATGTTGTTTTATCCTATGCTTTATTAAATTGTGTTTATGTTGTTTTATCCTATGCTTTATTAAATTGTATTTATGCTGTTTTAATCTATGCTTTATTAAATTGTATTTATGTTGTTTTATCTTATGCTGTATTTAATTGTATTTATGTTGTTTTAACGTATGCTTTATTAAATTGTATTTATGTTGTTTTAACCTATGCTTTATTAAATTGTATATATGTTGTTTTATCCTATGCTTTATTAAATTTTATTTATGTTGTTTTATCCTATGCTTTATTAAATTGTATTTATGCTGTTTTAATCTATGCTTTATTAAATTGTATTTATGTTGTTTTATCTTATGCTGTATTTAATTGTATTTATGTTGTTTTAACGTATGCTTTATTAAATTGTATTTATGTTGTTTTAACCTATGCTTTATTAAATTGTATATATGTTGTTTTATCCTATGCTTTATTAAATTTTATTTATGTTGTTTTATCCTATGCTTTATTAAATTGTATTTATGTTGTTTTAACCTATGCTTTCTTAAATTGTATTTATGTTGTTTTATCCTATGCTTTATTAAATTGAATTTATGTTGTTTTATCCTATGCTTTATTAAATTTTATTTATGTTGTTTTAACCTATGCTTTATTAAATTGTATTTATGTTGTTTTATCCTATGCTTTATTAAATTGAATTTATGTTGTTTTATCCTATGCTTTATTAAATTTTATTTATGTTGTTTTAACCTATGCTTTATTAAATTGTATTTATATTGTTTTATCCTATGCTTTATTAAATTGTATTTATGTTGTTTTAACCTATGCTTTATTAAATTGTATTTATATTGTTTTATCCTATGCTTTATTTAATTGTATTTATGTTGTTTTAACCTATGCTTTATTAAATTGTATTTATGTAGTTTTAGCCTATGCTTTATTAAATTGTATTTATGTTATTTTATCCTTTGCTTTATTAAATTGTATTTATGTTGTTTTAACCTATGCTTACTTAAATTGTATTTATGTTGTTTTATCCTATGCTTTATTAAATTGAATTTATGTTGTTTTATCCTATGCTTTATTAAATTGTATTTATGTTGTTTTAACCTATGCTTTCTTAAATTGTATTTATGTTGTTTTATCCTATGCTTATTAAATTGAATTTATGTTGTTTTATCCTATGCTTTATTAAATTTTATTTATGTTGTTTTAACCTATGCTTTATTAAATTGTATTTATATTGTTTTATCCTATGCTTTATTAAATTGTATTTATGTTGTTTTAACCTATGCTTTATTAAATTGTATTTATATTGTTTTATCCTATGCTTTATTTAATTGTATTTATGTTGTTTTAACCTATGCTTTATTAAATTGTATTTATGTAGTTTTAGCCTATGCTTTATTAAATTGTATTTATGTTATTTTATCCTTTGCTTTATTAAATTGTATTTATGTTGTTTTAACCTATGCTTACTTAAATTGTATTTATGTTGTTTTATCCTATGCTTTATTAAATTGAATTTATGTTGTTTTATCCTATGCTTTATTAAATTGTATTTATGTTGTTTTAACCTATGCTTTATTAAATTGTATTTATATTGTTTTATCCTATGCTTTATTAAATTTTATTTATGTTGTTTTATCCTATGCTTTATTAAATTGTATTTATGTTGTTTTATCCTATGCTTTATTAAATTGTATATATGTTGTTTTATCCTATGCTTTATTAAATTTTATTTATGTTGTTTTATCCTATGCTTTATTAAATTGTATTTATGTTGTTTTAACCTATGCTTTCTTAAATTGTATTTATGTTGTTTTATCCTATGCTTTATTAAATTGAATTTATGTTGTTTTATCCTATGCTTTATTAAATTGTAGTTATGTTGTTTTAACCTATGCTTTATTAAATTGTATTTATGTTGTTTTAACCTATGCTTTATTAAATTGTATTTATGTTGTTTTATCTTATGCTTTATTTAATTGTATTTATGTTGTTTTAACGTATGCTTTATTAAATTGTATTTATGTTGTTTTAACCTATGCTTTATTAAATTGTATTTATATTGTTTTATCCTATGCTTTATTTAATTGTATTTATGTTGTTTTAACCTATGCTTTATTAAATTGTATGTATGTTGTTTTATCCTATGCTTTATTAAATTGTATTTATGTTGTTTTATCCTATGCTTTATTAAATTGTATTTATGCTGTTTTAATCTATGCTTTATTAAATTGTATTTATGTTGTTTTATCTTATGCTTTATTTAATTGTATTTATGTTGTTTTAACGTATGCTTTATTAAATTGTATTTATGTTGTTTCATCCTATGCTTTATTAAATTGAATTTATGTTGTTTTATCCTATGCTTTATTAAATTGTATTTAATTTGTTTTATCCTATGCTTTATTAAATTGTATTTATGTAGTTTTAGCCTATGCTTTATTAAATTGTATTTATGTTATTTTATCCTTTGCTTTATTAAATTGTATTTATGTTGTTTTAACCTATGCTTTCTTAAATTGTATTTATGTTGTTTTATCCTATGCTTTATTAAATTGAATTTATGTTGTTTTATCCTATGCTTTATTAAATTGTATTTATGTTGTTTTAACCTATGCTTTATTAAATTGTATTTATATTGTTTTATCCTATGCTTTATTAAATTGTATTTATGTTGTTTTAACCTTTGCTTTATTAAATTGTATTTATATTGTTTTATCCTATGCTTTATTTAATTGTATTTATGTTGTTTTAACGTATGCTTTATTAAATTGTATTTATGTTGTTTTATCCTATGCTTTATTAAATTGTATTTATGTTGTTTTATCCTATGCTTTATTAAATTGTATTTATGTTGTTTTATCCTGTGCTTTATTAAATTGTATTTATGTGGTTTTATCCTATGCTTTATTAAAAAGTATTTATGTTGTTTTATCCTATGCTTTATTAAATTGTATTTATGTTGTTTTAACCTATGCTTTATTAAATTGTATTTATGTTGTTTTATCCTATGCTTTATTAAATTGTATTTATGCTGTTTTAATCTATGCTTTATTAAATTGTATTTATGTTGTTTTATCTTATGCTTTATTTAATTGTATTTATGTTGTTTTAACGTATGCTTTATTAAATTGTATTTATGTTGTTTCATCCTATGCTTTATTAAATTGAATTTATGTTGTTTTATCCTATGCTTTATTAAATTGTATTTAATTTTTTTTATCCTATGCTTTATTAAATTGTATTTATGTAGTTTTAGCCTATGCTTTATTAAATTGTATTTATGTTATTTTATCCTTTGCTTTATTAAATTGTATTTATGTTGTTTTAACCTATGCTTACTTAAATTGTATTTATGTTGTTTTATCCTATGCTTTATTAAATTGAATTTATGTTGTTTTATCCTATGCTTTATTAAATTGTATTTATGTTGTTTTAACCTATGCTTTATTAAATTGTATTTATATTGTTTTATCCTATGCTTTATTAAATTGTATTTATGTTGTTTTAACCTTTGCTTTATTAAATTGTATTTATGTTGTTTTATCCTATGCTTTATTAAATTGTATTTATGTTGTTTTATCCTATGCTTTATTAAATTGTATTTATGTTGTTTTATCCTGTGCTTTATTAAATTGTATTTATGTGGTTTTATCCTATGCTTTATTAAATTGTATTTATGTTGTTTTATCCTGTGCTTTATTAAATTGTATTTATGTGGTTTTATCCTATGCTTTATTAAAAAGTATTTATGTTGTTTTATCCTATGCTTTATTAAATTGTATTTATGTTGTTTTAACCTATGCTTTATTAAATTGTATTTATGTTGTTTTATCCTATGCTTTATTAAATTGTATTTATGTTGTTTTAACCTATGCTTTATTAAATTGTATTTATGTTGTTTTATCTTATGCTTTGTTTAATTGTATTTATGTTGTTTTAACGTATGCTTTATTAAATTGTATTTATGTTGTTTCATCCTATGCTTTATTAAATTGTATTTATGTTGTTTTATCCTGTGCTTTATTAAATTGTATTTATGTGGTTTTATCCTATGCTTTATTAAAAAGTATTTATGTTGTTTTATCCTATGCTTTATTAAATTGTATTTATGTTGTTTTAACCTATGCTTTATTAAATTGTATTTATGTTGTTTTATCCTGTGCTTTATTAAATTGTATTTATGTGGTTTTATCTTATGCTTTATTAAAAAGTATTTATGTTGTTTTATCCTATGCTTTATTAAATTGTATTTATGTTGTTTTATCCTATGCTTTATTAAATTGTATATATGTTGTTTTATCCTATGCTTTATTAAATTGTATTTATGTTGTTTTAACCTATGCTTTCTTAAATTGTATTTATGTTGTTTTATCTTATGCTTTATTTAATTGTATTTATGTTGTTTTAACGTATGCTTTATTAAATTGTATTTATGTTGTTTTAACCTATGCTTTATTAAATTGTATTTATATTGTTTTATCCTATGCTTTATTTAATTGTATTTATGTTGTTTTAACCTATGCTTTATTAAATTGTATGTATGTTGTTTTATCCTATGCTTTATTAAATTGTGTTTATGTTGTTTTATCCTATGCTTTATTAAATTGTATTTATGCTGTTTTAATCTATGCTTTATTAAATTGTATTTATGTTGTTTTATCTTATGCTGTATTTAATTGTATTTATGTTGTTTTAACGTATGCTTTATTAAATTGTATTTATGTTGTTTTAACCTATGCTTTATTAAATTGTATATATGTTGTTTTATCCTATGCTTTATTAAATTTTATTTATGTTGTTTTATCCTATGCTTTATTAAATTGTATTTATGCTGTTTTAATCTATGCTTTATTAAATTGTATTTATGTTGTTTTATCTTATGCTGTATTTAATTGTATTTATGTTGTTTTAACGTATGCTTTATTAAATTGTATTTATGTTGTTTTAACCTATGCTTTATTAAATTGTATATATGTTGTTTTATCCTATGCTTTATTAAATTTTATTTATGTTGTTTTATCCTATGCTTTATTAAATTGTATTTATGTTGTTTTAACCTATGCTTTCTTAAATTGTATTTATGTTGTTTTATCCTATGCTTTATTAAATTGAATTTATGTTGTTTTATCCTATGCTTTATTAAATTTTATTTATGTTGTTTTAACCTATGCTTTATTAAATTGTATTTATGTTGTTTTATCCTATGCTTTATTAAATTGAATTTATGTTGTTTTATCCTATGCTTTATTAAATTTTATTTATGTTGTTTTAACCTATGCTTTATTAAATTGTATTTATATTGTTTTATCCTATGCTTTATTAAATTGTATTTATGTTGTTTTAACCTATGCTTTATTAAATTGTATTTATATTGTTTTATCCTATGCTTTATTTAATTGTATTTATGTTGTTTTAACCTATGCTTTATTAAATTGTATTTATGTAGTTTTAGCCTATGCTTTATTAAATTGTATTTATGTTATTTTATCCTTTGCTTTATTAAATTGTATTTATGTTGTTTTAACCTATGCTTACTTAAATTGTATTTATGTTGTTTTATCCTATGCTTTATTAAATTGAATTTATGTTGTTTTATCCTATGCTTTATTAAATTGTATTTATGTTGTTTTAACCTATGCTTTATTAAATTGTATTTATATTGTTTTATCCTATGCTTTATTAAATTGTATTTATGTTGTTTTAACCTTTGCTTTATTAAATTGTATTTATGTTGTTTTATCCTATGCTTTATTAAATTGTATTTATGTTGTTTTATCCTATGCTTTATTAAATTGTATTTATGTTGTTTTATCCTGTGCTTTATTAAATTGTATTTATGTGGTTTTATCCTATGCTTTATTAAATTGTATTTATGTTGTTTTATCCTGTGCTTTATTAAATTGTATTTATGTGGTTTTATCCTATGCTTTATTAAAAAGTATTTATGTTGTTTTATCCTATGCTTTATTAAATTGTATTTATGTTGTTTTAACCTATGCTTTATTAAATTGTATTTATGTTGTTTTATCCTATGCTTTATTAAATTGTATTTATGTTGTTTTAACCTATGCTTTATTAAATTGTATTTATGTTGTTTTATCTTATGCTTTGTTTAATTGTATTTATGTTGTTTTAACGTATGCTTTATTAAATTGTATTTATGTTGTTTCATCCTATGCTTTATTAAATTGTATTTATGTTGTTTTATCCTGTGCTTTATTAAATTGTATTTATGTGGTTTTATCCTATGCTTTATTAAAAAGTATTTATGTTGTTTTATCCTATGCTTTATTAAATTGTATTTATGTTGTTTTAACCTATGCTTTATTAAATTGTATTTATGTTGTTTTATCCTGTGCTTTATTAAATTGTATTTATGTGGTTTTATCTTATGCTTTATTAAAAAGTATTTATGTTGTTTTATCCTATGCTTTATTAAATTGTATTTATGTTGTTTTATCCTATGCTTTATTAAATTGTATATATGTTGTTTTATCCTATGCTTTATTAAATTTTATTTATGTTGTTTTATCCTATGCTTTATTAAATTGTATTTATGTTGTTTTAACCTATGCTTTCTTAAATTGTATTTATGTTGTTTTATCTTATGCTTTATTTAATTGTATTTATGTTGTTTTAACGTATGCTTTATTAAAATGTATTTATGTTGTTTTAACCTATGCTTTATTAAATTGTATTTATATTGTTTTATCCTATGCTTTATTTAATTGTATTTATGTTGTTTTAACCTATGCTTTATTAAATTGTATGTATGTTGTTTTATCCTATGCTTTATTAAATTGTATTTATGTTGTTTTATCCTATGCTTTATTAAATTGTATTTATGCTGTTTTAATCTATGCTTTATTAAATTGTATTTATGTTGTTTTATCTTATGCTGTATTTAATTGTATTTATGTTGTTTTAACGTATGCTTTATTAAATTGTATTTATGTTGTTTTAACCTATGCTTTATTAAATTGTATATATGTTGTTTTATCCTATGCTTTATTAAATTTTATTTATGTTGTTTTATCCTATGCTTTATTAAATTGTATTTATGTTGTTTTAACCTATGCTTTCTTAAATTGTATTTATGTTGTTTTATCCTATGCTTTATTAAATTGAATTTATGTTGTTTTATCCTATGCTTTATTAAATTTTATTTATGTTGTTTTAACCTATGCTTTATTAAATTGTATTTATATTGTTTTATCCTATGCTTTATTAAATTGTATTTATGTTGTTTTAACCTATGCTTTATTAAATTGTATTTATATTGTTTTATCCTATGCTTTATTTAATTGTATTTATGTTGTTTTAACCTATGCTTTATTAAATTGTATTTATGTTGTTTTATCCTATGCTTTATTAAATTGTATTTATGCTGTTTTAATCTATGCTTTATTAAATTGTATTTATGTTGTTTTATCTTATGCTTTATTTAATTGTATTTATGTTGTTTTAACGTATGCTTTATTAAATTGTATTTATGTTGTTTCATCCTATGCTTTATTAAATTGAATTTATGTTGTTTTATCCTATGCTTTATTAAATTGTATTTAATTTTTTTTATCCTATGCTTTATTAAATTGTATTTATGTAGTTTTAGCCTATGCTTTATTAAATTGTATTTATGTTATTTTATCCTTTGCTTTATTAAATTGTATTTATGTTGTTTTAACCTATGCTTACTTAAATTGTATTTATGTTGTTTTATCCTATGCTTTATTAAATTGAATTTATGTTGTTTTATCCTATGCTTTATTAAATTGTATTTATGTTGTTTTAACCTATGCTTTATTAAATTGTATTTATATTGTTTTATCCTATGCTTTATTAAATTGTATTTATGTTGTTTTAACCTTTGCTTTATTAAATTGTATTTATGTTGTTTTATCCTATGCTTTATTAAATTGTATTTATGTTGTTTTATCCTATGCTTTATTAAATTGTATTTATGTTGTTTTATCCTGTGCTTTATTAAATTGTATTTATGTGGTTTTATCCTATGCTTTATTAAATTGTATTTATGTTGTTTTATCCTGTGCTTTATTAAATTGTATTTATGTGGTTTTATCCTATGCTTTATTAAAAAGTATTTATGTTGTTTTATCCTATGCTTTATTAAATTGTATTTATGTTGTTTTAACCTATGCTTTATTAAATTGTATTTATGTTGTTTTATCCTATGCTTTATTAAATTGTATTTATGTTGTTTTAACCTATGCTTTATTAAATTGTATTTATGTTGTTTTATCTTATGCTTTGTTTAATTGTATTTATGTTGTTTTAACGTATGCTTTATTAAATTGTATTTATGTTGTTTCATCCTATGCTTTATTAAATTGTATTTATGTTGTTTTATCCTGTGCTTTATTAAATTGTATTTATGTGGTTTTATCCTATGCTTTATTAAAAAGTATTTATGTTGTTTTATCCTATGCTTTATTAAATTGTATTTATGTTGTTTTAACCTATGCTTTATTAAATTGTATTTATGTTGTTTTATCCTGTGCTTTATTAAATTGTATTTATGTGGTTTTATCTTATGCTTTATTAAAAAGTATTTATGTTGTTTTATCCTATGCTTTATTAAATTGTATTTATGTTGTTTTATCCTATGCTTTATTAAATTGTATATATGTTGTTTTATCCTATGCTTTATTAAATTGTATTTATGTTGTTTTAACCTATGCTTTCTTAAATTGTATTTATGTTGTTTTATCTTATGCTTTATTTAATTGTATTTATGTTGTTTTAACGTATGCTTTATTAAATTGTATTTATGTTGTTTTAACCTATGCTTTATTAAATTGTATTTATATTGTTTTATCCTATGCTTTATTTAATTGTATTTATGTTGTTTTAACCTATGCTTTATTAAATTGTATGTATGTTGTTTTATCCTATGCTTTATTAAATTGTGTTTATGTTGTTTTATCCTATGCTTTATTAAATTGTATTTATGCTGTTTTAATCTATGCTTTATTAAATTGTATTTATGTTGTTTTATCTTATGCTGTATTTAATTGTATTTATGTTGTTTTAACGTATGCTTTATTAAATTGTATTTATGTTGTTTTAACCTATGCTTTATTAAATTGTATATATGTTGTTTTATCCTATGCTTTATTAAATTTTATTTATGTTGTTTTATCCTATGCTTTATTAAATTGTATTTATGCTGTTTTAATCTATGCTTTATTAAATTGTATTTATGTTGTTTTATCTTATGCTGTATTTAATTGTATTTATGTTGTTTTAACGTATGCTTTATTAAATTGTATTTATGTTGTTTTAACCTATGCTTTATTAAATTGTATATATGTTGTTTTATCCTATGCTTTATTAAATTTTATTTATGTTGTTTTATCCTATGCTTTATTAAATTGTATTTATGTTGTTTTAACCTATGCTTTCTTAAATTGTATTTATGTTGTTTTATCCTATGCTTTATTAAATTGAATTTATGTTGTTTTATCCTATGCTTTATTAAATTTTATTTATGTTGTTTTAACCTATGCTTTATTAAATTGTATTTATGTTGTTTTATCCTATGCTTTATTAAATTGAATTTATGTTGTTTTATCCTATGCTTTATTAAATTTTATTTATGTTGTTTTAACCTATGCTTTATTAAATTGTATTTATATTGTTTTATCCTATGCTTTATTAAATTGTATTTATGTTGTTTTAACCTATGCTTTATTAAATTGTATTTATATTGTTTTATCCTATGCTTTATTTAATTGTATTTATGTTGTTTTAACCTATGCTTTATTAAATTGTATTTATGTAGTTTTAGCCTATGCTTTATTAAATTGTATTTATGTTATTTTATCCTTTGCTTTATTAAATTGTATTTATGTTGTTTTAACCTATGCTTACTTAAATTGTATTTATGTTGTTTTATCCTATGCTTTATTAAATTGAATTTATGTTGTTTTATCCTATGCTTTATTAAATTGTATTTATGTTGTTTTAACCTATGCTTTATTAAATTGTATTTATATTGTTTTATCCTATGCTTTATTAAATTGTATTTATGTTGTTTTAACCTTTGCTTTATTAAATTGTATTTATGTTGTTTTATCCTATGCTTTATTAAATTGTATTTATGTTGTTTTATCCTATGCTTTATTAAATTGTATTTATGTTGTTTTATCCTGTGCTTTATTAAATTGTATTTATGTGGTTTTATCCTATGCTTTATTAAATTGTATTTATGTTGTTTTATCCTGTGCTTTATTAAATTGTATTTATGTGGTTTTATCCTATGCTTTATTAAAAAGTATTTATGTTGTTTTATCCTATGCTTTATTAAATTGTATTTATGTTGTTTTAACCTATGCTTTATTAAATTGTATTTATGTTGTTTTATCCTATGCTTTATTAAATTGTATTTATGTTGTTTTAACCTATGCTTTATTAAATTGTATTTATGTTGTTTTATCTTATGCTTTGTTTAATTGTATTTATGTTGTTTTAACGTATGCTTTATTAAATTGTATTTATGTTGTTTCATCCTATGCTTTATTAAATTGTATTTATGTTGTTTTATCCTGTGCTTTATTAAATTGTATTTATGTGGTTTTATCCTATGCTTTATTAAAAAGTATTTATGTTGTTTTATCCTATGCTTTATTAAATTGTATTTATGTTGTTTTAACCTATGCTTTATTAAATTGTATTTATGTTGTTTTATCCTGTGCTTTATTAAATTGTATTTATGTGGTTTTATCTTATGCTTTATTAAAAAGTATTTATGTTGTTTTATCCTATGCTTTATTAAATTGTATTTATGTTGTTTTATCCTATGCTTTATTAAATTGTATATATGTTGTTTTATCCTATGCTTTATTAAATTTTATTTATGTTGTTTTATCCTATGCTTTATTAAATTGTATTTATGTTGTTTTAACCTATGCTTTCTTAAATTGTATTTATGTTGTTTTATCTTATGCTTTATTTAATTGTATTTATGTTGTTTTAACGTATGCTTTATTAAAATGTATTTATGTTGTTTTAACCTATGCTTTATTAAATTGTATTTATATTGTTTTATCCTATGCTTTATTTAATTGTATTTATGTTGTTTTAACCTATGCTTTATTAAATTGTATGTATGTTGTTTTATCCTATGCTTTATTAAATTGTATTTATGTTGTTTTATCCTATGCTTTATTAAATTGTATTTATGCTGTTTTAATCTATGCTTTATTAAATTGTATTTATGTTGTTTTATCTTATGCTGTATTTAATTGTATTTATGTTGTTTTAACGTATGCTTTATTAAATTGTATTTATGTTGTTTTAACCTATGCTTTATTAAATTGTATATATGTTGTTTTATCCTATGCTTTATTAAATTTTATTTATGTTGTTTTATCCTATGCTTTATTAAATTGTATTTATGTTGTTTTAACCTATGCTTTCTTAAATTGTATTTATGTTGTTTTATCCTATGCTTTATTAAATTGAATTTATGTTGTTTTATCCTATGCTTTATTAAATTTTATTTATGTTGTTTTAACCTATGCTTTATTAAATTGTATTTATATTGTTTTATCCTATGCTTTATTAAATTGTATTTATGTTGTTTTAACCTATGCTTTATTAAATTGTATTTATATTGTTTTATCCTATGCTTTATTTAATTGTATTTATGTTGTTTTAACCTATGCTTTATTAAATTGTATTTATGTTGTTTTATCCTATGCTTTATTAAATTGTATTTATGCTGTTTTAATCTATGCTTTATTAAATTGTATTTATGTTGTTTTATCTTATGCTTTATTTAATTGTATTTATGTTGTTTTAACGTATGCTTTATTAAATTGTATTTATGTTGTTTCATACTATGCTTTATTAAATTGTATTTATGTTGTTTTAACCTATGCTTTATTAAATTGTATTTATGTTGTTTTATCTTATGCTTTATTTAATTGTATTTATGTTGTTTTAACGTATGCTTTATTAAATTGTATTTATGTTGTTTTAACCTATGCTTTATTAAATTGTATTTATATTGTTTTATCCTATGCTTTATTTAATTGTATTTATGTTGTTTTAACCTATGCTTTATTAAATTGTATTTATGCTGTTTTAATCTATGCTTTATTAAATTGTATTTATGTTGTTTTATCTTATGCTTTATTTAATTGTATTTATGTTGTTTTAACGTATGCTTTATTAAATTGTATTTATGTTGTTTCATCCTATGCTTTATTAAATTGAATTTATGTTGTTTTATCCTATGCTTTATTAAATTGTATTTAATTTTTTTTATCCTATGCTTTATTAAATTGTATTTATGTAGTTTTAGCCTATGCTTTATTAAATTGTATTTATGTTATTTTATCCTTTGCTTTATTAAATTGTATTTATGTTGTTTTATCCTGTGCTTTATTAAATTGTATTTATGTGGTTTTATCCTATGCTTTATTAAAAAGTATTTATGTTGTTTTATCCTATGCTTTATTAAATTGTATTTATGTTGTTTTAACCTATGCTTTATTAAATTGTATTTATGTTGTTTTATCCTATGCTTTATTAAATTGTATATATGTTGTTTTAACCTATGCTTTATTAAATTGTATTTATGTTGTTTTATCTTATGCTTTGTTTAATTGTATTTATGTTGTTTTAACGTATGCTTTATTAAATTGTATTTATGTTGTTTCATCCTATGCTTTATTAAATTGTATTTATGTTGTTTTATCCTGTGCTTTATTAAATTGTATTTATGTGGTTTTATCCTATGCTTTATTAAAAAGTATTTATGTTGTTTTATCCTATGCTTTATTAAATTGTATTTATGTTGTTTTAACCTATGCTTTATTAAATTGTATTTATGTTGTTTTATCCTGTGCTTTATTAAATTGTATTTATGTGGTTTTATCTTATGCTTTATTAAAAAGTATTTATGTTGTTTTATCCTATGCTTTATTAAATTGTATTTATGTTGTTTTATCCTATGCTTTATTAAATTGTATATATGTTGTTTTATCCTATGCTTTATTAAATTGTATTTATGTTGTTTTAACCTATGCTTTCTTAAATTGTATTTATGTTGTTTTATCTTATGCTTTATTTAATTGTATTTATGTTGTTTTAACGTATGCTTTATTAAATTGTATTTATGTTGTTTTAACCTATGCTTTATTAAATTGTATTTATATTGTTTTATCCTATGCTTTATTTAATTGTATTTATGTTGTTTTAACCTATGCTTTATTAAATTGTATGTATGTTGTTTTATCCTATGCTTTATTAAATTGTATTTATGTTGTTTTATCCTATGCTTTATTAAATTGTATTTATGCTGTTTTAATCTATGCTTTATTAAATTGTATTTATGTTGTTTTATCTTATGCTGTATTTAATTGTATTTATGTTGTTTTAACGTATGCTTTATTAAATTGTATTTATGTTGTTTTAACCTATGCTTTATTAAATTGTATATATGTTGTTTTATCCTATGCTTTATTAAATTTTATTTATGTTGTTTTATCCTATGCTTTATTAAATTGTATTTATGTTGTTTTAACCTATGCTTTCTTAAATTGTATTTATGTTGTTTTATCCTATGCTTATTAAATTGAATTTATGTTGTTTTATCCTATGCTTTATTAAATTTTATTTATGTTGTTTTAACCTATGCTTTATTAAATTGTATTTATATTGTTTTATCCTATGCTTTATTAAATTGTATTTATGTTGTTTTAACCTATGCTTTATTAAATTGTATTTATATTGTTTTATCCTATGCTTTATTTAATTGTATTTATGTTGTTTTAACCTATGCTTTATTAAATTGTATTTATGTAGTTTTAGCCTATGCTTTATTAAATTGTATTTATGTTATTTTATCCTTTGCTTTATTAAATTGTATTTATGTTGTTTTAACCTATGCTTACTTAAATTGTATTTATGTTGTTTTATCCTATGCTTTATTAAATTGAATTTATGTTGTTTTATCCTATGCTTTATTAAATTGTATTTATGTTGTTTTAACCTATGCTTTATTAAATTGTATTTATATTGTTTTATCCTATGCTTTATTAAATTTTATTTATGTTGTTTTATCCTATGCTTTATTAAATTGTATTTATGTTGTTTTATCCTATGCTTTATTAAATTGTATATATGTTGTTTTATCCTATGCTTTATTAAATTTTATTTATGTTGTTTTATCCTATGCTTTATTAAATTGTATTTATGTTGTTTTAACCTATGCTTTCTTAAATTGTATTTATGTTGTTTTGTCCTATGCTTTATTAAATTGAATTTATGTTGTTTTATCCTATGCTTTATTAAATTGTAGTTATGTTGTTTTAACCTATGCTTTATTAAATTGTATTTATGTTGTTTTAACCTATGCTTTATTAAATTGTATTTATGTTGTTTTATCTTATGCTTTATTTAATTGTATTTATGTTGTTTTAACGTATGCTTTATTAAATTGTATTTATGTTGTTTTAACCTATGCTTTATTAAATTGTATTTATATTGTTTTATCCTATGCTTTATTTAATTGTATTTATGTTGTTTTAACCTATGCTTTATTAAATTGTATGTATGTTGTTTTATCCTATGCTTTATTAAATTGTATTTATGTTGTTTTATCCTATGCTTTATTAAATTGTATTTATGCTGTTTTAATCTATGCTTTATTAAATTGTATTTATGTTGTTTTATCTTATGCTTTATTTAATTGTATTTATGTTGTTTTAACGTATGCTTTATTAAATTGTATTTATGTTGTTTCATCCTATGCTTTATTAAATTGAATTTATGTTGTTTTATCCTATGCTTTATTAAATTGTATTTAATTTGTTTTATCCTATGCTTTATTAAATTGTATTTATGTAGTTTTAGCCTATGCTTTATTAAATTGTATTTATGTTATTTTATCCTTTGCTTTATTAAATTGTATTTATGTTGTTTTAACCTATGCTTTCTTAAATTGTATTTATGTTGTTTTATCCTATGCTTTATTAAATTGAATTTATGTTGTTTTATCCTATGCTTTATTAAATTGTATTTATGTTGTTTTAACCTATGCTTTATTAAATTGTATTTATATTGTTTTATCCTATGCTTTATTAAATTGTATTTATGTTGTTTTAACCTTTGCTTTATTAAATTGTATTTATATTGTTTTATCCTATGCTTTATTTAATTGTATTTATGTTGTTTTAACGTATGCTTTATTAAATTGTATTTATGTTGTTTTATCCTATGCTTTATTAAATTGTATTTATGTTGTTTTATCCTATGCTTTATTAAATTGTATTTATGTTGTTTTATCCTGTGCTTTATTAAATTGTATTTATGCTGTTTTAATCTATGCTTTATTAAATTGTATTTATGTTGTTTTATCTTATGCTTTATTTAATTGTATTTATGTTGTTTTAACGTATGCTTTATTAAATTGTATTTATGCTGTTTTAATCTATGCTTTATTAAATTGTATTTATGTTGTTTTATCCTACGCTTTATTAAATTGTATTTATGTTGTTTTATCCTATGCTTTATTAAATTGTATTTATGTTGTTTTATCCTGTGCTTTATTAAATTGTATTTATGTGGTTTTATCCTATGCTTTATTAAATTGTATTTATGTTGTTTTATCCTGTGCTTTATTAAATTGTATTTATGTGGTTTTATCCTATGCTTTATTAAAAAGTATTTATGTTGTTTTATCCTATGCTTTATTAAATTGTATTTATGTTGTTTTAACCTATGCTTTATTAAATTGTATTTATGTTGTTTTAACCTATGCTTTATTAAATTGTATTTATGTTGTTTTATCCTATGCTTTATTAAATTGTATTTATGTTGTTTTAACCTATGCTTTATTAAATTGTATTTATGTTGTTTTATCTTATGCTTTGTTTAATTGTATTTATGTTGTTTTAACGTATGCTTTATTAAATTGTATTTATGTTGTTTCATCCTATGCTTTATTAAATTGTATTTATGTTGTTTTATCCTGTGCTTTATTAAATTGTATTTATGTGGTTTTATCCTATGCTTTATTAAAAAGTATTTATGTTGTTTTATCCTATGCTTTATTAAATTGTATTTATGTTGTTTTAACCTATGCTTTATTAAATTGTATTTATGTTGTTTTATCCTGTGCTTTATTAAATTGTATTTATGTGGTTTTATCTTATGCTTTATTAAAAAGTATTTATGTTGTTTTATCCTATGCTTTATTAAATTGTATTTATGTTGTTTTATCCTATGCTTTATTAAATTGTATATATGTTGTTTTATCCTATGCTTTATTAAATTGTATTTATGTTGTTTTAACCTATGCTTTCTTAAATTGTATTTATGTTGTTTTATCTTATGCTTTATTTAATTGTATTTATGTTGTTTTAACGTATGCTTTATTAAATTGTATTTATGTTGTTTTAACCTATGCTTTATTAAATTGTATTTATATTGTTTTATCCTATGCTTTATTTAATTGTATTTATGTTGTTTTAACCTATGCTTTATTAAATTGTATGTATGTTGTTTTATCCTATGCTTTATTAAATTGTATTTATGTTGTTTTATCCTATGCTTTATTAAATTGTATTTATGCTGTTTTAATCTATGCTTTATTAAATTGTATTTATGTTGTTTTATCTTATGCTGTATTTAACTGTATTTATGTTGTTTTAACGTATGCTTTATTAAATTGTATTTATGTTGTTTTAACCTATGCTTTATTAAATTGTATATATGTTGTTTTATCCTATGCTTTATTAAATTTTATTTATGTTGTTTTATCCTATGCTTTATTAAATTGTATTTATGCTGTTTTAATCTATGCTTTATTAAATTGTATTTATGTTGTTTTATCTTATGCTGTATTTAATTGTATTTATGTTGTTTTAACGTATGCTTTATTAAATTGTATTTATGTTGTTTTAACCTATGCTTTATTAAATTGTATATATGTTGTTTTATCCTATGCTTTATTAAATTTTATTTATGTTGTTTTATCCTATGCTTTATTAAATTGTATTTATGTTGTTTTAACCTATGCTTTCTTAAATTGTATTTATGTTGTTTTATCCTATGCTTTATTAAATTGAATTTATGTTGTTTTATCCTATGCTTTATTAAATTTTATTTATGTTGTTTTAACCTATGCTTTATTAAATTGTATTTATGTTGTTTTATCCTATGCTTTATTAAATTGAATTTATGTTGTTTTATCCTATGCTTTATTAAATTTTATTTATGTTGTTTTAACCTATGCTTTATTAAATTGTATTTATATTGTTTTATCCTATGCTTTATTAAATTGTATTTATGTTGTTTTAACCTATGCTTTATTAAATTGTATTTATATTGTTTTATCCTATGCTTTATTTAATTGTATTTATGTTGTTTTAACCTATGCTTTATTAAATTGTATTTATGTAGTTTTAGCCTATGCTTTATTAAATTGTATTTATGTTATTTTATCCTTTGCTTTATTAAATTGTATTTATGTTGTTTTAACCTATGCTTACTTAAATTGTATTTATGTTGTTTTATCCTATGCTTTATTAAATTGAATTTATGTTGTTTTATCCTATGCTTTATTAAATTGTATTTATGTTGTTTTAACCTATGCTTTATTAAATTGTATTTATATTGTTTTATCCTATGCTTTATTAAATTGTATTTATGTTGTTTTAACCTTTGCTTTATTAAATTGTATTTATGTTGTTTTATCCTATGCTTTATTAAATTGTATTTATGTTGTTTTATCCTATGCTTTATTAAATTGTATTTATGTTGTTTTATCCTGTGCTTTATTAAATTGTATTTATGTGGTTTTATCCTATGCTTTATTAAATTGTATTTATGTTGTTTTATCCTGTGCTTTATTAAATTGTATTTATGTGGTTTTATCCTATGCTTTATTAAAAAGTATTTATGTTGTTTTATCCTATGCTTTATTAAATTGTATTTATGTTGTTTTAACCTATGCTTTATTAAATTGTATTTATGTTGTTTTATCCTATGCTTTATTAAATTGTATTTATGTTGTTTTAACCTATGCTTTATTAAATTGTATTTATGTTGTTTTATCTTATGCTTTGTTTAATTGTATTTATGTTGTTTTAACGTATGCTTTATTAAATTGTATTTATGTTGTTTCATCCTATGCTTTATTAAATTGTATTTATGTTGTTTTATCCTGTGCTTTATTAAATTGTATTTATGTGGTTTTATCCTGTGCTTTATTAAAAAGTATTTATGTTGTTTTATCCTATGCTTTATTAAATTGTATTTATGTTGTTTTAACCTATGCTTTATTAAATTGTATTTATGTTGTTTTATCCTGTGCTTTATTAAATTGTATTTATGTGGTTTTATCTTATGCTTTATTAAAAAGTATTTATGTTGTTTTATCCTATGCTTTATTAAATTGTATTTATGTTGTTTTATCCTATGCTTTATTAAATTGTATATATGTTGTTTTATCCTATGCTTTATTAAATTTTATTTATGTTGTTTTATCCTATGCTTTATTAAATTGTATTTATGTTGTTTTAACCTATGCTTTCTTAAATTGTATTTATGTTGTTTTATCTTATGCTTTATTTAATTGTATTTATGTTGTTTTAACGTATGCTTTATTAAAATGTATTTATGTTGTTTTAACCTATGCTTTATTAAATTGTATTTATATTGTTTTATCCTATGCTTTATTTAATTGTATTTATGTTGTTTTAACCTATGCTTTATTAAATTGTATGTATGTTGTTTTATCCTATGCTTTATTAAATTGTATTTATGTTGTTTTATCCTATGCTTTATTAAATTGTATTTATGCTGTTTTAATCTATGCTTTATTAAATTGTATTTATGTTGTTTTATCTTATGCTGTATTTAATTGTATTTATGTTGTTTTAACGTATGCTTTATTAAATTGTATTTATGTTGTTTTAACCTATGCTTTATTAAATTGTATATATGTTGTTTTATCCTATGCTTTATTAAATTTTATTTATGTTGTTTTATCCTATGCTTTATTAAATTGTATTTATGTTGTTTTAACCTATGCTTTCTTAAATTGTATTTATGTTGTTTTATCCTATGCTTTATTAAATTGAATTTATGTTGTTTTATCCTATGCTTTATTAAATTTTATTTATGTTGTTTTAACCTATGCTTTATTAAATTGTATTTATATTGTTTTATCCTATGCTTTATTAAATTGTATTTATGTTGTTTTAACCTATGCTTTATTAAATTGTATTTATATTGTTTTATCCTATGCTTTATTTAATTGTATTTATGTTGTTTTAACCTATGCTTTATTAAATTGTATTTATGTTGTTTTATCCTATGATTTATTAAATTGTATTTATGCTGTTTTAATCTATGCTTTATTAAATTGTATTTATGTTGTTTTATCTTATGCTTTATTTAATTGTATTTATGTTGTTTTAACGTATGCTTTATTAAATTGTATTTATGTTGTTTCATCCTATGCTTTATTAAATTGTATTTATGTTGTTTTAACCTATGCTTTATTAAATTGTATTTATGTTGTTTTATCTTATGCTTTATTTAATTGTATTTATGTTGTTTTAACGTATGCTTTATTAAATTGTATTTATGTTGTTTTAACCTATGCTTTATTAAATTGTATTTATATTGTTTTATCCTATGCTTTATTTAATTGTATTTATGTTGTTTTAACCTATGCTTTATTAAATTGTATGTATGTTGTTTTATCCTATGCTTTATTAAATTGTATTTATGTTGTTTTATCCTATGCTTTATTAAATTGTATTTATGCTGTTTTAATCTATGCTTTATTAAATTGTATTTATGTTGTTTTATCTTATGCTTTATTTAATTGTATTTATGTTGTTTTAACGTATGCTTTATTAAATTGTATTTATGTTGTTTCATCCTATGCTTTATTAAATTGAATTTATGTTGTTTTATCCTATGCTTTATTAAATTGTATTTAATTTGTTTTATCCTATGCTTTATTAAATTGTATTTATGTAGTTTTAGCCTATGCTTTATTAAATTGTATTTATGTTATTTTATCCTTTGCTTTATTAAATTGTATTTATGTTGTTTTAACCTATGCTTTATTAAATTGTATTTATATTGTTTTATCCTATGCTTTATTAAATTGTATTTATGTTGTTTTAACCTTTGCTTTATTAAATTGTATTTATATTGTTTTATCCTATGCTTTATTTAATTGTATTTATGTTGTTTTAACGTATGCTTTATTAAATTGTATTTATGTTGTTTCATCCTATGCTTTATTAAATTGTATTTATGTTATTTTATCCTTTGCTTTATTAAATTGTATTTATGTTGTTTTAACCTATGCTTTCTTAAATTGTATTTATGTTGTTTTATCCTATGCTTTATTAAATTGAATTTATGTTGTTTTATCCTATGCTTTATTAAATTGTATTTATGTTGTTTTATCTTATGCTTTGTTTAATTGTATTTATGTTGTTTTAACGTATGCTTTATTAAATTGTATTTATGTTGTTTCATCCTATGCTTTATTAAATTGTATTTATGTTGTTTTATCCTGTGCTTTATTAAATTGTATTTATGTGGTTTTATCTTATGCTTTATTAAAAAGTATTTATGTTGTTTTATCCTATGCTTTATTAAATTGTATTTATGTTGTTTTATCCTATGCTTTATTAAATTGTATATATGTTGT
The DNA here is from genome assembly GCF_046119375.1 of Phyllobates terribilis. Lineage (NCBI taxonomy): Eukaryota > Metazoa > Chordata > Amphibia > Anura > Dendrobatidae > Phyllobates > Phyllobates terribilis. Next base: position 125,974 of record NW_027362939.1, on the reverse strand, counting down.
TTTATCCTATGCTTTATTAAATTTTAGTTATGTTGTTTTATCCTATGCTTTATTAAATTGTATTTATGTTGTTTTAACCTATGCTTTCTTAAATTGTATTTATGTTGTTTTATCCTATGCTTTATTAAATTGAATTTATGTTGTTTTATCCTATGCTTTATTAAATTGTATTTATGTTGTTTTAACCTATGCTTTATTAAATTGTATTTATATTGTTTTATCCTATGCTTTATTAAATTGTATTTATGTTGTTTTAACCTATGCTTTATTAAATTGTATTTATATTGTTTTATCCTATGCTTTATTTAATTGTATTTATGTTGTTTTAACCTATGCTTTATTAAATTGTATTTATGTTGTTTTATCCTATGCTTTATTAAATTGTATTTATGCTGTTTTAATCTATGCTTTATTAAATTGTATTTATGTTGTTTTATCTTATGCTTTATTTAATTGTATTTATGTTGTTTTAACGTATGCTTTATTAAATTGTATTTATGTTGTTTCATCCTATGCTTTATTAAATTGTATTTATGTTGTTTTAACCTATGCTTTATTAAATTGTATTTATGTTGTTTTATCTTATGCTTTATTTAATTGTATTTATGTTGTTTTAACCTATGCTTTATTAAATTGTATTTATGTTGTTTTATCTTATGCTTTATTTAATTGTATTTATGTTGTTTTAACGTATGCTTTATTAAATTGTATTTATGTTGTTTTAACCTATGCTTTATTAAATTGTATTTTTATTGTTTTATCCTATGCTTTATTTAATTGTATTTATGTTGTTTTAACCTATGCTTTATTAAATTGTATGTATGTTGTTTTATCCTATGCTTTATTAAATTGTATTTATGTTGTTTTATCCTATGCTTTATTAAATTGTATTTATGCTGTTTTAATCTATGCTTTATTAAATTGTATTTATGTTGTTTTATCTTATGCTTTATTTAATTGTATTTATGTTGTTTTAAAGTATGCTTTATTAAATTGTATTTATGTTGTTTCATCCTATGCTTTATTAAATTGAATTTATGTTGTTTTATCCTATGCTTTATTAAATTGTATTTAATTTGTTTTATCCTATGCTTTATTAAATTGTATTTATGTAGTTTTAGCCTATGCTTTATTAAATTGTATTTATGTTATTTTATCCTTTGCTTTATTAAATTGTATTTATGTTGTTTTAACCTATGCTTACTTAAATTGTATTTATGTTGTTTTATCCTATGCTTTATTAAATTGAATTTATGTTGTTTTATCCTATGCTTTATTAAATTGTATTTATGTTGTTTTAACCTATGCTTTATTAAATTGTATTTATATTGTTTTATCCTATGCTTTATTAAATTGTATTTATGTTGTTTTAACCTTTGCTTTATTAAATTGTATTTATATTGTTTTATCCTATGCTTTATTTAATTGTATTTATGTTGTTTTAACGTATGCTTTATTAAATTGTATTTATGTTGTTTTATCCTATGCTTTATTAAATTGTATTTATGTTGTTTTATCCTATGCTTTATTAAATTGTATTTATGTTGTTTTATCCTGTGCTTTATTAAATTGTATTTATGTGGTTTTATCTTATGCTTTATTAAAAAGTATTTATGTTGTTTTATCCTATGCTTTATTAAATTGTATTTATGTTGTTTTATCCTATGCTTTATTAAATTGTATATATGTTGTTTTATCCTATGCTTTATTAAATTTTATTTATGTTGTTTTATCCTATGCTTTATTAAATTGTATTTATGTTGTTTTAACCTATGCTTTATTAAATTGTATTTATATTGTTTTATCCTATGCTTTATTTAATTGTATTTATGTTGTTTTAACCTATGCTTTATTAAATTGTATTTATGTTGTTTTATCCTATGCTTTATTAAATTGTATTTATGCTGTTTTAATCTATGCTTTATTAAATTGTATTTATGTTGTTTTATCTTATGCTTTATTTAATTGTATTTATGTTGTTTTAACGTATGCTTTATTAAATTGTATTTATGTTGTTTCATCCTATGCTTTATTAAATTGTATTTATGTTGTTTTAACCTATGCTTTATTAAATTGTATTTATGTTGTTTTATCCTGTGCTTTATTAAATTGTATTTATGTGGTTTTATCCTATGCTTTATTAAAAAGTATTTATGTTGTTTTATCCTATGCTTTATTAAATTGTATTTATGTTGTTTTAACCTATGCTTTATTAAATTGTTTTTATGTTGTTTTATCCTATGCTTTATTAAATTGTATTTATGTTGTTTTATCCTATGCTTTATTAAATTGTATTTATGCTGTTTTAATCTATGCTTTATTAAATTGTATTTATGTTGTTTTATCTTATGCTTTATTTAATTGTATTTATGTTGTTTTAACGTATGCTTTATTAAATTGTATTTATGTTGTTTCATCCTATGCTTTATTAAATTGAATTTATGTTGTTTTATCCTATGCTTTATTAAATTGTATTTAATTTGTTTTATCCTATGCTTTATTAAATTGTATTTATGTAGTTTTAGCCTATGCTTTATTAAATTGTATTTATGTTATTTTATCCTTTGCTTTATTAAATTGTATTTATGTTGTTTTAACCTATGCTTTCTTAAATTGTATTTATGTTGTTTTATCCTATGCTTTATTAAATTGAATTTATGTTGTTTTATCCTATGCTTTATTAAATTGTATTTATGTTGTTTTATCTTATGCTTTGTTTAATTGTATTTATGTTGTTTTAACGTATGCTTTATTAAATTGTATTTATGTTGTTTCATCCTATGCTTTATTAAATTGTATTTATGTTGTTTTATCCTGTGCTTTATTAAATTGTATTTATGTGGTTTTATCCTATGCTTTATTAAAAAGTATTTATGTTGTTTTATCCTATACTTTATTAAATTGTATTTATGTTGTTTTAACCTATGCTTTATTAAATTGTATTTATGTTGTTTTATCCTGTGCTTTATTAAAGTGTATTTATGTGGTTTTATCTTATGCTTTATTAAAAAGTATTTATGTTGTTTTATCCTATGCTTTATTAAATTTTAATTATGTTGTTTTATCCTATGCTTTATTAAATTTTATTTATGTTGTTTTATCCTTTTCCTTTTTAAATTGTATTTATGTTGTTTTATCCTATGCTTTATTAAATTGTATTTATGTTGTTTTAACCTATGCTTTATTAAATTGTTTTTATGTTGTTTTATCCTATGCTTTATTAAATTGTATTTATGTTGTTTTATCCTATGCTTTATTAAATTGTATTTATGCTGTTTTAATCTATGCTTTATTAAATTGTATTTATGTTGTTTTATCTTATGCTTTATTTAATTGTATTTATGTTGTTTTAACGTATGCTTTATTAAATTGTATTTATGTTGTTTCATCCTATGCTTTATTAAATTGAATTTATGTTGTTTTATCCTATGCTTTATTAAATTGTATTTAATTTGTTTTATCCTATGCTTTATTAAATTGTATTTATGTAGTTTTAGCCTATGCTTTATTAAATTGTATTTATGTTATTTTATCCTTTGCTTTATTAAATTGTATTTATGTTGTTTTATCCTATGCTTTATTAAATTGTATTTATGTTGTTTTAACCTATGCTTTCTTAAATTGTATTTATGTTGTTTTATCCTATGCTTTATTAAATTGAATTTATGTTGTTTTATCCTATGCTTTATTAAATTGTATTTATGTTGTTTTAACCTATGCTTTATTAAATTGTATTTATATTGTTTTATCCTATGCTTTATTAAATTATATTTATGTTGTTTTAACCTTTGCTTTATTAAATTGTATTTATGTTGTTTTATCTTATGCTTTGTTTAATTGTATTTATGTTGTTTTAACCTATGCTTTATTAAATTGTATTTATGTTGTTTTATCTTATGCTTTGTTTAATTGTATTTATGTTGTTTTAACGTATGCTTTATTAAATTGTATTTATGTTGTTTCATCCTATGCTTTATTAAATTGTATTTATGTTGTTTTATCCTATGCTTTATTAAATTGTATTTATGTTGTTTTAACCTATGCTTTATTAAATTGTATTTATGTTGTTTTATCTTATGCTTTGTTTAATTGTATTTATGTTGTTTTAACGTATGCTTTATTAAATTGTATTTATGTTGTTTCATCCTATGCTTTATTAAATTGTATTTATGTTGTTTTATCCTGTGCTTTATTAAATTGTATTTATGTGGTTTTATCCTATGCTTTTCTAAAAAGTATTTATGTTGTTTTATCCTATGCTTTATTAAATTGTATTTATGTTGTTTTAACCTATGCTTTATTAAATTGTATTTATGTTGTTTTATCCTGTGCTTTATTAAATTGTATTTATGTGGTTTTATCTTATGCTTTATTAAAAAGTATTTATGTTGTTTTATCCTATGCTTTATTAAATTGTATTTATGTTGTTTTATCCTATGCTTTATTAAATTGTATATATGTTGTTTTATCCTATGCTTTATTAAATTTTATTTATGTTGTTTTATCCTATGCTTTATTAAATTGTATTTATGTTGTTTTAACCTATGCTTTCTTAAATTGTATTTATGTTGTTTTATCCTATGCTTTATTAAATTGAATTTATGTTGTTTTATCCTATGCTTTATTAAATTGTATTTATGTTGTTTTAACCTATGCTTTATTAAATTGTATTTATATTGTTTTATCCTATGCTTTATTAAATTATATTTATGTTGTTTTAACCTTTGCTTTATTAAATTGTATTTATATTGTTTTATCCTATGCTTTATTTAATTGTATTTATGTTGTTTTAACGTATGCTTTATTAAATTGTATTTATGTTGTTTTATCCTATGCTTTATTAAATTGTATTTATGTTGTTTTATCCTATGCTTTATTAAATTGTATTTATGTTGTTTTATCCTATGCTTTATTAAATTGTATTTATGTTGTTTTATCCTATGCTTTATTAAATTGTATTTATGCTGTTTTAATCTATGCTTTATTAAATTGTATTTATGTTGTTTTATCTTATGCTTTATTTAATTGTATTTATGTTGTTTTAACGTATGCTTTATTAAATTGTATTTATGTTGTTTCATCCTATGCTTTATTAAATTGAATTTATGTTGTTTTATCCTATGCTTTATTAAATTGTATTTAATTTGTTTTATCCTATGCTTTATTAAATTGTATTTATGTTGTTTTATCCTGTGCTTTATTAAATTGTATTTATGTGGTTTTATCCTATGCTTTATTAAAAAGTATTTATGTTGTTTTATCCTATACTTTATTAAATTGTATTTATGTTGTTTTAACCTATGCTTTATTAAATTGTATTTATGTTGTTTTATCCTGTGCTTTATTAACGTGTATTTATGTGGTTTTATCTTATGCTTTATTAAAAAGTATTTATGTTGTTTTATCCTATGCTTTATTAAATTTTAATTATGTTGTTTTATCCTATGCTTTATTAAATTTTATTTATGTTGTTTTATCCTTTTCCTTTTTAAATTGTATTTATGTTGTTTTATCCTATGCTTTATTAAATTGTATTTATGTTGTTTTAACCTATGCTTTATTAAATTGTTTTTATGTTGTTTTATCCTATGCTTTATTAAATTGTATTTATGTTGTTTTATCCTATGCTTTATTAAATTGTATTTATGCTGTTTTAATCTATGCTTTATTAAATTGTATTTATGTTGTTTTATCTTATGCTTTATTTAATTGTATTTATGTTGTTTTAACGTATGCTTTATTAAATTGTATTTATGTTGTTTCATCCTATGCTTTATTAAATTGAATTTATGTTGTTTTATCCTATGCTTTATTAAATTGTATTTAATTTGTTTTATCCTATGCTTTATTAAATTGTATTTATGTAGTTTTAGCCTATGCTTTATTAAATTGTATTTATGTTATTTTATCCTTTGCTTTATTAAATTGTATTTATGTTGTTTTAACCTATGCTTTCTTAAATTGTATTTATGTTGTTTTATCCTATGCTTTATTAAATTGAATTTATGTTGTTTTATCCTAAGCTTTATTAAATTGTATTTATGTTGTTTTAACCTATGCTTTATTAAATTGTATTTATATTGTTTTATCCTATGCTTTATTAAATTGTATTTATGTTGTTTTAACCTTTGCTTTATTAAATTGTATTTATATTGTTTTATCCTATGCTTTATTTAATTGTATTTATGTTGTTTTAACGTATGCTTTATTAAATTGTATTTATGTTGTTTTATCCTATGCTTTATTAAATTGTATTTATGTTGTTTTATCCTATGCTTTATTAAATTGTATTTATGTTGTTTTATCCTGTGCTTTATTAAATTGTATTTATGTGGTTTTATCCTATGCTTTATTAAAAAGTATTTATGTTGTTTTATCCTATCCTTTATTAAATTGTATTTATGTTGTTTTAACCTATGCTTTATTAAATTGTTTTTATGTTGTTTTATCCTATGCTTTATTAAATTGTATTTATGCTGTTTTAATCTATGCTTTATTAAATTGTATTTATGTTGTTTTATCTTATGCTTTATTTAATTGTATTTATGTTGTTTTAACGTATGCTTTATTAAATTGTATTTATGTTGTTTCATCCTATGCTTTATTAAATTGAATTTATGTTGTTTTATCCTATGCTTTATTAAATTGTATTTAATTTGTTTTATCCTATGCTTTATTAAATTGTATTTATGTAGTTTTAGCCTATGCTTTATTAAATTGTATTTATGTTATTTTATCCTTTGCTTTATTAAATTGTATTTATGTTGTTTTAACCTATGCTTACTTAAATTTTAGTTATGTTGTTTTATCCTATGCTTTATTAAATTGAATTTATGTTGTTTTATCCTATGCTTTATTAAATTGTATTTATGTTGTTTTAACCTATGTTTTATTAAATTGTATTTATATTGTTTTATCCTATGCTTTATTAAATTGTATTTATGTTGTTTTATCCTGTGCTTTATTAAATTGTATTAATGTGGTTTTATCCTATGCTTTATTAAAAAGTATTTATGTTGTTTTATCCTATGCTTTATTAAATTGTATTTATGTTGTTTTAACCTATGCTTTATTAAATTGTATTTATGTTGTTTTATCCTATGCTTTATTAAATTGTATTTATGTTGTTTTAACCTATGCTTTATTAAATTGTATTTATGTTGTTTTATCTTATGCTTTGTTTAATTGTATTTATGTTGTTTTAACGTATGCTTTATTAAATTGTATTTATGTTGTTTCATCCTATGCTTTATTAAATTGTATTTATGTTGTTTTATCCTGTGCTTTATTAAATTGTATTTATGTGGTTTTATCCTATGCTTTATTAAAAAGTATTTATGTTGTTTTATCCTATGCTTTATTAAATTGTATTTATGTTGTTTTAACCTATGCTTTATTAAATTGTATTTATGTTGTTTTATCCTGTGCTTTATTAAATTGTATTTATGTGGTTTTATCTTATGCTTTATTAAAAAGTATTTATGTTGTTTTATCCTATGCTTTATTAAATTGTATTTATGTTGTTTTATCCTATGCTTTATTAAATTGTATATATGTTGTTTTATCCTATGCTTTATTAAATTTTATTTATGTTGTTTTATCCTATGCTTTATTAAATTGTATTTATGTTGTTTTAACCTATGCTTTCTTAAATTGTATTTATGTTGTTTTATCCTATGCTTTATTAAATTGAATTTATGTTGTTTTATCCTATGCTTTATTAAATTGTATTTATGTTGTTTTATCCTATGCTTTATTAAATTGAATTTATGTTGTTTTATCCTATGCTTTATTAAATTGTATTTATGTTGTTTTAACCTATGCTTTCTTAAATTGTATTTATGTTGTTTTATCCTATGCTTTATTAAATTGAATTTATGTTGTTTTATCCTATGCTTTATTAAATTGTATTTATGTTGTTTTATCTTATGCTTTGTTTAATTGTATTTATGTTGTTTTAACGTATGCTTTATTAAATTGTATTTATGTTGTTTCATCCTATGCTTTATTAAATTGTATTTATGTTGTTTTATCCTGTGCTTTATTAAATTGTATTTATGTGGTTTTATCTTATGCTTTATTAAAAAGTATTTATGTTGTTTTATCCTATGCTTTATTAAATTGTATTTATGTTGTTTTATCCTATGCTTTATTAAATTGTATATATGTTGTTTTATCCTATGCTTTATTAAATTTTAGTTATGTTGTTTTATCCTATGCTTTATTAAATTGTATTTATGTTGTTTTAACCTATGCTTTCTTAAATTGTATTTATGTTGTTTTATCCTATGCTTTATTAAATTGAATTTATGTTGTTTTATCCTATGCTTTATTAAATTGTATTTATGTTGTTTTAACCTATGCTTTATTAAATTGTATTTATATTGTTTTATCCTATGCTTTATTAAATTGTATTTATGTTGTTTTAACCTATGCTTTATTAAATTGTATTTATATTGTTTTATCCTATGCTTTATTTAATTGTATTTATGTTGTTTTAACCTATGCTTTATTAAATTGTATTTATGTTGTTTTATCCTATGCTTTATTAAATTGTATTTATGCTGTTTTAATCTATGCTTTATTAAATTGTATTTATGTTGTTTTATCTTATGCTTTATTTAATTGTATTTATGTTGTTTTAACGTATGCTTTATTAAATTGTATTTATGTTGTTTCATCCTATGCTTTATTAAATTGTATTTATGTTGTTTTAACCTATGCTTTATTAAATTGTATTTATGTTGTTTTATCTTATGCTTTATTTAATTGTATTTATGTTGTTTTAACCTATGCTTTATTAAATTGTATTTATGTTGTTTTATCTTATGCTTTATTTAATTGTATTTATGTTGTTTTAACGTATGCTTTATTAAATTGTATTTATGTTGTTTTAACCTATGCTTTATTAAATTGTATTTTTATTGTTTTATCCTATGCTTTATTTAATTGTATTTATGTTGTTTTAACCTATGCTTTATTAAATTGTATGTATGTTGTTTTATCCTATGCTTTATTAAATTGTATTTATGTTGTTTTATCCTATGCTTTATTAAATTGTATTTATGCTGTTTTAATCTATGCTTTATTAAATTGTATTTATGTTGTTTTATCTTATGCTTTATTTAATTGTATTTATGTTGTTTTAAAGTATGCTTTATTAAATTGTATTTATGTTGTTTCATCCTATGCTTTATTAAATTGAATTTATGTTGTTTTATCCTATGCTTTATTAAATTGTATTTAATTTGTTTTATCCTATGCTTTATTAAATTGTATTTATGTAGTTTTAGCCTATGCTTTATTAAATTGTATTTATGTTATTTTATCCTTTGCTTTATTAAATTGTATTTATGTTGTTTTAACCTATGCTTATTTTATCCTATGCTTTTCCTATGCTTTATTAAATTGTATTTATGTTGTTTTATTGTAGGCTTTATTAAATTGTATTTATGTTGTTTTAACCTATGCTTTATTAAATTGTATTTATGTTGTTTTAACCTATGCTTTATTAAATTGTATTTATGTTGTTTTATCCTATGCTTTATTAAATTGCATTTATGTTGTTTTAACATATGCTTTATTAAATTGTATTTATGTTGTTTTGTCCTATGCTTTATTAAATTGTATTTATGTTGTTTATCCTATGTTTCATTAAATTGTATTTATGTTGTTTTATCCTATGCTTTATTAAATTGTATTTATGTTGTTTTAACATATGCTTTATTAAATTGTATTTATGTTGTTTTGTCCTATTTAATAAAGCATAGGTTAAGACAACATAAATACAATTTAATAAAGCATAGGATAAAACAACATAAATACAATTTAATAAAGCATAGGATAAAACAACATAAATACAATTTAATAAAGCATAGGATAAAACAACATAAATAAAATTTAATAAAGCATAGGTTAAAACAACATAAATACAATTTAATAAAGCATAGGATAAAACAACATAAATACAATTTAATAAAGCATAGGATAAAACAACATAAATACAAATTAATGAAGCATAGGATAAAACAACATAAATACAATTTAATAAAGCATAGGATAAAACAACATAAATACAATTTAATAAAGCATAGGATAAAACAACATAAATACAATTTAATAAAGCATAGGATAAAACAACATAAATACAATTTAATAAAGCATAGGATAAAACAACATAAATACAATTTAATAAAGCATAGGTTAAAACAACATAAATACAATTTAATAAAGCATAGGATAAAACAACATAAATACAATTTAATAAAGCATAGGATAAAACAACATAAATAAAATTTAATAAAGCATAGGTTAAAACAACATAAATACAATTTAATAAAGCATAGGATAAAACCACATAAATACAATTTAATAAAGCATAGGATAAAACAACATAAATACTTTTTAATAAAGCATAGGATAAAACCACATAAATACAATTTAATAAAGCACAGGATAAAACAACATAAATACAATTTAATAAAGCATAGGATAAAACAACATAAATACAATTTAATAAAGCACAGGATAAAACAACATAAATACAATTTAATAAAGCATAGGATAAAACAATATAAATACAATTTAATAAAGCATAGGATAAAACAACATAAATACAATTTAATAAAGCATAGGATAAAACAACATAAATACTATTTAATAAAGCATACGTTAAAACAACATAAATACAATTAAATAAAGCATAGAATAAAACAACATAAATACAATTTAATAAAGCATAGGTTAAAACAACATAAATACAATTTAATAAAGCATCGGACAAAACAACATAAATACAATTTAATAAAGCATAGGATAAAACAACATAAATACAATTTAATAAAGCATAGGTTAAAACAACATAAATACAATTTAATAAAGCATAGGATAAAACAACATAAATACAATTTAATAAAGCATAGGACAAAACAACATAAATACAATTTAATAAAGCATAGGATAAAACAACATAAATACAATTTAATAAAGCATAGGATAAAACAACATAAATACAATTTAATGAAACATAGGATAAACAACATAAATACAATTTAATAAAGCATAGGACAAAACAACATAAATACAATTTAATAAAGCATATGTTAAAACAACATAAATGCAATTTAATAAAGCATAGGATAAAACAACATAAATACAATTTAATAAAGCATAGGTTAAAACAACATAAATACAATTTAATAAAGCATAGGTTAAAACAACATAAATACAATTTAATAAAGCCTACAATAAAACAACATAAATACAATTTAATAAAGCATAGGAAAAGCATAGGATAAAACAACATAAATAAAATTTAATAAAGCATAGGATAAAACAACATAAATAAAATTTAATAAAGCTTTGGTTAAAACAACATAAATGCAATTTAATAAAGCATAGGATAAAACAACATAAATACTTTTTAATAAAGCATAGGATAAAACCACATAAATACAATTTAATAAAGCACAGGATAAAACAACATAAATACAATTTAATAAAGCATAGGATAAAACAACATAAATACAATTTAATAAAGCATAGGATAAAACAACATAAATACAATTTAATAAAGCATAGGATAAAACAACATAAATACAATTTAATAAAGCATACATTAAAACAACATAAATACAATTAAATAAAGCATAGGATAAAACAATATAAATACAATTTAATAAAGCATAGGTTAAAACAACATAAATACAATTTAATAAAGCATAGGATAAAACAACATAAATACAATTTAAGAAAGCCTAGGTTAAAACAACATAAATACAATTTAATAAAGCATAGGATAAAACAACATAAATACAATTTAATAAAGCATAGGCTAAAACTACATAAATACAATTTAATAAAGCATAGGATAAAACAAATTAAATACAATTTAATAAAGCATAGGATAAAACAACATAAATTCAATTTAATAAAGCATAGGTTAAAATAACATAAATACAATTTAATAAAGCATAGGATAAAACAACATAAATATAATTTAATAAAGCATAAGATAAAACAACATGAATACAATTTAATAAAGCATAGGTTAAAACAACATAAATACAATTTAATAAAGCATAGGATAAAACAACATAAATACAATTTAATAAAGCATAGGATAAAACAACATAAATACAATTTAATAAAGCATAGGTTAAAACAGCATAAATACAGTTTAATAAAGCATAGGATAAAACAACATAAATACAATTTAATAAAGCATAGGATAAAACAACATAAATCAAATTTAATAAAGCATTGGATAAAACAACATAAATACTTTTTAATAAAGCATAGGATAAAACAACATAAATAAAATTTAATAAAGCATAGGATAAAACAACATAAATAAAATTTAATAAAGCATAGGATAAAACAACATAAATACAATTTAATAAAGCATAGGTTAAAACAGCATAAATACAGTTTAATAAAGCATAGGATAAAACAACATAAATACAATTTAATAAAGCATAGGATAAAACAACATAAATACAATTTAATAAAGCATAGGATAAAACAACATAAATACTTTTTAATAAAGCATAGGATAAAACAACATAAATAAAATTTAATGAAGCATAGGATAAAACAACATAAATAAAATTTAATAAAGCATAGGATAAAACAACATAAATAAAATTTAATAAAGCATAGGATAAAACAACATTAATACAATTTAATAAACATAGGTTAAAACAGCATAAATACAGTTTAATAAAGCATAGGATAAAACAACATAAATCAAATTTAATAAAGCATAGGATAAAACAACATAAATCAAATTTAATAAAGCATAGGATAAAACAACATAAATACAATTTAATAAAGCATAGGATAAAACAAAATAAATTAAATTTAATAAAGCATAGGATAAAACAACATAAATAAAATTTAATAAAGCTTAGGTTAAAACAACATAAATACAATTTAATAAAGCATAGGATAAAACAACATAAATACAATTTAATAAAGCATAGGATAAAACAACATAAATACTTTTTAATAAAGCATAGTATAAAACCACATAATTACAATTTAATAAAGCACAGGATAAAACAACATAAATACAATTTAATAAAGCATAGGATAAAACAACATAAATACAATTTAACAAAACATTGGACAAAACAACATAAATACAATTTAATAAAGCATAGGATAAAACAACATAAATACAATTTAATGAAACATAGGATAAACAACATAAATACAATTTAATAAAGCATAGGACAAAACAACATAAATACAATTTAATAAAGCATATGTTAAAACAACATAAATACAATTTAATAAAGCATAGGATAAAACAACATAAATACAATTTAATGAAACATAGGATAAACAACATAAATACAATTTAATAAAGCATAGGACAAAACAACATAAATACAATTTAATAAAGCATATGTTAAAACAACATAAATGCAATTTAATAAAGCATAGGATAAAACAACATAAATACAATTTAATAAAGCATAGGTTAAAACAACATAAATACAATTTAATAAAGCATAGGTTAAAACAACATAAATACAATTTAATAAAGCCTACAATAAAACAACATAAATACAATTTAATAAAGCATAGGAAAAAACAACATAAATACAATTTAATAAAGCCTACAATAAAACAACATAAATACAATTTAATAAAGCATAGGAAAAAACAACATAAATACAATTTAATAAAGCATAGGATAAAACAACATAAATACAATTTAATAAAGCATAGGTTAAAACAACATAAATCCAATTTAATAAAGCATAGGATAAAACAACATAAATACAATTTAATAAAGCATACAATAAAACAACATAAATACAATTTAATAAAGCATAGGATAAAACAACATAAATACAATTTAATAAAGCATAGGATAAAACAATATAAATACAATTTAATAAAGCAGAGGATAAAACAACATAAATACAATTTAATAAAGCATAGGATAAAACAACATAAATACAATTTAATAAAGCATAGGTTAAAACAACATAAATACAATTTAATAAAGCATAGGTTAAAACAACATAAATCCAAATTAATAAAGCATAGGATAAAACAACATAAATACAATTTAATAAAGCATAGGATAAAACAGCATAAATACAATTTAATAAAGCATAGGATAAAACAACATAAATAAAATTTAATAAAGCATAGGATAAAACAACATAAATAAAATTTAATATAGCATAGGATAAAACAACATAAATACAATATAATAAAGCATAGGATAAAACAACATAAATAAAATTTAATAAAGCATAGGTTAAAACAGCATAAATACAGTTTAATAAAGCATAGGATAAAACAACATAAATCAAATTTAATAAAGCATAGGATAAAACAACATAAATCAAATTTAATAAAGCATAGGATAAAACAAAATAAATACTATTTAATAAAGCATAGGATAAAACAACATAAATTCAATTTAATAAAGCATAGGTTAAAACAACATAAATACAATTTAATAAAGCATAGGTTAAAACAACATAAATACAATTTAATAAAGCCTACAATAAAACAACATAAATACAATTTAATAAAGCATAGGAAAAAACAACATAAATACAATTTAATAAAGCCTACAATAAAACAACATAAATACAATTTAATAAAGCATAGGAAAAAACAACATAAATACAATTTAATAAAGCATAGGATAAAACAACATAAATACAATTTAATAAAGCATAGGTTAAAACAACATAAATCCAATTTAATAAAGCATAGGATAAAACAACATAAATACAATTTAATAAAGCATACAATAAAACAACATAAATCCAATTTAATAAAGCATAGGATAAAACAACATAAATACAATTTAATAAAGCATAGGATAAAACAATATAAATACAATTTAATAAAGCAGAGGATAAAACAACATAAATACAATTTAATAAAGCATAGGATAAAACAACATAAATACAATTTAATAAAGCATAGGTTAAAACAACATAAATACAATTTAATAAAGCATAGGTTAAAACAACATAAATCCAAATTAATAAAGCATAGGATAAAACAACATAAATACAATTTAATAAAGCATAGGATAAAACAGCATAAATACAATTTAATAAAGCATAGGATAAAACAACATAAATAAAATTTAATAAAGCATAGGATAAAACAACATAAATAAAATTTAATATAGCATAGGATAAAACAACATAAATACAATATAATAAAGCATAGGATAAAACAACATAAATAAAATTTAATAAAGCATAGGTTAAAACAGCATAAATACAGTTTAATAAAGCATAGGATAAAACAACATAAATCATATTTAATAAAGCATAGGATAAAACAACATAAATCAAATTTAATAAAGCATAGGATAAAACAAAATAAATACTATTTAATAAAGCATAGGATAAAACAACATAAATTCAATTTAATAAAGCATAGGATAAAACAACATAAATAAAATTTAATAAAGCTTTGGTTAAAACAACATAAATGCAATTTAATAAAGCATAGGATAAAACAACATAAATACTTTTTAATAAAGCATAGGATAAAACCACATAAATACAATTTAATAAAGCACAGGATAAAACAACATAAATACAATTTAATAAAGCATAGGATAAAACAACATAAATACAATTTAATAAAGCATAGGATAAAACAACATAAATACAATTTAATAAAGCATAGGATAAAACAACATAAATACAATTTAATAAAGCATAGGCTAAAACTACATAAATACAATTTAATAAAGCATAGGATAAAACAAATTAAATACAATTTAATAAAGCATAGGATAAAACAACATAAATTCAATTTAATAAAGCATAGGTTAAAACAGCATAAATACAGTTTAATAAAGCATAGGATAAAACAACATAAATACAATTTAATAAAGCATAGGATAAAACAACATAAATACAATTTAATAAAGCATAGGATAAAACAACATAAATTCAATTTAATAAAGCATAGGATAAAACAACATAAATACAATTTAATGAAACATAGGATAAACAACATAAATACAATTTAATAAAGCATAGGACAAAACAACATAAATACAATTTAATAAAGCATATGTTAAAACAACATAAATGCAATTTAATAAAGCATAGGATAAAACAACATAAATACAATTTAATAAAGCATAGGTTAAAACAACATAAATACAATTTAATAAAGCATAGGTTAAAACAACATAAATACAATTTAATAAAGCCTACAATAAAACAACATAAATACAATTTAATAAAGCATAGGAAAAAACAACATAAATACAATTTAATAAAGCCTACAATAAAACAACATAAATACAATTTAATAAAGCATAGGAAAAAACAACATAAATACAATTTAATAAAGCATAGGATAAAACAACATAAATACAATTTAATAAAGCATAGGATAAAACAACATAAATACAATTTAATAAAGCATAGGTTAAAACAACATAAATCCAAATTAATAAAGCATAGGATAAAACAACATAAATACAATTTAATAAAGCATAGGATAAAACAGCATAAATACAATTTAATAAAGCATAGGATAAAACAACATAAATAAAATTTAATAAAGCATAGGATAAAACAACATAAATAAAATTTAATATAGCATAGGATAAAACAACATAAATACAATATAATAAAGCATAGGATAAAACAACATAAATAAAATTTAATAAAGCATAGGTTAAAACAGCATAAATACAGTTTAATAAAGCATAGGATAAAACAACATAAATCAAATTTAATAAAGCATAGGATAAAACAACATAAATCAAATTTAATAAAGCATAGGATAAAACAAAATAAATACTATTTAATAAAGCATAGGATAAAACAACATAAATTCAATTTAATAAAGCATAGGTTAAAACAACATAAATACAATTTAATAAAGCATAGGTTAAAACAACATAAATACAATTTAATAAAGCCTACAATAAAACAACATAAATACAATTTAATAAAGCATAGGAAAAAACAACATAAATACAATTTAATAAAGCCTACAATAAAACAACATAAATACAATTTAATAAAGCATAGGAAAAAACAACATAAATACAATTTAATAAAGCATAGGATAAAACAACATAAATACAATTTAATAAAGCATAGGTTAAAACAACATAAATCCAATTTAATAAAGCATAGGATAAAACAACATAAATACAATTTAATAAAGCATACAATAAAACAACATAAATACAATTTAATAAAGCATAGGATAAAACAACATAAATACAATTTAATAAAGCATAGGATAAAACAATATAAATACAATTTAATAAAGCAGAGGATAAAACAACATAAATACAATTTAATAAAGCATAGGATAAAACAACATAAATACAATTTAATAAAGCATAGGTTAAAACAACATAAATACAATTTAATAAAGCATAGGTTAAAACAACATAAATCCAAATTAATAAAGCATAGGATAAAACAACATAAATACAATTTAATAAAGCATAGGATAAAACAGCATAAATACAATTTAATAAAGCATAGGATAAAACAACATAAATAAAATTTAATAAAGCATAGGATAAAACAACATAAATAAAATTTAATATAGCATAGGATAAAACAACATAAATACAATATAATAAAGCATAGGATAAAACAACATAAATAAAATTTAATAAAGCATAGGTTAAAACAGCATAAATACAGTTTAATAAAGCATAGGATAAAACAACATAAATCAAATTTAATAAAGCATAGGATAAAACAAAATAAATACTATTTAATAAAGCATAGGATAAAACAACATAAATTCAATTTAATAAAGCATAGGATAAGACAACATAAATAAAATTTAATAAAGCTTTGGTTAAAACAACATAAATGCAATTTAATAAAGCATAGGATAAAACAACATAAATACTTTTTAATAAAGCATAGGATAAAACCACATAAATACAATTTAATAAAGCACAGGATAAAACAACATAAATACAATTTAATAAAGCATAGGATAAAACAACATAAATACAATTTAATAAAGCATAGGATAAAACAACATAAATACAATTTAATAAAGCATAGGATAAAACAACATAAATACAATTTAATAAAGCATACATTAAAACAACATAAATACAATTAAATAAAGCATAGGATAAAACAATATAAATACAATTTAATAAAGCATAGGTTAAAACAACATAAATACAATTTAATAAAGCATAGGATAAAACAACATAAATACAATTTAAGAAAGCCTAGGTTAAAACAACATAAATACAATTTAATAAAGCATAGGATAAAACAACATAAATACAATTTAATAAAGCATAGGCTAAAACTACATAAATACAATTTAATAAAGCATAGGATAAAACAAATTAAATACAATTTAATAAAGCATAGGATAAAACAACATAAATTCAATTTAATAAAGCATAGGTTAAAACAGCATAAATACAGTTTAATAAAGCATAGGATAAAACAACATAAATACAATTTAATAAAGCATAGGATAAAACAACATAAATACAATTTAATAAAGCATAGGATAAAACAACATAAATTCAATTTAATAAAGCATAGGATAAAACAACATAAATACAATTTAATGAAACATAGGATAAACAACATAAATACAATTTAATAAAGCATAGGACAAAACAACATAAATACAATTTAATAAAGCATATGTTAAAACAACATAAATGCAATTTAATAAAGCATAGGATAAAACAACATAAATACAATTTAATAAAGCATAGGTTAAAACAACATAAATACAATTTAATAAAGCATAGGTTAAAACAACATAAATACAATTTAATAAAGCCTACAATAAAACAACATAAATACAATTTAATAAAGCATAGGAAAAAACAACATAAATACAATTTAATAAAGCCTACAATAAAACAACATAAATACAATTTAATAAAGCATAGGAAAAAACAACATAAATACAATTTAATAAAGCATAGGATAAAACAACATAAATACAATTTAATAAAGCATAGGATAAAACAACATAAATACAATTTAATAAAGCATAGGTTAAAACAACATAAATCCAATTTAATAAAGCATAGGATAAAACAACATAAATACAATTTAATAAAGCATACAATAAAACAACATAAATACAATTTAATAAAGCATAGGACAAAACAACATAAATACAATTTAATAGAGCATAGGATAAAACAACATAAATACAATTTAATGAAACATAGGATAAACAACATAAATACAATTTAATAAAACATAGGACAAAACAACATAAATACAATTTAATAAAGCATATGTTAAAACAACATAAATACAATTTAATAAAGCATAGGATAAAACAACATAAATACAATTTAATAAAGCATAGGACAAAACAACATAAATACAATTTAATAAAGCATATGTTAAAACAACATAAATACAATTTAATAAATCATAGGATAAAACAACATAAATACAATTTAATAAAGCATACGTTAAAACAACATAAATACAATTTAATAAAGCATAGGATGAAACAGCATAAATACAATTTAATAATGCATACGTTAAAACAACATAAATACAATTAAATAAAGCATAAGATAAAACAACATAAATACAATTTAATAAAGCATAGGATAAAACAACATAAATACAATTTAATAAAGCATAGGTTAAGACAACATAAATACAATTTAATAAAGCATAGGATAAAACAACATAAATACAATTAATAAAGCATAGGATAAAACAACATAAATACAATTTAATAAAGCATAGGATAAAACAGCATAAATAAAATTTAATAAAGCATAGGTTAAAACAACATAAATACAATTTAATAAAGCATAGGATAAAACAACATACATAAAATTTAATAAAGCATAGGTTAAAACAACATAAATACAATTTAATAAAGCATAGGACAAAACAACATAAATACAATTTAATAAAGCATACAATAAAACAACATAAATAAAATTTAATAAAGCATATGTTAAAACAACATAAATACAATTTAATAAAGCATAGGATAAAACAACATACATAAAATTTAATAAAGCATATGTTAAAACAACATAAATGCAATTTAATAAAGCATAGGATAAAACAACATAAATACAATTTAATAAAGCATAGGTTAAAACAACATAAATACAATTTAATAAAGCATAGGTTAAAACAACATAAATACAATTTAATAAAGCCTACAATAAAACAACATAAATACAATTTAATAAAGCATAGGAAAAAACAACATAAATACAATTTAATAAAGCCTACAATAAAACAACATAAATACAATTTAATAAAGCATAGGAAAAAACAACATAAATACAATTTAATAAAGCATAGGATAAAACAACATAAATACAATTTAATAAAGCATAGGATAAAACAACATAAATACAATTTAATAAAGCATAGGTTAAAACAACATAAATCCAATTTAATAAAGCATAGGATAAAACAACATATATACAATTTAATAAATCATAGGATAAAACAACATAAATACAATTTAATAAAGCATACGTTAAAACAACATAAATACAATTTAATAAAGCATAGGATGAAACAGCATAAATACAATTTAATAAAGCATACGTTAAAACAACATAAATACAATTAAATAAAGCATAAGATAAAACAACATAAATACAATTTAATAAAGCATAGGATAAAACAACATAAATACAATTTAACAAAACATTGGACAAAACAACATAAATACAATTTAATAAAGCATAGGATAAAACAACATAAATACAATTTAATAAAGCATAGGATAAAACAACATAAATACAATTTAATAAAGCATAGGTTAAAACAACATAAATCCAATTTAATAAAGCATAGGATAAAACAACATAAATACAATTTAATAAAGCATACAATAAAACAACATAAATACAATTTAATAAAGCATAGGACAAAACAACATAAATACAATTTAATAGAGCATAGGATAAAACAACATAAATACAATTTAATGAAACATAGGATAAACAACATAAATACAATTTAATAAAACATAGGACAAAACAACATAAATACAATTTAATAAAGCATATGTTAAAACAACATAAATACAATTTAATAAAGCATAGGATAAAACAACATAAATACAATTTAATAAAGCATAGGACAAAACAACATAAATACAATTTAATAAAGCATATGTTAAAACAACATAAATACAATTTAATAAATCATAGGATAAAACAACATAAATACAATTTAATAAAGCATACGTTAAAACAACATAAATACAATTTAATAAAGCATAGGATGAAACAGCATAAATACAATTTAATAATGCATACGTTAAAACAACATAAATACAATTAAATAAAGCATAAGATAAAACAACATAAATACAATTTAATAAAGCATAGGATAAAACAACATAAATACAATTTAATAAAGCATAGGTTAAGACAACATAAATACAATTTAATAAAGCATAGGATAAAACAACATAAATACAATTTAATAAAGCATAGGATAAAACAACATAAATACAATTTAATAAAGCATAGGATAAAACAGCATAAATAAAATTTAATAAAGCATAGGTTAAAACAACATAAATACAATTTAATAAAGCATAGGATAAAACAACATACATAAAATTTAATAAAGCATAGGTTAAAACAACATAAATACAATTTAATAAAGCATAGGATAAAACAACATAAATACAATTTAATGAAACATAGGATAAACAACATAAATACAATTTAATAAAGCATAGGACAAAACAACATAAATACAATTTAATAAAGCATATGTTAAAACAACATAAATGCAATTTAATAAAGCATAGGATAAAACAACATAAATACAATTTAATAAAGCATAGGTTAAAACAACATAAATACAATTTAATAAAGCATAGGTTAAAACAACATAAATACAATTTAATAAAGCCTACAATAAAACAACATAAATACAATTTAATAAAGCATAGGAAAAAACAACATAAATACAATTTAATAAAGCCTACAATAAAACAACATAAATACAATTTAATAAAGCATAGGAAAAAACAACATAAATACAATTTAATAAAGCATAGGATAAAACAACATAAATACAATTTAATAAAGCATAGGATAAAACAACATAAATACAATTTAATAAAGCATAGGTTAAAACAACATAAATCCAATTTAATAAAGCATAGGATAAAACAACATATATACAATTTAATAAATCATAGGATAAAACAACATAAATACAATTTAATAAAGCATACGTTAAAACAACATAAATACAATTTAATAAAGCATAGGATGAAACAGCATAAATACAATTTAATAAAGCATACGTTAAAACAACATAAATACAATTAAATAAAGCATAAGATAAAACAACATAAATACAATTTAATAAAGCATAGGATAAAACAACATAAATACAATTTAACAAAACATTGGACAAAACAACATAAATACAATTTAATAAAGCATAGGATAAAACAACATAAATACAATTTAATGAAACATAGGATAAACAACATAAATACAATTTAATAAAGCATAGGACAAAACAACATAAATACAATTTAATAAAGCATATGTTAAAACAACATAAATACAATTTAATAAAGCATAGGATAAAACAACATAAATACAATTTAATGAAACATAGGATAAACAACATAAATACAATTTAATAAAGCATAGGACAAAACAACATAAATACAATTTAATAAAGCATATGTTAAAACAACATAAATGCAATTTAATAAAGCATAGGATAAAACAACATAAATACAATTTAATAAAGCATAGGTTAAAACAACATAAATACAATTTAATAAAGCATAGGTTAAAACAACATAAATACAATTTAATAAAGCCTACAATAAAACAACATAAATACAATTTAATAAAGCATAGGAAAAAACAACATAAATACAATTTAATAAAGCCTACAATAAAACAACATAAATACAATTTAATAAAGCATAGGAAAAAACAACATAAATACAATTTAATAAAGCATAGGATAAAACAACATAAATCCAATTTAATAAAGCATAGGATAAAACAACATAAATACAATTTAATAAAGCATAGGTTAAAACAACATAAATCCAATTTAATAAAGCATAGGATGAAACAACATAAATACAATTTAATAAAGCATACAATAAAACAACATAAATACAATTTAATAAAGCATAGGACAAAACAACATAAATACAATTTAATAAAGCATAGGATAAAACAACATAAATACAATTTAATGAAACATAGGATAAACAACATAAATACAATTTAATAAAGCATAGGACAAAACAACATAAATACAATTTAATAAAGCATATGTTAAAACAACATAAATACAATTTAATAAAGCATAGGATAAAACAACATAAATACAATTTAATAAAGCATAGGACAAAACAACATAAATACAATTTAATAAAGCATAGGATAAAACAACATAAATACAATTTAACAAAACATTGGACAAAACAACATAAATACAATTTAATAAAGCATAGGATAAAACAACATAAATACAAGTTAATGAAACATAGGATAAACAACATAAATACAATTTAATAAAGCCTACAATAAAACAACATAAATACAATTTAATAAAGCATAGGAAAAAACAACATAAATACAATTTAATAAAGCCTACAATAAAACAACATAAATACAATTTAATAAAGCATAGGAAAAAACAACATAAATACAATTTAATAAAGCATAGGATAAAACAACATAAATACAATTTAATAAAGCATAGGATAAAACAACATAAATACAATTTAATAAAGCATAGGTTAAAACAACATAAATCCAATTTAATAAAGCATAGGATAAAACAACATAAATACAATTTAATAAAGCATACAATAAAACAACATAAATACAATTTAATAAAGCATAGGACAAAACAACATAAATACAATTTAATAAAGCATAGGATAAAACAACATAAATACAATTTAATAAAGCATACGTTAAAACAACATAAATACAATTAAATAAAGCATAAGATAAAACAACATAAATACAATTTAATAAAGCATAGGTTAAAACAACATAAATACAATTTAATAAAGCATAGGATAAAACAACATAAATAAAATTTAATAAAGCATAGGATAAAACAACATAAATACAATTTAATAAAGCATAGGATAAAACAACATAAATAAAATTTAATAAAGCATAGGTTAAAACAACATAAATACAATTTCATAAAGCATAGGACAAAACAACATAAATACAATTTAATAAAGCATAGGATAAAACAACATAAATACAATTTAATGAAACATAGGATAAACAACATAAATACAATTTAATAAAGCATAGGACAAAACAACATAAATACAATTTAATAAAGCATATGTTAAAACAACATAAATACAATTTAATAAAGCATAGGATAAAACAACATAAACACAATTTAATAAAGCATAGGTTAAAACAACATGAATACAAATTAATAAAACTTACAATAAAACAACATAAATACAATTTAATAAAGCATAGGACAAAACAACATAAATACAATTTAATAAAGCCTACAATAAAACAAAAAATACAATTTAATAAAGCATAGGAAAAAACAACATAAATACAATTTAATAAAGCCTACAATAAAACAACATAAATACAATTTAATAAAGCTTAGGAAAAAACAACATAAATACAATTCAATAAAGCATAGGATAAAACAACATAAATACAATTTAATAAAGCATAGGAAAAAACAACATAAATACAATTTAATAAAGCATACGTTAAAACAACATAATTACAATTTAATAAAGCATAGGATAAAACAACATAAATACAATTTAATAAAGCATACGTTAAAACAACATAAATACAATTAAATAAAGCATAGGATAAATCAACATAAATACAATTTAATAAAGCATAGGTTAAAACAACATAAATACAATTTAATAAAGCATAGGATAAAACAACATAAATTCAATTTAATAAAGCATAGGATAAAACAACATAAATACAATTTAATAAAGCATAGGATAAAACAATATAAATACAATTTAATAAAGCAGAGGATAAAACAACATAAATACAATTTAATAAAGCATAGGATAAAACAACATAAATACAATTTAATAAAGCATAGGTTAAAACAACATAAATACAATTTAATAAAGCCTACAATAAAACAACATAAATACAATTTAATAAAGCATAGGAAAAAACAACATAAATACAATTTAATAAAGCCTACAATAAAAAAACATAAATACAATTTAATAAAGCTTAGGAAAAAACAACATAAATACAATTCAATAAAGCATAGGATAAAACAACATAAATACAATTTAATAAAGCATAGGAAAAAACAACATAAATACAATTTAATAAAGCATACGTTAAAACAACATAAATACAATTTAATAAAGTATAGGATAAAACAACATAAATACAATTTAATAAAGCATACGTTAAAACAACATAAATACAATTAAATAAAGCATAGGATAAATCAACATAAATACAATTTAATAAAGCATAGGTTAAAACAACATAAATACAATTTAATAAAGCATAGGATAAAACAACATAAATTCAATTTAATAAAGCATAGGATAAAACAACATAAATACAATTTAATAAAGCATAGGATAAAACAATATAAATACAATTTAATAAAGCAGAGGATAAAACAACATAAATACAATTTAATAAAGCATAGGATAAAACAACATAAATACAATTTAATAAAGCATAGGTTAAAACAACATAAATACAATTTAATAAAGCATAGGTTAAAACAACATAAATACATTTTAATAAAGCATAGGATAAAACAACATAAATACAATTTAATAAAGCATACAATAAAACAACATAAATACAATTTAATAAAGCATAGGATAAAACAACATAAATACAATTTAATAAAGCATAGCTTAAAACAACATAAATGCAATTTAATAAAGCATAGGATAAAACAACATAAATACAATTTAATAAAGCATAGGATAAAACAACATAAATACAATTTAATAAAGCATAGCTTAAAACAACATAAATGCAATTTAATAAAGCATAGGATAAAACAACATAAATACAATTTAATAAAGCATAGGTTAAAACAACATAAATACAATTTAATAAAGCATAGGACAAAACAACATAAATACAATTTAATAAAGCATAGGATAAAACAACATAAATAAAATTTAATAAAGCATAGGATAAAACAACATAAATAAAATTTAATATAGCATAGGATAAAACAACATAAATACAATATAATAAAGCATAGGATAAAATAACATAAATAAAATTTAATAAAGCATAGGTTAAAACAGCATAAATACAGTTTAATAAAGCATAGGATAAAACAACATAAATCAAATTTAATAAAGCATAGGATAAAACAACATAAATCAAATTTAATAAAGCATAGGATAAAACAAAATAAATACTATTTAATAAAGCATAGGATAAAACAACATAAATACAATTTAATAAAGCATAGGATAAAACAACATAAATACAATTTAATAAAGCATAGGATAAAACAACATAAATACAATTTAATAAAGCATAGGATAAAACAACATAAATACAATTTAATAAAGCATAGGATAAAACAACATAAATTCAATTTAATAAAGCATAGGATAAAACAACATAAATAAAATTTAATAAAGCTTTGGTTAAAACAACATAAATGCAATTTAATAAAGCATAGGATAAAACAACATAAATACTTTTTAATAAAGCATAGGATAAAACCACATAAATACAATTTAATAAAGCACAGGATAAAACAACATAAATACAATTTAATAAAGCATAGGATAAAACAACATAAATACAATTTAATAAAGCATAGGATAAAACAACATAAATACAATTTAATAAAGCATAGGATAAAACAACATAAATACAATTTAATAAAGCATACATTAAAACAACATAAATACAATTAAATAAAGCATAGGATAAAACAATATAAATACAATTTAATAAAGCATAGGTTAAAACAACATAAATACAATTTAATAAAGCATAGGATAAAACAACATAAATACAATTTAAGAAAGCATAGGTTAAAACAACATAAATACAATTTAATAAAGCATAGGATAAAACAACGAAAATACAATTTAATAAAGCATAGGCTAAAACTACATAAATACAATTTAATAAAGCATAGGATAAAACAAATTAAATACAATTTAATAAAGCATAGGATAAAACAACATAAATTCAATTTAGAAAAGCATAGGTTAAAATAACATAAATACAATTTAATAAAGCATAGGATAAAACAACATAAATACAATTTAATAAAGCATAAGATAAAACAACATGAATACAATTTAATAAAGCATAGGTTAAAACAACATAAATACAATTTAATAAAGCATAGGATAAAACAACATAAATACAATTTAATAAAGCATAGGATAAAACAACATAAATACAATTTAATAAAGCATAGGTTAAAACAGCATAAATACAGTTTAATAAAGCATAGGATAAAACAACATAAATACAATTTAATAAAGCATAGGATAAAACAACATAAATCAAATTTAATAAAGCATAGGATAAAACAACATAAATACTTTTTAATAAAGCATAGGATAAAACAACATAAATAAAATTTAATAAAGCATAGGATAAAACAACATAAATAAAATTTAATAAAGCATAGGATAAAACAACATAAATACAATTTAATAAAGCATAGGTTAAAACAGCATAAATACAGTTTAATAAAGCATAGGATAAAACAACATAAATACAATTTAATAAAGCATAGGATGAAACAACATAAATACAATTTAATAAAGCATAGGATAAAACAACATAAATACTTTTTAATAAAGCATAGGATAAAACAACATAAATACAATTTAATAAAGCATAGGATAAAACAACATAAATAAAATTTAATAAAGCATAGGATAAAACAACATAAATAAAATTTAATAAAGCATAGGATAAAACAACATAAATAAAATTTAATAAAGCATAGGATAAAACAACATAAATTCAATTTAATAAAGCATAGGATAAAACAACATAAATAAAATTTAATAAAGCTTTGGTTAAAACAACATAAATGCAATTTAATAAAGCATAGGATAAAACAACATAAATACTTTTTAATAAAGCATAGGATAAAACCACATAAATACAATTTAATAAAGCACAGGATAAAACAACATAAATACAATTTAATAAAGCATAGGATAAAACAACATAAATACAATTTAATAAAGCATAGGATAAAACAACATAAATACAATTTAATAAAGCATAGGATAAAACAACATAAATACAATTTAATAAAGCATACATTAAAACAACATAAATACAATTAAATAAAGCATAGGATAAAACAATATAAATACAATTTAATAAAGCATAGGTTAAAACAACATAAATACAATTTAATAAAGCATAGGATAAAACAACATAAATACAATTTAAGAAAGCATAGGTTAAAACAACATAAATACAATTTAATAAAGCATAGGATAAAACAACGAAAATACAATTTAATAAAGCATAGGCTAAAACTACATAAATACAATTTAATAAAGCATAGGATAAAACAAATTAAATACAATTTAATAAAGCATAGGATAAAACAACATAAATTCAATTTAGAAAAGCATAGGTTAAAATAACATAAATACAATTTAATAAAGCATAGGATAAAACAACATAAATACAATTTAATAAAGCATAAGATAAAACAACATGAATACAATTTAATAAAGCATAGGTTAAAACAACATAAATACAATTTAATAAAGCATAGGATAAAACAACATAAATACAATTTAATAAAGCATAGGATAAAACAACATAAATACAATTTAATAAAGCATAGGTTAAAACAGCATAAATACAGTTTAATAAAGCATAGGATAAAACAACATAAATACAATTTAATAAAGCATAGGATAAAACAACATAAATCAAATTTAATAAAGCATAGGATAAAACAACATAAATACTTTTTAATAAAGCATAGGATAAAACAACATAAATAAAATTTAATAAAGCATAGGATAAAACAACATAAATAAAATTTAATAAAGCATAGGATAAAACAACATAAATACAATTTAATAAAGCATAGGTTAAAACAGCATAAATACAGTTTAATAAAGCATAGGATAAAACAACATAAATACAATTTAATAAAGCATAGGATGAAACAACATAAATACAATTTAATAAAGCATAGGATAAAACAACATAAATACTTTTTAATAAAGCATAGGATAAAACAACATAAATACAATTTAATAAAGCATAGGATAAAACAACATAAATAAAATTTAATAAAGCATAGGATAAAACAACATAAATAAAATTTAATAAAGCATAGGATAAAACAACATAAATACAATTCAATAAGCATAGGATAAAACAACATAAATACAATTTAATAAAGCATAGGATAAAACAACATAAATACTTTTTAATAAAGCATAGGATAAAACCACATAATTACAATTTAATAAAGCACAGGATAAAACAACATAAATACAATTTAATAAAGCATAGGATAAAACAACATAAATACAATTTAACAAAACATTGGACAAAACAACATAAATACAATTTAATAAAGCATAGGACAAAACAACATAAATACAATTTAATAAAGCATATGTTAAAACAACATAAATGCAATTTAATAAAGCATAGGATAAAACAACATAAATACAATTTAATAAAGCATAGGTTAAAACAACATAAATACAATTTAATAAAGCATAGGTTAAAACAACATAAATACAATTTAATAAAGCCTACAATAAAACAACATAAATACAATTTAATAAAGCATAGGAAAAAACAACATAAATACAATTTAATAAAGCCTACAATAAAACAACATAAATACAATTTAATAAAGCATAGGAAAAAACAACATAAATACAATTTAATAAAGCATAGGATAAAACAACATAAATACAATTTAATAAAGCATAGGATAAAACAACATAAATCCAATTTAATAAAGCATAGGTTAAAACAACATAAATCCAATTTAATAAAGCATAGGATAAAACAACATAAATACAATTTAATAAAGCATACAATAAAACAACATAAATACAATTTAATAAAGCATAGGACAAAACAACATAAATACAATTTAATAAAGCATAGGATAAAACAACATAAATACAATTTAATGAAACATAGGATAAACAACATAAATACAATTTAATAAAGCATAGGACAAAACAACATAAATACAATTTAATAAAGCATATGTTAAAACAACATAAATACAATTTAATAAAGCATAGGATAAAACAACATAAATACAATTTAATAAAGCATAGGACAAAACAACATAAATACAATTTAATAAAGCATAGAATAAAACAACATAAATACAATTTAACAAAACATTGGACAAAACAACATAAATACAATTTAATAAAGCATAGGATAAAACAACATAAATACAATTTAATGAAACATAGGATAAACAACATAAATACAATTTAATAAAGCCTACAATAAAACAACATAAATACAATTAAATAAAGCATAGGATAAAACAACATAAATACAATTTAATAAAGCATAGGCTAAAACTACATAAATACAATTTAATAAAGCATAGGATAAAACAAATTAAATACAGTTTAATAAAGCATAGGATAAAACAAAATAAATTCAATTTAATAAAGCATAGGTTAAAATAACATAAATACAATTTAATAAAGCATAGGATACAACAACATAAATACAATTTAATAAAGCATAGGTTAAAACAGCATAAATACAGTTTAATAAAGCATAGGATAAAACAACATAAATACAATTTAATAAAGCATAGGATAAAACAACATAAATACAATTTAATAAAGCATAGGATAAAACAACATAAATACTTTTTAATAAAGCATAGGATAAAACAACATAAATACAATTTAATAAAGCATAGGATAAAACAAAATAAATTAAATTTAATAAAGCATAGGATAAAACAATATAAATAAAATTTAATAAAGCTTAGGTTAAAACAACATAAATACAATTTAATAAAGCATAGGATAAAACAACATAAATACAATTTAATAAAGCATAGGATAAAACAACATAAATACTTTTTAATAAAGCATAGGATAAAACCACATAATTACAATTTAATAAAGCACAGGATAAAACAACATAAATACAATTTAATAAAGCATAGGATAAAACAACATAAATACAATTTAACAAAACATTGGACAAAACAACATAAATACAATTTAATAAAGCATAGGATAAAACAACATAAATACAATTTAATGAAACATAGGATAAACAACATAAATACAATTTAATAAAGCATAGGACAAAACAACATAAATACAATTTAATAAAGCATATGTTAAAACAACATAAATGCAATTTAATAAAGCATAGGATAAAACAACATAAATACAATTTAATAAAGCATAGGTTAAAACAACATAAATACAATTTAATAAAGCATAGGAAAAAACAACATAAATACAATTTAATAAAGCCTACAATAAAACAACATAAATTCAATTTAATAAAGCATAGGAAAAAACAACATAAATACAATTTAATAAAGCATAGGATAAAACAACATAAATACAATTTAATAAAGCATAGGATAAAACAACATAAATACAATTTAATAAAGCATAGGAAAAAACAACATAAATACAATTTAATAAAGCCTACAATAAAACAACATAAATTCAATTTAATAAAGCATAGGAAAAAACAACATAAATACAATTTAATAAAGCATAGGATAAAACAACATAAATACAATTTAATAAAGCATAGGTTAAAACAACATAAATACAATTTAATAAAGCATAGGAAAAAACAACATAAATACAATTTAATAAAGCCTACAATAAAACAACATAAATTCAATTTAATAAAGCATAGGAAAAAACAACATAAATACAATTTAATAAAGCATAGGATAAAACAACATAAATACAATTTAATAAAGCATAGGATAAAACAACATAAATACAATTTAATAAAGCATAGGAAAAAACAACATAAATACAATTTAATAAAGCCTACAATAAAACAACATAAATTCAATTTAATAAAGCATAGGAAAAAACAACATAAATACAATTTAATAAAGCATAGGATAAAACAACATAAATACAATTTAATAAAGCATAGGATAAAACAACATAAATACAATTTAATAAAGCATAGGTTAAAACAACATAAATCCAATTTAATAAAGCATAGGAAAAAACAACATAAATACAATTTAATAAAGCATAGGATAAAACAACATAAATACAATTTAATAAAGCATAGGATAAAACAACATAAATACAATTTAATAAAGCATAGGTTAAAACAACATAAATCCAATTTAATAAAGCATAGGATAAAACAACATAAATACAATTTAATGAAACATAGGATAAACAACATAAATACAATTTAATAAAGCAAAGGACAAAACAACATAAATGCAATTTAATAAAGCATAGGATAAAACAACATAAATACAATTTAATAAAGCATAGGTTAAAACAACATAAATACAATTTAATAAAGCATAGGTTAAAACAACATAAATACAATTTAATAAAGCCTACAATAAAACAACATAAATACAATTTAATAAAGCATAGGTTAAAACAACATAAATCCAATTTAATAAAGCATAGGATAAAACAACATAAATACAATTTAATAAAGCATACAATAAAACAACATAAATACAATTTAATAAAGCATAGGACAAAACAACATAAATACAATTTAATAAACCATAGGATAAAACAACATAAATACAATTTAATGAAACATAGGATAAACAACATAAATACAATTTAATAAAGCATAGGACAAAACAACATAAATACAATTTAATAAAACATATGTTAAAACAACATAAATACAATTTAATAAAGCATAGGATAAAACAACATAAATAAAATTTAATAAAGCATAGGTTAAAACAACATAAATACAATTTAATAAAGCATAGGATAAAACAACATAAATAAAATTTAATAAAGCATAGGTTAAAACAACATAAATACAATTTAATAAAGCATAGGACAAAACAACATAAATACAATTTAATAAAGCATAGGATAAAACAACATAAATACAATTTAATGAAACATAGGATAAACAACATAAATACAATTTAATAAAGCATAGGATAAAACAACATAAATACAAATTAATAAAGCATACAATAAAACAACATAAATACAATTTAATAAAGCATAGAACAAAACAACATAAATACAATTTAATAAAGCATAGGATAAAACAACATAAATACAATTTAATAAAGCATACGTTAAAGCAACATAAATACAATTAAATAAAGCATAAGATAAAACAACATAAATACAATTTAATAAAGCATAGGTTAAAACAACATAAATACAATTTAATAAAGCATAGGATAAAACAACATAAATACAATTTAATAAAGCATACGTTAAAACAACATAAATACAATTAAATAAAGCATAGGATAAAACAACATAAATACAATTTAATGAAACATAGGATAAACAACATAAATACAATTTAATAAAGCAAAGGACAAAACAACATAAATGCAATTTAATAAAGCATAGGATAAAACAACATAAATACAATTTAATAAAGCATAGGTTAAAACAACATAAATACAATTTAATAAAGCATAGGTTAAAACAACATAAATACAATTTAATAAAGCCTACAATAAAACAACATAAATACAATTTAATAAAGCATAGGAAAAAACAACATAAATACAATTTAATAAAGCCTACAATAAAACAACATAAATACAATTTAATAAAGCATAGGAAAAAACAACATAAATACAATTTAATAAAGCATAGGATAAAACAACATAAATACAATTTAATAAAGCATAGGATAAAACAACATAAATACAATTTAATAAAGCATAGGTTAAAACAACATAAATACAATTTAATAAAGCATAGGATAAAACAACATAAATACAATTTAATAAAGCATACAATAAAACAACATAAATAAAATTTAATAAAGCATAGGATAAAACAACATATATACAATTTAATAAATCATAGGATAAAACAACATAAATACAATTTAATAAAGCATACGTTAAAACAACATAAATACAATTTAATAAAGCATAGGATGAAACAGCATCAATACAATTTAATAAAGCATACGTTAAAACAACATAAATACAATTAAATAAAGCATAAGATAAAACAACATAAATACAATTTAATAAAGCATAGGATAAAACAACATAAATACTATTTAATAAAGCATAGGTTAAAACAACATAAATACAATTTAATAAAGCATAGGATAAAACAACATAAATACAATTTAATAAAGCATAGGATAAAACAACATAAATACAATTTAATAAAGCATAGGATAAAACAACATAAATAAAATTTAATAAAGCATAGGTTAAAACAACATAAATACAATTTAATAAAGCATAGGATAAAACAACATAAATAAAATTTAATAAAGCATAGGTTAAAACAACATAAATACAATTTAATAAAGCATAGGACAAAACAACATAAATACAATTTAATAAAGCATAGGATAAAACAACATAAATACAATTTAACAAAACATTGGACAAAACAACATAAATACAATTTAATAAAGCATAGGATAAAACAACATAAATACAATTTAATGAAACATAGGATAAACAACATAAATACAATTTAATAAAGCATAGGACAAAACAACATAAATACAATTTAATAAAGCATATGTTAAAACAACATAAATACAATTTAATAAAGCATAGGATAAAACAACATAAATACAATTTAATGAAACATAGGATAAACAACATAAATACAATTTAATAAAGCATAGGACAAAACAACATAAATACAATTTAATAAACCATATGTTAAAACAACATAAATGCAATTTAATAAAGCATAGGATAAAACAACATAAATACAATTTAATAAAGCATAGGTTAAAACAACATAAATACAATTTAATAAAGCATAGGTTAAAACAACATAAATACAATTTAATAAAGCCTACAATAAAACAACATAAATACAATTTAATAAAGCATAGGAAAAAACAACATAAATACAATTTAATAAAGCCTACAATAAAACAACATAAATACAATTTAATAAAGCATAGGAAAAAACAACATAAATACAATTTAATAAAGCATAGGATAAAACAACATAAATACAATTTAATAAAGCATAGGATAAAACAACATAAATACAATTTAATAAAGCATAGGTTAAAACAACATAAATCCAATTTAATAAAGCATAGGATAAAACAACATAAATACAATTTAATAAAGCATACAATAAAACAACATAAATACAATTTAATAAAGCATAGGACAAAACAACATAAATACAATTTAATAAAGCATAGTATAAAACAACATAAATACAATTTAATGAAACATAGGATAAACAACATAAATACAATTTAATAAAGCATAGGACAAAACAACATAAATACAATTTAATAAAGCATATGTTAAAACAACATAAATACAATTTAATAAAGCATAGGATAAAACAACATAAATACAATTTAATAAAGCATAGGACAAAACAACATAAATACAATTTAATAAAGCATAGGATAAAACAACATAAATACAATTTAACAAAACATTGGACAAAACAACATAAATACAATTTAATAAAGCATAGGATAAAACAACATAAATACAATTTAATGAAACATAGGATAAACAACATAAATACAATTTAATAAAGCCTACAATAAAACAACATAAATACAATTTAATAAAGCATAGGAAAAAACAACATAAATACAATTTAATAAAGCCTACAATAAAACAACATAAATACAATTTAATAAAGCATAGGAAAAAACAACATAAATACAATTTAATAAAGCATAGGATAAAACAACATAAATACAATTTAATAAAGCATAGGATAAAACAACATAAATACAATTTAATAAAGCATAGGTTAAAACAACATAAATCCAATTTAATAAAGCATAGGATAAAACAACATAAATACAATTTAATAAAGCATACAATAAAACAACATAAATACAATTTAATAAAGCATAGGACAAAACAACATAAATACAATTTAATAAAGCATAGGATAAAACAACATAAATACAATTTAATAAAGCATACGTTAAAACAACATAAATACAATTAAATAAAGCATAAGATAAAACAACATAAATACAATTTAATAAAGCATAGGTTAAAACAACATAAATACAATTTAATAAAGCAGAGGATAAAACAACATAAATACAATTTAATAAAGCATAGGTTAAAACAACATAAATACAATTTAAAAGGGAAAAGGATAAAACAACATAAATACAATTTAATAAAGCATAGGATAAAACAACATAAATAAAATTTAATAAAGCATAGGATAAAACAACATAAATACAATTTAATAAAGCATAGGATAAAACAACATAAATAAAATTTAATAAAGCATAGCATAAAACAACATAAATACAATTTAATAAAGCATAGGATAAAACAACATAAATAAAATTTAATAAAGCATAGGATAAAACAACATAAATACAATTTAATAAAGCATAGGATAAAACAACATAAATACAATTTAATAAAGCATAGGATAAAACAACATAAATACAATTTAATAAAGCATAGGATAAAACAACATAAATAAAATTTAATAAAGCATAGGTTAAAACAACAAAAATACAATTTAATAAAGCATAGGATAAAACAACATAAATAAAATTTAATAAAGCATAGGTTAAAACAACATAAATACAATTTAATAAAGCATGGGACAAAACAACATAAATACAATTTAATAAAGCATAGGATAAAACAACATAAATACAATTTAATGAAACATAGGATAAACAACATAAATACAATTTAATAAAGCAGAGGATAAAACAACATAAATACAATTTAATAAAGCATAGGATAAAACAACATAAATACAATTTAATAAAGCATAGGATAAAACAACATAAATACAATTTAATAAAGCATAGGATAAAACAACATAAATAAAATTTAATAAAGCATAGGTTAAAACAACATAAATACAATTTAATAAAGCATAGGATAAAACAACATAAATAAAATTTAATAAAGCATAGGTTAAAACAACATAAATACAATTTAATAAAGCATAGGACAAAACAACATAAATACAATTTAATAAAGCATAGGATAAAACAATATAAATACAATTTAATAAAGCAGAGGATAAAACAACATAAATACAATTTAATAAAGCATAGGATAAAACAACATAAATACAATTTAATAAAGCATAGGTTAAAACAACATAAATACAATTTAATAAAGCCTACAATAAAACAACATAAATACAATTTAATAAAGCATAGGAAAAAACAACATAAATACAATTTAATAAAGCCTACAATAAAACAACATAAATACAATTTAATAAAGCTTAGGAAAAAACAACATAAATACAATTCAATAAAGCATAGGATAAAACAACATAAATACAATTTAATAAAGCATAGGAAAAAACAACATAAATACAATTTAATAAAGCATACGTTAAAACAACATAAATACAATTTAATAAAGCATAGGATAAAACAACATAAATACAATTTAATAAAGCATACGTTAAAACAACATAAATACAATTAAATAAAGCATAGGATAAATCAACATAAATACAATTTAATAAAGCATAGGTTAAAACAACATAAATACAATTTAATAAAGCATAGGATAAAACAACATAAATTCAATTTAATAAAGCATAGGATAAAACAACATAAATACAATTTAATAAAGCATAGGATAAAACAATATAAATACAATTTAATAAAGCAGAGGATAAAACAACATAAATACAATTTAATAAAGCATAGGATAAAACAATATAAATACAATTTAATAAAGCAGAGGATAAAACAACATAAATACAATTTAATAAAGCATAGGATAAAACAACATAAATACAATTTAATAAAGCATAGGTTAAAACAACATAAATACAATTTAATAAAGCATAGGTTAAAACAACATAAATACAATTTAATAAAGCATAGGATAAAACAACATAAATACAATTTAATAAAGCATACAATAAAACAACATAAATACAATTTAATAAAGCATAGGATAAAACAACATAAATAAAATTTAATAAAGCATAGGATAAAACAACATAAATAAAATTTAATATAGCATAGGATAAAACAACATAAATACAATATAATAAAGCATAGGATAAAACAACATAAATAAAATTTAATAAAGCATAGGTTAAAACAGCATAAATACAGTTTAATAAAGCATAGGATAAAACAACATAAATCAAATTTAATAAAGCATAGGATAAAACAACATAAATCAAATTTAATAAAGCATAGGATAAAACAAAATAAATACTATTTAATAAAGCATAGGATAAAACAACATAAATACAATTTAATAAAGCATAGGTTAAAACAACATAAATCCAATTTAATAAAGCATAGGATAAAACAACATAAATACAATTTAATAAAGCATACAATAAAACAACATAAATACAATTTAATAAAGCATAGGACAAACAACATAAATACAATTTAATAAAGCATAGGATAAAACAACATAAATACAATTTAATAAAGCATACGTTAAAACAACATAAATACAATTAAATAAAGCATAACATAAAACAACATAAATACAATTTAATAAAGCATAGGTTAAAACAACATAAATACAATTTAATAAAGCAGAGGATAAAACAACATAAATACAATTTAATAAAGCATAGGTTAAAACAACATAAATACAATTTAAAAGGGAAAAGGATAAAACAACATAAATACAATTTAATAAAGCATAGGATAAAACAACATAAATAAAATTTAATAAAGCATAGGATAAAACAACATAAATACAATTTAATAAAGCATAGGATAAAACAACATGAATAAAATTTAATAAAGCATAGCATAAAACAACATAAATACAATTTAATAAAGCATAGGATAAAACAACATAAATAAAATTTAATAAAGCATAGGATAAAACAACATAAATACAATTTAATAAAGCATAGGATAAAACAACATAAATACAATTTAATAAAGCATAGGATAAAACAACATAAATACAATTTAATAAAGCATAGGATAAAACAACATAAATAAAATTTAATAAAGCATAGGTTAAAACAACATAAATACAATTTAATAAAGCATAGGATAAAACAACATAAATAAAATTTAATAAAGCATAGGTTAAAACAACATAAATACAATTTAATAAAGCATGGGACAAAACAACATAAATACAATTTAATAAAGCATAGGATAAAACAACATAAATACAATTTAATGAAACATAGGATAAACAACATAAATACAATTTAATAAAGCATAGGATAAAACAACATAAATTCAATTTAATAAAGCATAGGATAAAACAACATAAATACAATTTAATAAAGCATAGGATAAAACAATATAAATACAATTTAATAAAGCAGAGGATAAAACAACATAAATACAATTTAATAAAGCATAGGATAAAACAACATAAATACAATTTAATAAAGCATAGGTTAAAACAACATAAATACAATTTAATAAAGCCTACAATAAAACAACATAAATACAATTTAATAAA
This sequence comes from Phyllobates terribilis, assembly GCF_046119375.1. Lineage (NCBI taxonomy): Eukaryota > Metazoa > Chordata > Amphibia > Anura > Dendrobatidae > Phyllobates > Phyllobates terribilis. The sequence continues at coordinate 86,351 of NW_027362939.1, read as the reverse complement.
GCTTAGGAAAAAACAACATAAATACAATTCAATAAAGCATAGGATAAAACAACATAAATACAATTTAATAAAGCATAGGAAAAAACAACATAAATACAATTTAATAAAGCATACGTTAAAACAACATAAATACAATTTAATAAAGCATAGGATAAAACAACATAAATACAATTTAATAAAGCATACGTTAAAACAACATAAATACAATTAAATAAAGCATAGGATAAATCAACATAAATACAATTTAATAAAGCATAGGTTAAAACAACATAAATACAATTTAATAAAGCATAGGATAAAACAACATAAATTCAATTTAATAAAGCATAGGATAAAACAACATAAATACAATTTAATAAAGCATAGGATAAAACAATATAAATACAATTTAATAAAGCAGAGGATAAAACAACATAAATACAATTTAATAAAGCATAGGATAAAACAATATAAATACAATTTAATAAAGCAGAGGATAAAACAACATAAATACAATTTAATAAAGCATAGGATAAAACAACATAAATACAATTTAATAAAGCATAGGATAAAACAACATAAATACAATTTAATAAAGCATAGGATAAAACAACATAAATAAAATTTAATAAAGCATAGGTTAAAACAACATAAATACAATTTAATAAAGCATAGGATAAAACAACATAAATAAAATTTAATAAAGCATAGGTTAAAACAACATAAATACAATTTAATAAAGCATAGGACAAAACAACATAAATACAATTTAATAAAGCATAGGATAAAACAACATAAATACAATTTAATGAAACATAGGATAAACAACATAAATACAATTTAATAAAGCATAGGATAAAACAACATAAATTCAAGTTAATAAAGCATAGGATAAAACAACATAAATACAATTTAATAAAGCATAGGATAAAACAATATAAATACAATTTAATAAAGCAGAGGATAAAACAACATAAATACAATTTAATAAAGCATAGGAAAAAACAACATAAATACAATTTAATAAAGCATACGTTAAAACAACATAAATACAATTTAATAAAGCATAGGATAAAACAACATAAATACAATTTAATAAAGCATACGTTAAAACAACATAAATACAATTAAATAAAGCATAGGATAAATCAACATAAATACAATTTAATAAAGCATAGGATAAAACCACATAAATACAATTTAATAAAGCAGAGGATAAAACAACATAAATACAATTTAATAAAGCATAGGATAAAACAACATAAATACAATTTAATAAAGCATAGGATAAAACAACATAAATACAATTTAATAAAGCATAGGATAAAACAACATAAATAAAATTTAATAAAGCATAGGTTAAAACAACATAAATACAATTTAATAAAGCATAGGATAAAACAACATAAATAAAATTTAATAAAGCATAGGTTAAAACAACATAAATACAATTTAATAAAGCATAGGACAAAACAACATAAATACAATTTAATAAAGCATAGGATAAAACAACATAAATACAATTTAATGAAACATAGGATAAACAACATAAATACAATTTAATAAAGCATAGGATAAAACAACATAAATTCAATTTAATAAAGCATAGGATAAAACAACATAAATACAATTTAATAAAGCATAGGATAAAACAATATAAATACAATTTAATAAAGCAGAGGATAAAACAACATAAATACAATTTAATAAAGCATAGGAAAAAACAACATAAATACAATTTAATAAAGCATACGTTAAAACAACATAAATACAATTTAATAAAGCATAGGATAAAACAACATAAATACAATTTAATAAAGCATACGTTAAAACAACATAAATACAATTAAATAAAGCATAGGATAAATCAACATAAATACAATTTAATAAAGCATAGGTTAAAACAACATAAATACAATTTAATAAAGCATAGGATAAAACAACATAAATTCAATTTAATAAAGCATAGGATAAAACAACATAAATACAATTTAATAAAGCATAGGATAAAACAATATAAATACAATTTAATAAAGCAGAGGATAAAACAACATAAATACAATTTAATAAAGCATAGGATAAAACAATATAAATACAATTTAATAAAGCAGAGGATAAAACAACATAAATACAATTTAATAAAGCATAGGATAAAACAACATAAATACAATTTAATAAAGCATAGGTTAAAACAACATAAATACAATTTAATAAAGCATAGGTTAAAACAACATAAATACAATTTAATAAAGCATAGGATAAAACAACATAAATACAATTTAATAAAGCATACAATAAAACAACATAAATACAATTTAATAAAGCATAGGATAAAACAACATAAATAAAATTTAATAAAGCATAGGATAAAACAACATAAATAAAATTTAATATAGCATAGGATAAAACAACATAAATACAATATAATAAAGCATAGGATAAAACAACATAAATAAAATTTAATAAAGCATAGGTTAAAACAGCATAAATACAGTTTAATAAAGCATAGGATAAAACAACATAAATCAAATTTAATAAAGCATAGGATAAAACAACATAAATCAAATTTAATAAAGCATAGGATAAAACAAAATAAATACTATTTAATAAAGCATAGGATAAAACAACATAAATACAATTTAATAAAGCATAGGATAAAACAACATAAATACAATTTAATAAAGCATAGGATAAAACAACATAAATACAATTTAATAAAGCATAGGATAAAATCACATAAATACAATTTAATAAAGCACAGGATAAAACAACATAAATACAATTTAATAAAGCATAGGATAAAACAACATAAATACAATTTAATAAAGCATAGGATAAAACAACATAAATACAATTTAATAAAGCATAGGATAAAACAACATAAATACAATTTAATAAAGCATACATTAAAACAACATAAATACAATTAAATAAAGCATAGGATAAAACAATATAAATACAATTTAATAAAGCATACAATAAAACAAAATAAATACAATTTAATAAAGCATAGGATAAAACAACATAAATCAAATTTAATAAAGCATAGGATAAAACAAAATAAATCAAATTTAATAAAGCATAGGATAAAACAAAATAAATACTATTTAATAAAGCATAGGATAAAACAAAATAAATACTATTTAATAAAGCATAGGATAAAACAACATAAATACAATTTAATAAAGCATAGGATAAAACAACATAAATACAATTTAATAAAGCATAGGATAAAACAACATAAATACAATTTAATAAAGCATAGGATAAAACCACATAAATACAATTTAATAAAGCACAGGATAAAACAACATAAATACAATTTAATAAAGCATAGGATAAAACAACATAAATACAATTTAATAAAGCATAGGATAAAACAACATAAATACAATTTAATAAAGCATAGGATAAAACAACATAAATACAATTTAATAAAGCATACATTAAAACAACATAAATACAATTAAATAAAGCATAGGATAAAACAATATAAATACAATTTAATAAAGCATAGGTTAAAACAACATAAATACAATTTAATAAAGCATAGGATAAAACAACATAAATACAATTTAAGAAAGCATAGGTTAAAACAACATAAATACAATTTAATAAAGCATAGGATAAAACAACATAAATACAATTTAATAAAGCATAGGCTAAAACTACATAAATACAATTTAATAAAGCATAGGATAAAACAAATTAAATACAATTTAATAAAGCATAGGATAAAACAACATAAATTCAATTTAATAAAGCATAGGTTAAAATAACATAAATACAATTTAATAAAGCATAGGATAAAACAACATAAATACAATTTAATAAAGCATAAGATAAAACAACATGAATACAATTTAATAAAGCATAGGTTAAAACAACATAAATACAATTTAATAAAGCATAGGATAAAACAACATAAATACAATTTAATAAAGCATAGGATAAAACAACATAAATACAATTTAATAAAACATAGGTTAAAACAGCATAAATACAGTTTAATAAAGCATAGGATAAAACAACATAAATACAATTTAATAAAGCATAGGATAAAACAACATAAATCAAATTTAATAAAGCATAGGATAAAACAACATAAATACTTTTTAATAAAGCATAGGATAAAACAACATAAATAAAATTTAATAAAGCATAGGATAAAACAACATAAATAAAATTTAATAAAGCATAGGATAAAACAACATAAATACAATTTAATAAAGCATAGGTTAAAACAGCATAAATACAGTTTAATAAAGCATAGGATAAAACAACATAAATACAATTTAATAAAGCATAGGATAAAACAACATAAATACAATTTAATAAAGCATAGGATAAAACAACATAAATAAAATTTAATAAAGCATAGGATAAAACAACATAAATAAAATTTAATAAAGCATAGGATAAAACAACATAAATACAATTTAATAAACATAGGTTAAAACAGCATAAATACAGTTTAATAAAGCATAGGATAAAACAACATAAATCAAATTTAATAAAGCATAGGATAAAACAACATAAATCAAATTTAATAAAGCATAGGATAAAACAACATAAATACTATTTAATAAAGCATAGGATAAAACAACATAAATACAATTTAATAAAGCATAGGATAAAACAACATAAATACAATTAAATAAAGCATAGGATAAAACAATGTAAATACAATTTAATAAAGCATAGGTTAAAACAACATAAATACAATTTAATAAAGCATACGTTAAAACAACATAAATACAATTAAATAAAGCATAAGATAAAACAACATAAATACAATTTAATAAAGCATAGGCTAAAACAACATAAATACAATTTAATAAAGCATAGGATGAAACAACATAAATACAATTTAATAAAGCATACGTTAAAACAACATAAATACAATTAAATAAAGCATAAGATAAAACAACATAAATACAATTTAATAAAGCCTACAATAAAACAACATAAATACAATTTAATAAAGCATAGGATGAAACAACATAAATACAATTTAATAAAGCATAGGTTAAAACAACATAAATACAATTTAATAAAGCATAGGATAAAACAACAAAAATTCAATTTAATAAAGCATAGGATAAAACAACATAAATACAATTTAATAAAGCATAGGATAAAACAATATAAATACAATTTAATAAAGCAGAGGATAAAACAACATAAATACAATTTAATAAAGCATAGGATAAAACAATATAAATACAATTTAATAAAGCAGAGGATAAAACAACATAAATACAATTTAATAAAGCATAGGATAAAACAACATAAATACAATTTAATAAAGCATAGGTTAAAACAACAAAAATACAATTTAATAAAGCATAGGTTAAAACAACATAAATACAATTTAATAAAGCATAGGATAAAACAACATAAATACAATTTAATAAAGCATACAATAAAACAAAATAAATACAATTTAATAAAGCATAGGATAAAACAACATAAATAAAATTTAATAAAGCATAGGATAAAACAACATAAATAAAATTTAATATAGCATAGGATAAAACAACATAAATACAATATAATAAAGCATAGGATAAAACAACATAAATAAAATTTAATAAAGCATAGGTTAAAACAGCATAAATACAGTTTAATAAAGCATAGGATAAAACAACATAAATCAAATTTAATAAAGCATAGGATAAAACAACATAAATCAAATTTAATAAAGCATAGGATAAAACAAAATAAATACTATTTAATAAAGCATAGGATAAAACAACATAAATACAATTTAATAAAGCATAGGATAAAACAACATAAATACAATTTAATAAAGCATAGGATAAAACAACATAAATACAATTTAATAAAGCATAGGATAAAACCACATAAATACAATTTAATAAAGCACAGGATAAAACAACATAAATACAATTTAATAAAGCATAGGATAAAACAACATAAATACAATTTAATAAAGCATAGGATAAAACAACATAAATACAATTTAATAAAGCATAGGATAAAACAACATAAATACAATTTAATAAAGCATACATTAAAACAACATAAATACAATTAAATAAAGCATAGGATAAAACAACATAAATACTATTTAATAAAGCATAGGATAAAACAACATAAATACAATTTAATAAAGCATAGGATAAAACAACATAAATACAATTAAATAAAGCATAGGATAAAACAATGTAAATACAATTTAATAAAGCATAGGTTAAAACAACATAAATACAATTTAATAAAGCATACGTTAAAACAACATAAATACAATTAAATAAAGCATAAGATAAAACAACATAAATACAATTTAATAAAGCATAGGATAAAACAACATAAATTCAATTTAATAAAGCATAGGATAAAACAACATAAATACAATTTAATAAAGCATAGGATAAAACAATATAAATACAATTTAATAAAGCAGAGGATAAAACAACATAAATACAATTTAATAAAGCATAGGATAAAACAATATAAATACAATTTAATAAAGCAGAGGATAAAACAACATAAATACAATTTAATAAAGCATAGGTTAAAACAACATAAATACAATTTAATAAAGCATAGGATAAAACAACAAAAATTCAATTTAATAAAGCATAGGATAAAACAACATAAATACAATTTAATAAAGCATAGGATAAAACAATATAAATACAATTTAATAAAGCAGAGGATAAAACAACATAAATACAATTTAATAAAGCATAGGATAAAACAACATAAATAAAATTTAATAAAGCATAGGTTAAAACAACATAAATACAATTTAATAAAGCATGGGACAAAACAACATAAATACAATTTAATAAAGCATAGGATAAAACAACATAAATACAATTTAATGAAACATAGGATAAACAACATAAATACAATTTAATAAAGCATAGGATAAAACAACATAAATTCAATTTAATAAAGCATAGGATAAAACAACATAAATACAATTTAATAAAGCATAGGATAAAACAATATAAATACAATTTAATAAAGCAGAGGATAAAACAACATAAATACAATTTAATAAAGCATAGGATAAAACAACATAAATACAATTTAATAAAGCATAGGTTAAAACAACATAAATACAATTTAATAAAGCCTACAATAAAACAACATAAATACAATTTAATAAAGCTTAGGAAAAAACAACATAAATACAATTCAATAAAGCATAGGATAAAACAACATAAATACAATTTAATAAAGCATAGGAAAAAACAACATAAATACAATTTAATAAAGCATACGTTAAAACAACATAAATACAATTTAATAAAGCATAGGATAAAACAACATAAATACAATTTAATAAAGCATACGTTAAAACAACATAAATACAATTAAATAAAGCATAGGATAAATCAACATAAATACAATTTAATAAAGCATAGGTTAAAACAACATAAATACAATTTAATAAAGCATAGGATAAAACAACATAAATTCAATTTAATAAAGCATAGGATAAAACAACATAAATACAATTTAATAAAGCATAGGATAAAACAATATAAATACAATTTAATAAAGCAGAGGATAAAACAACATAAATACAATTTAATAAAGCATAGGATAAAACAATATAAATACAATTTAATAAAGCAGAGGATAAAACAACATAAATACAATTTAATAAAGCATAGGATAAAACAACATAAATACAATTTAATAAAGCATAGGATAAAACAACATAAATACAATTTAATAAAGCATAGGATAAAACAACATAAATAAAATTTAATAAAGCATAGGTTAAAACAACATAAATACAATTTAATAAAGCATAGGATAAAACAACATAAATAAAATTTAATAAAGCATAGGTTAAAACAACATAAATACAATTTAATAAAGCATAGGACAAAACAACATAAATACAATTTAATAAAGCATAGGATAAAACAACATAAATACAATTTAATGAAACATAGGATAAACAACATAAATACAATTTAATAAAGCATAGGATAAAACAACATAAATTCAATTTAATAAAGCATAGGATAAAACAACATAAATACAATTTAATAAAGCATAGGATAAAACAATATAAATACAATTTAATAAAGCAGAGGATAAAACAACATAAATACAATTTAATAAAGCATAGGAAAAAACAACATAAATACAATTTAATAAAGCATACGTTAAAACAACATAAATACAATTTAATAAAGCATAGGATAAAACAACATAAATACAATTTAATAAAGCATACGTTAAAACAACATAAATACAATTAAATAAAGCATAGGATAAATCAACATAAATACAATTTAATAAAGCATAGGTTAAAACAACATAAATACAATTTAATAAAGCATAGGATAAAACAACATAAATTCAATTTAATAAAGCATAGGATAAAACAACATAAATACAATTTAATAAAGCATAGGATAAAACAATATAAATACAATTTAATAAAGCAGAGGATAAAACAACATAAATACAATTTAATAAAGCATAGGATAAAACAATATAAATACAATTTAATAAAGCAGAGGATAAAACAACATAAATACAATTTAATAAAGCATAGGATAAAACAACATAAATACAATTTAATAAAGCATAGGTTAAAACAACATAAATACAATTTAATAAAGCATAGGTTAAAACAACATAAATACAATTTAATAAAGCATAGGATAAAACAACATAAATACAATTTAATAAAGTATACAATAAAACAACATAAATACAATTTAATAAAGCATAGGATAAAACAACATAAATAAAATTTAATAAAGCATAGGATAAAACAACATAAATAAAATTTAATATAGCATAGGATAAAACAACATAAATACAATATAATAAAGCATAGGATAAAACAACATAAATAAAATTTAATAAAGCATAGGTTAAAACAGCATAAATACAGTTTAATAAAGCATAGGATAAAACAACATAAATCAAATTTAATAAAGCATAGGATAAAACAACATAAATCAAATTTAATAAAGCATAGGATAAAACAAAATAAATACTATTTAATAAAGCATAGGATAAAACAACATAAATACAATTTAATAAAGCATAGGATAAAACAACATAAATACAATTTAATAAAGCATAGGATAAAACAACATAAATACAATTTAATAAAGCATAGGATAAAACCACATAAATACAATTTAATAAAGCAGAGGATAAAACAACATAAATACAATTTAATAAAGCATAGGATAAAACAACATAAATACAATTTAATAAAGCATAGGATAAAACAACATAAATACAATTTAATAAAGCATAGGATAAAACAACATAAATAAAATTTAATAAAGCATAGGTTAAAACAACATAAATACAATTTAATAAAGCATAGGATAAAACAACATAAATAAAATTTAATAAAGCATAGGTTAAAACAACATAAATACAATTTAATAAAGCATAGGACAAAACAACATAAATACAATTTAATAAAGCATAGGATAAAACAACATAAATACAATTTAATGAAACATAGGATAAACAACATAAATACAATTTAATAAAGCATAGGATAAAACAACATAAATTCAATTTAATAAAGCATAGGATAAAACAACATAAATACAATTTAATAAAGCATAGGATAAAACAATATAAATACAATTTAATAAAGCAGAGGATAAAACAACATAAATACAATTTAATAAAGCATAGGAAAAAACAACATAAATACAATTTAATAAAGCATACGTTAAAACAACATAAATACAATTTAATAAAGCATAGGATAAAACAACATAAATACAATTTAATAAAGCATACGTTAAAACAACATAAATACAATTAAATAAAGCATAGGATAAATCAACATAAATACAATTTAATAAAGCATAGGTTAAAACAACATAAATACAATTTAATAAAGCATAGGATAAAACAACATAAATTCAATTTAATAAAGCATAGGATAAAACAACATAAATACAATTTAATAAAGCATAGGATAAAACAATATAAATACAATTTAATAAAGCAGAGGATAAAACAACATAAATACAATTTAATAAAGCATAGGATAAAACAATATAAATACAATTTAATAAAGCATAGGATAAAACAACATAAATACAATTTAATAAAGCATAGGATAAAACAACATAAATACAATTTAATAAAGCATAGGTTAAAACAACATAAATACAATTTAATAAAGCATAGGTTAAAACAACATAAATACAATTTAATAAAGCATAGGATAAAACAACATAAATACAATTTAATAAAGCATAGGATAAAACCACATAAATACAATTTAATAAAGCACAGGATAAAACAACATAAATACAATTTAATAAAGCATAGGATAAAACAACATAAATACAATTTAATAAAGCATAGGATAAAACAACATAAATACAATTTAATAAAGCATAGGATAAAACAACATAAATACAATTTAATAAAGCATACATTAAAACAACATAAATACAATTAAATAAAGCATAGGATAAAACAACATAAATACTATTTAATAAAGCATAGGATAAAACAACATAAATACAATTTAATAAAGCATAGGATAAAACAACATAAATACAATTAAATAAAGCATAGGATAAAACAATGTAAATACAATTTAATAAAGCATAGGTTAAAACAACATAAATACAATTTAATAAAGCATACGTTAAAACAACATAAATACAATTAAATAAAGCATAAGATAAAACAACATAAATACAATTTAATAAAGCATAGGATAAAACAACATAAATTCAATTTAATAAAGCATAGGATAAAACAACATAAATACAATTTAATAAAGCATAGGATAAAACAATATAAATACAATTTAATAAAGCAGAGGATAAAACAACATAAATACAATTTAATAAAGCATAGGATAAAACAATATAAATACAATTTAATAAAGCAGAGGATAAAACAACATAAATACAATTTAATAAAGCATAGGTTAAAACAACATAAATACAATTTAATAAAGCATAGGATAAAACAACAAAAATTCAATTTAATAAAGCATAGGATAAAACAACATAAATACAATTTAATAAAGCATAGGATAAAACAATATAAATACAATTTAATAAAGCAGAGGATAAAACAACATAAATACAATTTAATAAAGCATAGGATAAAACAACATAAATAAAATTTAATAAAGCATAGGTTAAAACAACATAAATACAATTTAATAAAGCATGGGACAAAACAACATAAATACAATTTAATAAAGCATAGGATAAAACAACATAAATACAATTTAATGAAACATAGGATAAACAACATAAATACAATTTAATAAAGCATAGGATAAAACAACATAAATTCAATTTAATAAAGCATAGGATAAAACAACATAAATACAATTTAATAAAGCATAGGATAAAACAATATAAATACAATTTAATAAAGCAGAGGATAAAACAACATAAATACAATTTAATAAAGCATAGGATAAAACAACATAAATACAATTTAATAAAGCATAGGTTAAAACAACATAAATACAATTTAATAAAGCCTACAATAAAACAACATAAATACAATTTAATAAAGCTTAGGAAAAAACAACATAAATACAATTCAATAAAGCATAGGATAAAACAACATAAATACAATTTAATAAAGCATAGGAAAAAACAACATAAATACAATTTAATAAAGCATACGTTAAAACAACATAAATACAATTTAATAAAGCATAGGATAAAACAATATAAATACAATTTATTAAAGCATACGTTAAAACAACATAAATACAATTAAATAAAGCATAGGATAAATCAACATAAATACAATTTAATAAAGCATAGGTTAAAACAACATAAATACAATTTAATAAAGCATAGGATAAAACAACATAAATTCAATTTAATAAAGCATAGGATAAAACAACATAAATACAATTTAATAAAGCATAGGATAAAACAATATAAATACAATTTAATAAAGCAGAGGATAAAACAACATAAATACAATTTAATAAAGCATAGGATAAAACAATATAAATACAATTTAATAAAGCAGAGGATAAAACAACATAAATACAATTTAATAAAGCATAGGATAAAACAACATAAATACAATTTAATAAAGCATAGGATAAAACAACATAAATACAATTTAATAAAGCATAGGATAAAACAACATAAATAAAATTTAATAAAGCATAGGTTAAAACAACATAAATACAATTTAATAAAGCATAGGATAAAACAACATAAATAAAATTTAATAAAGCATAGGTTAAAACAACATAAATACAATTTAATAAAGCATAGGACAAAACAACATAAATACAATTTAATAAAGCATAGGATAAAACAACATAAATACAATTTAATGAAACATAGGATAAACAACATAAATACAATTTAATAAAGCATAGGATAAAACAACATAAATTCAATTTAATAAAGCATAGGATAAAACAACATAAATACAATTTAATAAAGCATAGGATAAAACAATATAAATACAATTTAATAAAGCAGAGGATAAAACAACATAAATACAATTTAATAAAGCATAGGAAAAAACAACATAAATACAATTTAATAAAGCATACGTTAAAACAACATAAATACAATTTAATAAAGCATAGGATAAAACAACATAAATACAATTTAATAAAGCATACGTTAAAACAACATAAATACAATTAAATAAAGCATAGGATAAATCAACATAAATACAATTTAATAAAGCATAGGTTAAAACAACATAAATACAATTTAATAAAGCATAGGATAAAACAACATAAATTCAATTTAATAAAGCATAGGATAAAACAACATAAATACAATTTAATAAAGCATAGGATAAAACAATATAAATACAATTTAATAAAGCAGAGGATAAAACAACATAAATACAATTTAATAAAGCATAGGATAAAACAATATAAATACAATTTAATAAAGCAGAGGATAAAACAACATAAATACAATTTAATAAAGCATAGGATAAAACAACATAAATACAATTTAATAAAGCATAGGTTAAAACAACATAAATACAATTTAATAAAGCATAGGTTAAAACAACATAAATACAATTTAATAAAGCATAGGATAAAACAACATAAATACAATTTAATAAAGCATACAATAAAACAACATAAATACAATTTAATAAAGCATAGGATAAAACAACATAAATAAAATTTAATAAAGCATAGGATAAAACAACATAAATAAAATTTAATATAGCATAGGATAAAACAACATAAATACAATATAATAAAGCATAGGATAAAACAACATAAATAAAATTTAATAAAGCATAGGTTAAAACAGCATAAATACAGTTTAATAAAGCATAGGATAAAACAACATAAATCAAATTTAATAAAGCATAGGATAAAACAACATAAATCAAATTTAATAAAGCATAGGATAAAACAAAATAAATACTATTTAATAAAGCATAGGATAAAACAACATAAATACAATTTAATAAAGCATAGGATAAAACAACATAAATACAATTTAATAAAGCATAGGATAAAACAACATAAATACAATTTAATAAAGCATAGGATAAAACCACATAAATACAATTTAATAAAGCAGAGGATAAAACAACATAAATACAATTTAATAAAGCATAGGATAAAACAACATAAATACAATTTAATAAAGCATAGGATAAAACAACATAAATACAATTTAATAAAGCATAGGATAAAACAACATAAATAAAATTTAATAAAGCATAGGTTAAAACAACATAAATACAATTTAATAAAGCATAGGATAAAACAACATAAATAAAATTTAATAAAGCATAGGTTAAAACAACATAAATACAATTTAATAAAGCATAGGACAAAACAACATAAATACAATTTAATAAAGCATAGGATAAAACAACATAAATACAATTTAATGAAACATAGGATAAACAACATAAATACAATTTAATAAAGCATAGGATAAAACAACATAAATTCAATTTAATAAAGCATAGGATAAAACAACATAAATACAATTTAATAAAGCATAGGATAAAACAATATAAATACAATTTAATAAAGCAGAGGATAAAACAACATAAATACAATTTAATAAAGCATAGGAAAAAACAACATAAATACAATTTAATAAAGCATACGTTAAAACAACATAAATACAATTTAATAAAGCATAGGATAAAACAACATAAATACAATTTAATAAAGCATACGTTAAAACAACATAAATACAATTAAATAAAGCATAGGATAAATCAACATAAATACAATTTAATAAAGCATAGGTTAAAACAACATAAATACAATTTAATAAAGCATAGGATAAAACAACATAAATTCAATTTAATAAAGCATAGGATAAAACAACATAAATACAATTTAATAAAGCATAGGATAAAACAATATAAATACAATTTAATAAAGCAGAGGATAAAACAACATAAATACAATTTAATAAAGCATAGGATAAAACAATATAAATACAATTTAATAAAGCAGAGGATAAAACAACATAAATACAATTTAATAAAGCATAGGATAAAACAACATAAATACAATTTAATAAAGCATAGGTTAAAACAACATAAATACAATTTAATAAAGCATAGGTTAAAACAACATAAATACAATTTAATAAAGCATAGGATAAAACAACATAAATACAATTTAATAAAGCATACAATAAAACAACATAAATACAATTTAATAAAGCATAGGATAAAACAACATAAATAAAATTTAATAAAGCATAGGATAAAACAACATAAATAAAATTTAATATAGCATAGGATAAAACAACATAAATACAATATAATAAAGCATAGGATAAAACAACATAAATAAAATTTAATAAAGCATAGGTTAAAACAGCATAAATACAGTTTAATAAAGCATAGGATAAAACAACATAAATCAAATTTAATAAAGCATAGGATAAAACAACATAAATCAAATTTAATAAAGCATAGGATAAAACAAAATAAATACTATTTAATAAAGCATAGGATAAAACAACATAAATACAATTTAATAAAGCATAGGATAAAACAACATAAATACAATTTAATAAAGCATAGGATAAAACAACATAAATACAATTTAATAAAGCATAGGATAAAACCACATAAATACAATTTAATAAAGCACAGGATAAAACAACATAAATACAATTTAATAAAGCATAGGATAAAACAACATAAATACAATTTAATAAAGCATAGGATAAAACAACATAAATACAATTTAATAAAGCATAGGATAAAACAACATAAATACAATTTAATAAAGCATACATTAAAACAACATAAATACAATTAAATAAAGCATAGGATAAAACAATATAAATACAATTTAATAAAGCATAGGTTAAAACAACATAAATACAATTTAATAAAGCATAGGATAAAACAACATAAATACAATTTAAGAAAGCATAGGTTAAAACAACATAAATACAATTTAATAAAGCATAGGATAAAACAACATAAATACAATTTAATAAAGCATAGGCTAAAACTACATAAATACAATTTAATAAAGCATAGGATAAAACAAATTAAATACAATTTAATAAAGCATAGGATAAAACAACATAAATTCAATTTAATAAAGCATAGGTTAAAATAACATAAATACAATTTAATAAAGCATAGGATAAAACAACATAAATACAATTTAATAAAGCATAAGATAAAACAACATGAATACAATTTAATAAAGCATAGGTTAAAACAACATAAATACAATTTAATAAAGCATAGGATAAAACAACATAAATACAATTTAATAAAGCATAGGATAAAACAACATAAATACAATTTAATAAAGCATAGGTTAAAACAGCATAAATACAATTTAATAAAGCTTAGGTTAAAACAACATAAATACAATTTAATAAAGCATAGGATAAAACAACATAAATACAATTTAATAAAGCATAGGATAAAACAACATAAATACAATTTAATAAAGCACAGGATAAAACAACATAAATACAATTAAATAAAGCATAAGATAAAACAACATAAATACAATTTAATAAAGCCTACAATAAAACAACATAAATACAATTTAATAAAGCATAGGATGAAACAACATAAATACAATTTAATAAAGCATAGGTTAAAACAACATAAATACAATTTAATAAAGCATAGGATAAAACAACAAAAATTCAATTTAATAAAGCATAGGATAAAACAACATAAATACAATTTAATAAAGCATAGGATAAAACAATATAAATACAATTTAATAAAGCAGAGGATAAAACAACATAAATACAATTTAATAAAGCATAGGATAAAACAATATAAATACAATTTAATAAAGCAGAGGATAAAACAACATAAATACAATTTAATAAAGCATAGGATAAAACAACATAAATACAATTTAATAAAGCATAGGTTAAAACAACATAAATACAATTTAATAAAGCATAGGTTAAAACAACATAAATACAATTTAATAAAGCATAGGATAAAACAACATAAATACAATTTAATAAAGCATACAATAAAACAAAATAAATACAATTTAATAAAGCATAGGATAAAACAACATAAATAAAATTTAATAAAGCATAGGATAAAACAACATAAATAAAATTTAATATAGCATAGGATAAAACAACATAAATACAATATAATAAAGCATAGGATAAAACAACATAAATAAAATTTAATAAAGCATAGGTTAAAACAGCATAAATACAGTTTAATAAAGCATAGGATAAAACAACATAAATCAAATTTAATAAAGCATAGGATAAAACAACATAAATCAAATTTAATAAAGCATAGGATAAAACAAAATAAATACTATTTAATAAAGCATAGGATAAAACAACATAAATACAATTTAATAAAGCATAGGATAAAACAACATAAATACAATTTAATAAAGCATAGGATAAAACAACATAAATACAATTTAATAAAGCATAGGATAAAACCACATAAATACAATTTAATAAAGCACAGGATAAAACAACATAAATACAATTTAATAAAGCATAGGATAAAACAACATAAATACAATTTAATAAAGCATAGGATAAAACAACATAAATACAATTTAATAAAGCATAGGATAAAACAACATAAATACAATTTAATAAAGCATACATTAAAACAACATAAATACAATTAAATAAAGCATAGGATAAAACAATATAAATACAATTTAATAAAGCATAGGTTAAAACAACATAAATACAATTTAATAAAGCATAGGATAAAACAACATAAATACAATTTAAGAAAGCATAGGTTAAAACAACATAAATACAATTTAATAAAGCATAGGATAAAACAACATAAATACAATTTAATAAAGCATAGGCTAAAACTACATAAATACAATTTAATAAAGCATAGGATAAAACAAATTAAATACAATTTAATAAAGCATAGGATAAAACAACATAAATTCAATTTAATAAAGCATAGGTTAAAATAACATAAATACAATTTAATAAAGCATAGGATAAAACAACATAAATACAATTTAATAAAGCATAAGATAAAACAACATGAATACAATTTAATAAAGCATAGGTTAAAACAACATAAATACAATTTAATAAAGCATAGGATAAAACAACATAAATACAATTTAATAAAGCATAGGATAAAACAACATAAATACAATTTAATAAAACATAGGTTAAAACAGCATAAATACAGTTTAATAAAGCATAGGATAAAACAACATAAATACAATTTAATAAAGCATAGGATAAAACAACATAAATCAAATTTAATAAAGCATAGGATAAAACAACATAAATACTTTTTAATAAAGCATAGGATAAAACAACATAAATAAAATTTAATAAAGCATAGGATAAAACAACATAAATAAAATTTAATAAAGCATAGGATAAAACAACATAAATACAATTTAATAAAGCATAGGTTAAAACAGCATAAATACAGTTTAATAAAGCATAGGATAAAACAACATAAATACAATTTAATAAAGCATAGGATAAAACAACATAAATACAATTTAATAAAGCATAGGATAAAACAACATAAATAAAATTTAATAAAGCATAGGATAAAACAACATAAATAAAATTTAATAAAGCATAGGATAAAACAACATAAATACAATTTAATAAACATAGGTTAAAACAGCATAAATACAGTTTAATAAAGCATAGGATAAAACAACATAAATCAAATTTAATAAAGCATAGGATAAAACAACATAAATCAAATTTAATAAAGCATAGGATAAAACAACATAAATACTATTTAATAAAGCATAGGATAAAACAACATAAATACAATTTAATAAAGCATAGGATAAAACAACATAAATACAATTAAATAAAGCATAGGATAAAACAATGTAAATACAATTTAATAAAGCATAGGTTAAAACAACATAAATACAATTTAATAAAGCATACGTTAAAACAACATAAATACAATTAAATAAAGCATAAGATAAAACAACATAAATACAATTTAATAAAGCATAGGCTAAAACAACATAAATACAATTTAATAAAGCATAGGATGAAAAAACATAAATACAATTTAATAAAGCATACGTTAAAACAACATAAATACAATTAAATAAAGCATAAGATAAAACAACATAAATACAATTTAATAAAGCCTACAATAAAACAACATAAATACAATTTAATAAAGCATAGGATAAAACAAAATAAATACTATTTAATAAAGCATAGGATAAAACAACATAAATACAATTTAATAAAGCATAGGATAAAACAACATAAATACAATTTAATAAAGCATAGGATAAAACAACATAAATACAATTTAATAAAGCATAGGATAAAACCACATAAATACAATTTAATAAAGCACAGGATAAAACAACATAAATACAATTTAATAAAGCATAGGATAAAACAACATAAATACAATTTAATAAAGCATAGGATAAAACAACATAAATACAATTTAATAAAGCATAGGATAAAACAACATAAATACAATTTAATAAAGCATACATTAAAACAACATAAATACAATTAAATAAAGCATAGGATAAAACAACATAAATACTATTTAATAAAGCATAGGATAAAACCACATAAATACAATTTAATAAAGCATAGGATAAAACAACATAAATACAATTTAATAAAGCATAGGATAAAACAACATAAATACAATTTAATAAAGCCTACAATAAAACAACATAAATACAATTTAATAAAGCATAGGATGAAACAACATAAATACAATTTAATAAAGCATAGGTTAAAACAACATAAATACAATTTAATAAAGCATAGGATAAAACAACAAAAATTCAATTTAATAAAGCATAGGATAAAACAACATAAATACAATTTAATAAAGCATAGGATAAAACAATATAAATACAATTTAATAAAGCAGAGGATAAAACAACATAAATACAATTTAATAAAGCATAGGATAAAACAATATAAATACTATTTAATAAAGCATAGGATAAAACAACATAAATACAATTTAATAAAGCATACAATAAAACAACATAAATACAATTTAATAAAGCATAGGATAAAACAACATAAATAAAATTTAATAAAGCATAGGATAAAACAACATAAATAAAATTTAATATAGCATAGGATAAAACAACATAAATACAATATAATAAAGCATAGGATAAAACAACATAAATAAAATTTAATAAAGCATAGGTTAAAACAGCATAAATACAGTTTAATAAAGCATAGGATAAAACAACATAAATCAAATTTAATAAAGCATAGGATAAAACAACATAAATCAAATTTAATAAAGCATAGGATAAAACAAAATAAATACTATTTAATAAAGCATAGGATAAAACAACATAAATACAATTTAATAAAGCATAGGTTAAAACAACATAAATCCAATTTAATAAAGCATAGGATAAAACAACATAAATACAATTTAATAAAGCATACAATAAAACAACATAAATACAATTTAATAAAGCATAGGACAAACAACATAAATACAATTTAATAAAGCATAGGATAAAACAACATAAATACAATTTAATAAAGCATACGTTAAAACAACATAAATACAATTAAATAAAGCATAACATAAAACAACATAAATACAATTTAATAAAGCATAGGTTAAAACAACATAAATACAATTTAATAAAGCAGAGGATAAAACAACATAAATACAATTTAATAAAGCATAGGTTAAAACAACATAAATACAATTTAAAAGGGAAAAGGATAAAACAACATAAATACAATTTAATAAAGCATAGGATAAAACAACATAAATAAAAGTTAATAAAGCATAGGATAAAACAACATAAATACAATTTAATAAAGCATAGGATAAAACAACATAAATAAAATTTAATAAAGCATAGCATAAAACAACATAAATACAATTTAATAAAGCATAGGATAAAACAACATAAATAAAATTTAATAAAGCATAGGATAAAACAACATAAATACAATTTAATAAAGCATAGGATAAAACAACATAAATACAATTTAATAAAGCATAGGATAAAACAACATAAATACAATTTAATAAAGCATAGGATAAAACAACATAAATAAAATTTAATAAAGCATAGGTTAAAACAACATAAATACAATTTAATAAAGCATAGGATAAAACAACATAAATAAAATTTAATAAAGCATAGGTTAAAACAACATAAATACAATTTAATAAAGCATGGGACAAAACAACATAAATACAATTTAATAAAGCATAGGATAAAACAACATAAATACAATTTAATGAAACATAGGATAAACAACATAAATACAATTTAATAAAGCATAGGATAAAACAACATAAATTCAATTTAATAAAGCATAGGATAAAACAACATAAATACAATTTAATAAAGCATAGGATAAAACAATATAAATACAATTTAATAAAGCAGAGGATAAAACAACATAAATACAATTTAATAAAGCATAGGATAAAACAACATAAATACAATTTAATAAAGCATAGGTTAAAACAACATAAATACAATTTAATAAAGCCTACAATAAAACAACATAAATACAATTTAATAAAGCTTAGGAAAAAACAACATAAATACAATTCAATAAAGCATAGGATAAAACAACATAAATACAATTTAATAAAGCATAGGAAAAAACAACATAAATACAATTTAATAAAGCATACGTTAAAACAACATAAATACAATTTAATAAAGCATAGGATAAAACAACATAAATACAATTTAATAAAGCATACGTTAAAACAACATAAATACAATTAAATAAAGCATAGGATAAATCAACATAAATACAATTTAATAAAGCATAGGTTAAAACAACATAAATACAATTTAATAAAGCATAGGATAAAACAACATAAATTCAATTTAATAAAGCATAGGATAAAACAACATAAATACAATTTAATAAAGCATAGGATAAAACAATATAAATACAATTTAATAAAGCAGAGGATAAAACAACATAAATACAATTTAATAAAGCATAGGATAAAACAATATAAATACAATTTAATAAAGCAGAGGATAAAACAACATAAATACAATTTAATAAAGCATAGGATAAAACAACATAAATACAATTTAATAAAGCATAGGATAAAACAACATAAATACAATTTAATAAAGCATAGGATAAAACAACATAAATAAAATTTAATAAAGCATAGGTTAAAACAACATAAATACAATTTAATAAAGCATAGGATAAAACAACATAAATAAAATTTAATAAAGCATAGGTTAAAACAACATAAATACAATTTAATAAAGCATAGGACAAAACAACATAAATACAATTTAATAAAGCATAGGATAAAACAACATAAATACAATTTAATGAAACATAGGATAAACAACATAAATACAATTTAATAAAGCATAGGATAAAACAACATAAATTCAATTTAATAAAGCATAGGATAAAACAACATAAATACAATTTAATAAAGCATAGGATAAAACAATATAAATACAATTTAATAAAGCAGAGGATAAAACAACATAAATACAATTTAATAAAGCATAGGATAAAACAACATAAATACAATTTAATAAAGCATAGGTTAAAACAACATAAATACAATTTAATAAAGCCTACAATAAAACAACATAAATACAATTTAATAAAGCATAGGAAAAAACAACATAAATACAATTTAATAAAGCCTACAATAAAACAACATAAATACAATTTAATAAAGCTTAGGAAAAAACAACATAAATACAATTCAATAAAGCATAGGATAAAACAACATAAATACAATTTAATAAAGCATAGGAAAAAACAACATAAATACAATTTAATAAAGCATACGTTAAAACAACATAAATACAATTTAATAAAGCATAGGATAAAACAACATAAATACAATTTAATAAAGCATACGTTAAAACAACATAAATACAATTAAATAAAGCATAGGATAAATCAACATAAATACAATTTAATAAAGCATAGGTTAAAACAACATAAATACAATTTAATAAAGCATAGGATAAAACAACATAAATTCAATTTAATAAAGCATAGGATAAAACAACATAAATACAATTTAATAAAGCATAGGATAAAACAATATAAATACAATTTAATAAAGCAGAGGATAAAACAACATAAATACAATTTAATAAAGCATAGGATAAAACAATATAAATACAATTTAATAAAGCAGAGGATAAAACAACATAAATACAATTTAATAAAGCATAGGATAAAACAACATAAATACAATTTAATAAAGCATAGGTTAAAACAACATAAATACAATTTAATAAAGCATAGGTTAAAACAACATAAATACAATTTAATAAAGCATAGGATAAAACAACATAAATACAATTTAATAAAGCATACAATAAAACAACATAAATACAATTTAATAAAGCATAGGATAAAACAACATAAATAAAATTTAATAAAGCATAGGATAAAACAACATAAATAAAATTTAATATAGCATAGGATAAAACAACATAAATACAATATAATAAAGCATAGGATAAAACAACATAAATAAAATTTAATAAAGCATAGGTTAAAACAGCATAAATACAGTTTAATAAAGCATAGGATAAAACAACATAAATCAAATTTAATAAAGCATAGGATAAAACAACATAAATCAAATTTAATAAAGCATAGGATAAAACAAAATAAATACTATTTAATAAAGCATAGGATAAAACAACATAAATACAATTTAATAAAGCATAGGATAAAACAACATAAATACAATTTAATAAAGCATAGGATAAAACAACATAAATACAATTTAATAAAGCATAGGATAAAACCACATAAATACAATTTAATAAAGCACAGGATAAAACAACATAAATACAATTTAATAAAGCATAGGATAAAACAACATAAATACAATTTAATAAAGCATAGGATAAAACAACATTAATACAATTTAATAAAGCATAGGATAAAACAACATAAATACAATTTAATAAAGCATACATTAAAACAACATAAATACAATTAAATAAAGCATAGGATAAAACAATATAAATACAATTTAATAAAGCATAGGTTAAAACAACATAAATACAATTTAATAAAGCATAGGATAAAACAACATAAATACAATTTAAGAAAGCATAGGTTAAAACAACATAAATACAATTTAATAAAGCATAGGATAAAACAACATAAATACAATTTAATAAAGCATAGGCTAAAACTACATAAATACAATTTAATAAAGCATAGGATAAAACAAATTAAATACAATTTAATAAAGCATAGGATAAAACAACATAAATTCAATTTAATAAAGCATAGGTTAAAATAACATAAATACAATTTAATAAAGCATAGGATAAAACAACATAAATACAATTTAATAAAGCATAAGATAAAACAACATGAATACAATTTAATAAAGCATAGGTTAAAACAACATAAATACAATTTAATAAAGCATAGGATAAAACAACATAAATACAATTTAATAAAGCATAGGATAAAACAACATAAATACAATTTAATAAAGCATAGGTTAAAACAGCATAAATACAATTTAATAAAGCTTAGGTTAAAACAACATAAATACAATTTAATAAAGCATAGGATAAAACAACATAAATACAATTTAATAAAGCATAGGATAAAACAACATAAATACAATTTAATAAAGCACAGGATAAAACAACATAAATACAATTAAATAAAGCATAAGATAAAACAACATAAATACAATTTAATAAAGCCTACAATAAAACAACATAAATACAATTTAATAAAGCATAGGATGAAACAACATAAATACAATTTAATAAAGCATAGGTTAAAACAACATAAATACAATTTAATAAAGCATAGGATAAAACAACATAAATACAATTTAATAAAGCATAGGTTAAAACAACATAAATACAATTTAATAAAGCCTACAATAAAACAACATAAATACAATTTAATAAAGCTTAGGAAAAAACAACATAAATACAATTCAATAAAGCATAGGATAAAACAACATAAATACAATTTAATAAAGCATAGGAAAAAACAACATAAATACAATTTAATAAAGCATACGTTAAAACAACATAAATACAATTTAATAAAGCATAGGATAAAACAACATAAATACAATTTAATAAAGCATACGTTAAAACAACATAAATACAATTAAATAAAGCATAGGATAAATCAACATAAATACAATTTAATAAAGCATAGGTTAAAACAACATAAATACAATTTAATAAAGCATAGGATAAAACAACATAAATTCAATTTAATAAAGCATAGGATAAAACAACATAAATACAATTTAATAAAGCATAGGATAAAACAATATAAATACAATTTAATAAAGCAGAGGATAAAACAACATAAATACAATTTAATAAAGCATAGGATAAAACAATATAAATACAATTTAATAAAGCAGAGGATAAAACAACATAAATACAATTTAATAAAGCATAGGATAAAACAACATAAATACAATTTAATAAAGCATAGGATAAAACAACATAAATACAATTTAATAAAGCATAGGATAAAACAACATAAATAAAATTTAATAAAGCATAGGTTAAAACAACATAAATACAATTTAATAAAGCATAGGATAAAACAACATAAATAAAATTTAATAAAGCATAGGTTAAAACAACATAAATACAATTTAATAAAGCATAGGACAAAACAACATAAATACAATTTAATAAAGCATAGGATAAAACAACATAAATACAATTTAATGAAACATAGGATAAACAACATAAATACAATTTAATAAAGCATAGGATAAAACAACATAAATTCAATTTAATAAAGCATAGGATAAAACAACATAAATACAATTTAATAAAGCATAGGATAAAACAATATAAATACAATTTAATAAAGCAGAGGATAAAACAACATAAATACAATTTAATAAAGCATAGGATAAAACAACATAAATACAATTTAATAAAGCATAGGTTAAAACAACATAAATACAATTTAATAAAGCCTACAATAAAACAACATAAATACAATTTAATAAAGCATAGGAAAAAACAACATAAATACAATTTAATAAAGCCTACAATAAAACAACATAAATACAATTTAATAAAGCTTAGGAAAAAACAACATAAATACAATTCAATAAAGCATAGGATAAAACAACATAAATACAATTTAATAAAGCATAGGAAAAAACAACATAAATACAATTTAATAAAGCATACGTTAAAACAACATAAATACAATTTAATAAAGCATAGGATAAAACAACATAAATACAATTTAATAAAGCATACGTTAAAACAACATAAATACAATTAAATAAAGCATAGGATAAATCAACATAAATACAATTTAAGAAAGCATAGGTTAAAACAACATAAATACAATTTAATAAAGCATAGGATAAAACAACATAAATACAATTTAATAAAGCATAGGATAAAACAAATTAAATACAATTTAATAAAGCATAGGATAAAACAACATAAATTCAATTTAATAAAGCATAGGTTAAAATAACATAAATACAATTTAATAAAGCATAGGATAAAACAACATAAATACAATTTAATAAAGCATAAGATAAAACAACATGAATACAATTTAATAAAGCATAGGTTAAAACAACATAAATACAATTTAATAAAGCATAGGATAAAACAACATAAATACAATTTAATAAAGCATAGGATAAAACAACATAAATACAATTTAATAAAGCATAGGTTAAAACAGCATAAATACAATTTAATAAAGCTTAGGTTAAAACAACATAAATACAATTTAATAAAGCATAGGATAAAACAACATAAATACAATTTAATAAAGCATAGGATAAAACAACATAAATACAATTTAATAAAGCACAGGATAAAACAACATAAATACAATTAAATAAAGCATAAGATAAAACAACATAAATACAATTTAATAAAGCCTACAATAAAACAACATAAATACAATTTAATAAAGCATAGGATGAAACAACATAAATACAATTTAATAAAGCATAGGTTAAAACAACATAAATACAATTTAATAAAGCATAGGATAAAACAACATAAATACAATTTAATAAAGCATAGGTTAAAACAACATAAATACAATTTAATAAAGCCTACAATAAAACAACATAAATACAATTTAATAAAGCTTAGGAAAAAACAACATAAATACAATTCAATAAAGCATAGGATAAAACAACATAAATACAATTTAATAAAGCATAGGAAAAAACAACATAAATACAATTTAATAAAGCATACGTTAAAACAACATAAATACAATTTAATAAAGCATAGGATAAAACAACATAAATACAATTTAATAAAGCATACGTTAAAACAACATAAATACAATTAAATAAAGCATAGGATAAATCAACATAAATACAATTTAATAAAGCATAGGTTAAAACAACATAAATACAATTTAATAAAGCATAGGATAAAACAACATAAATTCAATTTAATAAAGCATAGGATAAAACAACATAAATACAATTTAATAAAGCATAGGATAAAACAATATAAATACAATTTAATAAAGCAGAGGATAAAACAACATAAATACAATTTAATAAAGCATAGGATAAAACAATATAAATACAATTTAATAAAGCAGAGGATAAAACAACATAAATACAATTTAATAAAGCATAGGATAAAACAACATAAATACAATTTAATAAAGCATAGGATAAAACAACATAAATACAATTTAATAAAGCATAGGATAAAACAACATAAATAAAATTTAATAAAGCATAGGTTAAAACAACATAAATACAATTTAATAAAGCATAGGATAAAACAACATAAATAAAATTTAATAAAGCATAGGTTAAAACAACATAAATACAATTTAATAAAGCATAGGACAAAACAACATAAATACAATTTAATAAAGCATAGGATAAAACAACATAAATACAATTTAATGAAACATAGGATAAACAACATAAATACAATTTAATAAAGCATAGGATAAAACAACATAAATTCAATTTAATAAAGCATAGGATAAAACAACATAAATACAATTTAATAAAGCATAGGATAAAACAATATAAATACAATTTAATAAAGCAGAGGATAAAACAACATAAATACAATTTAATAAAGCATAGGATAAAACAACATAAATACAATTTAATAAAGCATAGGTTAAAACAACATAAATACAATTTAATAAAGCCTACAATAAAACAACATAAATACAATTTAATAAAGCATAGGAAAAAACAACATAAATACAATTTAATAAAGCCTACAATAAAACAACATAAATACAATTTAATAAAGCTTAGGAAAAAACAACATAAATACAATTCAATAAAGCATAGGATAAAACAACATAAATACAATTTAATAAAGCATAGGAAAAAACAACATAAATACAATTTAATAAAGCATACGTTAAAACAACATAAATACAATTTAATAAAGCATAGGATAAAACAACATAAATACAATTTAATAAAGCATACGTTAAAACAACATAAATACAATTAAATAAAGCATAGGATAAATCAACATAAATACAATTTAATAAAGCATAGGTTAAAACAACATAAATACAATTTAATAAAGCATAGGATAAAACAACATAAATTCAATTTAATAAAGCATAGGATAAAACAACATAAATACA
Source organism: Phyllobates terribilis (assembly GCF_046119375.1). NCBI lineage: Eukaryota > Metazoa > Chordata > Amphibia > Anura > Dendrobatidae > Phyllobates > Phyllobates terribilis. The sequence goes on along the minus strand of NW_027362939.1, from coordinate 58,296 downwards.
ATTTAATAAAGCATAGGATAAAACAATATAAATACAATTTAATAAAGCAGAGGATAAAACAACATAAATACAATTTAATAAAGCAGAGGATAAAACAACATAAATACAATTTAATAAAGCATAGGATAAAACAATATAAATACAATTTAATAAAGCAGAGGATAAAACAACATAAATACAATTTAATAAAGCATAGGATAAAACAACATAAATACAATTTAATAAAGCATAGGTTAAAACAACATAAATACAATTTAATAAAGCATAGGTTAAAACAACATAAATACAATTTAATAAAGCATAGGATAAAACAACATAAATACAATTTAATAAAGCATACAATAAAACAACATAAATACAATTTAATAAAGCATAGGATAAAACAACATAAATAAAATTTAATAAAGCATAGGATAAAACAACATAAATAAAATTTAATATAGCATAGGATAAAACAACATAAATACAATATAATAAAGCATAGGATAAAACAACATAAATAAAATTTAATAAAGCATAGGTTAAAACAGCATAAATACAGTTTAATAAAGCATAGGATAAAACAACATAAATCAAATTTAATAAAGCATAGGATAAAACAACATAAATCAAATTTAATAAAGCATAGGATAAAACAAAATAAATACTATTTAATAAAGCATAGGATAAAACAACATAAATACAATTTAATAAAGCATAGGATAAAACAACATAAATACAATTTAATAAAGCATAGGATAAAACAACATAAATACAATTTAATAAAGCATAGGATAAAACCACATAAATACAATTTAATAAAGCACAGGATAAAACAACATAAATACAATTTAATAAAGCATAGGATAAAACAACATAAATACAATTTAATAAAGCATAGGATAAAACAACATAAATACAATTTAATAAAGCATAGGATAAAACAACATAAATACAATTTAATAAAGCATACATTAAAACAACATAAATACAATTAAATAAAGCATAGGATAAAACAATATAAATACAATTTAATAAAGCATAGGTTAAAACAACATAAATACAATTTAATAAAGCATAGGATAAAACAACATAAATACAATTTAAGAAAGCATAGGTTAAAACAACATAAATACAATTTAATAAAGCATAGGATAAAACAACATAAATACAATTTAATAAAGCATAGGCTAAAACTACATAAATACAATTTAATAAAGCATAGGATAAAACAAATTAAATACAATTTAATAAAGCATAGGATAAAACAACATAAATTCAATTTAATAAAGCATAGGTTAAAATAACATAAATACAATTTAATAAAGCATAGGATAAAACAACATAAATACAATTTAATAAAGCATAAGATAAAACAACATGAATACAATTTAATAAAGCATAGGTTAAAACAACATAAATACAATTTAATAAAGCATAGGATAAAACAACATAAATACAATTTAATAAAGCATAGGATAAAACAACATAAATACAATTTAATAAAGCATAGGTTAAAACAGCATAAATACAATTTAATAAAGCTTAGGTTAAAACAACATAAATACAATTTAATAAAGCATAGGATAAAACAACATAAATACAATTTAATAAAGCATAGGATAAAACAACATAAATACAATTTAATAAAGCACAGGATAAAACAACATAAATACAATTAAATAAAGCATAAGATAAAACAACATAAATACAATTTAATAAAGCCTACAATAAAACAACATAAATACAATTTAATAAAGCATAGGATGAAACAACATAAATACAATTTAATAAAGCATAGGTTAAAACAACATAAATACAATTTAATAAAGCATAGGATAAAACAACAAAAATTCAATTTAATAAAGCATAGGATAAAACAACATAAATACAATTTAATAAAGCATAGGATAAAACAATATAAATACAATTTAATAAAGCAGAGGATAAAACAACATAAATACAATTTAATAAAGCATAGGATAAAACAATATAAATACAATTTAATAAAGCAGAGGATAAAACAACATAAATACAATTTAATAAAGCATAGGATAAAACAACATAAATACAATTTAATAAAGCATAGGTTAAAACAACATAAATACAATTTAATAAAGCATAGGTTAAAACAACATAAATACAATTTAATAAAGCATAGGATAAAACAACATAAATACAATTTAATAAAGCATACAATAAAACAAAATAAATACAATTTAATAAAGCATAGGATAAAACAACATAAATAAAATTTAATAAAGCATAGGATAAAACAACATAAATAAAATTTAATATAGCATAGGATAAAACAACATAAATACAATATAATAAAGCATAGGATAAAACAACATAAGTAAAATTTAATAAAGCATAGGTTAAAACAGCATAAATACAGTTTAATAAAGCATAGGATAAAACAACATAAATCAAATTTAATAAAGCATAGGATAAAACAACATAAATCAAATTTAATAAAGCATAGGATAAAACAAAATAAATACTATTTAATAAAGCATAGGATAAAACAACATAAATACAATTTAATAAAGCATAGGATAAAACAACATAAATACAATTTAATAAAGCATAGGATAAAACAACATAAATACAATTTAATAAAGCATAGGATAAAACCACATAAATACAATTTAATAAAGCACAGGATAAAACAACATAAATACAATTTAATAAAGCATAGGATAAAACAACATAAATACAATTTAATAAAGCATAGGATAAAACAACATAAATACAATTTAATAAAGCATAGGATAAAACAACATAAATACAATTTAATAAAGCATACATTAAAACAACATAAATACAATTAAATAAAGCATAGGATAAAACAATATAAATACAATTTAATAAAGCATAGGTTAAAACAACATAAATACAATTTAATAAAGCATAGGATAAAACAACATAAATACAATTTAAGAAAGCATAGGTTAAAACAACATAAATACAATTTAATAAAGCATAGGATAAAACAACATAAATACAATTTAATAAAGCATAGGCTAAAACTACATAAATACAATTTAATAAAGCATAGGATAAAACAAATTAAATACAATTTAATAAAGCATAGGATAAAACAACATAAATTCAATTTAATAAAGCATAGGTTAAAATAACATAAATACAATTTAATAAAGCATAGGATAAAACAACATAAATACAATTTAATAAAGCATAAGATAAAACAACATGAATACAATTTAATAAAGCATAGGTTAAAACAACATAAATACAATTTAATAAAGCATAGGATAAAACAACATAAATACAATTTAATAAAGCATAGGATAAAACAACATAAATACAATTTAATAAAACATAGGTTAAAACAGCATAAATACAGTTTAATAAAGCATAGGATAAAACAACATGAATACAATTTAATAAAGCATAGGATAAAACAACATAAATCAAATTTAATAAAGCATAGGATAAAACAACATAAATACTTTTTAATAAAGCATAGGATAAAACAACATAAATAAAATTTAATAAAGCATAGGATAAAACAACATAAATAAAATTTAATAAAGCATAGGATAAAACAACATAAATACAATTTAATAAAGCATAGGTTAAAACAGCATAAATACAGTTTAATAAAGCATAGGATAAAACAACATAAATACAATTTAATAAAGCATAGGATAAAACAACATAAATACAATTTAATAAAGCATAGGATAAAACAACATAAATAAAATTTAATAAAGCATAGGATAAAACAACATAAATAAAATTTAATAAAGCATAGGATAAAACAACATAAATACAATTTAATAAACATAGGTTAAAACAGCATAAATACAGTTTAATAAAGCATAGGATAAAACAACATAAATCAAATTTAATAAAGCATAGGATAAAACAACATAAATCAAATTTAATAAAGCATAGGATAAAACAACATAAATACTATTTAATAAAGCATAGGATAAAACAACATAAATACAATTTAATAAAGCATAGGATAAAACAACATAAATACAATTAAATAAAGCATAGGATAAAACAATGTAAATACAATTTAATAAAGCATAGGTTAAAACAACATAAATACAATTTAATAAAGCATACGTTAAAACAACATAAATACAATTAAATAAAGCATAAGATAAAACAACATAAATACAATTTAATAAAGCATAGGCTAAAACAACATAAATACAATTTAATAAAGCATAGGATGAAACAACATAAATACAATTTAATAAAGCATACGTTAAAACAACATAAATACAATTAAATAAAGCATAAGATAAAACAACATAAATACAATTTAATAAAGCCTACAATAAAACAACATAAATACAATTTAATAAAGCATAGGATGAAACAACATAAATACAATTTAATAAAGCATAGGTTAAAACAACATAAATACAATTTAATAAAGCATAGGATAAAACAACAAAAATTCAATTTAATAAAGCATAGGATAAAACAACATAAATACAATTTAATAAAGCATAGGATAAAACAATATAAATACAATTTAATAAAGCAGAGGATAAAACAACATAAATACAATTTAATAAAGCATAGGATAAAACAATATAAATACAATTTAATAAAGCAGAGGATAAAACAACATAAATACAATTTAATAAAGCATAGGATAAAACAACATAAATACAATTTAATAAAGCATAGGTTAAAACAACAAAAATACAATTTAATAAAGCATAGGTTAAAACAACATAAATACAATTTAATAAAGCATAGGATAAAACAACATAAATACAATTTAATAAAGCATACAATAAAACAAAATAAATACAATTTAATAAAGCATAGGATAAAACAACATAAATAAAATTTAATAAAGCATAGGATAAAACAACATAAATAAAATTTAATATAGCATAGGATAAAACAACATAAATACAATATAATAAAGCATAGGATAAAACAACATAAATAAAATTTAATAAAGCATAGGTTAAAACAGCATAAATACAGTTTAATAAAGCATAGGATAAAACAACATAAATCAAATTTAATAAAGCATAGGATAAAACAACATAAATCAAATTTAATAAAGCATAGGATAAAACAAAATAAATACTATTTAATAAAGCATAGGATAAAACAACATAAATACAATTTAATAAAGCATAGGATAAAACAACATAAATACAATTTAATAAAGCATAGGATAAAACAACATAAATACAATTTAATAAAGCATAGGATAAAACCACATAAATACAATTTAATAAAGCACAGGATAAAACAACATAAATACAATTTAATAAAGCATAGGATAAAACAACATAAATACAATTTAATAAAGCATAGGATAAAACAACATAAATACAATTTAATAAAGCATAGGATAAAACAACATAAATACAATTTAATAAAGCATACATTAAAACAACATAAATACAATTAAATAAAGCATAGGATAAAACAACATAAATACTATTTAATAAAGCATAGGATAAAACAACATAAATACAATTTAATAAAGCATAGGATAAAACAACATAAATACAATTAAATAAAGCATAGGATAAAACAATGTAAATACAATTTAATAAAGCATAGGTTAAAACAACATAAATACAATTTAATAAAGCATACGTTAAAACAACATAAATACAATTAAATAAAGCATAAGATAAAACAACATAAATACAATTTAATAAAGCATAGGCTAAAACAACATAAATACAATTTAATAAAGCATAGGATGAAACAACATAAATACAATTTAATAAAGCATACGTTAAAACAACATAAATACAATTAAATAAAGCATAAGATAAAACAACATAAATACAATTTAATAAAGCCTACAATAAAACAACATAAATACAATTTAATAAAGCATAGGATGAAACAACATAAATACAATTTAATAAAGCATAGGTTAAAACAACATAAATACAATTTAATAAAGCATAGGATAAAACAACAAAAATTCAATTTAATAAAGCATAGGATAAAACAACATAAATACAATTTAATAAAGCATAGGATAAAACAATATAAATACAATTTAATAAAGCAGAGGATAAAACAACATAAATACAATTTAATAAAGCATAGGATAAAACAATATAAATACAATTTAATAAAGCAGAGGATAAAACAACATAAATACAATTTAATAAAGCATAGGATAAAACAACATAAATACAATTTAATAAAGCATAGGTTAAAACAACAAAAATACAATTTAATAAAGCATAGGTTAAAACAACATAAATACAATTTAATAAAGCATAGGATAAAACAACATAAATACAATTTAATAAAGCATACAATAAAACAAAATAAATACAATTTAATAAAGCATAGGATAAAACAACATAAATAAAATTTAATAAAGCATAGGATAAAACAACATAAATAAAATTTAATATAGCATAGGATAAAACAACATAAATACAATATAATAAAGCATAGGATAAAACAACATAAATAAAATTTAATAAAGCATAGGTTAAAACAGCATAAATACAGTTTAATAAAGCATAGGATAAAACAACATAAATACAATTTAATAAAGCATAGGATAAAACAACATAAATACAATTTAATAAAGCATAGGTTAAAACAGCATAAATACAGTTTAATAAAGCATAGGATAAAACAACATAAATACAATTTAATAAAGCATAGGATAAAACAACATAAATCAAATTTAATAAAGCATAGGATAAAACAACATAAATACTTTTTAATAAAGCATAGGATAAAACAACATAAATAAAATTTAATAAAGCATAGGATAAAACAACATAAATAAAATTTAATAAAGCATAGGATAAAACAACATAAATACAATTTAATAAAGCATAGGTTAAAACAGCATAAATACAGTTTAATAAAGCATAGGATAAAACAACATAAATACAATTTAATAAAGCATAGGATAAAACAACATAAATACAATTTAATAAAGCATAGGATAAAACAACATAAATAAAATTTAATAAAGCATAGGATAAAACAACATAAATAAAATTTAATAAAGCATAGGATAAAACAACATAAATACAATTTAATAAACATAGGTTAAAACAGCATAAATACAGTTTAATAAAGCATAGGATAAAACAACATAAATCAAATTTAATAAAGCATAGGATAAAACAACATAAATCAAATTTAATAAAGCATAGGATAAAACAACATAAATACTATTTAATAAAGCATAGGATAAAACAACATAAATACAATTTAATAAAGCATAGGATAAAACAACATAAATACAATTAAATAAAGCATAGGATAAAACAATGTAAATACAATTTAATAAAGCATAGGTTAAAACAACATAAATACAATTTAATAAAGCATACGTTAAAACAACATAAATACAATTAAATAAAGCATAAGATAAAACAACATAAATACAATTTAATAAAGCATAGGCTAAAACAACATAAATACAATTTAATAAAGCATAGGATGAAACAACATAAATACAATTTAATAAAGCATACGTTAAAACAACATAAATACAATTAAATAAAGCATAAGATAAAACAACATAAATACAATTTAATAAAGCCTACAATAAAACAACATAAATACAATTTAATAAAGCATAGGATGAAACAACATAAATACAATTTAATAAAGCATAGGTTAAAACAACATAAATACAATTTAATAAAGCATAGGATAAAACAACAAAAATTCAATTTAATAAAGCATAGGATAAAACAACATAAATACAATTTAATAAAGCATAGGATAAAACAATATAAATACAATTTAATAAAGCAGAGGATAAAACAACATAAATACAATTTAATAAAGCATAGGTTAAAACAACATAAATACAATTTAATAAAGCATAGGATAAAACAACATAAATACAATTTAATAAAGCATACAATAAAACAAAATAAATACAATTTAATAAAGCATAGGATAAAACAACATAAATAAAATTTAATAAAGCATAGGATAAAACAACATAAATAAAATTTAATATAGCATAGGATAAAACAACATAAATACAATTTAATAAAGCATAGGATAAAACCACATAAATACAATTTAATAAAGCACAGGATAAAACAACATAAATACAATTTAATAAAGCATAGGATAAAACAACATAAATACAATTTAATAAAGCATAGGATAAAACAACATAAATACAATTTAATAAAGCATAGGATAAAACCACATAAATACAATTTAATAAAGCACAGGATAAAACAACATAAATACAATTTAATAAAGCATAGGATAAAACAACATAAATAAAATTTAATAAAGCATAGGATAAAACAACATAAATACAATTTAATAAAGCATAGGATAAAACAACATAAATACAATTAAATAAAGCATAGGATAAAACAATGTAAATACAATTTAATAAAGCATAGGTTAAAACAACATAAATACAATTTAATAAAACATACGTTAAAACAACATAAATACAATTAAATAAAGCATAAGATAAAACAACATAAATACAATTTAATAAAGCATAGGCTAAAACAACATAAATACAATTTAATAAAGCATAGGATGAAACAACATAAATACAATTTAATAAAGCATACGTTAAAACAACATAAATACAATTAAATAAAGCATAAGATAAAACAACATAAATACAATTTAATAAAGCCTACAATAAAACAACATAAATACAATTTAATAAAGCATAGGTTAAAACAGCATAAATACAGTTTAATAAAGCATAGGATAAAACAACATAAATCAAATTTAATAAAGCATAGGATAAAACAACATAAATCAAATTTAATAAAGCATAGGATAAAACAAAATAAATACTATTTAATAAAGCATAGGATAAAACAACATAAATACAATTTAATAAAGCATAGGATAAAACAACATAAATACAATTTAATAAAGCATAGGATAAAACAACATAAATACAATTTAATAAAGCATAGGATAAAACCACATAAATACAATTTAATAAAGCACAGGATAAAACAACATAAATACAATTTAATAAAGCATAGGATAAAACAACATAAATACAATTTAATAAAGCATAGGATAAAACAACATAAATACAATTTAATAAAGCATAGGATAAAACAACATAAATACAATTTAATAAAGCATACATTAAAACAACATAAATACAATTAAATAAAGCATAGGATAAAACAATATAAATACATTTTAATAAAGCATAGGTTAAAACAACATAAATACAATTTAATAAAGCATAGGCTAAAACTACATAAATACAATTTAATAAAGCATAGGATAAAACAAATTAAATACAATTTAATAAAGCATAGGATAAAACAACATAAATTCAATTTAATAAAGCATAGGTTAAAATAACATAAATACAATTTAATAAAGCATAGGATAAAACAACATAAATACAATTTAATAAAGCATAAGATAAAACAACATGAATACAATTTAATAAAGCATAGGTTAAAACAACATAAATACAATTTAATAAAGCATAGGATAAAACAACATAAATACATTTTAATAAAGCATAGGATAAAACAACATAAATACAATTTAATAAAGCATAGGTTAAAACAGCATAAATACAGTTTAATAAAGCATAGGATAAAACAACATAAATACAATTTAATAAAGCATAGGATAAAACAACATAAATCAAATTTAATAAAGCATAGGATAAAACAACATAAATACTTTTTAATAAAGCATAGGATAAAACAACATAAATAAAATTTAATAAAGCATAGGATAAAACAACATAAATAAAATTTAATAAAGCATAGGATAAAACAACATAAATCAAATTTAATAAAGCATAGGATAAAACAACATAAATACTATTTAATAAAGCATAGGATAAAACAACATAAATACAATTTAATAAAGCATAGGATAAAACAACATAAATACAATTAAATAAAGCATAGGATAAAACAATGTAAATACAATTTAATAAAGCATAGGTTAAAACAACATAAATACAATTTAATAAAGCATACGTTAAAACAACATAAATACAATTAAATAAAGCATAAGATAAAACAACATAAATACAATTTAATAAAGCATAGGCTAAAACAACATAAATACAATTTAATAAAGCATAGGATGAAACAACATAAATACAATTTAATAAAGCATACGTTAAAACAACATAAATACAATTAAATAAAGCATAAGATAAAACAACATAAATACAATTTAATAAAGCCTACAATAAAACAACATAAATACAATTTAATAAAGCATAGGATGAAACAACATAAATACAATTTAATAAAGCATAGGTTAAAACAACATAAATACAATTTAATAAAGCATAGGATAAAACAACAAAAATTCAATTTAATAAAGCATAGGATAAAACAACATAAATACAATTTAATAAAGCATAGGATAAAACAATATAAATACAATTTAATAAAGCAGAGGATAAAACAACATAAATACAATTTAATAAAGCATAGGTTAAAACAACATAAATACAATTTAATAAAGCATAGGATAAAACAACATAAATACAATTTAATAAAGCATACAATAAAACAAAATAAATACAATTTAATAAAGCATAGGATAAAACAACATAAATAAAATTTAATATAGCATAGGATAAAACAACATAAATACAATATAATAAAGCATAGGATAAAACAACATAAATAAAATTTAATAAAGCATAGGTTAAAACAGCATAAATACAGTTTAATAAAGCATAGGATAAAACAACATAAATCAAATTTAATAAAGCATAGGATAAAACAAAATAAATACTATTTAATAAAGCATAGGATAAAACAACATAAATACAATTTAATAAAGCATAGGATAAAACAACATAAATACAATTTAATAAAGCATAGGATAAAACAACATAAATACAATTTAATAAAGCATAGGATAAAACCACATAAATACAATTTAATAAAGCACAGGATAAAACAACATAAATACAATTCAATAAAGCATAGGATAAAACAACATAAATACAATTTAATAAAGCATAGGATAAAACAACATAAATACAATTTAATAAAGCATAGGATAAAACCACATAAATACAATTTAATAAAGCACAGGATAAAACAACATAAATACAATTTAATAAAGCATAGGATAAAACAACATAAATAAAATTTAATATAGCATAGGATAAAACAACATAAATACAATATAATAAAGCATAGGATAAAACAACATAAATAAAATTTAATAAAGCATAGGTTAAAACAGCATAAATACAGTTTAATAAAGCATAGGCTAAAACAACATAAATACAATTTAATAAAGCATAGGATGAAACAACATAAATACAATTTAATAAAGCATACGTTAAAACAACATAAATACAATTAAATAAAGCATAAGATAAAACAACATAAATACAATTTAATAAAGCCTACAATAAAACAACATAAATACAATTTAATAAAGCATAGGTTAAAACAGCATAAATACAGTTTAATAAAGCATAGGATAAAACAACATAAATCAAATTTAATAAAGCATAGGATAAAACAACATAAATCAAATTTAATAAAGCATAGGATAAAACAAAATAAATACTATTTAATAAAGCATAGGATAAAACAACATAAATACAATTTAATAAAGCATAGGATAAAACAACATAAATACAATTTAATAAAGCATAGGATAAAACAACATAAATACAATTTAATAAAGCATAGGCTAAAACTACATAAATACAATTTAATAAAGCATAGGATAAAACAAATTAAATACAATTTAATAAAGCATAGGATAAAACAACATAAATTCAATTTAATAAAGCATAGGTTAAAATAACATAAATACAATTTAATAAAGCATAGGATAAAACAACATAAATACAATTTAATAAAGCATAAGATAAAACAACATGAATACAATTTAATAAAGCATAGGTTAAAACAACATAAATACAATTTAATAAAGCATAGGATAAAACAACATAAATACAATTTAATAAAGCATAGGATAAAACAACATAAATACAATTTAATAAAGCATAGGTTAAAACAGCATAAATACAGTTTAATAAAGCATAGGATAAAACAACATAAATACAATTTAATAAAGCATAGGATAAAACAACATAAATCAAATTTAATAAAGCATAGGATAAAACAACATAAATACTTTTTAATAAAGCATAGGATAAAACAACATAAATAAAATTTAATAAAGCATAGGATAAAACAACATAAATAAAATTTAATAAAGCATAGGATAAAACAACATAAATACAATTTAATAAAGCATAGGTTAAAACAGCATAAATACAGTTTAATAAAGCATAGGATAAAACAACATAAATACAATTTAATAAAGCATAGGATAAAACAACATAAATACAATTTAATAAAGCATAGGATAAAACAACATAAATAAAATTTAATAAAGCATAGGATAAAACAACATAAATAAAATTTAATAAAGCATAGGATAAAACAACATAAATACAATTTAATAAAGCATAGGATAAAACAACATAAATACAATTTAATAAAGCATACGTTAAAACAACATAAATACAATTAAATAAAGCATAAGATAAAACAACATAAATACAATTTAATAAAGCATAGGTTAAAACAACATAAATACAATTTAATAAAGCATATGATAAAACAACATAAATACAATTTAATAAAGCATAAGTTAAAACAACATAAATACAATTTAAAAAGGAAAAGGATAAAACAACATAAATACAATTTAATAAAGCATAGGATAAAACAACATAAATACAATTTAATAAAGCATACGTTAAAACAACATAAATACAATTAAATAAAGTATAGGATAAATCAACATAAATACAATTTAATAAATCATAGGTTAAAACAACATAAATACAATTTAATAAAGCGTAGGATAAAACAACATAAATTCAATTTAATAAAGCATAGGATAAAACAACATAAATACAATTTAATAAAGCATAGGATAAAACAACATAAATACAATTTAATAAAGCATAGGTTAAAACAACATAAATACAATTTAATAAAGCCTACAATAAAACAACATAAATACAATTTAATAAAGCATAGGAAAAAACAACATAAATACAATTTAATAAAGCCTACAATAAAACAACATAAATACAATTTAATAAAGCTTAGGAAAAAACAACATAAATACAATTCAATAAAGCATAGGATAAAACAACATAAATACAATTTAATAAAGCATAGGAAAAAACAACATAAATACAATTTAATAAAGCATACGTTAAAACAACATAAATACAATTTAATAAAGCATAGGATAAAACAACATAAATACAATTTAATAAAGCATACGTTAAAACAACATAAATACAATTAAATAAAGCATAGGATAAATCAACATAAATACAATTTAATAAAGCATAGGTTAAAACAACATAAATACAATTTAATAAAGCATAGGATAAAACAACATAAATTCAATTTAATAAAGCATAGGATAAAACAACATAAATACAATTTAATAAAGCATAGGATAAAACAATATAAATACAATTTAATAAAGCAGAGGATAAAACAACATAAACACAATTTAATAAAGCATAGGATAAAACAACATAAATACAATTTAATAAAGCATAGGTTAAAACAACATAAATACAATTTAATAAAGCATAGGTTAAAACAACATAAATACAATTTAATAAAGCATAGGATAAAACAACATAAATACAATTTAATAAAGCATACAATAAAACAACATAAATACAATTTAATAAAGCATAGGATAAAACAACATAAATACAATTTAATAAAGCATAGCTTAAAACAACATAAATGCAATTTAATAAAGCATAGGATAAAACAACATAAATACAATTTAATAAAGCATAGGATAAAACAACATAAATACAATTTAATAAAGCATAGCTTAAAACAACATAAATGCAATTTAATAAAGCATAGGATAAAACAACATAAATACAATTTAATAAAGCATAGGTTAAAACAACATAAATACAATTTAATAAAGCATAGGATAAAACAACATAAATACAATTTAATAAAGCATAGGATAAAACAACATAAATACAATTTAATAAAGCATAGGATAAAACAACATAAATACAATTTAATAAAGCATAGGATAAAACAACATAAATACAATTAAATAAAGCATAGGATAAAACAATGTAAATACAATTTAATAAAGCATAGGTTAAAACACCATAAATACAATGTAATAAAGCATACGTTAAAACAACATAAATACAATTAAATAAAGCATAAGATAAAACAACATAAATACAATTTAATAAAGCATAGGCTAAAACAACATAAATACAATTTAATAAAGCATAGGATGAAACAACATAAATACAATTTAATAAAGCATACGTTAAAACAACATAAATACAATTAAATAAAGCATAAGATAAAACAACATAAATACAATTTAATAAAGCCTACAATAAAACAACATAAATACAATTTAATAAAGCATAGGATGAAACAACATAAATACAATTTAATAAAGCATAGGTTAAAACAACATAAATACAATTTAATAAAGCATAGGATAAAATAACAAAAATTCAATTTAATAAAGCATAGGATAAAACAACATAAATACAATTTAATAAAGCATAGGATAAAACAATATAAATACAATTTAATAAAGCAGAGGATAAAACAACATAAATACAATTTAATAAAGCATAGGATAAAACAATATAAATACAATTTAATAAAGCAGAGGATAAAACAACATAAATACAATTTAATAAAGCATAGGATAAAACAACATAAATACAATTTAATAAAGCATAGGTTAAAACAACATAAATACAATTTAATAAAGCATAGGTTAAAACAACATAAATACAATTTAATAAAGCATAGGATAAAACAACATAAATACAATTTAATAAAGCATACAATAAAACAACATAAATACAATTTAATAAAGCATAGGATAAAACAACATAAATAAAATTTAATAAAGCATAGGATAAAACAACATAAATAAAATTTAATATAGCATAGGATAAAACAACATAAATACAATATAATAAAGCATAGGATAAAACAACATAAATAAAATTTAATAAAGCATAGGTTAAAACAGCATAAATACAGTTTAATAAAGCATAGGATAAAACAACATAAATCAAATTTAATAAAGCATAGGATAAAACAACATAAATACAATTTAATAAAGCATAGGATAAAACAAAATAAATACTATTTAATAAAGCATAGGATAAAACAACATAAATACAATTTAATAAAGCATAGGATAAAACAACATAAATACAATTTAATAAAGCATAGGATAAAACAACATAAATACAATTTAATAAAGCATAGGATAAAACCACATAAATACAATTTAATAAAGCACAGGATAAAACAACATAAATACAATTTAATAAAGCATAGGATAAAACAACATAAATACAATTTAATAAAGCATAGGATAAAACAACATAAATACAATTTAATAAAGCATAGGATAAAACAACATAAATACAATTTAATAAAGCATACATTAAAACAACATAAATACAATTAAATAAAGCATAGGATAAAACAATATAAATACAATTTAATAAAGCATAGGTTAAAACAACATAAATACAATTTAATAAAGCATAGGATAAAACAACATAAATACAATTTAAGAAAGCATAGGTTAAAACAACATAAATCAAATTTAATAAAGCATAGGATAAAACAACATAAATTCTTTTTAATAAAGCATAGGATAAAACAACATAAATACAATTTAATAAAGCATAGGTTAAAACAACATAAATACAATTTAATAAAGCATAGGATAAAACAACATAAATTCAATTTAATAAAGCATAGGATAAAACAACATAAATACAATTTAATAAAGCATAGGATAAAACAATATAAATACAATTTAATAAAGCAGAGGATAAAACAACATAAATACAATTTAATAAAGCATAGGATAAAACAACATAAATACAATTTAATAAAGCATAGGTTAAAACAACATAAATACAATTTAATAAAGCATAGGTTAAAACAACATAAATACAATTTAATAAAGCATAGGATAAAACAACATAAATACAATTTAATAAAGCATACAATAAAACAACATAAATACAATTTAATAAAGCATAGGATAAAACAACATAAATACAATTTAATAAAGCATAGCTTAAAACAACATAAATGCAATTTAATAAAGCATAGGATAAAACAACATAAATACAATTTAATAAAGCATAGGATAAAACAACATAAATACAATTTAATAAAGCATAGATTAAAACAACATAAATGCAATTTAATAAAGCATAGGATAAAACAACATAAATACAATTTAATAAAGCATAGGTTAAAACAACATAAATACAATTTAATAAAGCATAGGATAAAACAACATAAATACAATTTAATAAAGCATAGGATAAAACAACATAAATCAAATTTAATAAAGCATAGGATAAAACAACATAAATACTTTTTAATAAAGCATAGGATAAAACAACATAAATAAAATTTAATAAAGCATAGGATAAAACAACATAAATAAAATTTAATAAAGCATAGGATAAAACAACATAAATACAATTTAATAAAGCATAGGTTAAAACAGCATAAATACAGTTTAATAAAGCATAGGATAAAACAACATAAATACAATTTAATAAAGCATAGGATAAAACAACATAAATACAATTTAATAAAGCATAGGATAAAACAACATAAATAAAATTTAATAAAGCATAGGATAAAACAACATAAATAAAATTTAATAAAGCATAGGATAAAACAACATAAATACAATTTAATAAAGCATAGGATAAAACAACATAAATACAATTTAATAAAGCATACGTTAAAACAACATAAATACAATTAAATAAAGCATAAGATAAAACAACATAAATACAATTTAATAAAGCATAGGTTAAAACAACATAAATACAATTTAATAAAGCATATGATAAATCAACATAAATACAATTTAATAAAGCATAGGTTAAAACAACATAAATACAATTTAATAAAGCGTAGGATAAAACAACATAAATTCAATTTAATAAAGCATAGGATAAAACAACATAAATACAATTTAATAAAGCATAGGATAAAACAACATAAATACAATTTAATAAAGCATAGGTTAAAACAACATAAATACAATTTAATAAAGCCTACAATAAAACAACATAAATACAATTTAATAAAGCATAGGAAAAAACAACATAAATACAATTTAATAAAGCCTACAATAAAACAACATAAATACAATTTAATAAAGCTTAGGAAAAAACAACATAAATACAATTCAATAAAGCATAGGATAAAACAACATAAATACAATTTAATAAAGCATAGGAAAAAACAACATAAATACAATTTAATAAAGCATACGTTAAAACAACATAAATACAATTTAATAAAGCATAGGATAAAACAACATAAATACAATTTAATAAAGCATACGTTAAAACAACATAAATACAATTAAATAAAGCATAGGATAAATCAACATAAATACAATTTAATAAAGCATAGGTTAAAACAACATAAATACAATTTAATAAAGCATAGGATAAAACAACATAAATTCAATTTAATAAAGCATAGGATAAAACAACATAAATACAATTTAATAAAGCATAGGATAAAACAATATAAATACAATTTAATAAAGCAGAGGATAAAACAACATAAACACAATTTAATAAAGCATAGGATAAAACAACATAAATACAATTTAATAAAGCATAGGTTAAAACAACATAAATACAATTTAATAAAGCATAGGATAAAACAACATAAATACAATTTAATAAAGCATAGGATAAAACAACATAAATACAATTTAATAAAGCATACATTAAAACAACATAAATACAATTAAATAAAGCATAGGATAAAACAATATAAATACAATTTAATAAAGCATAGGTTAAAACAACATAAATACAATTTAATAAAGCATAGGATAAAACAACATAAATACAATTTAAGAAAGCATAGGTTAAAACAACATAAATCAAATTTAATAAAGCATAGGATAAAACAACATAAATACTTTTTAATAAAGCATAGGATAAAACAACATAAATACAATTTAATAAAGCATAGGTTAAAACAACATAAATACAATTTAATAAAGCATAGGATAAAACAACATAAATACAATTTAATAAAGCATAGGATAAAACAACATAAATCAAATTTAATAAAGCATAGGATAAAACAACATAAATACTTTTTAATAAAGCATAGGATAAAACAACATAAATAAAATTTAATAAAGCATAGGATAAAACAACATAAATAAAATTTAATAAAGCATAGGATAAAACAACATAAATACAATTTAATAAAGCATAGGTTAAAACAGCATAAATACAGTTTAATAAAGCATAGGATAAAACAACATAAATACAATTTAATAAAGCATAGGATAAAACAACATAAATACAATTTAATAAAGCATAGGATAAAACAACATAAATCAAATTTAATAAAGCATAGGATAAAACAACATAAATACTTTTTAATAAAGCATAGGATAAAACAACATAAATAAAATTTAATAAAGCATAGGATAAAACAACATAAATAAAATTTAATAAAGCATAGGATAAAACAACATAAATACAATTTAATAAAGCATAGGTTAAAACAGCATAAATACAGTTTAATAAAGCATAGGATAAAACAACATAAATACAATTTAATAAAGCATAGGATAAAACAACATAAATACAATTTAATAAAGCATAGGATAAAACAACATAAATAAAATTTAATAAAGCATAGGATAAAACAACATAAATAAAATTTAATAAAGCATAGGATAAAACAACATAAATACAATTTAATAAAGCATAGGATAAAACAACATAAATACAATTTAATAAAGCATACGTTAAAACAACATAAATACAATTAAATAAAGCATAAGATAAAACAACATAAATACAATTTAATAAAGCATAGGTTAAAACAACATAAATACAATTTAATAAAGCATATGATAAAACAACATAAATACAATTTAATAAAGCATAAGTTAAAACAACATAAATACAATTTAAAAAGGAAAAGGATAAAACAACATAAATACAATTTAATAAAGCATAGGATAAAACAACATAAATACAATTTAATAAAGCATACGTTAAAACAACATAAATACAATTAAATAAAGCATAGGATAAATCAACATAAATACAATTTAATAAAGCATAGGTTAAAACAACATAAATACAATTTAATAAAGCGTAGGATAAAACAACATAAATTCAATTTAATAAAGCATAGGATAAAACAACATAAATACAATTTAATAAAGCATAGGATAAAACAACATAAATACAATTTAATAAAGCATAGGTTAAAACAACATAAATACAATTTAATAAAGCCTACAATAAAACAACATAAATACAATTTAATAAAGCATAGGAAAAAACAACATAAATACAATTTAATAAAGCCTACAATAAAACAACATAAATACAATTTAATAAAGCTTAGGAAAAAACAACATAAATACAATTCAATAAAGCATAGGATAAAACAACATAAATACAATTTAATAAAGCATAGGAAAAAACAACATAAATACAATTTAATAAAGCATACGTTAAAACAACATAAATACAATTTAATAAAGCATAGGATAAAACAACATAAATACAATTTAATAAAGCATACGTTAAAACAACATAAATACAATTAAATAAAGCATAGGATAAATCAACATAAATACAATTTAATAAAGCATAGGTTAAAACAACATAAATACAATTTAATAAAGCATAGGATAAAACAACATAAATTCAATTTAATAAAGCATAGGATAAAACAACATAAATACAATTTAATAAAGCATAGGATAAAACAATATAAATACAATTTAATAAAGCAGAGGATAAAACAACATAAACACAATTTAATAAAGCATAGGATAAAACAACATAAATACAATTTAATAAAGCATAGGTTAAAACAACATAAATACAATTTAATAAAGCATAGGTTAAAACAACATAAATACAATTTAATAAAGCATAGGATAAAACAACATAAATACAATTTAATAAAGCATACAATAAAACAACATAAATACAATTTAATAAAGCATAGGATAAAACAACATAAATACAATTTAATAAAGCATAGCTTAAAACAACATAAATGCAATTTAATAAAGCATAGGATAAAACAACATAAATACAATTTAATAAAGCATAGGATAAAACAACATAAATACAATTTAATAAAGCATAGCTTAAAACAACATAAATGCAATTTAATAAAGCATAGGATAAAACAACATAAATACAATTTAATAAAGCATAGGTTAAAACAACATAAATACAATTTAATAAAGCATAGGATAAAACAACATAAATACAATTTAATAAAGCATAGGATAAAACAACATAAATACAATTTAATAAAGCATAGGATAAAACAACATAAATACAATTTAATAAAGCATAGGATAAAACAACATAAATACAATTAAATAAAGCATAGGATAAAACAATGTAAATACAATTTAATAAAGCATAGGATAAAACAATGTAAATACAATTTAATAAAGCATAGGCTAAAACAACATAAATACAATTTAATAAAGCATAGGATGAAACAACATAAATACAATTTAATAAAGCATACGTTAAAACAACATAAATACAATTAAATAAAGCATAAGATAAAACAACATAAATACAATTTAATAAAGCCTACAATAAAACAACATAAATACAATTTAATAAAGCATAGGATGAAACAACATAAATACAATTTAATAAAGCATAGGTTAAAACAACATAAATACAATTTAATAAAGCATAGGATAAAACAACAAAAATTCAATTTAATAAAGCATAGGATAAAACAACATAAATACAATTTAATAAAGCATAGGATAAAACAATATAAATACAATTTAATAAAGCAGAGGATAAAACAACATAAATACAATTTAATAAAGCATAGGATAAAACAATATAAATACAATTTAATAAAGCAGAGGATAAAACAACATAAATACAATTTAATAAAGCATAGGATAAAACAACATAAATACAATTTAATAAAGCATAGGTTAAAACAACATAAATACAATTTAATAAAGCATAGGTTAAAACAACATAAATACAATTTAATAAAGCATATGATAAAACAACATAAATACAATTTAATAAAGCATAAGTTAAAACAACATAAATACAATTTAAAAAGGAAAAGGATAAAACAACATAAATACAATTTAATAAAGCATAGGATAAAACAACATAAATACAATTTAATAAAGCATACGTTAAAACAACATAAATACAATTAAATAAAGTATAGGATAAATCAACATAAATACAATTTAATAAAGCATAGGTTAAAACAACATAAATACAATTTAATAAAGCGTAGGATAAAACAACATAAATTCAATTTAATAAAGCATAGGATAAAACAACATAAATACAATTTAATAAAGCATAGGATAAAACAACATAAATACAATTTAATAAAGCATAGGTTAAAACAACATAAATACAATTTAATAAAGCCTACAATAAAACAACATAAATACAATTTAATAAAGCATAGGAAAAAACAACATAAATACAATTTAATAAAGCCTACAATAAAACAACATAAATACAATTTAATAAAGCTTAGGAAAAAACAACATAAATACAATTCAATAAAGCATAGGATAAAACAACATAAATACAATTTAATAAAGCATAGGAAAAAACAACATAAATACAATTTAATAAAGCATACGTTAAAACAACATAAATACAATTTAATAAAGCATAGGATAAAACAACATAAATACAATTTAATAAAGCATACGTTAAAACAACATAAATACAATTAAATAAAGCATAGGATAAATCAACATAAATACAATTTAATAAAGCATAGGTTAAAACAACATAAATACAATTTAATAAAGCATAGGATAAAACAACATAAATTCAATTTAATAAAGCATAGGATAAAACAACATAAATACAATTTAATAAAGCATAGGATAAAACAATATAAATACAATTTAATAAAGCAGAGGATAAAACAACATAAACACAATTTAATAAAGCATAGGATAAAACAACATAAATACAATTTAATAAAGCATAGGTTAAAACAACATAAATACAATTTAATAAAGCATAGGTTAAAACAACATAAATACAATTTAATAAAGCATAGGATAAAACAACATAAATACAATTTAATAAAGCATACAATAAAACAACATAAATACAATTTAATAAAGCATAGGATAAAACAACATAAATACAATTTAATAAAGCATAGCTTAAAACAACATAAATGCAATTTAATAAAGCATAGGATAAAACAACATAAATACAATTTAATAAAGCATAGGATAAAACAACATAAATACAATTTAATAAAGCATAGCTTAAAACAACATAAATGCAATTTAATAAAGCATAGGATAAAACAACATAAATACAATTTAATAAAGCATAGGTTAAAACAACATAAATACAATTTAATAAAGCATAGGATAAAACAACATAAATACAATTTAATAAAGCATAGGATAAAACAACATAAATACAATTTAATAAAGCATAGGATAAAACAACATAAATACAATTTAATAAAGCATAGGATAAAACAACATAAATACAATTAAATAAAGCATAGGATAAAACAATGTAAATACAATTTAATAAAGCATAGGTTAAAACAACATAAATACAATGTAATAAAGCATACGTTAAAACAACATAAATACAATTAAATAAAGCATAAGATAAAACAACATAAATACAATTTAATAAAGCATAGGCTAAAACAACATAAATACAATTTAATAAAGCATAGGATGAAACAACATAAATACAATTTAATAAAGCATACGTTAAAACAACATAAATACAATTAAATAAAGCATAAGATAAAACAACATAAATACAATTTAATAAAGCCTACAATAAAACAACATAAATACAATTTAATAAAGCATAGGATGAAACAACATAAATACAATTTAATAAAGCATATGTTAAAACAACATAAATACAATTTAATAAAGCATAGGATAAAACAACAAAAATTCAATTTAATAAAGCATAGGATAAAACAACATAAATACAATTTAAAAAGGAAAAGGATAAAACAACATAAATACAATTTAATAAAGCATAGGATAAAACAACATAAATACAATTTAATAAAGCATACGTTAAAACAACATAAATACAATTAAATAAAGTATAGGATAAATCAACATAAATACAATTTAATAAAGCATAGGTTAAAACAACATAAATACAATTTAATAAAGCGTAGGATAAAACAACATAAATTCAATTTAATAAAGCATAGGATAAAACAACATAAATACAATTTAATAAAGCATAGGATAAAACAACATAAATACAATTTAATAAAGCATAGGTTAAAACAACATAAATACAATTTAATAAAGCCTACAATAAAACAACATAAATACAATTTAATAAAGCATAGGAAAAAACAACATAAATACAATTTAATAAAGCCTACAATAAAACAACATAAATACAATTTAATAAAGCTTAGGAAAAAACAACATAAATACAATTCAATAAAGCATAGGATAAAACAACATAAATACAATTTAATAAAGCATAGGAAAAAACAACATAAATACAATTTAATAAAGCATACGTTAAAACAACATAAATACAATTTAATAAAGCATAGGATAAAACAACATAAATACAATTTAATAAAGCATACGTTAAAACAACATAAATACAATTAAATAAAGCATAGGATAAATCAACATAAATACAATTTAATAAAGCATAGGTTAAAACAACATAAATACAATTTAATAAAGCATAGGATAAAACAACATAAATTCAATTTAATAAAGCATAGGATAAAACAACATAAATACAATTTAATAAAGCATAGGATAAAACAATATAAATACAATTTAATAAAGCAGAGGATAAAACAACATAAACACAATTTAATAAAGCATAGGATAAAACAACATAAATACAATTTAATAAAGCATAGGTTAAAACAACATAAATACAATTTAATAAAGCATAGGTTAAAACAACATAAATACAATTTAATAAAGCATAGGATAAAACAACATAAATACAATTTAATAAAGCATACAATAAAACAACATAAATACAATTTAATAAAGCATAGGATAAAACAACATAAATACAATTTAATAAAGCATAGCTTAAAACAACATAAATGCAATTTAATAAAGCATAGGATAAAACAACATAAATACAATTTAATAAAGCATAGGATAAAACAACATAAATACAATTTAATAAAGCATAGCTTAAAACAACATAAATGCAATTTAATAAAGCATAGGATAAAACAACATAAATACAATTTAATAAAGCATAGGTTAAAACAACATAAATACAATTTAATAAAGCATAGGATAAAACAACATAAATACAATTTAATAAAGCATAGGATAAAACAACATAAATACAATTTAATAAAGCATAGGATAAAACAACATAAATACAATTTAATAAAGCATAGGATAAAACAACATAAATACAATTAAATAAAGCATAGGATAAAACAATGTAAATACAATTTAATAAAGCATAGGTTAAAACAACATAAATACAATGTAATAAAGCATACGTTAAAACAACATAAATACAATTAAATAAAGCATAAGATAAAACAACATAAATACAATTTAATAAAGCATAGGCTAAAACAACATAAATACAATTTAATAAAGCATAGGATGAAACAACATAAATACAATTTAATAAAGCATACGTTAAAACAACATAAATACAATTAAATAAAGCATAAGATAAAACAACATAAATACAATTTAATAAAGCCTACAATAAAACAACATAAATACAATTTAATAAAGCATAGGATGAAACAACATAAATACAATTTAATAAAGCATATGTTAAAACAACATAAATACAATTTAATAAAGCATAGGATAAAACAACAAAAATTCAATTTAATAAAGCATAGGATAAAACAACATAAATACAATTTAATAAAGCATAGGATAAAACAATATAAATACAATTTAATAAAGCAGAGGATAAAACAACATAAATACAATTTAATAAAGCATAGGATAAAACAATATAAATACAATTTAATAAAGCAGAGGATAAAACAACATAAATACAATTTAATAAAGCATAGGATAAAACAACATAAATACAATTTAATAAAGCATAGGTTAAAACAACATAAATACAATTTAATAAAGCATAGGTTAAAACAACATAAATACAATTTAATAAAGCATAGGATAAAACAACATAAATACAATTTAATAAAGCATACAATAAAACAACATAAATACAATTTAATAAAGCATAGGATAAAACAACATAAATAAAATTTAATAAAGCATAGGATAAAACAACATAAATAAAATTTAATATAGCATAGGATAAAACAACATAAATACAATATAATAAAGCATAGGATAAAACAACATAAATAAAATTTAATAAAGCATAGGTTAAAACAGCATAAATACAGTTTAATAAAGCATAGGATAAAACAACATAAATCAAATTTAATAAAGCATAGGATAAAACAACATAAATCAAATTTAATAAAGCATAGGATAAAACAAAATAAATACTATTTAATAAAGCATAGGATAAAACAACATAAATACAATTTAATAAAGCATAGGATAAAACAACATAAATACAATTTAATAAAGCATAGGATAAAACAACATAAATACAATTTAATAAAGCATAGGATAAAACCACATAAATACAATTTAATAAAGCACAGGATAAAACAACATAAATACAATTTAATAAAGCATAGGATAAAACAACATAAATACAATTTAATAAAGCATAGGATAAAACAACATAAATACAATTTAATAAAGCATAGGATAAAACAACATAAATACAATTTAATAAAGCATACATTAAAACAACATAAATACAATTAAATAAAGCATAGGATAAAACAATATAAATACAATTTAATAAAGCATAGGTTAAAACAACATAAATACAATTTAATAAAGCATAGGATAAAACAACATAAATACAATTTAAGAAAGCATAGGTTAAAACAACATAAATCAAATTTAATAAAGCATAGGATAAAACAACATAAATACTTTTTAATAAAGCATAGGATAAAACAACATAAATACAATTTAATAAAGCATAGGTTAAAACAACATAAATACAATTTAATAAAGCATAGGATAAAACAACATAAATTCAAATTAATAAAGCATAGGATAAAACAACATAAATACAATTTAATAAAGCATAGGATAAAACAATATAAATACAATTTAATAAAGCAGAGGATAAAACAACATAAATACAATTTAATAAAGCATAGGATAAAACAACATAAATACAATTTAATAAAGCATAGGTTAAAACAACATAAATACAATTTAATAAAGCATAGGTTAAAACAACATAAATACAATTTAATAAAGCATAGCTTAAAACAACATAAATGCAATTTAATAAAGCATAGGATAAAACAACATAAATACAATTTAATAAAGCATAGGATAAAACAACATAAATACAATTTAATAAAGCATAGATTAAAACAACATAAATGCAATTTAATAAAGCATAGGATAAAACAACATAAATACAATTTAATAAAGCATAGGTTAAAACAACATAAATACAATTTAATAAAGCATAGGATAAAACAACATAAATACAATTTAATAAAGCATAGGATAAAACAACATAAATCAAATTTAATAAAGCATAGGATAAAACAACATAAATACTTTTTAATAAAGCATAGGATAAAACAACATAAATAAAATTTAATAAAGCATAGGATAAAACAACATAAATAAAATTTAATAAAGCATAGGATAAAACAACATAAATACAATTTAATAAAGCATAGGTTAAAACAGCATAAATACAGTTTAATAAAGCATAGGATAAAACAACATAAATACAATTTAATAAAGCATAGGATAAAACAACATAAATACAATTTAATAAAGCATAGGATAAAACAACATAAATAAAATTTAATAAAGCATAGGATAAAACAACATAAATAAAATTTAATAAAGCATAGGATAAAACAACATAAATACAATTTAATAAAGCATAGGATAAAACAACATAAATACAATTTAATAAAGCATACGTTAAAACAACATAAATACAATTAAATAAAGCATAAGATAAAACAACATAAATACAATTTAATAAAGCATAGGTTAAAACAACATAAATACAATTTAATAAAGCATATGATAAAACAACATAAATACAATTTAATAAAGCATAAGTTAAAACAACATAAATACAATTTAAAAAGGAAAAGGATAAAACAACATAAATACAATTTAATAAAGCATAGGATAAAACAACATAAATACAATTTAATAAAGCATACGTTAAAACAACATAAATACAATTAAATAAAGCATAGGATAAATCAACATAAATACAATTTAATAAAGCATAGGTTAAAACAACATAAATACAATTTAATAAAGCGTAGGATAAAACAACATAAATTCAATTTAATAAAGCATAGGATAAAACAACATAAATACAATTTAATAAAGCAAAGGATAAAACAACATAAATACAATTTAATAAAGCATAGGTTAAAACAACATAAATACAATTTAATAAAGCCTACAATAAAACAACATAAATACAATTTAATAAAGCATAGGAAAAAACAACATAAATACAATTTAATAAAGCCTACAATAAAACAACATAAATACAATTTAATAAAGCTTAGGAAAAAACAACATAAATACAATTCAATAAAGCATAGGATAAAACAACATAAATACAATTTAATAAAGCATAGGAAAAAACAACATAAATACAATTTAATAAAGCATACGTTAAAACAACATAAATACAATTTAATAAAGCATAGGATAAAACAACATAAATACAATTTAATAAAGCATACGTTAAAACAACATAAATACAATTAAATAAAGCATAGGATAAATCAACATAAATACAATTTAATAAAGCATAGGTTAAAACAACATAAATACAATTTAATAAAGCATAGGATAAAACAACATAAATTCAATTTAATAAAGCATAGGATAAAACAACATAAATACAATTTAATAAAGCATAGGATAAAACAATATAAATACAATTTAATAAAGCAGAGGATAAAACAACATAAACACAATTTAATAAAGCATAGGATAAAACAACATAAATACAATTTAATAAAGCATAGGATAAAACAACATAAATTCAATTTAATAAAGCATAGGATAAAACAACATAAATACAATTTAATAAAGCATAGGATAAAACAATATAAATACAATTTAATAAAGCAGAGGATAAAACAACATAAATACAATTTAATAAAGCATAGGATAAAACAACATAAATACAATTTAATAAAGCATAGGTTAAAACAACATAAATACAATTTAATAAAGCATAGGTTAAAACAACATAAATACAATTTAATAAAGCATAGGATAAAACAACATAAATACAATTTAATAAAGCATACAATAAAACAACATAAATACAATTTAATAAAGCATAGGATAAAACAACATAAATACAATTTAATAAAGCATAGCTTAAAACAACATAAATGCAATTTAATAAAGCATAGGATAAAACAACATAAATACAATTTAATAAAGCATAGGATAAAACAACATAAATACAATTTAATAAAGCATAGGTTAAAACAACATAAATACAATTTAATAAAGCATAGGATAAAACAACATAAATACAATTTAATAAAGCATAGGATAAAACAACATAAATCAAATTTAATAAAGCATAGGATAAAACAACATAAATACTTTTTAATAAAGCATAGGATAAAACAACATAAATAAAATTTAATAAAGCATAGGATAAAACAACATAAATAAAATTTAATAAAGCATAGGATAAAACAACATAAATACAATTTAATAAAGCATAGGTTAAAACAGCATAAATACAGTTTAATAAAGCATAGGATAAAACAACATAAATACAATTTAATAAAGCATAGGATAAAACAACATAAATACAATTTAATAAAGCATAGGATAAAACAACATAAATAAAATTTAATAAAGCATAGGATAAAACAACATAAATAAAATTTAATAAAGCATAGGATAAAACAACATAAATACAATTTAATAAAGCATAGGATAAAACAACATAAATACAATTTAATAAAGCATACGTTAAAACAACATAAATACAATTAAATAAAGCATAAGATAAAACAACATAAATACAATTTAATAAAGCATAGGTTAAAACAACATAAATACAATTTAATAAAGCATATGATAAAACAACATAAATACAATTTAATAAAGCATAAGTTAAAACAACATAAATACAATTTAAAAAGGAAAAGGATAAAACAACATAAATACAATTTAATAAAGCATAGGATAAAACAACATAAATACAATTTAATAAAGCATACGTTAAAACAACATAAATACAATTAAATAAAGCATAGGATAAATCAACATAAATACAATTTAATAAAGCATAGGTTAAAACAACATAAATACAATTTAATAAAGCGTAGGATAAAACAACATAAATTCAATTTAATAAAGCATAGGATAAAACAACATAAATACAATTTAATAAAGCATAGGATAAAACAACATAAATACAATTTAATAAAGCATACGTTAAAACAACATAAATACAATTTAATAAAGCATAGGAAAAAACAACATAAATACAATTTAATAAAGCCTACAATAAAACAACATAAATACAATTTAATAAAGCTTAGGAAAAAACAACATAAATACAATTCAATAAAGCATAGGATAAAACAACATAAATACAATTTAATAAAGCATAGGAAAAAACAACATAAATACAATTTAATAAAGCATACGTTAAAACAACATAAATACAATTTAATAAAGCATAGGATAAAACAACATAAATACAATTTAATAAAGCATACGTTAAAACAACATAAATACAATTAAATAAAGCATAGGATAAATCAACATAAATACAATTTAATAAAGCAAAGGTTAAAACAACATAAATACAATTTAATAAAGCATAGGATAAAACAACATAAATTCAATTTAATAAAGCATAGGATAAAACAACATAAATACAATTTAATAAAGCATAGGATAAAACAATATAAATACAATTTAATAAAGCAGAGGATAAAACAACATAAACACAATTTAATAAAGCATAGGATAAAACAACATAAATACAATTTAATAAAGCATAGGTTAAAACAACATAAATACAATTTAATAAAGCATAGGTTAAAACAACATAAATACAATTTAATAAAGCATAGGATAAAACAACATAAATACAATTTCATAAAGCATACAATAAAACAACATAAATACAATTTAATAAAGCATAGGATAAAACAACATAAATACAATTTAATAAAGCATAGCTTAAAACAACATAAATACAATTTAATAAAGCATAGGATAAAACAACATAAATACAATTTAATAAAGCATAGGATAAAACAACATAAATCAAATTTAATAAAGCATAGGATAAAACAACATAAATACTTTTTAATAAAGCATAGGATAAAACAACATAAATAAAATTTAATAAAGCATAGGATAAAACAACATAAATAAAATTTAATAAAGCATAGGATAAAACAACATAAATACAATTTAATAAAGCATAGGTTAAAACAGCATAAATACAGTTTAATAAAGCATAGGATAAAACAACATAAATACAATTTAATAAAGCATAGGATAAAACAACATAAATACAATTTAATAAAGCATAGGATAAAACAACATAAATAAAATTTAATAAAGCATAGGATAAAACAACATAAATAAAATTTAATAAAGCATAGGATAAAACAACATAAATACAATTTAATAAAGCATAGGATAAAACAACATAAATACAATTTAATAAAGCATACGTTAAAACAACATAAATACAATTAAATAAAGCATAAGATAAAACAACATAAATACAATTTAATAAAGCATAGGTTAAAACAACATAAATACAATTTAATAAAGCATATGATAAAACAACATAAATACAATTTAATAAAGCATAAGTTAAAACAACATAAATACAATTTAAAAAGGAAAAGGATAAAACAACATAAATACAATTTAATAAAGCATAGGATAAAACAACATAAATACAATTTAATAAAGCATACGTTAAAACAACATAAATACAATTAAATAAAGCATAGGATAAATCAACATAAATACAATTTAATAAAGCATAGGTTAAAACAACATAAATACAAGTTAATAAAGCGTAGGATAAAACAACATAAATTCAATTTAATAAAGCATAGGATAAAACAACATAAATACAATTTAATAAAGCATAGGATAAAACAACATAAATACAATTTAATAAAGCATAGGTTAAAACAACATAAATACAATTTAATAAAGCCTACAATAAAACAACATAAATACAATTTAATAAAGCATAGGAAAAAACAACATAAATACAATTTAATAAAGCCTACAATAAAACAACATAAATACAATTTAATAAAGCTTAGGAAAAAACAACATAAATACAATTCAATAAAGCATAGGATAAAACAACATAAATACAATTTAATAAAGCATAGGAAAAAACAACATAAATACAATTTAATAAAGCATACGTTAAAACAACATAAATACAATTTAATAAAGCATAGGATAAAACAACATAAATACAATTTAATAAAGCATACGTTAAAACAACATAAATACAATTAAATAAAGCATAGGATAAATCAACATAAATACAATTTAATAAAGCATAGGTTAAAACAACATAAATACAATTTAATAAAGCATAGGATAAAACAACATAAATTCAATTTAATAAAGCATAGGATAAAACAACATAAATACAATTTAATAAAGCATAGGATAAAACAATATAAATACAATTTAATAAAGCAGAGGATAAAACAACATAAACACAATTTAATAAAGCATAGGATAAAACAACATAAATACAATTTAATAAAGCATAGGTTAAAACAACATAAATACAATTTAATAAAGCATAGGTTAAAACAACATAAATACAATTTAATAAAGCATAGGATAAAACAACATAAATACAATTTAAGAAAGCATAGGTTAAAACAACATAAATCAAATTTAATAAAGCATAGGATAAAACAACATAAATACTTTTTAATAAAGCATAGGATAAAACAACATAAATACAATTTAATAAAGCATAGGTTAAAACAACATAAATACAATTTAATAAAGCATAGGATAAAACAACATAAATTCAATTTAATAAAGCATAGGATAAAACAACATAAATACAATTTAATAAAGCATAGGATAAAACAATATAAATACAATTTAATAAAGCAGAGGATAAAACAACATAAATACAATTTAATAAAGCATAGGATAAAACAACATAAATACAATTTAATAAAGCATAGGTTAAAACAACATAAATACAATTTAATAAAGCATAGGTTAAAACAACATAAATACAATTTAATAAAGCATAGGATAAAACAACATAAATACAATTTAATAAAGCATACAATAAAACAACATAAATACAATTTAATAAAGCATAGGATAAAACAACATAAATACAATTTAATAAAGCATAGCTTAAAACAACATAAATGCAATTTAATAAAGCATAGGATAAAACAACATAAATACAATTTAATAAAGCATAGGATAAAACAACATAAATACAATTTAATAAAGCATAGGTTAAAACAACATAAATACAATTTAATAAAGCATAGGATAAAACAACATAAATACAATTTAATAAAGCATAGGATAAAACAACATAAATCAAATTTAATAAAGCATAGGATAAAACAACATAAATACTTTTTAATAAAGCATAGGATAAAACAACATAAATAAAATTTAATAAAGCATAGGATAAAACAACATAAATAAAATTTAATAAAGCATAGGATAAAACAACATAAATACAATTTAATAAAGCATAGGTTAAAACAGCATAAATACAGTTTAATAAAGCATAGGATAAAACAACATAAATACAATTTAATAAAGCATAGGATAAAACAACATAAATACAATTTAATAAAGCATAGGATAAAACAACATAAATAAAATTTAATAAAGCATAGGATAAAACAACATAAATAAAATTTAATAAAGCATAGGATAAAACAACATAAATACAATTTAATAAAGCATAGGATAAAACAACATAAATACAATTTAATAAAGCATACGTTAAAACAACATAAATACAATTAAATAAAGCATAAGATAAAACAACATAAATACAATTTAATAAAGCATAGGTTAAAACAACATAAATACAATTTAATAAAGCATATGATAAAACAACATAAATACAATTTAATAAAGCATAAGTTAAAACAACATAAATACAATTTAAAAAGGAAAAGGATAAAACAACATAAATACAATTTAATAAAGCATAGGATAAAACAACATAAATACAATTTAATAAAGCATACGTTAAAACAACATAAATACAATTAAATAAAGCATAGGATAAATCAACATAAATACAATTTAATAAAGCATAGGTTAAAACAACATAAATACAATTTAATAAAGCGTAGGATAAAACAACATAAATTCAATTTAATAAAGCATAGGATAAAACAACATAAATACAATTTAATAAAGCATAGGATAAAACAACATAAATACAATTTAATAAAGCATAGGTTAAAACAACATAAATACAATTTAATAAAGCCTACAATAAAACAACATAAATACAATTTAATAAAGCATAGGAAAAAACAACATAAATACAATTTAATAAAGCCTACAATAAAACAACATAAATACAATTTAATAAAGCTTAGGAAAAAACAACATAAATACAATTCAATAAAGCATAGGATAAAACAACATAAATACAATTTAATAAAGCATAGGAAAAAACAACATAAATACAATTTAATAAAGCATACGTTAAAACAACATAAATACAATTTAATAAAGCATAGGATAAAACAACATAAATACAATTTAATAAAGCATACGTTAAAACAACATAAATACAATTAAATAAAGCATAGGATAAATCAACATAAATACAATTTAATAAAGCATAGGTTAAAACAACATAAATACAATTTAATAAAGCATAGGATAAAACAACATAAATTCAATTTAATAAAGCATAGGATAAAACAACATAAATACAATTTAATAAAGCATAGGATAAAACAATATAAATACAATTTAATAAAGCAGAGGATAAAACAACATAAACACAATTTAATAAAGCATAGGATAAAACAACATAAATACAATTTAATAAAGCATAGGTTAAAACAACATAAATACAATTTAATAAAGCATAGGTTAAAACAACATAAATACAATTTAATAAAGCATAGGATAAAACAACATAAATACAATTTAATAAAGCATACAATAAAACAACATAAATACAATTTAATAAAGCATAGGATAAAACAACATAAATACAATTTAATAAAGCATAGCTTAAAACAACATAAATGCAATTTAATAAAGCATAGGATAAAACAACATAAATACAATTTAATAAAGCATAGGATAAAACAACATAAATACAATTTAATAAAGCATAGCTTAAAACAACATAAATGCAATTTAATAAAGCATAGGATAAAACAACATAAATACAATTTAATAAAGCATAGGTTAAAACAACATAAATACAATTTAATAAAGCATAGGATAAAACAACATAAATACAATTTAATAAAGCATAGGATAAAACAACATAAATACAATTTAATAAAGCATAGGATAAAACAACATAAATACAATTTAATAAAGCATAGGATAAAACAACATAAATACAATTAAATAAAGCATAGGATAAAACAATGTAAATACAATTTAATAAAGCATAGGATAAAACAATGTAAATACAATTTAATAAAGCATAGGCTAAAACAACATAAATACAATTTAATAAAGCATAGGATGAAACAACATAAATACAATTTAATAAAGCATACGTTAAAACAACATAAATACAATTAAATAAAGCATAAGATAAAACAACATAAATACAATTTAATAAAGCCTACAATAAAACAACATAAATACATTTTAATAAAGCATAGGATGAAACAACATAAATACAATTTAATAAAGCATAGGTTAAAACAACATAAATACAATTTAATAAAGCATAGGATAAAACAACAAAAAATCAATTTAATAAAGCATAGGATAAAACAACATAAATACAATTTAATAAAGCATAGGATAAAACAATATAAATACAATTTAATAAAGCAGAGGATAAAACAACATAAATACAATTTAATAAAGCATAGGATAAAACAATATAAATACAATTTAATAAAGCAGAGGATAAAACAACATAAATACAATTTAATAAAGCATAGGATAAAACAACATAAATACAATTTAATAAAGCATAGGTTAAAACAACATAAATACAATTTAATAAAGCATAGGTTAAAACAACATAAATACAATTTAATAAAGCATAGGATAAAACAACATAAATACAATTTAATAAAGCATACAATAAAACAACATAAATACAATTTAATAAAGCATAGGATAAAACAACATAAATAAAATTTAATAAAGCATAGGATAAAACAACATAAATAAAATTTAATATAGCATAGGATAAAACAACATAAATACAATATAATAAAGCATAGGATAAAACAACATAAATAAAATTTAATAAAGCATAGGTTAAAACAGCATAAATACAGTTTAATAAAGCATAGGATAAAACAACATAAATCAAATTTAATAAAGCATAGGATAAAACAACATAAATCAAATTTAATAAAGCATAGGATGAAACAAAATAAATACTATTTAATAAAGCATAGGATAAAACAACATAAATACAATTTAATAAAGCATAGGATAAAACAACATAAATACAATTTAATAAAGCATAGGATAAAACAACATAAATACAATTTAATAAAGCATAGGATAAAACCACATAAATACAATTTAATAAAGCACAGGATAAAACAACATAAATACAATTTAATAAAGCATAGGATAAAACAACATAAATACAATTTAATAAAGCATAGGATAAAACAACATAAATACAATTTAATAAAGCATAGGATAAAACAACATAAATACAATTTAATAAAGCATACATTAAAACAACATAAATACAATTAAATAAAGCATAGGATAAAACAATATAAATACAATTTAATAAAGCATAGGTTAAAACAACATAAATACAATTTAATAAAGCATAGGATAAAACAACATAAATACAATTTAAGAAAGCATAGGTTAAAACAACATAAATCAAATTTAATAAAGCATAGGATAAAATAACATAAATACTTTTTAATAAAGCATAGGATAAAACAACATAAATACAATTTAATAAAGCATAGGTTAAAACAACATAAATACAATTTAATAAAGCATAGGATAAAACAACATAAATTCAATTTAATAAAGCATAGGATAAAACAACATAAATTCAATTTAATAAAGCATAGGATAAAACAATATAAATACAATTTAATAAAGCAGAGGATAAAACAACATAAATACAATTTAATAAAGCATAGGATAAAACAACATAAATACAATTTAATAAAGCATAGGTTAAAACAACATAAATACAATTTAATAAAGCATAGGTTAAAACAACATAAATACAATTTAATAAAGCATAGGATAAAACAACATAAATACAATTTAATAAAGCATAGGATAAAACAACATAAATACAATTTAATAAAGCATAGGATAAAACAACATAAATACAATTTAATAAAGCATAGGATAAAACAACATAAATACAATTAAATAAAGCATAGGATAAAACAATGTAAATACAATTTAATAAAGCATAGGATAAAACAATGTAAATACAATTTAATAAAGCATAGGCTAAAACAACATAAATACAATTTAATAAAGCATAGGATGAAACAACATAAATACAATTTAATAAAGCATACGTTAAAACAACATAAATACAATTAAATAAAGCATAAGATAAAACAACATAAATACAATTTAATAAAGCCTACAATAAAACAACATAAATACATTTTAATAAAGCATAGGATGAAACAACATAAATACAATTTAATAAAGCATAGGTTAAAACAACATAAATACAATTTAATAAAGCATAGGATAAAACAACAAAAATTCAATTTAATAAAGCATAGGATAAAACAACATAAATACAATTTAATAAAGCATAGGATAAAACAATATAAATACAATTTAATAAAGCAGAGGATAAAACAACATAAATACAATTTAATAAAGCATAGGATAAAACAATATAAATACAATTTAATAAAGCAGAGGATAAAACAACATAAATACAATTTAATAAAGCATAGGATAAAACAACATAAATACAATTTAATAAAGCATAGGTTAAAACAACATAAATACAATTTAATAAAGCATAGGTTAAAACAACATAAATACAATTTAATAAAGCATAGGATAAAACAACATAAATACAATTTAATAAAGCATACAATAAAACAACATAAATACAATTTAATAAAGCATAGGATAAAACAACATAAATAAAATTTAATAAAGCATAGGATAAAACAACATAAATAAAATTTAATATAGCATAGGATAAAACAACATAAATACAATATAATAAAGCATAGGATAAAACAACATAAATAAAATTTAATAAAGCATAGGTTAAAACAGCATAAATACAGTTTAATAAAGCATAGGATAAAACAACATAAATCAAATTTAATAAAGCATAGGATAAAACAACATAAATCAAATTTAATAAAGCATAGGATAAAACAACATAAATCAAATTTAATAAAGCATAGGATGAAACAAAATAAATACTATTTAGTAAAGCATAGGATAAAACAACATAAATACAATTTAATAAAGCATAGGATAAAACAACATAAATACAATTTAATAAAGCATAGGATAAAACAACATAAATACAATTTAATAAAGCATAGGATAAAACCACATAAATACAATTTAATAAAGCACAGGATAAAACAACATAAATACAATTTAATAAAGCATAGGATAAAACAACATAAATACAATTTAATAAAGCATAGGATAAAACAACATAAATACAATTTAATAAAGCATAGGATAAAACAACATAAATACAATTTAATAAAGCATACATTAAAACAACATAAATACAATTAAATAAAGCATAGGTTAAAACAACATAAATACAATTTAATAAAGCATACGTTAAAACAACATAAATACAATTAAATAAAGCATAAGATAAAACAACATAAATACAATTTAATAAAGCATAGGCTAAAACAACATAAATACAATTTAATAAAGCATAGGATGAAACAACATAAATACAATTTAATAAAGCATACGTTAAAACAACATAAATACAATTAAATAAAGCATAAGATAAAACAACATAAATACAATTTAATAAAGCCTACAATAAAACAACATAAATACAATTTAATAAAGCATAGGATGAAACAACATAAATACAATTTAATAAAGCATAGGTTAAAACAACATAAATACAATTTAATAAAGCATAGGATAAAACAACAAAAATTCAATTTAATAAAGCATAGGATAAAACAACATAAATACAATTTAATAAAGCATAGGATAAAACAATATAAATACAATTTAATAAAGCAGAGGATAAAACAACATAAATACAATTTAATAAAGCATAGGATAAAACAATATAAATACAATTTAATAAAGCAGAGGATAAAACAACATAAATACAATTTAATAAAGCATAGGATAAAACAACATAAATACAATTTAATAAAGCATAGGTTAAAACAACATAAATACAATTTAATAAAGAATAGGTTAAAACAACATAAATACAATTTAATAAAGCATAGGATAAAACAACATAAATACAATTTAATAAAGCATAGGATAAAACCACATAAATACAATTTAATAAAGCACAGGATAAAACAACATAAATACAATTTAATAAAGCATAGGATAAAACAACATAAATACAATTTAATAAAGCATATTATAAAACAACATAAATACAATTTAATAAAGCATAGGATAAAACAACATAAATACAATTTAATAAAGCATACATTAAAACAACATAAATACAATTAAATAAAGCATAGGATAAAACAATATAAATACAATTTAATAAAGCATAGGTTAAAACAACATAAATACAATTTAATAAAGCATAGGATAAAACAACATAAATACAATTTAAGAAAGCATAGGTTAAAACAACATAAATCAAATTTAATAAAGCATAGGATAAAACAACATAAATACTTTTTAATAAAGCATAGGATAAAACAACATAAATAAAATTTAATAAAGCATAGGATAAAACAACATAAATAAAATTTAATAAAGCATAGGATAAAACAACATAAATACAATTTAATAAAGCATAGGTTAAAACAGCATAAATACAGTTTAATAAAGCATAGGATAAAACAACATAAATACAATTTAATAAAGCATAGGATAAAACAACATAAATACAATTTAATAAAGCATAGGATAAAACAACATAAATAAAATTTAATAAAGCATAGGATAAAACAACATAAATAAAATTTAATAAAGCATAGGATAAAACAACATAAATACAATTTAATAAACATAGGTTAAAACAGCATAAATACAGTTTAATAAAGCATAGGATAAAACAAAATAAATTAAATTTAATAAAGCATAGGATAAAACAACATAAATAAAATTTAATAAAGCTTAGGTTAAAACAACATAAATACAATTTAATAAAGCATAGGATAAAACAACATAAATACAATTTAATAAAGCATATGTTAAAACAACATAAATGCAATTTAATAAAGCATAGGATAAAACAACATAAATACAATTTAATAAAGCATAGGTTAAAACAACATAAATACAATTTAATAAAGCATAGGTTAAAACAACATAAATACAATTTAATAAAGCATAGGATAAAACAACATAAATACAATTTAACAAAACATTGGACAAAACAACATAAATACAATTTAATAAAGCATAGGATAAAACAACGTAAATACAATTTAATGAAACATAGGATAAACAACATAAATACAATTTAATAAAGCCTACAATAAAACAACATAAATACAATTTAATAAAGCATAGGAAAAAACAACATAAATACAATTTAATAAAGCCTACAATAAAACAACATACATACAATTTAATAAAGCATAGGAAAAAACAACATAAATACAATTTAATAAAGCATAGGATAAAACAACATAAATACAATTTAATAAAGCATAGGATAAAACAACATAAATACAATTTAATAAAGCATAGGTTAAAACAACATAAATCCAATTTAATAAAGCATAGGATAAAACAACATAAATACAATTTAATAAAGCATACAATAAAACAACATAAATACAATTTAATAAAGCATAGGACAAAACAACATAAATACAATTTAATAAAGCATAGGATAAAACAACATAAATACAATTTAATAAAGCATATGTTAAAACAACATAAATACAATTAAATAAAGCATAAGATAAAACAACATAAATACAATTTAATAAAGCATAGGTTAAAACAACATAAATACAATTTAATAAAGCATATGATAAAACAACATAAATACAATTTAATAAAGCATAGGTTAAAACAACATAAATACAATTTAAAAAGGAAAAGGATAAAACAACATAAATACAATTTAATAAAGCATAGGATAAAACAACATAAATACAATTTAATAAAGCATACGTTAAAACAACATAAATACAATTAAATAAAGCATAGGATAAATCAACATAAATACAATTTAATAAAGCATAGGTTAAAACAACATAAATACAATTTAATAAAGCGTAGGATAAAACAACATAAATTCAATTTAATAAAGCATAGGATAAAACAACATAAATACAATTTAATAAAGCATAGGATAAAACAGCATAAATACAATTTAATAAAGCATAGGTTAAAACAACATAAATTCAATTTAATAAAGCATAGGATAAAACAACATAAATACAATTTAATAAAGCATAGGATAAAACAACATAAATACAATTTAATAAAGCATAGGTTAAAACAACATAAATACAATTTAATAAAGCCTACAATAAAACAACATACATACAATTTAATAAAGCATAGGAAAAAACAACATAAATACAATTTAATAAAGCCTACAATAAAACAACATAAATACAATTTAATAAAGCTTAGGAAAAAACAACATAAATACAATTCAATAAAGCATAGGATAAAACAACATAAATACAATTTAATAAAGCATAGGAAAAAACAACATAAATACAATTTAATAAAGCATACGTTAAAACAACATAAATACAATTTAATAAAGCATAGGATAAAACAACATAAATACAATTTAATAAAGCATACGTTAAAACAACATAAATACAATTAAATAAAGCATAGGATAAATCAACATAAATACAATTTAATAAAGCATAGGTTAAAAGAACATAAATACAATTTAATAAAGCATAGGATAAAACAACATAAATTCAATTTAATAAAGCATAGGATAAAACAACATAAATACAATTTAATAAAGCATAGGATAAAACAATATAAATACAATTTAATAAAGCAGAGGATAAAACAACATAAATACAATTTAATAAAGCATAGGATAAAACAACATAAATACAATTTAATAAAGCATAGGTTAAAACAACATAAATACAATTTAATAAAGCATACGTTAAAACAACATAAATACAATTGAATAAAGCATAGGATAAAACAACATAAATACAATTTAATAAAGCATACAATAAAACAACATAAATACAATTTAATAAAGCATAGGATAAAACAACATAAATACAATTTAATAAAGCATAGCTTAAAACAACATAAATGCAATTTAATAAAGCATAGGATAAAACAACATAAATACAATTTAATAAAGCATAGGATAAAACAACATAAATACAATTTAATAAAGCATAGCTTAAAACAACATAAATGCAATTTAATAAAGCATAGGATAAAACAACATAAATACAATTTAATAAAGCATAGGTTAAAACAACATAAATACAATTTAATAAAGCATAGGACAAAACAACATAAATACAATTTAATAAAGCATAGGTTAAAACAACATAAATCCAAATTAATAAAGCATAGGATAAAACAACATAAATACAATTTAATAAAGCATAGGATAAAACAACATAAATACAATTTAATAAAGCATAGGATAAAACAACATAAATACAATTTAATAAAGCATAGGATAAAACAACATAAATACAATTTAATAAAGCATAGGATAAAACAACATAAATACTTTTTTAATAAAGCATAGGATAAAACCACATAAATACAATTTAATAAAGCATAGGATAAAACAACATAAATACAATTTAATAAAGCATAGGATAAGACAACATAAATAAAATTTAATAAAGCATAGGATAAAACAACATAAATAAAATTTAATATAGCATAGGATAAAACAACATAAATACAATATAATAAAGCATAGGATAAAACAACATAAATAAAATTTAATAAAGCATAGGTTAAAACAGCATAAATACAGTTTAATAAAGCATAGGATAAAACAACATAAATCAAATTTAATAAAGCATAGGATAAAACAACATAAATAAAATTTAATAAAGCATAGGATAAAACAACATAAATAAAATTTAATAAAGCATAGGATAAAACAACATAAATACAATTTAATAAAGCATAGGTTAAAACAGCATAAATACAGTTTAATAAAGCATAGGATAAAACAACATAAATACAATTTAATAAAGCATAGGATAAAACAACATAAATACAATTTAATAAAGCATAGGATAAAACAACATAAATAAAATTTAATAAAGCATAGGATAAAACAACATAAATAAAATTTAATAAAGCATAGGATAAAACAACATAAATACAATTTAATAAAGCATAGGATAAAACAACATAAATACAATTTAATAAAGCATACGTTAAAACAACATAAATACAATTAAATAAAGCATAAGATAAAACAACATAAATACAATTTAATAAAGCATAGGTTAAAACAACATAAATACAATTTAATAAAGCATATGATAAAACAACATAAATACAATTTAATAAAGCATAAGTTAAAACAACATAAATACAATTTAAAAAGGAAAAGGATAAAACAACATAAATACAATTTAATAAAGCATAGGATAAAACAACATAAATACAATTTAATAAAGCATACGTTAAA
Organism: Phyllobates terribilis; assembly: GCF_046119375.1. Classification (NCBI taxonomy): domain Eukaryota; kingdom Metazoa; phylum Chordata; class Amphibia; order Anura; family Dendrobatidae; genus Phyllobates; species Phyllobates terribilis. The sequence continues at coordinate 15,077 of NW_027362939.1, read as the reverse complement.
ACAACATAAATACAATTAAATAAAGCATAGGATAAATCAACATAAATACAATTTAATAAAGCATAGGTTAAAACAACATAAATACAAGTTAATAAAGCGTAGGATAAAACAACATAAATTCAATTTAATAAAGCATAGGATAAAACAACATAAATACAATTTAATAAAGCATAGGATAAAACAACATAAATACAATTTAATAAAGCATAGGTTAAAACAACATAAATACAATTTAATAAAGCCTACAATAAAACAACATAAATACAATTTAATAAAGCATAGGAAAAAACAACATAAATACAATTTAATAAAGCCTACAATAAAACAACATAAATACAATTTAATAAAGCTTAGGAAAAAACAACATAAATACAATTCAATAAAGCATAGGATAAAACAACATAAATACAATTTAATAAAGCATAGGAAAAAACAACATAAATACAATTTAATAAAGCATACGTTAAAACAACATAAATACAATTTAATAAAGCATAGGATAAAACAACATAAATACAATTTAATAAAGCATACGTTAAAACAACATAAATACAATTAAATAAAGCATAGGATAAATCAACATAAATACAATTTAATAAAGCATAGGTTAAAACAACATAAATACAATTTAATAAAGCATAGGATAAAACAACATAAATTCAATTTAATAAAGCATAGGATAAAACAACATAAATACAATTTAATAAAGCATAGGATAAAACAATATAAATACAATTTAATAAAGCAGAGGATAAAACAACATAAACACAATTTAATAAAGCATAGGATAAAACAACATAAATACAATTTAATAAAGCATAGGTTAAAACAACATAAATACAATTTAATAAAGCATAGGTTAAAACAACATAAATACAATTTAATAAAGCATAGGATAAAACAACATAAATACAATTTAAGAAAGCATAGGTTAAAACAACATAAATCAAATTTAATAAAGCATAGGATAAAACAACATAAATACTTTTTAATAAAGCATAGGATAAAACAACATAAATACAATTTAATAAAGCATAGGTTAAAACAACATAAATACAATTTAATAAAGCATAGGATAAAACAACATAAATTCAATTTAATAAAGCATAGGATAAAACAACATAAATACAATTTAATAAAGCATAGGATAAAACAATATAAATACAATTTAATAAAGCAGAGGATAAAACAACATAAATACAATTTAATAAAGCATAGGATAAAACAACATAAATACAATTTAATAAAGCATAGGTTAAAACAACATAAATACAATTTAATAAAGCATAGGTTAAAACAACATAAATACAATTTAATAAAGCATAGGATAAAACAACATAAATACAATTTAATAAAGCATACAATAAAACAACATAAATACAATTTAATAAAGCATAGGATAAAACAACATAAATACAATTTAATAAAGCATAGCTTAAAACAACATAAATGCAATTTAATAAAGCATAGGATAAAACAACATAAATACAATTTAATAAAGCATAGGATAAAACAACATAAATACAATTTAATAAAGCATAGGTTAAAACAACATAAATACAATTTAATAAAGCATAGGATAAAACAACATAAATACAATTTAATAAAGCATAGGATAAAACAACATAAATCAAATTTAATAAAGCATAGGATAAAACAACATAAATACTTTTTAATAAAGCATAGGATAAAACAACATAAATAAAATTTAATAAAGCATAGGATAAAACAACATAAATAAAATTTAATAAAGCATAGGATAAAACAACATAAATACAATTTAATAAAGCATAGGTTAAAACAGCATAAATACAGTTTAATAAAGCATAGGATAAAACAACATAAATACAATTTAATAAAGCATAGGATAAAACAACATAAATACAATTTAATAAAGCATAGGATAAAACAACATAAATAAAATTTAATAAAGCATAGGATAAAACAACATAAATAAAATTTAATAAAGCATAGGATAAAACAACATAAATACAATTTAATAAAGCATAGGATAAAACAACATAAATACAATTTAATAAAGCATACGTTAAAACAACATAAATACAATTAAATAAAGCATAAGATAAAACAACATAAATACAATTTAATAAAGCATAGGTTAAAACAACATAAATACAATTTAATAAAGCATATGATAAAACAACATAAATACAATTTAATAAAGCATAAGTTAAAACAACATAAATACAATTTAAAAAGGAAAAGGATAAAACAACATAAATACAATTTAATAAAGCATAGGATAAAACAACATAAATACAATTTAATAAAGCATACGTTAAAACAACATAAATACAATTAAATAAAGCATAGGATAAATCAACATAAATACAATTTAATAAAGCATAGGTTAAAACAACATAAATACAATTTAATAAAGCGTAGGATAAAACAACATAAATTCAATTTAATAAAGCATAGGATAAAACAACATAAATACAATTTAATAAAGCATAGGATAAAACAACATAAATACAATTTAATAAAGCATAGGTTAAAACAACATAAATACAATTTAATAAAGCCTACAATAAAACAACATAAATACAATTTAATAAAGCATAGGAAAAAACAACATAAATACAATTTAATAAAGCCTACAATAAAACAACATAAATACAATTTAATAAAGCTTAGGAAAAAACAACATAAATACAATTCAATAAAGCATAGGATAAAACAACATAAATACAATTTAATAAAGCATAGGAAAAAACAACATAAATACAATTTAATAAAGCATACGTTAAAACAACATAAATAAAATTTAATAAAGCATAGGATAAAACAACATAAATACAATTTAATAAAGCATACGTTAAAACAACATAAATACAATTAAATAAAGCATAGGATAAATCAACATAAATACAATTTAATAAAGCATAGGTTAAAACAACATAAATACAATTTAATAAAGCATAGGATAAAACAACATAAATTCAATTTAATAAAGCATAGGATAAAACAACATAAATACAATTTAATAAAGCATAGGATAAAACAATATAAATACAATTTAATAAAGCAGAGGATAAAACAACATAAACACAATTTAATAAAGCATAGGATAAAACAACATAAATACAATTTAATAAAGCATAGGTTAAAACAACATAAATACAATTTAATAAAGCATAGGTTAAAACAACATAAATACAATTTAATAAAGCATAGAATAAAACAACATAAATACAATTTAATAAAGCATACAATAAAACAACATAAATACAATTTAATAAAGCATAGGATAAAACAACATAAATACAATTTAATAAAGCATAGCTTAAAACAACATAAATGCAATTTAATAAAGCATAGGATAAAACAACATAAATACAATTTAATAAAGCATAGGATAAAACAACATAAATACAATTTAATAAAGCATAGCTTAAAACAACATAAATGCAATTTAATAAAGCATAGGATAAAACAACATAAATACAATTTAATAAAGCATAGGTTAAAACAACATAAATACAATTTAATAAAGCATAGGATAAAACAACATAAATACAATTTAATAAAGCATAGGATAAAACAACATAAATACAATTTAATAAAGCATAGGATAAAACAACATAAATACAATTTAATAAAGCATAGGATAAAACAACATAAATACAATTAAATAAAGCATAGGATAAAACAATGTAAATACAATTTAATAAAGCATAGGATAAAACAATGTAAATACAATTTAATAAAGCATAGGCTAAAACAACATAAATACAATTTAATAAAGCATAGGATGAAACAACATAAATACAATTTAATAAAGCATACGTTAAAACAACATAAATACAATTAAATAAAGCATAAGATAAAACAACATAAATACAATTTAATAAAGCCTACAATAAAACAACATAAATACATTTTAATAAAGCATAGGATGAAACAACATAAATACAATTTAATAAAGCATAGGTTAAAACAACATAAATACAATTTAATAAAGCATAGGATAAAACAACAAAAATTCAATTTAATAAAGCATAGGATAAAACAACATAAATACAATTTAATAAAGCATAGGATAAAACAATATAAATACAATTTAATAAAGCAGAGGATAAAACAACATAAATACAATTTAATAAAGCATAGGATAAAACAATATAAATACAATTTAATAAAGCAGAGGATAAAACAACATAAATACAATTTAATAAAGCATAGGATAAAACAACATAAATACAATTTAATAAAGCATAGGTTAAAACAACATAAATACAATTTAATAAAGCATAGGTTAAAACAACATAAATACAATTTAATAAAGCATAGGATAAAACAACATAAATACAATTTAATAAAGCATACAATAAAACAACATAAATACAATTTAATAAAGCATAGGATAAAACAACATAAATAAAATTTAATAAAGCATAGGATAAAACAACATAAATAAAATTTAATATAGCATAGGATAAAACAACATAAATACAATATAATAAAGCATAGGATAAAACAACATAAATAAAATTTAATAAAGCATAGGTTAAAACAGCATAAATACAGTTTAATAAAGCATAGGATAAAACAACATAAATCAAATTTAATAAAGCATAGGATAAAACAACATAAATCAAATTTAATAAAGCATAGGATGAAACAAAATAAATACTATTTAATAAAGCATAGGATAAAACAACATAAATACAATTTAATAAAGCATAGGATAAAACAACATAAATACAATTTAATAAAGCATAGGATAAAACAACATAAATACAATTTAATAAAGCATAGGATAAAACCACATAAATACAATTTAATAAAGCACAGGATAAAACAACATAAATACAATTTAATAAAGCATAGGATAAAACAACATAAATACAATTTAATAAAGCATAGGATAAAACAACATAAATACAATTTAATAAAGCATAGGATAAAACAACATAAATACAATTTAATAAAGCATACATTAAAACAACATAAATACAATTAAATAAAGCATAGGATAAAACAATATAAATACAATTTAATAAAGCATAGGTTAAAACAACATAAATACAATTTAATAAAGCATAGGATAAAACAACATAAATACAATTTAAGAAAGCATAGGTTAAAACAACATAAATCAAATTTAATAAAGCATAGGATAAAATAACATAAATACTTTTTAATAAAGCATAGGATAAAACAACATAAATACAATTTAATAAAGCATAGGTTAAAACAACATAAATACAATTTAATAAAGCATAGGATAAAACAACATAAATTCAATTTAATAAAGCATAGGATAAAACAACATAAATTCAATTTAATAAAGCATAGGATAAAACAATATAAATACAATTTAATAAAGCAGAGGATAAAACAACATAAATACAATTTAATAAAGCATAGGATAAAACAACATAAATACAATTTAATAAAGCATAGGTTAAAACAACATAAATACAATTTAATAAAGCATAGGTTAAAACAACATAAATACAATTTAATAAAGCATAGGATAAAACAACATAAATACAATTTAATAAAGCATAGGATAAAACAACATAAATACAATTTAATAAAGCATAGGATAAAACAACATAAATACAATTTAATAAAGCATAGGATAAAACAACATAAATACAATTAAATAAAGCATAGGATAAAACAATGTAAATACAATTTAATAAAGCATAGGATAAAACAATGTAAATACAATTTAATAAAGCATAGGCTAAAACAACATAAATACAATTTAATAAAGCATAGGATGAAACAACATAAATACAATTTAATAAAGCATACGTTAAAACAACATAAATACAATTAAATAAAGCATAAGATAAAACAACATAAATACAATTTAATAAAGCCTACAATAAAACAACATAAATACATTTTAATAAAGCATAGGATGAAACAACATAAATACAATTTAATAAAGCATAGGTTAAAACAACATAAATACAATTTAATAAAGCATAGGATAAAACAACAAAAATTCAATTTAATAAAGCATAGGATAAAACAACATAAATACAATTTAATAAAGCATAGGATAAAACAATATAAATACAATTTAATAAAGCAGAGGATAAAACAACATAAATACAATTTAATAAAGCATAGGATAAAACAATATAAATACAATTTAATAAAGCAGAGGATAAAACAACATAAATACAATTTAATAAAGCATAGGATAAAACAACATAAATACAATTTAATAAAGCATAGGTTAAAACAACATAAATACAATTTAATAAAGCATAGGTTAAAACAACATAAATACAATTTAATAAAGCATAGGATAAAACAACATAAATACAATTTAATAAAGCATACAATAAAACAACATAAATACAATTTAATAAAGCATAGGATAAAACAACATAAATAAAATTTAATAAAGCATAGGATAAAACAACATAAATAAAATTTAATATAGCATAGGATAAAACAACATAAATACAATATAATAAAGCATAGGATAAAACAACATAAATAAAATTTAATAAAGCATAGGTTAAAACAGCATAAATACAGTTTAATAAAGCATAGGATAAAACAACATAAATCAAATTTAATAAAGCATAGGATAAAACAACATAAATCAAATTTAATAAAGCATAGGATAAAACAACATAAATCAAATTTAATAAAGCATAGGATGAAACAAAATAAATACTATTTAATAAAGCATAGGATAAAACAACATAAATACAATTTAATAAAGCATAGGATAAAACAACATAAATACAATTTAATAAAGCATAGGATAAAACAACATAAATACAATTTAATAAAGCATAGGATAAAACCACATAAATACAATTTAATAAAGCACAGGATAAAACAACATAAATACAATTTAATAAAGCATAGGATAAAACAACATAAATACAATTTAATAAAGCATAGGATAAAACAACATAAATACAATTTAATAAAGCATAGGATAAAACAACATAAATACAATTTAATAAAGCATACATTAAAACAACATAAATACAATTAAATAAAGCATAGGATAAAACAATATAAATACAATTTAATAAAGCATAGGTTAAAACAACATAAATACAATTTAATAAAGCATAGGATAAAACAACATAAATACAATTTAAGAAAGCATAGGTTAAAACAACATAAATCAAATTTAATAAAGCATAGGATAAAATAACATAAATACTTTTTAATAAAGCATAGGATAAAACAACATAAATACAATTTAATAAAGCATAGGTTAAAACAACATAAATACAATTTAATAAAGCATAGGATAAAACAACATAAATTCAATTTAATAAAGCATAGGATAAAACAACATAAATTCAATTTAATAAAGCATAGGATAAAACAATATAAATACAATTTAATAAAGCAGAGGATAAAACAACATAAATACAATTTAATAAAGCATAGGATAAAACAACATAAATACAATTTAATAAAGCATAGGTTAAAACAACATAAATACAATTTAATAAAGCATAGGTTAAAACAACATAAATACAATTTAATAAAGCATAGGATAAAACAACATAAATACAATTTAATAAAGCATAGGATAAAACAACATAAATACAATTTAATAAAGCATAGGATAAAACAACATAAATACAATTAAATAAAGCATAGGATAAAACAATGTAAATACAATTTAATAAAGCATAGGTTAAAACAACATAAATACAATTTAATAAAGCATACGTTAAAACAACATAAATACAATTAAATAAAGCATAAGATAAAACAACATAAATACAATTTAATAAAGCATAGGCTAAAACAACATAAATACAATTTAATAAAGCATAGGATGAAACAACATAAATACAATTTAATAAAGCATACGTTAAAACAACATAAATACAATTAAATAAAGCATAAGATAAAACAACATAAATACAATTTAATAAAGCCTACAATAAAACAACATAAATACAATTTAATAAAGCATAGGATGAAACAACATAAATACAATTTAATAAAGCATAGGTTAAAACAACATAAATACAATTTAATAAAGCATAGGATAAAACAACAAAAATTCAATTTAATAAAGCATAGGATAAAACAACATAAATACAATTTAATAAAGCATAGGATAAAACAATATAAATACAATTTAATAAAGCAGAGGATAAAACAACATAAATACAATTTAATAAAGCATAGGATAAAACAATATAAATACAATTTAATAAAGCAGAGGATAAAACAACATAAATACAATTTAATAAAGCATAGGATAAAACAACATAAATACAATTTAATAAAGCATAGGTTAAAACAACATAAATACAATTTAATAAAGAATAGGTTAAAACAACATAAATACAATTTAATAAAGCATAGGATAAAACAACATAAATACAATTTAATAAAGCATAGGATAAAACCACATAAATACAATTTAATAAAGCACAGGATAAAACAACATAAATACAATTTAATAAAGCATAGGATAAAACAACATAAATACAATTTAATAAAGCATATTATAAAACAACATAAATACAATTTAATAAAGCATAGGATAAAACAACATAAATACAATTTAATAAAGCATACATTAAAACAACATAAATACAATTAAATAAAGCATAGGATAAAACAATATAAATACAATTTAATAAAGCATAGGTTAAAACAACATAAATACAATTTAATAAAGCATAGGATAAAACAACATAAATACAATTTAAGAAAGCATAGGTTAAAACAACATAAATCAAATTTAATAAAGCATAGGATAAAACAACATAAATACTTTTTAATAAAGCATAGGATAAAACAACATAAATAAAATTTAATAAAGCATAGGATAAAACAACATAAATAAAATTTAATAAAGCATAGGATAAAACAACATAAATACAATTTAATAAAGCATAGGTTAAAACAGCATAAATACAGTTTAATAAAGCATAGGATAAAACAACATAAATACAATTTAATAAAGCATAGGATAAAACAACATAAATACAATTTAATAAAGCATAGGATAAAACAACATAAATAAAATTTAATAAAGCATAGGATAAAACAACATAAATAAAATTTAATAAAGCATAGGATAAAACAACATAAATACAATTTAATAAACATAGGTTAAAACAGCATAAATACAGTTTAATAAAGCATAGGATAAAACAAAATAAATTAAATTTAATAAAGCATAGGATAAAACAACATAAATAAAATTTAATAAAGCTTAGGTTAAAACAACATAAATACAATTTAATAAAGCATAGGATAAAACAACATAAATACAATTTAATAAAGCATATGTTAAAACAACATAAATGCAATTTAATAAAGCATAGGATAAAACAACATAAATACAATTTAATAAAGCATAGGTTAAAACAACATAAATACAATTTAATAAAGCATAGGTTAAAACAACATAAATACAATTTAATAAAGCATAGGATAAAACAACATAAATACAATTTAACAAAACATTGGACAAAACAACATAAATACAATTTAATAAAGCATAGGATAAAACAACGTAAATACAATTTAATGAAACATAGGATAAACAACATAAATACAATTTAATAAAGCCTACAATAAAACAACATAAATACAATTTAATAAAGCATAGGAAAAAACAACATAAATACAATTTAATAAAGCCTACAATAAAACAACATACATACAATTTAATAAAGCATAGGAAAAAACAACATAAATACAATTTAATAAAGCATAGGATAAAACAACATAAATACAATTTAATAAAGCATAGGATAAAACAACATAAATACAATTTAATAAAGCATAGGTTAAAACAACATAAATCCAATTTAATAAAGCATAGGATAAAACAACATAAATACAATTTAATAAAGCATACAATAAAACAACATAAATACAATTTAATAAAGCATAGGACAAAACAACATAAATACAATTTAATAAAGCATAGGATAAAACAACATAAATACAATTTAATAAAGCATATGTTAAAACAACATAAATACAATTAAATAAAGCATAAGATAAAACAACATAAATACAATTTAATAAAGCATAGGTTAAAACAACATAAATACAATTTAATAAAGCATATGATAAAACAACATAAATACAATTTAATAAAGCATAGGTTAAAACAACATAAATACAATTTAAAAAGGAAAAGGATAAAACAACATAAATACAATTTAATAAAGCATAGGATAAAACAACATAAATACAATTTAATAAAGCATACGTTAAAACAACATAAATACAATTAAATAAAGCATAGGATAAATCAACATAAATACAATTTAATAAAGCATAGGTTAAAACAACATAAATACAATTTAATAAAGCGTAGGATAAAACAACATAAATTCAATTTAATAAAGCATAGGATAAAACAACATAAATACAATTTAATAAAGCATAGGATAAAACAACATAAATACAATTTAATAAAGCATAGGTTAAAACAACATAAATACAATTTAATAAAGCCTACAATAAAACAACATACATACAATTTAATAAAGCATAGGAAAAAACAACATAAATACAATTTAATAAAGCCTACAATAAAACAACATAAATACAATTTAATAAAGCTTAGGAAAAAACAACATAAATACAATTCAATAAAGCATAGGATAAAACAACATAAATACAATTTAATAAAGCATAGGAAAAAACAACATAAATACAATTTAATAAAGCATACGTTAAAACAACATAAATACAATTTAATAAAGCATAGGATAAAACAACATAAATACAATTTAATAAAGCATACGTTAAAACAACATAAATACAATTAAATAAAGCATAGGATAAATCAACATAAATACAATTTAATAAAGCATAGGTTAAAAGAACATAAATACAATTTAATAAAGCATAGGATAAAACAACATAAATTCAATTTAATAAAGCATAGGATAAAACAACATAAATACAATTTAATAAAGCATAGGATAAAACAATATAAATACAATTTAATAAAGCAGAGGATAAAACAACATAAATACAATTTAATAAAGCATAGGATAAAACAACATAAATACAATTTAATAAAGCATAGGTTAAAACAACATAAATACAATTTAATAAAGCATACGTTAAAACAACATAAATACAATTGAATAAAGCATAGGATAAAACAACATAAATACAATTTAATAAAGCATACAATAAAACAACATAAATACAATTTAATAAAGCATAGGATAAAACAACATAAATACAATTTAATAAAGCATAGCTTAAAACAACATAAATGCAATTTAATAAAGCATAGGATAAAACAACATAAATACAATTTAATAAAGCATAGGATAAAACAACATAAATACAATTTAATAAAGCATAGCTTAAAACAACATAAATGCAATTTAATAAAGCATAGGATAAAACAACATAAATACAATTTAATAAAGCATAGGTTAAAACAACATAAATACAATTTAATAAAGCATAGGACAAAACAACATAAATACAATTTAATAAAGCATAGGTTAAAACAACATAAATCCAAATTAATAAAGCATAGGATAAAACAACATAAATACAATTTAATAAAGCATAGGATAAAACAACATAAATACAATTTAATAAAGCATAGGATAAAACAACATAAATACAATTTAATAAAGCATAGGATAAAACAACATAAATACAATTTAATAAAGCATAGGATAAAACAACATAAATACTTTTTTAATAAAGCATAGGATAAAACCACATAAATACAATTTAATAAAGCATAGGATAAAACAACATAAATACAATTTAATAAAGCATAGGATAAGACAACATAAATAAAATTTAATAAAGCATAGGATAAAACAACATAAATAAAATTTAATATAGCATAGGATAAAACAACATAAATACAATATAATAAAGCATAGGATAAAACAACATAAATAAAATTTAATAAAGCATAGGTTAAAACAGCATAAATACAGTTTAATAAAGCATAGGATAAAACAACATAAATCAAATTTAATAAAGCATAGGATAAAACAACATAAATCAAATTTAATAAAGCATAGGATAAAACAACATAAATCAAATTTAATAAAGCATAGGATAAAACAAAATAAATACTATTTAATAAAGCATAGGATAAAACAACATAAATACAATTTAATAAAGCATAGGATAAAACAACATAAATACAATTTAATAAAGCATAGGATAAAACAACATAAATAAAATTTAATAAAGCATAGGATAAAACAACATAAATAAAATTTAATATAGCATAGGATAAAACAACATAAATACAATATAATAAAGCATAGGATAAAACAACATAAATAAAATTTAATAAAGCATAGGTTAAAACAGCATAAATACAGTTTAATAAAGCATAGGATAAAACAACATAAATCAAATTTAATAAAGCATAGGATAAAACAACATAAATCAAATTTAATAAAGCATAGGATAAAACAAAATAAATACTATTTAATAAAGCATAGGATAAAACAACATAAATACAATTTAATAAAGCATAGGATAAAACAACATAAATACAATTTAATAAAGCATAGGATAAAACAACATAAATACAATTTAATAAAGCATAGGATAAAACAACATAAATACAATTTAATAAAGCATAGGATAAAACAACATAAATTCAATTTAATAAAGCATAGGATAAAACAACATAAATAAAATTTAATAAAGCTTTGGTTAAAACAACATAAATGCAATTTAATAAAGCATAGGATAAAACAACATAAATACTTTTTAATAAAGCATAGGTTAAAACAACATAAATACAATTTAATAAAGCATAGGATAAAACAACATAAATACAATTTAATAAAGCATAGGATAAAACAACATAAATACAATTTAATAAAGCATAGGATAAAACAACATAAATACAATTTAATAAAGCATAGGATAAAACAACATAAATACAATTAAATAAAGCATAGGATAAAACAATGTAAATACAATTTAATAAAGCATAGGATAAAACAATGTAAATACAATTTAATAAAGCATAGGCTAAAACAACATAAATACAATTTAATAAAGCATAGGATGAAACAACATAAATACAATTTAATAAAGCATACGTTAAAACAACATAAATACAATTAAATAAAGCATAAGATAAAACAACATAAATACAATTTAATAAAGCCTACAATAAAACAACATAAATACATTTTAATAAAGCATAGGATGAAACAACATAAATACAATTTAATAAAGCATAGGTTAAAACAACATAAATACAATTTAATAAAGCATAGGATAAAACAACAAAAATTCAATTTAATAAAGCATAGGATAAAACAACATAAATACAATTTAATAAAGCATAGGATAAAACAATATAAATACAATTTAATAAAGCAGAGGATAAAACAACATAAATACAATTTAATAAAGCATAGGATAAAACAATATAAATACAATTTAATAAAGCAGAGGATAAAACAACATAAATACAATTTAATAAAGCATAGGATAAAACAACATAAATACAATTTAATAAAGCATAGGTTAAAACAACATAAATACAATTTAATAAAGCATAGGTTAAAACAACATAAATACAATTTAATAAAGCATAGGATAAAACAACATAAATACAATTTAATAAAGCATACAATAAAACAACATAAATACAATTTAATAAAGCATAGGATAAAACAACATAAATAAAATTTAATAAAGCATAGGATAAAACAACATAAATAAAATTTAATATAGCATAGGATAAAACAACATAAATACAATATAATAAAGCATAGGATAAAACAACATAAATAAAATTTAATAAAGCATAGGTTAAAACAGCATAAATACAGTTTAATAAAGCATAGGATAAAACAACATAAATCAAATTTAATAAAGCATAGGATAAAACAACATAAATCAAATTTAATAAAGCATAGGATGAAACAAAATAAATACTATTTAATAAAGCATAGGATAAAACAACATAAATACAATTTAATAAAGCATAGGATAAAACAACATAAATACAATTTAATAAAGCATAGGATAAAACAACATAAATACAATTTAATAAAGCATAGGATAAAACCACATAAATACAATTTAATAAAGCACAGGATAAAACAACATAAATACAATTTAATAAAGCATAGGATAAAACAACATAAATACAATTTAATAAAGCATAGGATAAAACAACATAAATACAATTTAATAAAGCATAGGATAAAACAACATAAATACAATTTAATAAAGCATACATTAAAACAACATAAATACAATTAAATAAAGCATAGGATAAAACAATATAAATACAATTTAATAAAGCATAGGTTAAAACAACATAAATACAATTTAATAAAGCATAGGATAAAACAACATAAATACAATTTAAGAAAGCATAGGTTAAAACAACATAAATCAAATTTAATAAAGCATAGGATAAAATAACATAAATACTTTTTAATAAAGCATAGGATAAAACAACATAAATACAATTTAATAAAGCATAGGTTAAAACAACATAAATACAATTTAATAAAGCATAGGATAAAACAACATAAATTCAATTTAATAAAGCATAGGATAAAACAACATAAATTCAATTTAATAAAGCATAGGATAAAACAATATAAATACAATTTAATAAAGCAGAGGATAAAACAACATAAATACAATTTAATAAAGCATAGGATAAAACAACATAAATACAATTTAATAAAGCATAGGTTAAAACAACATAAATACAATTTAATAAAGCATAGGTTAAAACAACATAAATACAATTTAATAAAGCATAGGATAAAACAACATAAATACAATTTAATAAAGCATAGGATAAAACAACATAAATACAATTTAATAAAGCATAGGATAAAACAACATAAATACAATTTAATAAAGCATAGGATAAAACAACATAAATACAATTAAATAAAGCATAGGATAAAACAATGTAAATACAATTTAATAAAGCATAGGATAAAACAATGTAAATACAATTTAATAAAGCATAGGCTAAAACAACATAAATACAATTTAATAAAGCATAGGATGAAACAACATAAATACAATTTAATAAAGCATACGTTAAAACAACATAAATACAATTAAATAAAGCATAA